>NC_133974.1:36866381-38066381 GCF_047716275.1 Strix uralensis | reverse complement strand
CAAACCCTGTGTCTATTGCAGCATCTGAGTTCTAGAATGAAACAAGTAATTCAGCACACTGCTACCCAGAGCTTCTGAAAACCTACTGCCCCTCCAAGTCAACAAAA
Source organism: Strix uralensis (assembly GCF_047716275.1). Taxonomy (NCBI): domain Eukaryota; kingdom Metazoa; phylum Chordata; class Aves; order Strigiformes; family Strigidae; genus Strix; species Strix uralensis. Next base: position 38,066,274 of record NC_133974.1, on the reverse strand, counting down.
GAAACAGGTTGTGCAGTCAGTTTGCTGTCAATGGTGTGATCGTACCTGGATTTTGCATCTTCACTGCTTCCAGTTCCAAGTCTAGCTGATTTGTCATTAACCAGAAGATCTCTGCACTTCACTGTATTGTGTAGTACAGGTATGTCCTTCTACATGAGAGTATAGTTTAAATCCCTTTACATATTGAGACTTCCAAGCCTTTTGCAGCACATCACTTTTCAAACATGCTTTGTATAATCAGTGGGAGGCACTGCTGTCCATACAGCAATGTGGACCAGAGAGTTGCCAGGTGAGGAACTACGGAAAAAGCTGACCTGTAGAAAAGAATGGGTTACTTGTCTGTCAAAGCAACTTAATGATAACATATGCTACTTTCAGGTGTTAGAAGACCACAGCAAGTAGGACAACATATGAAATGAGGGTCAACTGTCTGTGGCGGACATGATTGTCCATGACGGGGTGGAACAGAGCAGTTTTGCATAGGACCTAGGAACCTGGAACAACTGACTGAAAAAGCAGAGCAGAGAAGAAAGCAGGAAGAAAATCCTGACTTCACAACATCAAGGGACAGCATGAGGATCTGTACCCTGCTCTGGTGACACATAAGAGCTGACACAATCTTGCTTACCTCTGGCCTTGCTAGTTTATATCAGATGCTGAATTAGTGTACTGTATAGTTGTTGATAATAAAGTTGCCCCCCTCCTGACTAGTGACATGGAGAGTCATTCTATTTGCCTTTCAGATGCCACGATAAGTCAGAAGAGGTCTTTGCTTCCACTGTAAGGAATACCTTGCCAACCTCCTCTAAGAACCAGCTAGTGAATGGATCAAAAGCATTGCCTCAGCCAAGGCTGGTGCACAGTGTCACAGTCCACAAACAGACTAGGGAGGACATCTCTTTCCACAGAGGAACAGATCACAAAGCAGACTGCCAAAGTCAGCACTGGGGCCTTAGTGTCAATGTGCAGTGCAAGGAGATTAGAAATTAAAGGGAACTTTGGTTAATACACTTTTAAAAACAAAAGAAACTAAAGGACAGAGACTTGAGACCTCACTTGAGGCATATTTAATTGTCTGAAATGAGGGTCTACTGCCTACTTTCCCTTCACCTCATGAACAACTGTCCCCATCAGAGGAACCATAACCACAGTTAAAATTAACTGAGGAAATTTTGGACAGTTCCTGGGGGAACACAGCAGGCTGAATGGGTGGTGAAATGGAAGTCTACATATATTTGTTAAGATAGTCCCTCCATACCTCCTCTGTGCACTTGGACAAGGTAGATCAAAGTAGGGACATCATCATCACCACCATCAAACTGCAGGGGTACACTGGTGGGGTAATAAAAAGTTTCATTGCTGATACCACTATTTTCTAAATAAGCTGAAGTCTGCCTCTAACTAACTGGGACCTGTGACAGGCAATAAACAGAGAAAAAAAAAAACCAACTAGAAGTCATTCTTTATATATACATAAATTCAACACTGCTATAGTCAGTCAGACAATTGCCTAGAGGTGCCAGCATTAAATCTGGTTGTTGTTATGAGTGCCTGAAAGACTCTTCTATTTTTAGTCTGCCTAGTGTACCACATCTTCTGTCACAGCTACTCCAAAAATTTCTTTGGTTTTATTCTGGTTTTGTAGCTTTGAAAAGAAGAAAAACTTCCATTCCTTTAATGGGAGTTCTCCAGCAGGAGAAAAAAGCCAGCGGGATCTGTTCCTCTGTGTCCCCAGATGAACTAGACATTCCAAGGTCATCTAAAAATTCTTCCTTATCCTAAGATTGGACATACAAAAAATTATGGTGCATCCAAAATATAATTTCTTTACAGGAGCATCAAATGAAAGGTCTATATATGAAAAATATATATCTGAAACTGTCCGAATCTGGCCCTGGTTTTATGCTCATAAAAGAGTTGTTGGATAAGTACTTCTAGCACAGAAAAATGGATTAAGACACATATTAGAAACTATAGTGGTTAAAAGTAAAAAAACATTTTATGGTATTTCCCAATCTGTAAAAGTTAACAAATTTGGCACAGTCATCCAAACTCTCTCTGGTTTACATTTTGGTCACTGATTGTGATAACAATTCCAACAATATCAAAGAGCAACTGGAATCCACGCTTTAATAATAAGAACTCCCAAAATGGGGTATGACACACTTGTTACCAATTTAGACATCCCCATCAGAATGTGAAGCCCTAGGCTCCCTTTACACCTGGTTCTGTGTCTCTGTTATATGATTACCGATAACATGCTCTACACTAAGAAATCAAATTGATTTCTTATAATAAAGAGATGCAGAACTTTCAACATACTGGGAGAAGTGTTTGGCAACTGGAAAGAACAAACCCTCTTAATTTATGGGAAAAATAATTGCAGTCACTAAAAAGGTGAATAAAAAATTGTATATGAACATTGATCATTTAGGTCTCCATCGTTTGTTTTTTTTTTTTCCTCACAGGCTATTCACAAATTCCTTTAATTCACATTTAGCACTTCTTTGAACATTGATTCCTGCTTTCTTTAATACCAAACGTAACAAATTTAGGCAGGATTAAAGATAATAATAATAATGGGGTTTTTTTTAATATGTCACATGGCCCTGACTCTTTCCAAACCAAACCATATAAAAGTTAGCTATTCTAGAGGAAGTGGCCAAACACTGACTAACTCACATTATTAAGCTTTTTTTTTTTTCTCTTGCTGTTATCATGTTTCCTCCAAATGTAATTAAAAATGGACATAAGCATGTAATACAATACGACTCAGTAGACTATTTCCTCAAACAGAGCTGCAGATAGTTTGAGAGAACAGCATTCAGATTAATTAATAAAGCAAATGCTTTTAGCTTTACATAGGATGTATTCATTTCATTATAAATGGTCTGCCTGTTGAGTCGTCAAGAAATACTGCATTTTCCCTCCACCATAAAAGATGTGGTACTAATTCTTCAGAAGTGCATTGGTGGGAATAAAATCCACCATGTCTGAACAAGGAATATATATCATTTAACATGTAAAAATCATAAGATGGTATTAGCTTCTAATATGAAAAATAATTATTCTTACTGATATTATTAAAACAATTATTTTCTCTTTTGCAACAGAACATTAAATTTATAGGCTGGTGGCTTGGAAATCACGATGGTAATGAGTGGCTGAATTCACTTAATCTAATGTAGATGGGTAGAAGTTATACACAGAAAAAAATCCAGGTCTTTTTTCTCAAGGATTCTATGCTCAAAGCTTGTTTAAATAGACCTGTTTCATCCTAACACTGGAAAGTTTAAGCACCATGGGAAGATCTGGCACAAAATCAGCCATAGAATAGTCAACCCTATAAATTGACCTTCATGGATTAGGTATATGATATCTTCTGGGCAGAATCACATACTTCCCACATAAATATTAGGTATTTCCTTCCTTGCAAGTAGCTCAGGAACAGTCCTAGACATGAGCCACATACAGTCAATGATAAGACCACCTGATGAAAGAAGAGAAAGACACATTTATTAAATTCAGATGTTTGTTGGTCTTAATAGTAATAGTGGTCATCAGTCTATCTGCTGACAAAGAACAGTGATTATAAGAATCATGGTAAAAGGGGTGTTTACAGAAATATTTAAATGACAAAAAGATAAGAAATGCACACATTTTTGATTGAGAGTTGTTCCCAAACATATGAAATATTATCACAACACAACTGACCATCTGACAGCTCATGTTGATTGCACAGGGGTTTAAAGATATAAATTACATGCCATGAGAAAGAAAACAAGGAATGGGGTAAAACAAAAGAAACAACTAAATTGAAAATAAGCGGTAGGTACACTGGTTAAAAGTTTTCCCTTCTTTCTGTACTACTGTTAACAAGAGCAGGGCAAACTACCACGAAACTATTGAAAACCTGCTGTTAAACGTATATCCTAAACCTATGAAATGCTCTCTAACGGCCTGTTGGCAGACAAAATAGCTGAAAGGCTGAAGAGCTGAAAAGAGGATGTACCACAGAAACCCTGGTGCTTCCACAAATTCAAGAATTTGTTAGATTTGTTGAAACTATTTTCTTGCTTTTAAGAATTGTTATTGATCCTGATCAGTTAGCGAAAGAAGACAATCTTAAATGTGCAACATAAATCTTCACAAGACCAAAAAGCCCTTCAGCCTTATAACATGAGATGTTACCTGACAACCTGTGGGGATTCCCAGGAGTTTCTCATCTCATGGTTTTTTTGATCTTTTATGGAAATGGCTCCAAAAGTATTTCATCTGGTCTTCTTATTTATTGATTATTCTGTCTAGTGCAATATTGCTCTGCTTCATTTAATCCAATATTCTTAAACATATTAGTTCTGGAAGATGCTTTAGACAATGGTCTAAACCCAAATTTTATTCAGTCTTTGAAAATAAATATTTTACTTCACTCAGTAGGCTTAAAAAAAAAAAAAGGGGGGGGGGGGGGGGCTGTTCTATCTTGCATCATCCTTGTCCTTAAAATGCTCAGTGAAATGAACTTCCAAGTTTATTAATACTCATAAATTGTCTCCTTTTTGAGCTAACAATAAAGCAAAAGTGGAAGACCTGGCAGCGTTGTTTCGCAAGTCCATAACTCCATAGCAGCCCAAGCTCTCAAGGTCTTCTGAGTCATACAATCAGGGTGGCTCCTGAGGTACATCTAAATCATGCAGTTGTAAAATACTCACAACTCTCCAGCCCATATTAGATACTGACTTAGTGTCAGGACAAGAGCTGAGGGGACCCTCTTCCTTCCATGCATTCTGGTTCATTCCAGAAGTAAAACTAGACACAGAAGCAGTGAAGAGGGTAGCTGTGTACTCAAATGGACCCTTGCATTTGGATGCTTTAAAGACCGAGAATTCTGGGTTCCTTTTTATTTTACAGAAGCTTTCAAAATTGTTGGAGATTTAGTTATACCTGATCACATTTTGAGGTACTGAAAAGCAAGTATTTTCCTTTACACATTTTCAGTTAGGATGACCATTTAGGATCGTCTCAGATAGAAAAAGCTAAATGAGAGCTTTCAAAGAAAAGCCAAACAACATGGCTGAGGGATTATTAACTGCCTTATGAAATATCCTGTCTTATTTTCCTTTATGAAAAGCCTGTAAGAACAGTGCATCCTTATCCATGATAACCTGGCAACTGCAGTTACAGTCTTCAACATTACCTCATTAACACTCAGTAGTCATGTACAAAACCATTATTCACAATGAATTTTTCCAACAGGACTTGAAGGAAACCACAAGATCTGACAGTCTTCTGTGCCTTCATCTTATTTACTGGAGCTGAGTGAGCAAACTGGAGAGTATTGGAGTGTCCGGTAAGCTGGATAAATAGTTCCCCTGCTGCTGTGGAGATTCAAAAAACTAAAAACTATACAACAAACTGGGTTGGAAGAAAACATATCAAATAAAACCACTAGGATTTTTCCATTTTAAAATCTGATCTATCACTGATTTCTCAGGTTGGAAAATGTCCAGCTCTATTTCTTAATCAGGCTTTGATTTCAGCATCATTTTCTCAAAGATCAAGCAAGTAGCTCCAGTGCTTGATACCAGTGCATTCTGCTCCAGCTGAAGTGAGCTGTATTGCATCACCACAAGTAAAGCACCCACATAATTCAGGTACTTCCATACTTTTTTAAAATATTCATTCTGGCCTTTCATGTCATACCCCCAGCACCACCACTGATGTAATCTTGCTCAAGAACTTACTTTCTTTTTTTTTTTTTTTCCTTGAGTGAATAATTAGTTAACACATTTGTTTTGGAAATGTATCATTTCAGTGTAGGGCAGAGAAGTGCAGCAGCTGCAGGTATTAGCACAGCATGGCAACAGAAATACCCATCTGCAACAAAACATCTGCTAGAGCATTTCACAAAGAACAGCACAGCCCACATAAATAAGACACCAAGCAAGCACATCAGCTGCATCCTGAGGCACTGTTCACTGAAGTTTGGAAGGAGGGGACTTGTTAGGTCTTCTTTGGGTTGGTTTTCCAGAAACTAAGCACAATGGGCAAATTTGAGTCCTGTTATAAGCTGATACATTCTGCAGATGAGTTTCCTTATGCCTCATTTAGATTTCTCCCAGCAAAACAAGAAAGTATAGCTCTGGAATTTGTCCCAGCAGTTAGACCACTATATGACATGAAAAGAGCACCACTTTTGCTCGGAATATGTATTTCAAGAATACAAGCAGCAATGGGATAAATCTGAGTCTGTTATTATGTCTCTACTTAAGGAGAAAGCTAAGGTAACCAGGATTATAGGCAGAAAAAAGAGAAATGGAAGGAGTGAGATAATTCCATGGTAAAGAACATGTCAAAGGAGTATCTCATGAAAGATGAGTGTATGTGAGATAGTATCCCTACTTTAATTAACAGTGATTTCCCGCAAAACTATCTGTGCTGATAGAGGTCAAAATATCTGTGGAAATTTGAACTAAATAATTCACTGCCATCCAAGCCTGCACTAACCTACAAATGAAATATCTTGAGTAGTGAAAATAAAGTAAATCAGACTTTGTGTAGTTTATCATAATTTAATAACAGAAGTTTAAAATGTGATTAGAGAGATAGATGATGAGAGCCACCCAAAAACTCTGAGTCAAAAACTAAGATCCTTTCTAACAATTTCTGAACCGAAAGGTGCCAGTTTTAGGGTTCAGTGAAGCCTAGCTTAGTGAAAGACAAAATCAACTTTTGTATTCATTTCATTTGGAGTATTCATTGCCCCAGGGAGGTTTGAAGTCCTAAGAAAAGTGAAAGGCCATGCAGACCACCTCCAGCTGCAATTTGTCATCATTTGCTGGTCTCTGATCAAACAGGTCTGCAGGCTGACAGGGAGAGGTCCATCTGAACCTCTGACCCGCTGAGCTACAGCTGCTCTGATAACCCCTGCCAGGCACAGGTATACCTGTAATCCCTCTTTCCCATTGCCAGTGGCAAAGCCCTGAAGAGGATTGGGCTGGCTGGAAACAGGGGACTTTGGAGGACCCAAAGTGTGCTCACAGCTTCTGCTTTCATGCCCTCTCTCTAGCAAGGACACGGGCTGACTGATAGGAGGGGGCTTGAGCTGCTCTTCCCATTTCCCTTTCCATACCTCTGTGGGCCTCTTAAAAGCCAGATGTCACCATTTCCCACCAGAGTAAATAGGAAAGTCTAAATTAAAGCCTCATTGAGAAAGCAGTGTTGTTTTTTAATTAAGGAAACACTTTGGCTCATCACTAGTAGTTTCATCAGCTAGGTTTATTCTTCTACAAGAAGTGTTCAGTGAAGTATCAGCCTGTCCATTATTTTCATTTTTCAATAAGAAGCAAAGCTTGTTGGGAGAGGTAATATCTTCTGACATAAAAAAATATCAGCTGGTCTGCTAGGAGATATTCTCCCCTGTCTCACTCATGCCTGTGAGCTTCCTCATTTATAAACCCCAACAGTACTACAACTTTTTGTTTTAGGCATTTCTGTGATTCCTGAATTTTTAAAAACAGCCACTTCCAGTGGAGGGAGGTGGGGGGGAAAGGCATCACTGTTACACTGAAAATCCTTACCTCTTTTACTGTACATTTTTTGCTTTGGAGTGTGATTCAGGCATAATTAAAAATCGTAATCAAAAGGATAAAAGCAAGAGTGCTTCCTCATTTTTGCAAAGAAATCTTGCTGGAATCTTTACCCTGCAGGAGTCACTTACCTGTTTGACTGCACAAGGAGAAGAGGGATAGAAAAAGTTGAAGAGAAGGAAGTGGAAAGAGTGGTCTGGCAGTACCACCATACTTTTTAATATCTTTCAAGTCTTTAATTAGTGTTGTCATTTGGTGCCTATCAGTGTAAAATGCAAGTGTTATATTCCCACAGAACAGACTGTATTAACCCAGCCTTCAGTTTGCATGCGTACATGCAGATGTGCTTCTCACCTTTACCTTTGCAATTCAGAGCTGAGTGTGCTAGTGTATTAGATAGCTTTTGACTGAATGCTGCAACAGTCTGCTGGACCTTTAGTTATGGGTTTATCAAGAACAGTGGGGCCTGAATTGGAATTAGAAGTAATTACTTAGTCACAGCCTGAATGAATTTTCAAAACAAATTGGTGCTGACAATCCCATGATTCAGACAGTATTCTATAATTATTGATTTAAGATAGGCTCCAATTTGTTTTAAAAAGATAATGGCTTGAGTATGAAATAAATGGAATTATATTTATTAAGTCCTGAACTCTCCTGGTTAAAATATCATTTCTTCTTTTGTTTTTGGCCAATACAACACCCTATTCTTTATTCACTTGGTGATGGTAGGCGTCAGTGAGTTTAGAGGAAAAGAGTTGTGGATTTCTGCTTCATTTTCCAGACCCTGGGTTCAGGTGACGTTAATGTACGCTGCAGTGCATCATCTATGTGATGTGAATTTGTGCTCATTTTTTAAGGATTTTTCCCTACACAAGAACGCTTTGAGTTTTTGAAACAGCCTCCTCAACAGCTAGCATAACACATCTTCTGCTCTTTGGCCTTCATGAAAGAAGAATAAAAGATGGTTTGAGGAAATGAAATAAAGAGTTTATGGACATAGTTGGCTTCATTTCCTCATTAAAACACTGGACATTAATAATTATGGAAGAGAGACTTTTTATCCAGACCATTTCAGCTCCCTAAAATATGTTACCCTATTTGTTTCTATTCTGGTGGAGTTCTTTTTAAACCAGTTGGGATATACAAAGAGAAAACCTGATACCCTTGAAGAGGGGTTTTGTGGGTTTTGTATCAACTTAGATGAGTCTTGTTGACTGGGCTTTGGAAAACACAAGTTGTTTCCTCTCTGGAGAAGTTTAGCTCTCCAAGTCCAGGGTTCAGGGGTAGCTCTGCATTTACAACGTACAGGGAAAAACTTGAAATATGGTGTCAGAAGTGAACAAAAGAAAAGCATAGTAAGGAGGATAGCAGTAATGCCAGAATTCTTCCCCTGCTGCCTCATTTTCTTAACTTGTGTAATAAATTTAGTCCTGGCATGAGTGACTGTAACACCCACTGAAGTCAATAGGATGTCTGCCATTTATATCAGGACTCCGCTGACAGTTTATGCTTCTTGTCATTTGCATTTTTTACCTGCAGTAGATTAAAACAGGAGAGGAGGGAAGGAAAGGGAAGGGAAAAAGCTAAAATGGCAAGTATAGTACAGTTATAAAATTTGAATAGACAAATGTGATAAAACTTTTTAGGTTTTGAACTCAACAACCTGGGAAAACACTGAAATGGCCTAGTTATATTAATGATTAAAAAATACATGTTTCCAAAGCAACTTCAGGCAGGACTCCATGGACTCTACTTACCTGTGTGACTTTTTAGTTACTATTACTCGATCATCTTTGCATTTCCTAAACCCTGCTCAGTTTATACTGGAGTCCTACAATGCACAAGAATTTCCTGAGTAGTGTGATCAACTCTTATTCCCTCATTACAGAAGCCTATGCTCAGTTTGGCTGTAGTTCTTCATCACATAATGGTCAAAGTTAAAGGGGGAAAATAAGAACAAAAAAAAAAAAAAAAAATTAATTGAAAATTAATTCCTTACTAGAGGAACATAGGGGTTCTGTTATTTTCATTTTATTTTCACTACCAACAAACTTTCAATTTGTTTGTTGTTTTGACAAAAGGTTATGCAAATCAAATTTGGGTTTGGATGTGATTTTCTTTCTTTGCCAGAAAATTGGAGTAAGGAATTCCTTAACCTTGAGCACTTCTTCCCACAGGAATTCTCATCTGTTTATAGTTTTGAAGTACAACTTAAAATCCCATTTAAAAAATAATCCATCAATATCAAAATACAAGGAAATCTTTAAAAACTTATAAAGTTTTAGTGGTATAGTGCATATCCGTAGTCAGGACACTGCTTCACATCTCAGTAAGCCAATCTGATGAGCAGGATGTGTTATCATCTCAGCAAAGAAACAACATCGAATACCAGTTTGGACTGTAAGAAGAACATTTATTTCCTTGTTTTCCCATGGGAAAGTTACACTACACACTATTCTTCCACTCTGAATTCCTGAAAACAATGAAAAGATCTTGTTCCTCCATCACCCAGTACAGGTCTGCTGTTGTTGATTGCATAATTATGAATTACAAAAAGAAAAAAAGAAGTACAGAGAAGGCAAGGGTAGCTCTTGCCACTATGAATTTATACCAGAGCACAGGAGCCACCCAAACATCTTCAATTCACTCCCACCTTTCCAACCTGGGTCTGTCATGAGGCCAAGGTTGTCTCCAATGTTCACCTGTAATACTCCTCCAAGCTTTAGGATGTTCCTCTCATTCAAGGAAAAAAAAAAAAATGAAATACAAACAAAAAGCAAGTCTACAAAAACTTAGTTGGATTTTGTTAGTACAGCAAGATCTGCACGTAATTTTCATAAGGGAAGAACAAAAAGCATGCAATTTAGCTTTGTTTTTTTATATCTGAAAATAAGTCCAAAAAAGCTTGTTTCCTTTGTTTAATAGGTACATGCTATTTATGTCTGTCATGGCATATTGACACTGTGGCAAATTTAGACCCATGCTGACTTTATTTGAACTGGAGATTTGGATGCTCCGCCTCTGCTAGTTTAATTCACTTCACAACTGCCTTACAAATATGGCATGGAAGTTTCCAGAGAGGTAAAGCAAATCTGCTAATGGCTGATAGCAGAGGGAAAAAAGAAAAAACAACCCTCCCTGCTCTTGGTTACTTATAGATTTATCTTCTAAGATCTGTTATGTTACCAACCAGAAGACACTGTGCTGCTTTGAGTTTCGGTAAAAGTAGATACAAGAGCATTAACATACAGTTCATCCCATGATGTATTATTTTTGGACTGTTCCCAAGAAGAAGAGTTAGTATAGAAACAAAGTTATTTTTTCTTTCAGGATAAAAATAAAAATGCCTTTCCACTGCCACCAGGCATATAAAAAATATTTTGCAAAAGAAAGCTTAGCCAAAATAACATACAAGAGAAGGTTTTATAGCAATGGTATCTAATTAACTCCTAACCCTAAACAGAGTACAAGAATCTCCCGGAGTCAATCGTGTCCCAGCAGAAATCCATTCTGATCCAGAAATGCACTCAGCACAACTTCATTCAGTAAGAGGTTAAGAGGTATTTGGTTTTGTGACTTTGGGTTACTGATAAGGTCCCAAACATGTGTTACTTCGTTTTTGAAAACCAGCATGCTCAGCCAAGCTCCATGCTCTCCGCCCAGGGTGGATCTCCCTGGGTGCAGTTGAGAGCATGTTGTGTAATACAGGATAATGCTATATTATTACAGTACTTATTATATACAGCCAGACAAATCAAATTACAAATGTATTTATCCATATCACATTTTCTAGTAAGCCATGTAACCAATTCCTTATATGTCTGAGGTTTGAAGGAAAAGAGTGTGAGAACTTGGTGTACAACAGACTGCCACTTTGTACTACATATTGAACCAAATTTTTAAGGGGCTCACATCTCTTTAAGCCTGAGTTTTTCCACCTTTCCAGACCATTGCAGGTATGTCTGGATGGGTGGTACAGAGAAACATAGGCATCCTTCTGGGGGAGGTTTTCTCATAGTTTTGTCAGAACAAGAAGTAATAAAACGTCTAGATTCAATAGCATGTGCAACTGACTGTTCCTCCCAAGCTTTCTCTGGAGACAGTAAAGACCACTAAAGATTAAAAGAGCAAAATGAATCTTGAGCTTCATTGCACAAGATGTTAAACATATACGAGAAGGAAATTTGACTAGAGCATGCCTGGGGAGGAAAAATGACAGAGAAGGGTGAGCCAGCACAACACTCTGGATGTTTTATGTTCCCAAAATGCATGCAATCTCAGGGAATATACATTTCAAGCACACTTTCCATTCCTGGTGCAATGACTTTCCCAATACTGAACAGCAGCTAGGCTTCTGGACAGGTAATGATTAAGGCTCATATTCGTAACAACTTTTAACTTCCACAAGCAGAATCTCATAGGGCTAGTCACAGCACTTTGCCAGCCTCAGTTATTAGGGTATGGGTCTTGATTCCAGTCTTAGTAGCTACTTATTTGTTGCTCTCAGACATCTAACATGAATGTCCCATGTTCCCAGTGAAATTCTGCAAAGACCAGAACAGCTACCTCATTTAATCTCACTCTTAAACAGACTCCTCAGAATAAAGGTGTTTGTCTCATTATTAGGTTCTAACTTTGCTTACTCTGGTCATTTTCAGAGTGCATGGATTGTTGGGGGCTTGCTTTTTTTTTTTTTTTTTTTTTTTTTTTTTTAATGCATCATGAAGTGAAGTCAGTCTGTGTGAAGCTATCTTCTGGTTTTGTCAGATTTCCAACCTGGTTTACTACCTTTTCTGTTCCGCAACTTTATATGTCATAAGCTAACCTCAAATGGGTTCACAGATAGACTTTCTGCTGAGAATCTTAGATAGAGGTCATGTTCTTACTTACCCTTTTTTTCTGTCTTAGCAATAATAAACTTCAAATTGTTCTGTCAAGTTAATGAAGCATAGTCTTCTCTTGCTGAAAATGAAGTAGGGAGTCTCCCTTCAAGCACTGCTTTTACAAATGTTTCTCCATTCAAACTCCTTAAAACAGTTCCTTACATTTTTCTTATATATCAGCTAGTGTCTACCATATTTCATATATTCCTATGCTTTTTGAAGGTTATCCAGTTCTTGCGACCAGTCCTCAGGAATGTCTCCTGAACTGAGAGAACTTGTGAAAGTATCTGTGAAAACATCTCCTCTTTCTGTTTCCGTTTCCTTCAGATCTCAGTAATATTTTCTCTGGACAGAACACCACATCAAATTTACAAGCTTATAATGTTCATAAGTATTTTTGCTGTTGCCAACACACTTCTGAATTCCTCATCCCAGCAAAAACCCCAGACTTATGCAAACAATCATCATTCTTCCCCACAAAATCAGATGCCAAATGATTCTTGCTACTATTTTGCTGCTCCTCTCATACCAGTCTGTTTCTCTATTGTAATCCTTGAAAGTGCCAGTGCTTGTTTATCAATTGCATATTTTATATAAAAATTGCGTGTTTTAAAATTATCCTAAAGATGCCCAAGACCAGTTTGCACATGTCTTTTTGCATCTCCTTTCTATTTTATTTTAGGTTTCTTAATAATCTCCTCATTCACATATGCAAAACTCTTCGTACCTTTAAATCACATCAGCATTTATGTTTGATCCATAATAATAATGGAATGTTGTTTTTCTGTTTCCATTAAAAAGCATTCAGCAGAAAATAACATCTACTGGTGCATGTGAAAGCAGAAGGGTCCTGATTATTCCATCAAGTTCGCAAATACTTTCACTGTTGAGGACCAAAAGAAACAATGCAATTATCATCTAATCTCACCTCTCATCTAGCAAAGAACAAATAACCTAACTCAACTGTTTCCCTTTCAACAGTATTACACCTTATAAAACAAAGTGAGGTTTCTCCATTTAGATCAAGACAGATATCTTGATTTAAAGGCAGAGAATCCACCATGTTTCAGGGTATAATTTTTTTCAGAATTTTATAACCTTCGCTTCCAAGTTTACCTTTACTCTCTAGCCTATGGATCATATTAAGTCTTCTGCTGTGGAAATCAATGTTCTCTTATTATCACAAAACACATCCCTGTGTAGCTGTTCTGAATTGTGATCATATGGTTCCTGAAGGTATTTTAGAAGAAACAGACAGCTTCTTAGAAGCTATAACGTACAAGCACCTTTTTCAGACTCAGATAACTCAGGGTCTATCCACTGTACCTTTTCTAATGTCTCTATATCTTCTGTGAAGGGTGGACAACAGAATAACGTGGGACATTTATGCCTGTACTTTCATTTTGGTTCAGTCCCTGTTTCACTGTGAAGCACAGGTCCCTCAGAGCTCAGTACTGAACAAAAATTAGTTCATTCCTGCTCTGTGATCTGCAGGGAAACTCAAGATGTCCTCAGGGAAGCTAGAATAAATAGTTTTGTCCAGACTGAGTAGCCTATAAGCAGCACAGTTGCAGACTTTGCTAAAGTTTGCTGCTTCTACTCGAGACAGTCCTCCAACACAACCCCAGCAGGATCACACACACTAAAACATCACACCTAGCTGCTGTTTGAGCAGAACTCACCCTCTGGAGTGCAGTATCAAAGCAAAAGGCATCTGGGCTATGAAGCACTCTTTTCCTTATTTTGCCACAAATTCAAAAAATAAATAAATCTGCAGAGTTGAAAGTGACAGCATGAGGCACAACAAAAATGATCATTCTGGTCAATGTCATGTCAATGGAAACCAGCCCACATCCAGCATCCTGCTCTCCAAAAGACATCATGGAAACAATAGTGGGAAGATAAAGGCCTGAGATGGACCTCAATACAGCTGCATTTGCATATACAGCCCATCACATACCACTTGAATGGGTTAAATAACATGTTACCACTGTCAAAATGGCACCAGATACCCAAGGAATACACACTCTGGCTGCACATCCACAGAAACAATGGCTCTTTGGGCTCAATTTTATCTCCTGCCCTCCGTTGCTCCCTCATGTACACTTTCTCTTCACCCCTACATTCAAGTGCCACCTTCACCATCCAGCCCCCAGAAACGTCCACCCGTGGCCCAGGACGTGCTCTGCCTGCACACATCAGAGGGCACTACACAGCAGACACAGTCATGGAGAAAGTGGGAGGAATTAAGTTACACCCCTGAATTTGCTCTTGCAGGGTAACCTCTGGATACAAGGATCATGGAAGGGGTCTCTTCCACTTACCACCCTTAGGACTCCTTGGGAATTTTGCCCTTTCTTGGGTCACTTCTTCCATGGCATGCTAGGTACAGAGGCACTCAGGATGTGTTGCAGACAAACTTCTGCAGCAGGCACTCCAGCCAGCTGTGCACTTGCAGGAGCAAACCACAGAGACCAGAGTTTTCCAGTAACATGACTGGAAACATCACTCTGTTCCTGACTGTGAAACAGCATAAGGCATGCAGTAACACCATGTCATGCAGGTATGACAGCATCCTGCAAGGCTACTTCTGCCTTACAGGACACACAGAGAAGCATACAGCTTCTGATACGCTCACAGCAAGCTGCAAAGTCATTGCACAGAAACACTGTTGTCATGGTAGACACAAGGTAGTTTCTCCCCTTTCACCAGCTGCTATGCACACTGGCAGGGTTCCCCTCCTCCCTTTAGCTCCCAGAACACTAACAATGCCTCTGTGATGCCATCTCCTGCAATGTTTGAGACATTTACTAGTAGCAGGTATGCTCTGAGTTACCTTCTGGGAATATACTCTGCCACAGAATAAGGTTAGCCTGGGTGCCTTCACATCAAACCCATGTACCCTTGGGATACAGTCAAGCATCACTGAAGAATATTATGTTTTCCAAATATCACTGTGCACTGTTACAGTTGCTAAATCTGTCGCCAGACATACCCCTGAGGAATAAGAAAATTTTTAGCACTTGCCAAGAATAACACCCACTGGTCAGCCATGCAGCTGCAGCAGATTGTTTGGCAGAAGACACTAGAGGTAGTTCTGGACTAACTGCCCTGCAGTCATTTACCTTAGAAAAGAATTGAGATAGTACTAAAAGGGCAGCTCCACTGGGTGTTGCAGAGCAGGGAGCTCTTTGCTGTTATTGCTACAGTTAACACCACTGCTGCTATCCATCTGCCATCCACTAGTGCTGCTCTGACCTTCACTCTGAGCCATCTGCTTTTGTGTGCCTTGGCATTAGTAAAATATATATGGTTCCTCCTGTAAAGAAACAAATTCCCCCTATGCATTGCTAAGCTTTTGGTAAGAATACTGTTTGTGGTCAAATTAAACCTCTTACAGGAGTCTCCAGTTAGATAATGTGTCTGAATATGGAAGTTTAAGTTACCACCCATAAGATGAGCTGCTATAACTCTTCATGCTTTCTATCTCCAGTTGTGAGGTACTCTGATATATCCTAAACTTTAAGACACACTTTCCCTCAAAACTGAAATGGGCTAAGAGAACATGAATTATTCCAGCAGTGAGATGTTCACGTAAGTTAATCAAGTTAAAGGATGAGCTTAAATTTTAAGCATGTTTTATTCACTACTGTTTCAATCTAACTTGTAATCACTTCATAAAAAACTTTATCTCAAAAAAAAATGTAGAGATTAATTATCCATGCTGTGACCCTTTAATTTTTTATTTACTTTATTCTGTATCTTCCTTTCTATAACTTTGTCAAGGGCAAATATCAAGTTATCTGTTTCTACTTACATGGGTGATATCCTTTGCCCATCTTACATAAGGACACATCATTGACTTTTTTCTAATTTTCAGAACTCCCCAATATCCTGTGGTATGTTAATGAAAGTGTTTCCAGCCCTATTCTTTCAGAAATTTTAAAAGCAATTTAACTACTCCTAGGTATTCACAAATATTCTAAAATATTTCATGTTTAACTCATTTGCATATTCACAAGCAGCTCTTTCTCATTTCCTTGGAGCTGTAAATACTTATATGTCATAAATGTACAAATCTACTTTCCGGGGCTATTTTGTCACTTGGTGATCCACAATTTAGTCCTTGAAGTGCAAATATGATCAGAAAAATAATCATAGAAAATATTCTTTAATAGAATCATAGAATTGTTTAGGTTGGAAAAGATTTTTAAGATCATTGAGTCCATCCATTAACCTAACACTGCCAAGTCCACCAATAAACCATGTCCCTAAGCACTGCATTTGAATGTCTTTTAAATACCTCCAGGGATGCTGACTCTACCACTTCCCTGGGCAGCCTGTTCCAGTGCTTGACAACCCTTTCAGTGAAGAAATTTTTCCTAATATCCAATCTAAACCTCTCCTGGTGCAACTTGAGACCATTTCCTCTTGTCCTATTGCTTGTTACTTGGGAGAAGAGACCAACACCCACCTTGCTACAACCTCATTTCAGGTAGTTGTAGAGAGCAATAAGGTCTCCCCCAAGCCTCCATTTCTCCAGACTAAACAACCCCAGTTCCCTCAGCCACTCTTCATAAGACTTGTTCTCTGGACCCTTCACCAGCTTTGTTTCTCTTCTTTGGACACAACATTGGATTCAACATGTTGATTTCCTGGCTCTGATTCCCGTTTGATTTATACCAGAGTCACACTAGTATAAATGCATTGGCCCTTCTGATTTTGACCCTATCTGAACACATATGCACTAGAGGAAAAATAGTTTCAAATTCATGTTTGCTTTCACCCAGCTACTCTTGCAGATAAAACAATTTTATCACTGTTAATAATGCAAATCCAATATGCTCAGGAACAAGCAATTGGTATGTTATTCTGCCTCATGTATTATTGAAAAAATTGTCAGTCAAGATGCTCATTACAGGTTATTTATCATCACCTGGAGATAATAAGAATATTATATGTTTTGATCCCATTTCCTCAATGAACTTTGTAGTTTTGATATTTGGAAAACTATTAAATTTTAACTTGAGAATTTAACATAAGTTATAAACTTGATCCTTGACTGCTTTTCACAGCTCAAAATGGATGCAAATATGACATTATTATGATCCAGCGGTGTTTTGCACTCTCCTTATGTGCAGATCACTGGTTATATAAGGACAGAGTACTTAGTGATTAGAATATAGTTGTATATATATGTATGTGTATTTATATGTATGTGTATTTATTTGTATGTATCTACATTCAGTTGATTAGAGATGTATGTCAGCAAAATGCCCACTGAAATTATTAGACATTTTTCAGTAGATTTTCTTCTCATTTGAGAATCAGCATAGCTCCTCTGCAGTAATATATAAACTTCTGTGTGACAATGTATAAAAATGTTAGCAATTTACAAAGTTAATAAATTTTAGAGACTTGTCAGCTCTACAAACAAGTAAAAACCAAGCAAAATTCAAACAGCCTCTCTCCTCCCCACCTTGCTTGTAAAAGGAACAAGCTTTAGAAAACTGTTTTCTCTTAGGATATTATTAATAGCAGGAATAATCAATAAATAGATATTGTTTGCAATAGAGCACAGGTGCTCTAGGAACAATACTGACAGTTCAGTGCAGTATGCACAGGTGCTCTAGGAACAATACTGACGGTTTAAGCAACTTAGAAAAGCTAAGTAATGAAAAGCTAGACATAGATTAAGTATATGTTAAATAGAACATTTTGAGTCTTTTCTCAGAAGTCTAAAAGTGAATTATGATGAAGATTGTTCAGAAGATAAGTAACCATGATGACCGAAGACTGCATCAGTGAACAGTGTTGTCCAAAGAGGAATTAGAACAGAACGACAAGAACTAGTCGAAACTGTGGAATACAATGGACTTTTGAAATTGATGATGAATTAAGAGTTGAAAGTTCCTGGAAAATCACCAAAGACTCTTTGTATTGTATGTTATATCATATATATAGAGGGCGCTTTTTGTTAGCTGTTGCTACTCACTGAGGTGATGGCCCAACTCTGAGTTGTTAATAAAGCAAGCCTAGAGACACCCACAGTCTGGTAAAATCCTTTAACAGAATTGGCCACCCAGATGGGACTCTAGGACACAAGAGAAGAAGAGTCAGATATTCCTCTGGACAAACCCGTTACCAATACTCAAATTGCCGGCAAAGAAATAAGAGGTGAGTTCACCTAAGAGACTTGGGCACGGGTAATTCCAGACAGAATTATACTGGGAAACTCTTGTGTATAAATTCGCAAAGAGAGAGATAAAAGAAATGTATAGAAGATGGGGACAGTACTCAGTGTTGAAAGGGGGATGCCCCTTGCTGAGGTTTTAGAAAATTGGGGAAGATACCTTTGGCACAATCATTACAGAAAAGGAAACTGATAATATTGTGCCAAGAGCAATGACCATTCCTGACAAGAAATAGAGGAGGAGGGCCAATGGATGTATGGCCTTCAAAAGGAACAGTTAAACCTCATCAGTAAAAATTTCTAAGAATAATTTTGGAGGATTCTGAGAGTCAAGATATCGATTATTGGTATATTTGGTATAATAGAGGTCAACAAAGAAAGAAAACCTCTTTGATAAAAACTAAAGGGAGTTTACTTCCTTCAGCTCCTGAAGCTGAAGGGGAAGAAATTGAATTCCCTTTCAGAAGTACTGGCATGTATCCAATGTGTTTGGATTATATCCCAAATCCTAGAGCGGGCCCTGGTGCAGGCATCGATGTCTCTCCAGTAACAGTAGTGATGTGACATGAACCTTGGAAGCAAGGTGATTTAGTAGCTTGGCAGGCACAAATGCCTCACGAGCTGATGCTGAAAATTGTGCTCAATTGTTATTGGGAATTGTCACTGATTACACCCCTAATTGGAATGATATGAAAACTTTATTACGAGAGCTATTTCAAGCAGAGAAAAGGGAAAAGATTTTCCAAAAAGGTAAGAGAGTACCTAATTGGACAAAAGCTTTGGAATGGAGACAAAGATCCGACGAGCACCCAAGTGATTATTAGTGCTGATTGAAGGCTACTTTAATTATGGGGGTATGACCCATGACAATTTCCAAGAGCCACTAGCTATTAGTGTTTTTGTAGAAATTCATGCCAGGCCAGCAAGGTAAAACATTAACTAAAATCTTGAGCATTGCTGCTTTTGTTTTTGATGGGAGACATGAAAGAAAAAGCAGCAAGAAGAAAGGTTAAAACTTGAGAAAAAGCGAGAGCAAAAAGAGAAAGAAAGAGAAACTGGGTTGCTGGCTGTAGCAATTACCCAAACCTATAACCCAACTCCCAAGAGGGAGAGGTCGGGGATTTCCCTGAGGTAGAATCAGGGAAAGGGGTGCGCAAGGCAGAATTCCTCTTATCTCTCAATATGCTAATTCTTTAGAGTGCTTCTACTGTGGAAATTTGGAACATATGCAGAGAGAGTGCCCGCTGAGACCCGTGTCTGCACAAGGAGGATCTCCACCTGCCAGACTTCCTCGACCTCACTCACAGTAAAGAAAATGATACTCATCTTCTCTGGGAATTGAAAGAACAATGGGACCCATTGGAATCAAGGTAAATGAGCACGGTCAGATTTCTGCAAAGGTAAACGGTATCATTTTGGATAAGAAATTGGTTTGGGGTAAATTTGTGATCTCTCCCAATTCCCCTATTTGCCTTTTGGGCCTGTACTGAATTTTGAAGTTCCCCACATTTCGAATGATAGTACAGGGAATAGTAGGGGAAGAGATAAAATATTTATCTACCCCTTTGATGAGACCTTTTTCAGGAATTTGGTACATTTATCTCCTTGGCTCCAACAGGGATTCGATTGATTTTAATGGGCTCAGAAATAATTGAATTGGGAGGTCAAAACCAAAATGATTGGAATGATATATGATTTGAATTGGCTGCAATTCCCAGAGAACTTTGAAGTGGGATTGTTAAAATCGGCTGAGCCAATTGTGATAAAAACAAAAGGAGGGACGACTCCTTCAATTTGGCAATATCCAATTATAAATGAGGCCATTCCCAGTATAGAAAAACAAATCGTACACTTTTTAGAAAAAAGAATTTTGAAGGAATGTCATAGTCCTTACAATACTCCAATTTTACCAGTTAGTAAACATAAAGTAGATAAAGATGAAGATCCTGAATATAGATTTGTTCAAGATCTACGAGCTGTAAATGAACATGTAATTGCTTCACATCCTGTGGTACAGATCCTAGTCACAGTATTTTACAGTGCTTGATCTTACAGGAGCTTTCTTTAGCATTCCAATTGCGGAAGAAAGCAAATCAATCTTTGCCTTCACATGTCAAGGGAAGCAGTTAACTTGGACTAGGTTACCGCAAGGATTTTACTAATTCTCCAACAGTATTTTCTCAAATTTTGAAAAATTATTTACAAGATTTGGGTTTTTTTTCAAATAAGTCTGTTTTGATACAATATGTTGATGATTTTTTTATTATCAAGTAAAACTAAGGATGAATGTATTAGAGATACTGAATATCTATGTATCCGACTTGTTAAAAAGGAACACTGTGCATCTCTGTCCAAATTATAGTTTTGCAAACAGCAAGTGAAATATCTTGGATTCATATTAAAGCCAGGACTTCCTGATTATTCAAAACCTTTTAAATTGTGATGAAAATAAAGGAACTGTGACAGGGGTGTTAGTACAAACTTTAGGACCACGTGAATGACCTATTGCCTACTTTTCTTCTACATTAGACCCAGTGACTAAAGGAACTCCTTTTTGCATTACAGCAATAACAGCAGCAGCTGAAATGGTAGAAAAAAAAAACAGAACAATTGTCCTAGGACATCCACTAACTGTCTGTGTACCCCATGAAGTAGAGATATTATTAAAACTATATGTGGAGAAAGCTTTATCTCCTCTAAGGGTGCATAGATATGAGATAATTCTATTATTGGCTAATAATTTGAAATTGGAAAGGTACAATACATTGAACCCTGCCACCCTAATGCTTTTACCCTCCGATGGAGAAAAAGATAACCATAACTGTGTTCAATTATTAAGTGAAACCAGCAAACTGTGACCCTGATTTGAACCTCTTCACGGATGGCTCCTCCTATTATGAAGAAAGTCGAAGATGTACCAGTTTTGCAGTGACTACGGAAATGCAGGTACTATTGGTGGGACCTTTTCCTGCACCTTTAGGTGCACAGGGAGCAGAAATAATTGCTCTTACAGAAGCTACAAAATATGGACTTTAAATATGCTTTTGGTATCTGCCATGCAACTGGGACTTTATGGAAAGAATGGGGTTTCTTAACATCAGCAGGGAAGTCTATGGCTCATAGAAAGCAGATCAAGGAATTATTAGAGGCAATACAATTACCCTTTAAGATTTCTGTCATCTATATAAAAGCACATACTCAGAGGCAAGATACGATTTCTAAAGGAAATTCTTTAGCTGACCAAGCAGCTAAAGCCACAGCACGACAGGTTGTGTCTATCATGTCAATTTCACAACATGAGGCGATATCCGAACTTCCAGATATAAATAAGTTATATGAAGACCTCCCTGATGAAGAAAAGGAGCAGTGGATTATGCTTGGAGCCCATCCACAAGAGGAACAATGGATGCTTAATAACAAGCCTCTTCCTCGAAAAAGTTATTTATTACCGATTACGCGATGACATCACGAAAAAAAACTCATGGGGGGCCAGAGAGCTTAACACTCCGGATTCAAAGACTTTGAGCCACCTCTGGAATTTATGCAGCAGCCAAAAGAATCTGTGAAGGATGTAAACTTTGTAAACAATATGCTTCTGTACGAATTAAGGCACCCAGTGGAAAAAGACCTCCAGCCACCTTTCCTTTTTCAAAAGCTCCAAATTGATTATACCGAAATGCCAAAAAAAATGGGGTACTCTTACATGTTAGTGATAATTGATCGGCTAACAGGATGAGTAAAAGCTTTTCCTACCAGGAAAAATGATTCAAAAGCAGTAGTAAAAAAATTTAATGAAGGAAATAATTCCTAAATAGGGAGTTCCTGAAGTCATTGATTCTGATCATGGGGGTCATTTCACAGCTGATATTTTAATTCCAATTTATAATTCCTTAGGAATTTTTAGTCAATTTCATACTCCCCATCACCCCGAATCATCCAGCCAAGTAGAATGAATGAACAGAACCTTAAAAGAAAAATTACTTAAGGTTTGTAAGGTTTGTAAACAGACTGGCCTAAAGTGGCCCAATGCTTTAAATTTAGTGTTATGGGATATAAGGAATACCCCAAGACAGCCAATTGATATTTCCCCAGCTAAAATTTTATTTAAATTAATTGTTACTCTTTTTAATTATTATAGTCATAATAGTCTGTGTGATTGTTTTGTTTCAATATTACATTGGTTGTTCTTTTATAATACAGAAGATAGAAAGAGAGATGTGGAATTATAAATAAGAAGGATCGCAGGAGTGCGATGGGAAAAACAAAAGGAGGGAATTTGTAAAAGGAACAAGCTTTAGAAAACTATTTTCTCTTAGGATATTATTAATAGCAGGAATAATCAATAAATAGATATTGTTTGCAATAGAGCACAGGTGCTCTAGGAACAATACTGACGGTTTAAGCAACTTAGAAAAGCTAAGTAATGAAAAGCTAGACATAGATTAAGTATATGTTAAATAGAACATTTTGAGTCTTTTCTCAGAAGTCTAAAAGTGAATTATGATGAAGATTGTTCAGAAGATAAGTAACCATGATGACCGAAGACTGCATCAGTGAGAAGTGCTGTCCAAAGAGGAATTAGAACAGAATGACAAGAACTAGTCGAAACTGTGGAATACAATGGACTTTTGAAATTGATGATGAATTAAGAGTTGAAAGTTCCTGGAAAATCACCAAAGACTCTTTGTATTGTATGTTATATCATATATATAGAGGGCGCTTTTTGTTAGCTGTTGCTACTCACTGAGGTGATGGCCCAACTCTGAGTTGTTAATAAAGCAAGCCTAGAGACACCCACGATCTGGTAAAATCCTTTAACATGCTCCCTAGCTTTGTAATTCTTCCCTCTTGCCAAAGCCTGGAAAACCTTTAGACTGCACTCACATTCTACTGTAGCTACGTTTTGAGTGTACAGCTGTCAAACAGTTTCTTAATCTTATGAAAATAAGCATTTTATGAGGTTTCGGGGCAGATGTATTTCTTGTAATTGTCTTTGTAAAAGAAACAATGGTTTGTAGGACAGGTTAAGGGGCTGATTTCCCCAGCCTAGCAAATGGATTCACATTTATAGCTGTGTTAAGCTAGTGTGAAGTGAGTATAAAATGTTACCAGTAAGAAATCAGCAGCTACTGTGGAAGGATGCTGAGGAAAAAACCAAAAGATATAAACCAACACTGACAGTTGGTTCTGTCACTCCATAACCAGAAGTATAGTGCAAACGCATCGTCCTGCCTCCAAAAGGTACTGCATTTTTCCCTATTCAAATACAACAGCAGTCACTCCATAACTTGACTGTACAAAACCAAAACCATCCTCTATTACAGAATGACTTTAATTTGCTTTTGCCCAAGAATGTTTTGGTGCCATGTATTATTCAAAGCTGTACACTTTTGTGAACTGAAAGTGATTTTCAGATTAACAAAACCTTTCCCTTTGTTTATGTATTTTTCTTCTTAATTGCAATGCAGACAGCTGAACTAAATAAGAAATTTATTAATTTAAAATCTTTGGCTTTCTCTTCTAGTTGTGCTGTATGATCTATGACCAAATCCTGCTCGAGTCATTACAGAGATGCTTTCAGTTAAGTCCTCTGAATATAGATTTCATGCTGTTGCTTGAAGTGGCTGATATATTATAATTGATAAATGACTTCCAGCAAGTGCATGTCTTTGCCTCAGCTGAGGCATATATTATGGAGTGAGGGTTTTCCCCAAATCTGTGGTCGCTCACCTAAAATTGGAAGAATTTTTTAAAAACTGCTCATGAGCTTACAAAATGGTATATTCAAGGGAACCAGTCTACCCTGTTTGCCTAGCACACTTCTTTAAAATATCTAAGGCTATGGGATCTTACTGCTAAACACAATAAGGGGAAAAAAAATAACTCTAATTAGTTCTTTAAAGAAATGTTGTCCAAACTGAGTAAGAGGACTGATGCTGAAGAAACATTGTATACTTTATTTTTTCTATATTTCACTGGTTCCCGCGTGCTGGACACTGTCAGAAAGAGGACACTGGGCTTTTCACTCTAATTCATTAGAGCTGCTCTTCTGTTCTTATGTTTTGTTCTGAGTTTTAACCAAACTTTCAAATTCATTCTTACTTGCTCTGTCCTCTTACTACAGAATCTGGTAAACAACCATTTCCAGCACACATTGCCCTTTTACTTGACCCCACTTCTTTTAAAATAGGATAAATCTGAGCATATGCACCCAGTTCACAGGAACAGACATCAGAAGAGAAACAGGTTTTGCTGCTGCTTTTGATCTAGCTATGATCTAACTTTCCAACTGAACCTCATTTCAGTATTAAACTTTACTTGTTCAGCACATTCAAAACAGTGTGGTGACTGAAGAGCCATGGAAAGAAGCCACATGTTGGTTAGAGAAAGGCTATTGGTACAGGACAGGAGAGCAAATGATTATAATGCTAAATTAACATATACTGCTATTGTGTTGGAAAAGGAGAAGCATGCTTTTGTCTCCAAACAAAATTACAAGCAACAGCATACATTACAGTTGCTAGAGAATGTGCTTAGAAAATAGAGGTTAAATGCTACCAGATGACATGAACAGGAAAATCAATCTTTCAGCTTGTACCTCTTTTGGGGGATCAGATGGATGTTTATGGTTCAAGTGAGCCCCAGTGGAGAGATGCCCCTCACCAAGCCCCAGAGGCTGCCTTCCACAACCCAGGCTGCCGAGAGGTCCCTGCTGAACAGCTCAGGATGGTGCAGGCAGAGTGTATAAGGCTTAGAGACAACATACATATGGTGCTGGGCTTCCCGCTGCTCTTGTATGGACTGTTGCTGCAAAGTCTCATAGCTGTGGGTTAATGCACTCAGATGACAGGCAGCCCGATCACCACCTCACTTTTATATAGAGGGACTTTCCCACTTTTTCTGAGCTTAAATGACTATGAGAATATGGTTGTGCCTGGAGTTATATGAATGGCTAAGAAAAAATTACACCAGAAGGCTTTACTGATGAACAGAGGAGAAATATAGATATTTCCAGAGGATCATTCATTTATTCTTAAAATAGGGAGAGTTAGTCACCCTGCAAAATGCTGGTTTCATTCACTGTGCTATTAGACACTGTGCTGAAGTTCTGCCACCTATAGGAGGCCATGATCCATTTCCAGCTACAAGTGAAATGAAATAAACTCTAATAACAAGATTTTATTTTAGAGCAATATGCAAACAACCTACATGTCTTTGTTTCCAGGTTTTTTCCTACACTGCTCATCTACCTAAAAACAGTTTCCACAGTTATTTCTTTGTCTCCCTCCAGCAGCCAAAATGTAACCTGTCGTCCAGAAAGTTCTTTCCATTTAAACCTGCACTGCAGTTTTACCTTATGTTCTGAGAAATTATTGTCAGCAATGTTTTCTTTGCTAACTTCACTTCATTCCATATAAATCAAAATGCTATAGTACAATAGCCCATTTTACACAAATTGTTATTAATCATCCCATTATGTATTGTGCAAAAATGTTCTTTAACATGTCTGCATTATATTATTTAAATGGATGTTGCAGAACTGTGCCTAGTTTAATTTGCTAGGACTTTACAAATACGTGCGCAACTCTTCTTACTCTTGTGGGAACAGCAGCTTTAGAAGCCACTATCTTTAAATGCATGGGTCACTAATTCAGGGGTATGCTGCACATATTTTATAGCTGCTAATTGACAGGTTGTTTAGCTCAAGGTCTCAGGGGAATCTGTAGATGAAGTAATTTTGCCAGACATATCAAAATTCAAGAGTTATTTTACTGTAGCAAACTTAATTCTATAATTAAGGTAGGGTGAGCTCTTGGATAGTGCAGTGGACATACATCAGTGTACAACATCAGAAGATGTTGGTTTAAGTCTTTTGCAAATATTAAACATCCATGTGTCAAAGAAGTATTTGTTACATTTACTACACCCTGGCTTTAGGAACTTCTCCTGTCTACTTACCTTTTCTCTGCCCCTTTTTGTTCTGTTTTTATCAGGTGAACTGAACTGTACAGGGCTGCCTGAATTAAAACTGAACTAAAACAAACAGAAAAGTTGACAAGTGTCCATAAAGGTTATTTCAATGGAAAATTTTCATCTGTTTTAAAATACTGAGATCCCTTCCATAGTTGAATAACATTCTGAAGTATAACCAATGGCAAATCACCCCTTTGAATGGGGGGCTGTTACTGGAGGAAAAGACAGAGAAAAGGAAAACATTTTTTTTGCTGTATTTGGCATTTCTTGCACCAGGCCATGTTTTCATTTAGGGTTGGTTATTTTTTTCTTCATGAAGGTAAAATCAAAGAAAACAGAAGCTCCAAAACCTGAATTCTTGGAGTCAAGGATGAGAAACAGTCATTATTATGGTAACTTACTTGACTTTCTTTTTTGTTAAATACCACTATGCTGGGTACAAAAGTGCAGGAGAATGACCTCGCTGTTACCTGCCAAAACAGTTTGCTTTCAGATCAGTGATTGCAGAGGAGTGAGCTAATCTCTACTACAGAAACCCTCTATCATGAAAGCACATTTTCCTTGCAATAGCGTGTGACAAAGTAATATGATTCAGTAATTGATCATGAATAAGAGACAAGTCTCACAGTCTCTCCTGATTATGGAGCTATAAGCTCTTACAAGAGCTCAGGCAAAGCTGAAGGCGATACATGGCAGAAAACAACCTGTTTAAAGGCACTGCAATGGATGCAGATGCTTTTTCACCTGCCTTTTCTTACTCATTCTTTGACCTTTGTGTTGGATTTATTTGGGTAAAACACTGGTTAGGACTTCCTGACTTAAGTTTAATAAGTTAGGAACACTAGCCAAAACCTGATGGGGCCCAACTAGATCTGAAAGGTCAGATTAAAACTAGAGAACATAAAGATGTGGGTGACTGGAGCTGAAGTCAGACAGCCTACAGAACATGGATGATTGGGCACTGTGACTGCTTCTCTCCTTTGGCCCCATAAGGGATCAGGGTCTAGCACCTCTGGCAGGTGGATGGTCTGAGGCACTCATTG
The DNA here is from genome assembly GCF_047716275.1 of Strix uralensis. NCBI lineage: Eukaryota > Metazoa > Chordata > Aves > Strigiformes > Strigidae > Strix > Strix uralensis. The sequence continues at coordinate 38,038,592 of NC_133974.1, read as the reverse complement.
CTCGAACGTAGTTCTGGGTGCTTAATTAGGGACCTGCAGATACTCTGTGTATGGCCTACTTTTTGGCAGCTCTACCAAACCAGCTCTTTCACTTGTCACATGGCTAGTTTTTTTATGTGACTTCTGCCCATCAGTTCTAATTCAAACAGGAACAGGTTTCAAAGTTCAGAGTCTTACATTGTCAAACTCTCAGGGACAGATGGATGAGCCAGAAAATGATCAAAAAATGTAGGATATGGAAAACAGCATGAGACCCAGACCGTTTTGTAAGTGACCCCATGTGGTTAAGTATATCACATACATGTACCTGTGCTGAAAGGAAATTTCTACTTTAAAGAAAATGTTGCTGAAACACTTTGTTCAGGAGATGGATTTGATAAAACTGTTATAACACTCTCATCCAGCTCAGTAGACCTGCTTACCATTGCAAACTATTTCTTTAGCACTGAAAGTTATTTTTCTCTTTTATTTGCAGTACAAAAGAACAGTTCTGTGGTTTTCCTGAACTATATGAATGAGTTATCTATGACTCTGATAAAGAATTAAAGTAATATGTGAAGAAGCAGCATACTGAATAGAAATTCATGCTTGCTATGAATGATGCATGAAGGTTCTCCTCCAGAAGAAAAATAGGAAGCTACTGTTAAGTCTCTACTTAGTACTAGAGTAAGTTCAAACATTTTTCTAAAGGCATCTTTGTCTCTTCTTTCATTATTAGTAGTCAAGCTATTCATTCTCCTCCTCCTGAAAGATATTACATGTCATTATGGATAAAGCATAATATTTTTATTTCTCTCTAGTGATCTCAGAAAAAACATAATCCAAACCAAAATAAAATAAATTCTTTTTCTTTCCAGCAGAAAGTGGATAGCAACACAAAATCACAGTTATATGTGTGTCATCAGTGAAGTAATTTTCAACAATAAAAATTGTTTTTCTGCCAGATAACATAAAACTCACACCCAAAAAAAAAAGTAAAACAAGATCCAAACACTCCCAGTTCCTGTATTTCTTGACATAATATCCAAAAACATTTTAAGACAATCTCAGAAGTCAGTGCAAATAAACACTGGTCTGTTACTTTGGGCCTCTTCCACTCCCTCTCCTTGCCATGCTGATTAATTAAAAAAACAACGAAAATATCTGCAGCTGGCAGTTGCACAGTAACAAGGACAATTTACAAATGTGAACAGACTTTGTGTTTCCAGACACAGAGCAGTCACCAGCACATTCCGTTACACACACAATGTGAAGATTAGTAGTAGAACAAAATAAATAGGCCAGGACAGGGAGTTTTACAGCCCTCCGCAATGACAGGTGACAGAAATTGGGGATCAGAACAACCACTTGAGATGTCCTAGATGTAAAGAAGGCTGTCCCTGCTCTTAGGCACCCTTACAAGATCATTTACATATGCAAGCACACATATTCTGCTGGTCCTGAGTACTCATGTTAACCATTTACTTATCTGTGTTCATGATGCAGAAGGAGCCCTCTGAAAACTGCCTTTTGTAGGGCTAAAAGTTGCAACAAACCCCTGCTTTAAATATGCCCAATATGAAATTATCAGTAACACCCTTCTATCAAATAAATCCTATGTTACATAGATATTTCTGAATAAGGTTCTTTTCCTGTATTGGTAGGAAACATCTAGCTAAGCCATTCCAATTTTGAAACGAAGGTTCAAGCAACAAAAGTGAGGCAAGCCCTGCTGTAAGTCAGTGCAACATGTAAGGCATTGCTCTGTCTATTTGATGGAATTGACAAGTCCCACCAGCCTACTAAAGCTCCCCTGCAGCATGGAGAGCCAGAAAACCCAGTGAGTTATGTCACATTAGGCTCAACCTTCTGCCAGATCAGTAAACTCCTGTGGCTTTTGCAACAAGGGTGCTAGCACAATTCTGGGCAAACATGTAACTATCCAGAGTGCAGTAGGTATGATCAGGACAGAAATATTCTCCCTCTCAGTTCCCTGACCAAAAAAACATTAAGCATTCAGTTTCTGCCAGAAATAAGTCTTAACACCCTTGTGGGTTCCACCTCTCTGTCTAGGTCAGCTTCTGCTAGGGCAGCCCTGCGCCGTGCTGCAAGGCAGAGTCAGCAACGCGTGGCAACGGCAGCAGGAGGGAGTTGCAGCTTTAGTTCGGAAAATAACCCTTGTAAGCATGGCATTAACATTCACAGCAAATGGCAGTGGGCAAGGCAGTCCTCATCTGAGATAATAGGCTTTTTCCAGTGATTGCTCCTTGTCGCTTAGGAACCCATCAATCCCAGCATCTGCTACCGCAGGCTGTCATGTCATATATTCTCTTCCCTGGGCCCTATTTTGTAAGAAATAGTTAATGTCCACACCTCCTACCAGCAGGCTGCTCCAAAGCCTCACTGTGATGGTGAGAAAATTGTTTCTGGCTTCCAGTTTCAATTTATTCATGACCAGTTTATAACCATTTCCTCCTGGGCCAATATTGTCCTATAGCTTAATCAGCTTTTTTCCCTTCCTTATGTTTATCCTTCTGATATATTTACACAGGACAGACATATCCCCTGTTAGCCTTTGCTGAACAAGGCAAGCTCCGGCAGTTCCACTCATGGGATTAACTGAATCGCTTCTCCTCCCACCTAGCACTCAGCTTTCCTAAAGACATGTCTATTTGCTGGTTTGTATTTGCTATTCTTCAGGCAGATGGTGCCATTCCTGTCTTGATAGAGTTATTGCAATCTGGATACTAGATGACCCTCATCTGACTATGTCATTTTAGTTCTCCCAGTACACATGTTTTCTATGATGGGGATTAATTAGTTTGGGAAATCAGTGCATGGTACAGAACCTGTACCATGTGATTCTGTGATTCTGTGATTTACTGGGATTCTGGACTCTAGCTGAACTGAGCCAGTGGAGTCCAACAACTGTAACAATTTTCAGCCAAATGAAAACCTGTGTCATGCTACAGTTGTAAATTGTTATCTTTGGACTTTTGAAGCTCAAGGTATCCATCAGAAAATCTTGAGCTGTTAGGACTGACATATGACTTTGGGAGTTAGTAATCACACACCTGGGGCCAGAGTGAGCCAAGCTGGTTAATGTTTTCACAAGTGGGATAGAGGACCCTTCCCCTTGCAATTCCCTCCTGCTAGCAGGCACACATGAGCACGGTCTCTGCATGTACTGGGGCCCAAAGCAGCCCAGAAGGGACACTGTGGCTCTGCTTCTCCCACTCCCAATCACAGTCCATGGGACATAACAGGATTTCAGCACCAAACTTGCTTATTCTGTCTGGCCTGGGAATATTATGACAATGAGGAGCTATTGCTTTCCAGGACATCTTTGGGAGAGACTACTCTTGCTCTTGGTATCTAGACTTCCCACATTTGCCTTGGAAGACTTGGTTGGCAGTCAAGGAAACAGTTGTGCAGGAGGACCAGGCTTTGCCTGCCTTGTTCGGCATTCAGATTCTTTGCCACAGCTTCACTGTCACCAGTTGTCCAAAGGAAAGGTAAAGCAACGTTAACATCCTGTCTGGAAGAATAGAAATAGGGAATAAAATGTCTGTTTTGGTTGAGACATGCTTCAGGAAGCATTTGCTTGTTACTCATGATGCTTTGCCAGCATACCTTTATAATCTCCACAGCCAAAGCATGTCAGTATCAGAAGTAGGACCCAGAGAAGTGCCAAACTAAGTCACGTCATCTGTCTTTTCTGTTCACTGTGGTTTCAGGAATTCAGTCCTTTCATTAGCTGTTTAATTGTCCTGCAAAGGTCTTGAGTCAATATTTTTATTTCCTGATTTTACCTGCCAGTGGTGAACAATCTGCTCCCCTTTTCAGAGCATCTAACTAAATTTAACAGGCAGGACAAGGAGGAACACTCCCAGGCCTGCTGGATTGGAAAATTATATTTAACAATTTAAAGTATGCACACAGACCTTGAAAACAACCACTTTTTTCTGAATAGGACTACTGTTCTGCTGAGAATTTTTTAGACTGTGGAAGTAAAAGGGTTTGGGTTATACAGAAAATATCTAAAGACAAGAATGCTGCAGTTCCATGGATAGACTAAAAATCTAAACCCAAATTATTAAAGTATTAAAATGAATATTTGGAGGGTATCTTATAGTTTATACTTTCTGAAGTGTGAAATCAAATTGGTTCCTAGCTGCTGGCCAATAACTGCTGGAGATAAGTGAGGGTTTTTTAAATCTATCTTTCATTTTCTTTCACATAACCTAAAAAAATGTTGATCTGAACTAGCAACTCATTAAAAGAACCCTTACCCATTACAGAAGGCCCATCAACTCTCCTGAGGAGGAGGAGATCTCCATTTAGGAGATGACAATCATTCCTCAAAACTTCTTAATACAAGAAATAGTGTGGCAGAGCCGTGTTGTAAGTAGTATGCACTCCATGTGATGTCCAGGAAATACCCTTCTGCATTTAGTCTTTCTGACAGAATCTATGAAAAGGTAAGCTAATACAGTGTTGACATCCTGTCTGGAACAATAAATTTGGGGTATAGAGTTAGCTTTGTTGGATGCAAAACAAAAACAAACTAAAGAACCTTTCCTTAAAACTCTAGGTGAGAATGCACTTTAAGGCTTTTTGGGGAAGGCACATTGGCATTGTTAGTGAAGAATGGAAAAGAAAAGGACTGTGAGCACACTATAATGCCCTGATTCAACACTTCTATCAAAAAAATTGATCCATTGTTCTTCTTTTTGGTGTAAACCAAGCCTTTTAGAAAGAAGTACTGCAGAAAACAGCTGGATTTATAATCAAAGAAAAAAGAAAAGGTGATTTACTGTATCTTTGTTTTGGAGGGTTTAGAGGAATTCAACAGGCAGGCTCTGTGGTTCCATAAGGAGAAGCCAGCCCGGCCAATTCTGAATTAAATCCAACAAAAATGGGGGCTGTACATCTTAGCAAGACAGCCATCATATAAATATACGGGTCAGATGGGTTTCCCTTGATGTACATCCAATTTTAACAATCCCAACTCTTTATTATTATTTCAAAAATCCCAGCTGCACAGTGTTTTCAGGAAAAGGGGAACAGAGATGGCAGAAACAGGTATGGCTGAGTCCTTTGCCCTTTTAAATCTTGCCCATGGTATGTCGGCACCTCCTCACTGTACAGTTACACAGATTAATATTTTCTGGAGCTGTTGGAAGCTCCCTTGCATAATCCAAGCAAGCCAAAAATGATGCTGTTGACCTTCAAACATGCTAGTAGTGGACAAAGTCTGGAGCTTGGATGCTCAGATATGCAAGTGGGCTCTAAGGAGCCAAGTCTTGCACTGGATCAGTGGCACGGAGTACAACTACCATATGAAGAGTTCTCGTCTCACTGCTGTTTTCCACTGATCCAAGCAACACACTATTGGCAAATTACAAAACAGATGAACATGCTCTATTTTTTGACACATAAAAGGAAACCTGTCTTACCCAGTCACATCTGTTTCTTTGATTTAACTCCATGCTCATTCCTGTTCGCAGTGGATGAGTGGTTTGGCAAGCGCATTGCAGCCCGCTTCACTGAAAAAAAAAAAAAAGCTTCCTGGTGAAATAAACCCCTTTATGAGACTTTGATATGAACATATTTAGCAAATTATTTTATTAACCCCTCCTCCTCATTAGTGACTGCATTCTGGGGTGGAGCACAAACCTTACATTAAAGGACCTGTTTTTTTACAAATAAATTGAAGAGGAGACCTCTCTCTCTCCAGTCACCCTAGACACTCTCACAGCAGGACTGTGACTATTCATAAGATGCTTGTAGAGAAGTAGCAGATATATCCTGTTGATTTGTAAAGTAATTCCAATGCAAGGGGTAAGGCTGCAATGTCACGCAGTTTATTAATCTCTGAACTGTGAAACTACACAAGTTGCAAGAGAATTATAACTTCTGGAAAGAGCACTCAGAAAAGGGAAAAGAGAGAAGCAGAGAGAAAATTAGGGTATCAGAACACAGAGACTACTAACTTGGAGCAGAAAACTGTAGCTAAAAGTAGAATAACTGTACACAGGGTGCACATACCTCACATCCTTTTTAAGAAGAGATTAAACGGATCATAAGAGATGCTTATAAACTTTGCATTTATCCTGTGCTCATGACCTGGAGCTTGTCAGTCAATCAGCTAATGGCTAAAGATATGCAGTATTGCTCACAACATGTTGATGCTAAATGAATCCTCACAGGAGACTATCTAACATGTAAATTGCTGGGTGCATCTGAAATTGTAACAACAGGCACTATGAAGAGTCATTATTTGTACACAGTTTTTATTTTCAACATTTTACTTAAAGCATCAAGCACAGGGCAGGGGGAGCATTTTTCCATGATTAAAAAAAAGGTGATTATGATCACTCTGTCAGTAACTATTCAGACCAACTCTGCCCAAGAACCAGCAGCCAGGCCCCACCGCATTGTGCTCGTCCACCAGAACTTCGCTGGACTGTGAGAAAATAAAGCATGCCAAGAAAGGGCAGGCAATTATCATAAATTCTCACTGATCCAGGCTAATGAGAGTACCTCCCTGTCTGTACACGGCTGTTGAACACTGGTGGGAATGCTGTTTTAGTAACAGAAACAGAGAATCCCGCAAATATGCCTATAAATATGATGTGGGTCAGGAAACTCGTTTAAACATACTTTATGGCTAGAGGTGTCACCCAGTCAGAAAGCATAAACAAACAGCAAATAGCATGCTCCTGAGCTTGAGAAATCTAAGACTTGTGAATGACTGAAGTCTTCAAAATGGGATTTAAGCAGAATTTCAATGACATGCGGGCCTTGAACGAGAGCTCTGCATAAGGTTAAACTTTCTATTTTCCTCAAAAGCTAACACTGACACCCAAAAGCCAACACCTGAGCAACAATCTGTGACAGAGGCTAACTTCATTAGATAGATTAGATAGATAGATAGATAGATAGATAGATAGATAGATAGATAGATAGATAGACAGACAGACAGATAGAAACAGCCAACTAGTAAACACTAGAGCTGATAGCATCTAAAACATGAGCTTGAAACAACGTTTCCTTGGATTCATATCCAGTCCTTAGTCACCCTTTACTTTTATTCCCTGAATACATGTTTCTATCCTGTTCCTATCTACCAGCACTCACTGCAGCCAAAATATAGGAGGTCTGACCTCCAGCACTGCACAGCCCTTCAGATTTCATTGTTCCTTAAATCCATTCCCTGTCTGCCTTCCCCTTTGCTCTGCCACCAAGGACCTAACCCTCTGCTCTTTTGTCTTATTTGAGTCCGGTGGATTTTTATTCCTTTCTTTCTTTCTTTCGAGAATGCCCTCTCCCACTGTCAACTTCCTCCACTTTTCCTGCTTTCCAGTACATTTAAAACACCCTTCCTTTTATTCACCAGACAAATGCTCCCTTTGCTTTCAAATTCCTCTCTAAAACCTAGGAAGACGGCTTGTCTTCAGCTCCTCGCTGGTGATTATCTTGAGCATACCTAGAGTATAGCCTTTCTGGGACTAGCTTTGCTTATCTGTGTAATAGGCAACATGTAGATGCAGGACAAATAAATAATGTAGAAAAACAGGTCCGATGGAAAGTCTTACCTTTCTTTCTGTTTTCATAAACCAAAGGGTACTTTGAGTCTTCAGTATTCTGCTACTCCTCTACTTTCTTTATGTTTTTCATTGTCCAAGTGCATTACTGAAAATAAAGTTGAGATAAACCTTAAAACTAAAGCAAAATTTTACTTAAAAATATTATTTCACCAAATCACCGCTGGAAGTAGCATCCTGTTCCACACAACCTCGTCTTCATAATCTAACAACTTACACTGCAGATGTGCTGATTTTTCAAGCTAACATTAGAATCATATTTTTCTAAGTACCCACCCACTGATACTCTCCACCTTGACATAATGTGATCACTTTTTTCTCCCCTAATATCATGTATTGATAAATATTGACAGCAAGACCCTGGGTCTCTACAGTTGTCAAGGGCTTTGGAAAGGTGTCAGTTGAGGATGTTCTGAAAAATTTGTTTTCATTAACGAATTGATGCTATCAGCTTCTTCTAGGATGCTATGCCATTGAAAAAAAATAAAAATGCACAAAGTCTAGTTTTCCTGAACATAGCAGGAATCAAAAAGGAGATGGAAATCACTATTTACAGTTACTGGTGTCCCTCCAACTTGCATGTTGCTCTGATTGTTTTCTTTTTCTCTCACACAGATACCTGGTTTTCTGGTTGCTTCCAACTCTTTCTCTGTTCTATGTCTGCTTCTGTTGTTACACACACACACTTCTTCATTTCCTCCAAACAGAAAAACCCCAAAGTATCTTTGCATTACATTCCCTGCAAATACTCTCTGACCTAATCTCTGACTAGTCTTCGATGGCCCCTGCATTTCTGAAAGTCTCTCCTCTTTTGTCACCTATCTGAAGCTCTGAATTTTAATTTTTCCCTCCATTTATGCTGAAGGACAGGTGGCAAAAGTTGTGTACTGTTTATATACTCCAGTTTTTAAAGTGATCATTTTTCAACTTCTAACTTTTCCCATTGTACTGCCCATTTCCACTCAACTTAGTTTAAGTCAATCTTTCAGTTTCTTTTTTGTTTATTTAAATTCATTTATTTATTTAAATGTTCTGCAGCTCCCTTAAAAACAGGGACTGGGAGGGAAAACTGTGCAAATGATACCAGGTGCTGTTTTAGAGTCAACTTTTAGATAGATGGAGTACTGCTTCAAAGTTGAGTGTTAGTTATCCCAGTGGTCAAATTATTGACTAAATTCAAATTGCTAGGAGTAGAGGCAAGATTTTATTTCTAAACTTTTGCAATAGTATTTGGATGAGTTAAAAGTATCACAAACATAAACAAAATTTAAAAAAAAAAAAAAAGGTTAAGCTAATTACAAAACAAAAGTTAGGTTTTATTGGTCTTCTTTCTTACAGGAATGGAGAACTGAAGTACAAGGGAGCAGATGGCTGAAATGTTGCAGGAAATCTGCCACAGGTCTAAGAGCTGGATCTAGATCTTTGAGTTCTTTTCCAGTTCCTTGAAAACAAACTTCCATGATTCATGTACAGAAAAATGTTCTTGGTCAGTTCTAACTTACACAAATAAAATGGCAATAATGGCCTCATTTAACTTTGCCATCACCACTTTAAGTTGTAAAGAATGTTTTTCATTAAAGAGAAAATGCATCTGAGCAATTGCAACAGGTGCTTTATAGGGGAAACCTTGCTTTGTAGTTTCATCTAGCATAAAACATTCCCATGTCCTTGTCGATCAGGTCAGAAACTACCAGGAGAAACACCAATCTATGGCACGGTACAGAAGCTTCTCCATGTCTCTCCAGCTGTGCTCCTTGCTGGCCAGTGCTCGTTTTCACCTCTACCCGGGGATGTCACTGCTGCCCGAGCAAGCAGAGCAGCTCACCAGGCAGCAGTCTGTATTTTCAGAGCTGGCAATGAGTCATGCGTGAAGCTGGCTGACAACCCATGCTGTCTGTATGTATGCAACCATGGATCGTTACACAGCAATAAAGTACAGTACCTTGTTCAAAACCTGTCTCATTTTATTTGGATCCCCACTGACTTTGCTGGCACTGAGCCATGGCTGGTGTTTACTGACCTTTCAGAGCAGCACTGTTGGCTGTAGGAATAAAAATAGCTTCTTTTCGAGGTTGTGCACAGACACTGAAGCTGTAGGGTGCACGCTCAGCCACGTGCACAGCAGCCTTCAGACCCATCTGTAGGCCAGGGGAAAAGATCAGGACAACCAGCCAACACTGTTCCTCCTGGAGTGGTTGCCTTGGTTTGAGCAGCCAGCCCATCCTGAACATCTGTGTGCTGATAACATGCCTCCTGGTCCCACACAGCAATGTATAATGTCTGCTCAGCTTTCAAGGGATAACGCTTCCAGGCTGTGTCTGTGTTATGAGGCAGAGGTGATCCCCCAGTGCTCCCTGCAATCCTGGCCCAAAAACACCTGTTGGAGGTGTTAACAGGATGGCACTGCACCTCCATGCTTGGGTATGCAGCAGGGCACCGTGGAGGAAGGCGCTCACCATGCTGACAGAGCGAGACCATGCTTGAGTGGATGCAGCGAACGCTCCTACACACAGGACAGACTCCCAACATCTTCCCCAGGTGTCTTTGAAGACACATTAGTTGCTGCAATAAAGACAATGTAAAATGCATTTGCCACCAGGCTGTTACAGTGTCTGCCGGGCAGAAAAATGTAGAAGCCAGTTAGCCAAAGTCCCATGGCAAGAGGTAATATGATCTTCCTAATGAGCAGCCCTGAAGTTTGGAGGTTTTTCAGCCCTTAGGTTGGGAAGGTTTGGTTTCACTCACAGAGAGGAGAGGGCTCTGACTGCACCAGGGGTCTTGCGTAAGTTGGCTTAGATGAGACATGCAGAAGTTGAAGGACCCCAACTCATTCAATATATTGGGACCACTGTTAATTTTCTTTTAATGTGAATGTGGTGTGCTGTTTATACATTCCAGTTTTCAAAGAAAGCATTTTTTGAGTACGAGCAAGATTTCTAGCTGGACATGGTGGGCCTGCATGTTGCAGGGGCTTGCCAGTAGTCTCTGCATGACACACAGACACTACTCAACCACTGGCCAGCACACACACAGAGATAGATTTAACTAAAACAAAACAAAGCAAGCCCTGTGTTTTTATGTAAGAACAAAGCTATTATCTTGGTCGTTTATGATGGCCACTCTTATCTCAGAAAAGGACTTGCAGTATCTGGGCCACATTTACTGGTTTGTGCTGAAAGGCCAGGCTAGCAGGAAGATAGTTCCAGGATGGATTATCCCTGTACATGATGGTAAAGAAATTTCACTTATAGAAACATGTACTGCCACCACATTTGGAAGGCTGTGTACTCCTGGCAGTGTACTGCTACAGTTAGCATGGTGGTGTCCTTCCAGGCCTGTAAAAACTTGCATGGGATTTTGTCCCAGGCATTGTCACATCCTGCTCAGACAAGGGAGACCAGTGACTCAGATTCGCAAATCCCCAATGGAGCGGACAAGAAGTCTCCAAGTCCAAACATTTATTAACTACCCACAATGTACTAATCGAACACACAATAGTTGGCTAAGTATATAGCAAGTTGTGGCAAGCAATACAATATGCCTTGCATTTCTTAACGGGAAAGGGAAAAGAGGGAGATAGAGGGAATGGGGAAATACATCACCGGTCTGGGTTCCTGCGCTGATCCCACTGGCGAGGGTTCCAGGAGGCACAGGAGACATCCGTCTTTTTCGCTGGCATCCGTCTTCTTCGCTTCACTGCACTCTCCAGGCTCCCCTCCCCTTTCTTCCCCCACCTTGATTTATACACACTTTCCTTGGGTCCATCCCCTAGGTCAACCCACATACCTACGTATCCCATGTACGGGGAGGGGTAAGGTGTTTCATGGGATGATGTAATTAGCATGATCATGTTAGCACATTGGTGGGTGTTAACTTTACTATGCATTTCGTGGATAATGAAGCAAAGGTCATTCACTGGACAGATGGCCCTTGAAATTTGTCCAGGTGCACCAGAGCAGAACTGTCCTGTCTCCACAGGGCTCCCTCCTCCAGCTGCATCTTGTGTTATTCGGGCAGCTTTATCAGCTTCGACCTCCACAATATCCACCCTGTGACTCATAGTTTTGTCTTGCAAGTGTTTGAGGCATTTCTTCGATCAGCCTCAACTTTTGCTTTCTCTGGCTGTTTCTCTTAATTTCTCGCAGGCCTGGCTTCTTGTCTCTCACAGGCATCAAATGCCTTTTCTGACCTGCTTGTGTCCTTGCAGTATCAGCAAACCTTTCCAAACTGTCATTGTTTCAGAAGCTGGTTTTCACTCTCGAAAATCCACAACAGCTTCAAGTGACACTTGAACTCCATTTTTGTAAGATTTGGTTAGTTCATGGTACCCCCACTCCATGTCACTTCTCACGAGCATCAACCTGATATTGCCAGACAGATGAGCATATAGATAGCAAGAATAACCAAGATAAATCTAATTATTTGAGACATTTGAGACATGTGTGGTATTTAATTTTTCATACCATGGAACATGACAAAATAAATTAGTAACAGAGGAAAATGCTACATAGTGCCATTACAGGGTGAACGTTTTTGTGTGTTCAGTCAAAGCACTGCATAGTAAGATATATGAGTGTCAGGGAATATCCATTTTAGCTATGCACTTAATTCTCAGTATTCAATATACCAGTAATTTAGATGCCTTCATTTAAATTCTTCTAACACTTTTATCAAAGCAACAGTTTCTGTTCATTTCTCTCTTTTAATGAACACAACACTTGCTTTTGGCACATTACTGATGCTTATTTTACCTTTCTTTTCAGGCATACAAGCTGTATTAATGTTTCTGTAATAACCAGAATAAAGCCAAGTGACAAGAACCCAGTATTTGTATTCCTTTGCCAGATAAATATTCCATTATAAAAAGGAGACAGTAAATTATAGAAAGAAAGTAACACTATGACCACAGAATTCTAGTATTTATTCCTACATCAAGAGACCTACATACAGTAACTGAAATTCCTCTTTTTTCATTCAGAGGGGAGCTTTGCATGTTTGGTGATCAGATACTATGAAGGCAGTTACATGTTTTTCAGCTGGTCATAAGCAAGTCACAGGATGCAGTTAAAAGAGGAAGTGACTGATGTGTAACCTGTTTTCACTGTAATCATGCTGTATGGAGTGAATAAAGGAATGTTTCTCCATATCTCTCTCTGTGAATGAATTAAAAGGCACTGGATTCAATAGAGGCATCTTCACTTTTGTCCCACCAGAGAGTATCCTTGCAGGGGCAGTCCACCTTTGGCTGCTACAGATGCCTGAAGTCTGGAGGAACTATATTTTTACCTCTTGAGAGGAGGAATTTTATTTTTACTCCCTCAGTAGCAACACAGAAAGCATTATCCATGACTGAGGTCCTTCCTCGCCTACTGCAGGCTGTGTTCCCTATTCACCTTCTGTACTTGACTGGGAAATTTAAATGACAAGATCTTTACATGCTCAGAGAAAAATGATCTGAACTTTAAGAGACATGAATAGGATGATAAATAACACTCATTTTTAACAGTGACATAGCTGTTAGAAGTTCTGAGCATCTTTGCTGTACTAATACTTCTGACAGTTACCTATATAGGTAGCTACAAAAATTGACACCTGTCAATAGACAGCACAGTCCAGCTAATCAGTGGTACTGTGTCAACATTCAGATTTGTATGCTTGCCACAAATTATCACCCAGAGGTGTGTGAAATACTGTGGTTTCCTACATCAGTGTCAAAGAGACCATGATGGTACAGATAGAATAACTTGAAAATATTCTTCAAAATGTTTCAAAAGAATGATAAAAGTCATAGTCTTTTCTCACTGTCTCTCGTGGTAGCTTTCCCATCCTGTCATTTTCAACATCATCTGCTGTATTTACTTAAATGTATGTATTGGCTGTCAGTTCTCTCCCTCGAACCTTGATACATGCAGTGAGATGGACAAAATGGTAAGACAGAAATATTTAAACCTGGACTCATAGGGTTTGTTTAATTGCATTTTGAGGTGAATCTCAAGAACATTTTCAAGAGCATCTCAATAGTCTGTGCAGAGAAGAACTTTACAAATGCAGGGCTGCTGTCTGCAGCACACATGTTCCCCAGACCCAAAAACTCGGCCATTGGCATTTCATTAGGTGACTTCATACGTGTAAAATAAATGTGTGCATAGAAATTGCAGCACGTCATCTGAATCGTGGAGGAAAACAGTCCTGTATTCCCCGTAGGAGAGATATAAACATATTCCAGGATCTTCCTGTATTAATTTTTCTCAGGAGACCATTCATGAACTGTTCAAAGGACACACAGTGATCTCTGGAGGGACTATAGCTTGCTGGGAGATGGTTGCACTAAAAGTGGCCCATGACCATTCCCCTGCACAGGCAATTCCTAATTCTACCAGTCAAAGACAGGCCTCTGCATAGATGCAGACCTAGACAAACCAGTCTGAGCTCATTGCCTGTCACACAGCTACTGTGTGCTAGCTAGGAAATTTAACTCATCATCACAACACAGCTTCATTAGTTTCCACAAATGGTATAAAAATATCCCCACAGATCAAAGAGAGGTAAGTTTTGAAGAAGTTATGCATGGAAAGGGCCCACTTACTGCAGAGTCTATAAGTTACCGCACCAGGAGACATTTAAAGTAATTGGCCTTGTTAACTGCTGTGCTCACTTCTGCGAAAAGCACCTATACCCAGCAAATACATGGTAGAATTTGCTAGGTCTTACTTCAGTGTAAGCATGAGGAGGTGGCAGGACCTCTACAGAAGAAAATGCTTTCTCTTGGAACACTGACATGGCACACAGGCAGGATGCTGATGTTACTATTAAGAAAAAAGGCAAAAAATAAGTTTAGAAACCCAGGAAAAGCAAAGAAAAAAGCAGGCAGGGCAAAGAAAACTCCAGTGGCAGAACAGCTCTGTCAAGATCCTGGGCTTCAGGTCATACCCAGCACAGCTGCAGCAAGGAAACCAGGATACCACAGAAACAGGAAAGGAGGGTCCACCTCCCCAGAAACAGTGAGAGGAGAAACAAGTCCCTAGGAAGCTGGTGAAGCAGCAGGGGAAACATCTTGAAGCAGAGACTTGCTTTGATCCTGATGATAAATCAAGCTCGCCAAAATGGATGAGCTCTTTGGACCCATTCCCTGTTGTTTAAGGATTTGTCCTTGAAGTGATGAGCATGTGTGAAAACCCACATATGCACTGAGTAGGGGAAGGCAGATGACATCAGGCTTGAATTCAGATTAGAAAAATGTGCATGAAAGCAAAAAAAAAAAAGAAAAACAACCTCACATGGCAGCATAGGAAATGTTGGTATTCCTTTTCTTTCTGTTCTCCTCCTCCAACAGATGGGATTTTCAGCTGTAAATGGTGAGCACCATGTTTTGTTACAGATCATTTGCCTCTCTGGGTACCTGGGCTGCCTCAGATCACCATCTTGCAGAAAGGTTGAAACCAATTTTTAGGACTGGTGCTCCACAGTGCTTGGGCTGGCAGCAGCTGCCCGGCCTTCGGGGCTGTCAGAGGCAGCTGCCTTGCACTCAGCTGCTGCTCCAGGTCACCATAGAGACACAGGGGTCATTTCCTGGGTATTCAGGGAAGCTGGACAAAGCCAGGACTGCTGGCACTGTATCATACAGCAAAAAAAGAGAAAGACCTCCAAACCACGTAAATGATCTTAAAAGACTGAGACTTCAAAACATTTACCTTCAGACATAATTGTTCACATTTTGGTTTTGTTCTGTTTCTCTACTAGGAAGAGTGAATTGCAAAGACTGCACACACCAGGGCCATCTTCACCCAAAGAGGAATTTACAAAATTAACATCAAAACAGGTACTATAGACATATTAATACCTAAAACTGGCATTTTAAAGGTTCACATAGGCTTTTAAAAAATTATTTCACCCCTCTTAAGCAACCCATTAAAAATAATTTTCAATACAAGACCATCACATTTTTGCATTTTTTGGCTAACATCATCAGCATATATGACACACATAACAGGGTATTTTTGTTTCATCTTTATAGTACGCCCAGTTTTCTTCTCATGGTATATAAAAACATAAACTAGGAGTGCTGGTTTTGCAGCTTATTTTGGATGATTTCATGCTTCCAATTATTAAATACATAAGCTGTGATGGCAACTCTGTATGCATTTTAACCAGGAAGAAATTAGGAGACAAAATGCTGAGAATACAGCCTGTATGCATTCAAATCTCCCTACTCCCAGGGAAATAAAATGCACCCGTGTGCAAATACTGTCACCTCCTTGTCATAATTTTAATTTCCAAAAGTCAATGGAGTAATGTCGTCATAGTATATACAATGTAATATTTTGAATGTTGCAGTACTATTAAGTAAACATAGCACTGTTTTGGGATATTCTGAATGTGTTCAGCATCTCAAGTTAATTAATCTAAAACTTGAACGCACCTGACTACCAAAAATGCAGGTCAGCAAGGATACTTGTGTTCACAGGGGTATTTATAGCCTTTATTTGAAACATCCCCTCTCTAGTCAGGCTGGTTGAATTCCTTTTACTTTGAATTTAAATTAGAAGTAAATGCTAGGGTGTTGCTTGCTGCCACCAGTCAGTCCTCCCTGTCCTACATTTAAGATAAAGAGAAGTGTGGAGCATGTGTGGATCCAAGAGCTGCCCGCAGCCGCTGTACATTAGAGGAGGTCTGAGCGTGCCCTGCGTGACTCCATAGACTGCTGCACCTCAGCCAGCTCTGGGTCTGTGAGCGCAAGGATGGCTGACAGATGCTTCAGGCCTATAGGCATTCTGCAAAACCTGGACACACAAAAAAATGTTTTGGTTGCTTATTTAGCATAATGGGTTTAAAATGAGTGGTCCCTCGATTGGTTTGCATTTCAATGTTTAGATCTCACAGATTCCTATAGGAAATCTGCCATAAAAATTTGAACCTGAAGCAGGCTATATTGTGCACTGTTGAAGATTACAGAAATGTGGGTTGAAACTGATATAAATAATGAAAAGCAACTATTTTTTTTTCTAAATCTTTGTGTCTATATAATTTAAAACATATGCAGAATTTTTTAAAGATATGTCTACCTAATCCTAATATAATTAATACCCTGTAAATCTCACCTGTCCTTATAGAGCCTGACCTATAATGTTATATTTTCATTATCGTAATCACTGTGAAGATAGGCTGCCTAGCAAGTGAACAGTGGCCATGACAAACAAAGATCATAATGAGATCTTGAAGATCAGCACAATAGAGTAAATTAGAGAAGATCCATGACTGATTTCATTATGCACATCTCAGTAATGGCAGCAAAGAAATCTGGCTTATTTTGCATATACTGTATTAAAGACACATTGTTCAGTTACCTCAGAACACTGTGCAACTAGACAGCCATGCTTTTACAAAAACATATATAAAGCAAAACCTCAAACTTAACCACTATGGACTCCACTGTGGTGACCTACTGCATAGATTTACATTGGCAATGCCACAGAAATCATGCATGCTGAAATAATTTATTTCTGAGCCTAATTTTTCTCTGTGGATTTTGTCATCTGATTAACATTTCTTCTTTATCTTTTTACAGGCTCTTTGAAGGTGGTGTAAATTGCTTCTAGCTCTAATTAATGGTGAGATTCATGCTAGAAAATAAAACCTTCACTCTAGCTGGAATGTAAATGAAGCCTTTCAAACTAGCACAGAGTTTTTAATAGAAACAAAATGAATTAACTTAACCTGGAATCTTACATATGCACACAAAAAATCAGGTACCTAAATAATCTCAGTTTGTCTCTGCTACAGTTCTTGATAAAAGGCAAATACAGTTTGTTGTGCTGCCAAGATAATACTCTTACTTCTCAAGGTTACTTGTAAAGTATACAGTACTAACACTGTGTCAGATGTATGCCACGTGAAGTCAGTTTTCAAACCCATAAATGGAAATCAGATGCCCAGCCATTGATGGCTGTCCAGAGGGGCTGGGTGCTCAACAGCCCCTTGTGTCAAGTTTACCCTTACTATTGTAAGGGAGAACCCAATCCCTCCCCCACTTTGAGGTAGCTGACTCCCCTTAGAGTCACAGCAGCTACAATGGATGTCACACAATCATTAATATGATTATTTGGGGTAGCATGGTGAGAGAAGTGGGTGTTACATCTGGAAGTTGAGTCACAATCAGAAAGTTTAAGAATCACTCTTCCAAGGCATAATTTTGGAGTTGGTACTAATCATTTGAGAACCAGGAGACTCCTATCTTTAAGGTCAATCCCTCTTTGCAAAAGGGGTAAGGCTAGGAGAGGAAGCTGTGCTTCAGGGCATATTATAAGCAAGTGTCAGGTGAATACTAGATTACCTAGAGCATGAAGTTAGTAATTAGCTCCAAAATACACTCTTTCAACAAAAGAGAAACTTGTCCAGAACAAGATATCAAAAAGCATAAGTTCCCTGCAAAGCACAGAATAAATGAGGAGAGAATGGGGATGGAGAGCATACCCACCTCTTCTCTGTGCACACCAGGAGAATAAGAACTGTACCACCCTTGACTCTTCCCAAAGATCCCTGAAGTCAAAGTTGGAGAGCAAATATGAGAAAAACAACATTTCAAATCTCATTCCCCACATAAGGAAGTGACTCCCATCTTGAGGCCTGTCCATCTGGTATCACTCACTGGTGCCCAAGTGCAGGAATGGTCTTTGCTTTTGTTTCTGAGGAGGATCCCATGGCAACCAAATGAGGCAAGGTTCAAGAGCATGCCAGAGTAACCTACCCATTAAAACACTTGGCTGAAGTGCAAAGGTCCCCACTTCAGCTGAGCTGGTTTGTTTCATGTTAGCTTATTTGTCATGAGAAACCTGAGACAGCACACAAAACCCCTTTCCTTTATTTCCACTCCCCTCCCTCACTTATTTACACATCCTTCTACCGTGTTATTATGCTGAGAAGCAGAAATTTTGTTTGACCACTCTAGAAATGCACCCAGTGCTGGATGTGCATGCATTTGCACATAGCAAGATCAGGACACAAGGCACAGTACAGTATGTACGATTTCCTTATCTCGCATCTGCCTCTGTGCACTGCGCACTGCAAAACCGTTCCTTCCAGCACCCGTAGGAGGGTTGCATGGAACCAGGCACACCTGAAGGGAAAGCGGATGGCAGAATGGGGATGCTGTACCGTCCCATCCACGTAGCTTGTAGATTAAGGCTTGAAGGCATGTTTCCCAGGACATGGGCATCTCTTTACACATGAAAGCTCAAGTTTATTTTGTTACATAGAAAACAGAAATTAAATTTAGCTTTGAGTGTCAAAAAAATTGTTGTTGTAATGGGCCAGATTAATTTCTGGCATGAATAGACACAATTGTCATTGATTTTGATGATTTATGGCAGCAATTTATCCTCAGTGTAACTCAACTGACTTTGCTGCAGCTACATCAGAGCTTAATTTAGCCTGGTATTTTTATCAAGGAAAGGAACAGAATTAAAAGAGCACGTGTCTCGGTTCAGGCATTTGTTTTCTACTTCCCCGTTTTACACAAACTGCATTTCTTTAAGCTATGTATCCTCCAGCCCTCTGTTTTCTGATATTGTGATAGCTTTAAGGAGTTTTTTCCTCTACCTACTATTTGCATCTGGGCTTATTGACAAATTGTCACCTGTGATGTGTTTTCTGTCTTACAAGATTACAGATGACTGCTGCCTAGGACTGCTTCTCCTATATCTCTTGCATACTGAGTGGGTTGTTTTCTGGACAGTGAACACCACCAAATAATTTATATTAAATGCTTTTTATGCATTTCTTAGCCTAGAACTTTTCTTCTTTTAATGACTTGTGTTCTGAACAAGTGCAGGGCAAAGATTTTCATGTAAATTGTTAACAACTTCAAGATACATAAATTTCATACATGCTACATAATTGATGATAAAATCTCTCTTCTTCTTTTTAAAAACTTCATTCTTTGGTCATCTGCAAAATTATCATTAGAGTGAAGAACAAGCAGAATACTTAAAATGGATGCCATGTGCAAGGACACAAATATCTGTTCCCTCTGTAAGCCAGGTTCTTGGAACCCACATAGCTGCCAAATGCAACAGCTTGAGCTGTTTTATCATGTCTGCTTAAGTCATATTCTGGGCATCTGCTGGCATGAGTGTTTGACAAACACTGATATTCTATTTCACAGCAACGCTACTGGTATGGGTACCCCCAGGAAGCTCTCCTTTCTGCCAGGTTGGGCATAGAGTCATTGAAGAAGAACCAACTAAAAATGTTGGCATGCTATGTAGCTGGGGTGCTAGAGGCAAACAAACAAATGAAGACCCCTGAAAGCACTTTAAAGATGCTCTGAAATCCTTTCTTCAAGCTTGTCAGAGCAATACCAGAACCTGTTAGAACATGACAACATACCAAGGTATCTCCAGAGAAATCTGTGATAAGGTTGCTGCAGACCTTAGAGCAGAGCACATAGCCCCATGGGCGACCGGGAGAGCAACAAGGAATCTCTGAGGCACTCGTCAGTCATCAGAAATATGTGAAATCAACCTGCAGCCATACCTGCTCCTCAGGGGTTTGTCTGTCCTCACCTGCTTGAGCGCATGGGTGCTGAGGGCAATTACCTGCAGCAATACCTGCTCCTCAGCGGTTTGTCTGTCCTCACCTGCTTGAGCACATAGGTACTGAGGGCAATTACCTGCAGCATACAGGAGAAAGTTGTTGCTGAGCAAGACAGAAATCTACCAGCAGCAGTGAAAGAGTAGGTGTGCATGCACTCTGCTGTTTGTTTTCTCTGTGTATTCATACTTAATTTACACCACAGAGGCCCTGTTGCAGTAATTAACTGAGGTGTAACAATATTTTGATGGCCTCATACACAAACAATCCCATTCAGTAAGTGAAATGAGTCATCTGAAATCTTCCTCAAAGCTGTGTGATGAGACCTTGAACAAAGCATGCAAGGATTTGTATCACCCTCTCTGACAGGAGACCACAGAAGAGGTACACCGTCTGTTCCTCTGAATCTGCTTACTCATTCCCTCTGCTGCTTAGGCTCTACAGTGGAGGACTTTCAGACCTTTATAATTATATTTGCATTTAGCACCCTTCTGCTGAGCTACTGTTCAAAAAACAGCCACAACAAATAAATAAACAAACCCAGGGCTCCAGTTCAGACAGCCAGCATGCTTGCTCTGAGGACATCTGCCCTTTCCCTAGCACCAAGATCACAGATTGTTGGCAGTGGCCTTTCAACTCATAGTAGCCTTCTTGCATTAAGCTTGTATGTCCTTGGCCCCCCAAAAAACCAAAAGACCTTAGAGATTTCTTTTGGATTTCTCTTTCTTTTTTTTTTTTTTTTTCTTGTTTATTGGTCTTTGCACAGCCCTGGAAAAATGTCTGCAATATCTTTCATAAACATCATCATTTATTAATGTACTGCAAGTCTGAAACAGCCCAGTTGTTTGGGTGCTTGGTAACGTCTGAGGTTAACTCATTTATAAAGAGGAGCAACACTGGAAAGTGTTTCTCTTCAGAGAACCATGCTGATGAAAAGTTGCTTAGAGCTCATCCAAAATTCTGTCTCACACCGGATCTTTAATATAGTTTCTTTTGGATGAACTTACAACATGTGTGATTTTTTTTTTCCCCTAATAACCACCAGTATATTTGTATGCATTATTTTAATGCAGAGATTTTATTTTGATATTATGTGAGAGATGTGGAAACCGCACCTGGGAAATTTGGCTGGCATTTCTGTAGAAATGTAACAATAGTGTGACAGCTTAACCAAGTGGGTACTGGTATTTAACTTGCTTTTCTTTTTAGCTAGTAATTTCAAATGTAATTTGAATATTCATAAGATAGCAAGACAGTGACTCATTAAAAGATGCATCGCATTCTATAGAGTGAAATGCTATGGAAATAAGCAATACATTTGCAAGTTGAACAGATCAAATACAGCAGAGGCCGGAAGGGAAGGACACAGAAAAAACCATCACCTTTCTCTTTTCTGAATGTGTACAGAAGGCAAGGATTAGGATCATCATGTAATATTCAGGAGAGTTGCATGGGAAATACATTTCCCATAGCAACAGCTGTTTTAGACGTTAGAGCAAGATTAAAGAAAACCTATTTCATCTATCTTTAGTTTTAAATGAATGGTTATCTGCCAAACCAGCAGGTCAAAACAGGAGCTTCTGTGAAGACAAACATCTCTTTGCAAAAATTATACTCTTTCTGTGGATTTGGTTTTCTTATCTGATAATGGGCAATCATGTGCCATGCTCCAGGTCTCTGAGTGATTACTAATTCACCATTTCAGTTCTACATGGTTAGTCAAAAAGGCCCTTAAGTAAGTAAAAAGGAATGCAAAAATATTAATGAATTCAAGATGATAAACTCTGATTTGTACCTAATTCTGTTAATACATGCAGTTCAAATTAAAATGTAACATCAGACTTTCTGGATTTGTTGGCTTTAAAAAATCCAATAAAAGAAAAGATTGTATTATAAAAATATTATAATCCAGTTCTGCTCTTATCTCTAGCTCTGTTAAAAGAAAACTAGAGGTAAGTAATAACATCTATAAATGAGTCATTATCAGAGATTGGTATTTTTAAATAGCATCCAAAAGTTTGTCAGGCATTAAAGAGCAAATAGGAGAGATTTGACTTTGCTCCTTGTACAAAGAGATTAGTCTCAAATCCTCAAAGGCTTACATACTCAAGTCCTATCAAGGGCCCAGGTTCATTTCATCTAACCAAAGGATCCTAAATTAGGAGTCAAGTCAAAACAGACTCCCTCTAAAAATCCTTAAAGAAAAATGAGAGATATCAGACAGCTCAGCTGCCCTAGAAGCCAAATAACATTCTGAAGGAGTCTGCTTCTTGCTTTTGGGGTGCTTGCAGGAGGTGATGCTCCTACTGAAAGCAACTGAAGACAAAATGCAAGCACCTCACTGGAAGTGAGGTGGCTCATTAGTAGTTCAGTGCTTCGACACTTGTGATAATCTAGACCTCTGTTGTGTGGGATATGCCAGGTGTCACCAATAAACAAGGGGAGGGTCAGAGAGAAACTGGATAAAATTTATGGCAAATGACTACGTACTCATGATTTTTTACATAGGCATGTCCTGATGGTACTTGCAAATTTATTAATTGATTTATTTTACTTATGTTAATCAGATCACGTACTGCAGGCACCATGGAAGAAGCATTTGTTTTTGAAGTAACTTAAATAAAGAGCAGATGGCGGCTTGGTGAGCAGGGCCTGGATTTGTGCTCAGTTCCAGGTTCACAGTCGCAACCCATTTGTGAGACTCTAAACTGAATTACATCTTATTTGAACCAATATTCACAAAAATCTGCATGCAAATGCTTACATTTGATAGTTGAGAATCAGTGTGTTGATTAATTTTTGATAGAAGGAATTTAAATATCCTGGCTGTTTGGGCCATTGCATATCTAATTTATATCTTTGAAAAATTCAGTTATGGGGCCACACAGAGACAGAGTGAAGGCCTTTATTGCCTACCAGAAAAGGCATCTGCTGGTATGTGGGAGACTCAGGTTTAGCTCCCAGTTTCAAATATTTCACAGTCCACCTCTCCATGAGAAGACTTCAAAACCACCAGTCTCTCAGAGAAGCTAGCAGCAGGATATTTGGGATACCTGTCTGGATTGTAGGATAGAAAATCTTCCAGTTCTATGCCAGACTTTCTTAAGCTCCTTTGGTGCCCATCAGTCCCTCTGATGGTGGCCACAGAAGTAGCTGATGCTTGCTCTCCTCTGGGACATGTCCAAGATGCCCTTCTCTCTTACTTTTGAGTATGATGTTGCAGGTTGTAGCCGCTGATCTCTTTGGGGCACCAAAGAAATGGCATAGCTTCAGTCAGATACACATTGTCTGAGGGAGAGCATCGGGCACTGCATACCTCTTGTGGTTAGCTTGCAATGCCCTCTCTCACTTGCCCTCTCCAACTTTGTCCATCTTCCCAAAAGCTGAGCTCAGTACCAGAGGTACATAGGAAACAAAAAAAAGAATTAAAGTCCTTTTGAAAGCTTCTCTGCTACAGCACATCTTCATGAACAGGGCAGAACTTCATATCTGATTGTTTTTCAGAGGCTCAGGGGTAAGTCATGTGTTTGCACCAGTTCAAGGAGGGCATTTGTATATTCCCCACTAAAAGGGCAGAATTCCTCAGGCAAAGGAAGAAGCTGTTCAGTTTGTCCCTCAGGCTTGCCAAAACTCTCTTGTCTCAAGGGAGAGTCTCATTACAAAGAGGGTTTCCCCCTTCTTTTACAGAGCACTTTCAGTCATTTCAGTGTGAGCTCTCTTTGGATCTTATTGTTGTTAGAAATGTGTACCTTTCTTGGAGCTAAAATGGCCATTGTTAGAAACAAAAACAAAACATCTCTGTGTGTGGGAAAATAGGAACTAGCACAAATAGTCATGACTGCAAATGAACACTGCTTTGCTTTCCAAGTGACTATGACCCCAGATGGTAGGACATGACTGTATGCTGGCAATCCTTAAAGTACTAAAATAAAGGCCCATTTCAAGTACATTTGCCTCTAGAAATAGAAAAGTATCCTCTATATTTATGTTATATTAGTGGTTGGTTGGGAAGTTTTGCCAAAAGTTGTCCAGAAATAAAAAAAAAAAAAAAAAAGAAAAAAAGTTTTGCATGAATCATCCATGTTACAGTCTTCATAAATCTACATCATTACCAAAGTATGTCCCAAATTGCTGCATGAATACCAGACTTGAAAAACTGGTGGGAAAAGGAGCATATAAAATTATGTCAGAGTACAACTGGTACTAATATGATGGCAATGCAATACCATTCTGTTAGTCTACAAAAATTCTGTGGCGATACTCTAACTATAAGACATATGCCTTTGATACAACAGCAGATGTGGTAATGCTCTATTTTACATACTATACTATGCCTCCATCAGTCTGTGGTAATGCAACCTCAAACCATAAGAGAAAAATAAGGCTGAACTTATAACTTTTTTAATACTTACACAGTGCAGCATTGCAATTGCAATACTCACTACAGACCTGATTGAGGGAACCTCTGAAGAGAAGCTGCTGACACACTAAGATTCTTCTGACGACATCTTAAAATGAAGGCTGTTGAGGACAGTTGTCTTTCAGCTGCTATCTCATGGAATGGCTTATATTTTTTTTTCATGATGTCTTAGTTATAAAAAGACAGTTTATGAATATTTCCTAGCGGGTGTATTAAATTGTCACCCACAAATTGATGATGAGCATATCCATTCATTCTAACTCTTTTTTTGCTTGTTTACTGTTAACCGTAAGAAGGTGAGGACAGTCAAGCATAGGAAGAAATTGCCCAGAGAGGCTGTGCAGTCTCCACCCTTGGAGGTTTTCAAAACCCATATGGATAAAGGCTTGAACAATCTGGTCTGATCTCATAACTGCCCTTACTTTGAGATGGAGGTGGTTTTCCTGAGGTCCCTTTGCACCTGAACTATGCTATGATCCTAAGATTTATTATTTACAATTTTATAGCTGAAATAATATGCACTAGAGTCTCATCATTAGGCCCTGTATTTCTCCCACAGCAGTAATTAAAATGTACAGAAGACTCTGAATCAGAGACCCTGGATCTCAAGAGGGACTTTAACCTCCCTGACAGCTGCTGGAAGGATGATACAGTGGGACACAGACAGTCAAGAGGATTTCTGGAAAGGGATAACTTCTTGGCTCAGGAGGGCAACTAAGGGTGAAGCACGGTTGGATCTACTATTCACTAATAAGGAAGAGCTGATCAGAGATGTGATATTGTCCTGGTTTTGGCTGGGAGAGAGTTAATCCTAGATAATCAATGGCAATGATGGCTGCAGTGACCATGAAATAGTGCAGTCTGAGATCCAGAGGGGAGCATGGAAGGAGGTAGGAAGCAGAACATAGGAGAGCAGACTTCAGACTGTTCAAGGAATCATTGCATCTCTGAAGGGTAAAAGGAGCTCAGTGAAGCTGGCAGGTCTTTAAAGAACAGTTCATCACAATCCTTAGGAAACCAGGCAGACTTATCAGGATATTGGCTTGGCTAAGCAGGAAGGTCATGACAGAGCTCCAATGCAAAAGACAGCATAAAGGGGAAGAAGGGCCAGGCTGTAAAGGAGGAATTTGAAAACATTACCAGGGCACACAGAGGTGGTGTCATAAAAGCCAAAGACCTGTTGGAGTTAAGACTTTCAAGGAATGTCAAGGGCAACAAGAAGAGCTTCTATGACAAAATTAGTAGTATAAGGTTGAACAAGGAAAATGTGAAGCTATTGTTAAATGGAGCAGCGGTTTAGTGATAGCAGACAAGTTGATGTGCTTAATGCCTCTTTGCCTGTGTTCAGCAACAAGGTCTCCCAGGCTTCTGTGCTAAATAAAAGGGTTCAGAGAGGAGGGAAGCTAACAGCACAGTATGAGGACCGAGTCAGGGATTACAAACAGAAACTTGACCCAGACAAAAAAATGGTCCTGGGCGCATGGAGAACCAAAAGCAGATTGCCAGCATGGATTTACCAGAGGTAAATCATGCTTGACCAACCTGATATCTTTCTGTGATAAATTTCCTGGATTTCTAGCTGAGAGGAGGGTAGTGGATGTCATTTACATTGACTTTAACAAGGCTTTTGACATTGTGTCCCACAATAATCTTGCATTCAAGTTAAGACATTAAAGTCTGGATGGGTGAAAAAATAAGCAAGTAAAAAACTGGTTGGACAATTGGGCTCACAGGTTGGTAGTAAATGGGTTGTGCTCTACCTGGTGGCCATTGACAAACCATCATTTCAGGGATCTATACTGGAATTTGTCCTGTTTAACACCCTTATCAGTGACCTGAAGAAGGTGACAGAGTGCACCCTCATCAGGTTTGCAGTTGACACCAAACTGACAGACCCATCAATATGCTCAAGGGCAGGGCTACCATCCAGAGGGAGCAAGGCAGGCTGGAGGGATGGGCCAGTCTTGTGAAATCCAAAGAAGAATTGCTGAACTCCCCAGAATGACTGTGATCCACACCGCAGCTGCAGAGTCTCAGGGCTGGTTTCTTCCCTCCTTGACACGGGAAAGACCTATGTTTTGTGCACTTCCACATGCATGTAATGAGAACGAAGATTAGACTCTCTGCACCATGCAGCACTGCTGCTGAAAACCTACCAATGCGTTTGCACTGCATTACAAGCCACTCCATAGTCTTTCCACGAACTATCAGTCTGTGGGCCTGATCATTAGCTCATTGACTTTGCTGCAAATCTTTTAGCAGGTTGTAATGGACATTGGATCAAGATATCTGCAAGCTATCACTCTCCTTTGTGCCAATATATTAGCAACTAGTTCATTGATTGCTCTATTTATACCCTTACATTTTTTGAGATTTGATCCCTTTATCTGAATGTCTAAACTCAACTCAGTTCTTTTATGTTTGACCCATTTTCATCGCTCTTTAGAACTTTGTAGCTGACTCTGCTTTGATCAGGAAGCTGGACTAGGAACCTCCTGAGGTCCCTTCACACCTGCATCATCCTATGACACTGTGCACTTCTCTGCTAGGACAGGAGTTGAGGAGTTTCATTTTCAGGCAGTTTTAAGGAAGAAACTAAATACAACTGCAGCACTAACTGGACTCCCTTTCTCCCACCTTCAGCTTTCCCCACACTCTTTGCTAATAGATCATTAGGCATGTTTATGCTGCTTTCAGCTGATGAATTGTTTATGCAACCTTTCATGACATAACTGTAGTGAATGCTTTTAAAACAAACAAACAAACAGACAAAGAGTTTGGCTCTGTTAGTAAGGACAGACTGTGGCTTTCTTCCAAGACCCAAGGCCCAGAGGGGTATTTAGTTGAGCTATGTTCAGCAGTAGGAAAAAAAAAAAAAAAAAATCTTTCTAAATGATTCACATTCAGCATACTGTTACTGTGGGGAGAAATAGGAAGAAAGGGGGAACGGAAACAGAAGCACATGAAAATTGTTATTGTCCTACACCAGCATCAACTGATGTACATGTACACACCCTCTTAGATTCTCAGCCAAGTTCTTTTTCAGTTTTTTTCCACCTGCTGTGGGGGTGTGGAGGTGTGTCACCTACAAATGAATTAAATTTATTTTGCTCCTCAGCCAAGGTATTGTAATAGGGATTTCTGTCTTTAGTGCTCTAGCCCGAGACAGCCTAGGTGTTTCCTTAAGCATCCTCAGTCATACACATTCTTCATACCAGGTGCTAAAAATATTAAAGGCACTGGCACAGCAAACTGACATAACAGCTAAAACCTTTGGTCTGCTAAACATGTTAAAATGGGGAAAAGCTATCCTACAGACATTGTCAGTACATTTGAGCAGCTCTAGTGGAGTCTAGAGACAGAAATCTAACACAAGAAAGATAGAAGTATTTTGAGTTCTTCAGATATAAAAGTTTCTTTACCTACCAAAATAAGAGACAGGAAGGAGGAGAAGAGTGAAGAAATTTGACAGGACTCATAAAAATCTCCAATATTTAAATATCCATGTGATAGGAATCTCACAGTTAGGAACTTGCAGGAAATATGCATGGCCAGATTTCCAAGAGTACTGAGAAGTCTGTGAGCCAGGCTTGAGGCCCTTTAGAAAAAAAATCAACATAGGACCAGAAGGACTTAAGGAGAAGATCTGTGACCTGACTTGCCATGTTAGGTACTCATGCTGAAACCGTCCACCCACAAAAGCATTGCACAGCTCTTTCTGGTTCTGGTAGATACCTATTTGTCTATTTCTTTGATACCAGAATATATTGGGCATTTCAAGTTCTGTCCTGGAATGTCTCCAGAAGTGCCTCAGTCCTGACAATGCAGAGCATCACTCTGGGACAAGGCAATACAAGGCAGCATTGCAAACTGGTGTTGCTCCTGCTGACCTCATGCTGAGCCAGATGTGACAGCAGTCCCAGACCTCACTAACACAAAATAGGGAGGAGGGAGGCTACATTTTTAATCTTTAATTGGAGCTGTGAGATATCTGGATCTAGCACCCAAACCCACATCTCAGTCCTTCATGAGCACATTAATTACAGAACCAGAGGGTATGCTACCAAGGTGGAGGAGAGCAAAGGGCTGAGAGGAGGTGCTACCATTCCTGCCAGCTGAAGATGCTTAACTTTTCATTAAATTAATTGTTGTAGTTTAACACCAGCCAGCAACCTAAGCACCACCCAGCTGCTCACTCACTCCTTCCTGGTGGAACGGGGAAGAGAATAAGAAGAGTAGAAGTAAGAACACTTATGGGTTGAGATAAAGACAGTTTAATAAGTAAAGTAAAAGCCATTCATGCAAGAAAAGCAAAACAAGGAATTCACTCACTACTTCCCCTCAGCAGGCAGGTGTTCTGCCACCTCCAGGAAAACAGGGCTGAATCATACATAACGGTTACTTGGAAAGACAAAACACCCTAACTTGAAACGTCACCCCCAGCCTTCTTCCCTCAGCTTTATATGCTGAGCATAACACCATATGGTATGGAACATCCCTTTGGTCAGTTGGGGTCAGCTGTCCCAGCTGTGTCCCCTCCCAACTTCTCATGCACCCCCAGCCCACTTGCTGATGGGGTGGGGTGAGAAGCAAAAGAGGCCTTGACTCTGTGTAAGCACTGCTCAGCAATA
The DNA here is from genome assembly GCF_047716275.1 of Strix uralensis. NCBI lineage: Eukaryota > Metazoa > Chordata > Aves > Strigiformes > Strigidae > Strix > Strix uralensis. The sequence goes on along the minus strand of NC_133974.1, from coordinate 38,009,364 downwards.
AGGAAAATATCCCTGACTTATCAACACTGTTTCCAGCACAAATCCAAACCATAGCCCCATAGTAGCTAATATGAAGAAAATTAACTGTATCTCAGCCTAAACCAGCACATTAATTTAATTTACCACTCCCTTCAGCTAATGCCTCAACTTGTGGGATAGGGACTTGCACAGCTACCTGCTCTGCCTCGTCTACACTGGCCCAGTCCCATAAAGAGGGATGCTCTGGAAGGGGAGAGGTGAGAACATCCTCACAGCTCCAGGTATGCCAAAGAGAGTTTGAGATCTGGCTTTGAGACTGGGGTACTCTTTTGAGTGCCACCACATCTTTGAATCCCCTCAGTCTCCTACCTGCCGAGCAAGTGCTTCAGCCTCTTAGAAACTGCACAAGGATAGACAGCCTCTTCTGTCAGCCACATCCCAAAAGTGACTGCCTCACTCACAAAGTACCCTGCATGTATGAGAGCAATTTTCTGATATCTTGGATAAGGTACAAAAGGTAGGGGCAAAGTATAAACATCATTTCTTCCCTTGAGTGTTTCCCATTGTATTCCTTCCCAACGAGAATGCCACATGGGCTCAGATCACATCTGGGTTGCCAAAATCTCCCTGAAGCACTCCAAATAGAGCCAGCATAGCCAGCTTACACTGTATGAATCCCTGCAGATGAATAGATGCCTAAACACCCACCTTGAAAAGCCAACCTGAAGAGTGATTGGGCCCTGGAAACTTTTTGTAACACTGTTATTTTTACATACCACAATAAAGAGAGCCATGAAAATAGACAGAATCATCTCTTGGTACTGAAGGCTTTAGACTCCTCAAGAAAATATTTGGATACAACCTATTTTTGTGACAAATAGGGACAAAATTCCAATCTCAGTATTATTTTAAAGAAGAAACCTGAATTTGGTTACAGTGTAGGTCAGACAGACGTTCCACCCAAGGAACCAAAGCATTACTAAGTATTATATTTGTGTTTATTACAGACCCTCAGAACCACAGCCATGGCCTAGGACCCCACTGTAATGGATGATATATAAAAATATATAATACCCTTCCTGACATAAGTCTGAGAAACCCACTGGCTTTAGTGTGATTACTCACACTGCAAAGCAACAGCTAATTTGCCCTAACAAATAAACCATCTATATATTTTTACACACACCCACCCTCCTCCCTCCCCCCCCCCCCAAAAAAAAAAAAAAAAAAACAACAAAAAACCCACACAACAGGAAAGTGTCCAATATCAGGCTGTAAAACTTAGGTTCACCATGAAAACAAGTATATGCATTTGTAACAACCAATGATGTGCCTTTCCTTCTTGGAAGTAAAGAACATCAAGGGAGCCTTCATTTTCTATTGCTTTGGCATTTTATTGTGTTGGTAATTTCCAAAGAGCCAGGCTGGCCCCATACCTAGAATAGAAAAATTAGGCAATGTAAAAGTTGATTATAAAGCTACTTGAATGCAACATTGCATCTCTTCTGTGCAAATATAATTAAATAGTACATAAAAACCTGCTAGTGAGTAACTCTTGAAATATGACTATGATTAGACCGAAGCGTTTTAATCTGTAGACAAGTTCTATTAGCCACACACACTAACTTATTTTGCTGATGACCATGACTGGGCTTTACCTAAGAACTGGCCAAACCATGCCACAAAATTGGAGATGTCCTTGAACTTGCATGAGAAAACTACTTTCTTGCCTTCCTTCACTCTTAAATAAATAGCAGGGTACTATGTGTGCTGAAAGGGAATCGTTTATGTTGGACTAAAACAGAGAAGGAAAAAAAGATGCAAAAGACAGAATAAAAGTAGGCTGGATGCCTGGAAATAAATATGAATATATTAGAAAAATATTTCAAACTAAGGATGTGAAAAATGGAAAGCCCAAACCAAATCTGGGGAAGGAACTTAATATAATTCAGTTTTATGACTATGAAGTGGCATAATACCAATCCAAAGCAGGGTAAGATTGCTTCTGAGATCTGGAAAAAATGGGAAATTTCTACTCCTTAGATGCTGTGATGTGAATCTCGAACAACTTCTTTGGTTTCTGCAGATTTGCTCCATGAAGAGTCCCATATATTGTGCCTAAAACTCTTGCAAATACAGGGTGATCATAATGTAACCTCCTTGTGGAAGCACAGAGATTACCTGTCAATTGACTTGCAGGATCACAGATTTTATCTGTCCAAAATGAGAGCAGAATCTAGGTCTTCAAAATTTGCCTTCACCATCACCAAAGACTTTTGTTGGCAACAGCACGGGTTTCTCATGCTTTAGCTAGAGGAATACCCTTATCTGTCTGGGTATGCCAGACCAACAGTACTGCCCTCTCTGGCAAAGGCACAGGGAGCAAGAGGATGTCATGCACCAGATGGCAATTAATAAAAACTCTCCTTATTCACTTCCTACCACAGAATCTGGGAAGACTTTTTCTTCTAGTGCTTTCCATATCTTTATCATTGAGAAAATGAAGAAATATCAGATTAAAGCTATTAGGTGATACATGGCCAGATGGTGATAAAAGCTAAACACTGCTATGAAACCATGACTGAAATGAAGATCTTTCTGATATTCTGCCTCTGTTTTGTAATATATAGTATGAGATCATTTTTTGCTCATTTTGCTGTTTCATGGTGAGCAATATCTCTTTTGTGGCTGCAAAATAAAGAAGAACTAGGTCATCATGTTTATTACAATTCACCAGAAAATAGTGGTCTCTTAAATACAATGGAGTCTGAAAAGGTTAGTGACAAAAGGACCAAGAGGCTTTATTGAGAAATTATCTGTAAAGGCAAAAATAGAATAACTGCAGAAAGAGATCAAAAGCAAGAGCACAGACCAGAGGAACACAGGAAGGTCCAGAGAACAGAAAATGTACTGAACTGTAAATACTGAACCAAGGAAAAGAAAATTATCTACAAATGGAAAAGATAAGAATGAAGGAGAGCCAACATGTAAAATATTATAAATAAAGTATATTCAAAAGATGATATTTAAAAATATCACATAATAAAGAGGCTTTTGAGAAAGGATGCATTAAAAAAAACAAACGCTGAATGAGCAAGAAAACCCATCAAACCGAAGGCCAAAGATAGAGAAATAGGCATGTCTGAAGCAATGAATGGTGAGAAAAGACATAAGATAGGTTAATAGAGAGAGGGAAAACAGGAATTTAGACAAATACTAGAGGACTTGTACTGCATATAGGGCAAATTACATGACAGGCAAAGGAGCAATTAGTAGAAAATAAGCCTGTCATTTAATCCTAGGAGCTGGTTAGAACCCAAGCGGATGAGAAATGTGGTTTAAGTGGTTTCTCTAAGATCAGCATCCCAGAAACCCAGCTAAAGAACATAAACAGAAGGATGGTGTCAATCACGCTTGTTGGAAGAGAAATGGCACAGAAATGGTTTAACATAATCCCTGAAGGTTAGATGTTGATTCCAACTTTGTTTTCAGGTTTCAGCCTACATTTAAGAAAACCCCTCTGTTCCATTCGCTGCCCAGAGTCTTTGACATTCCAGTTCTTAACTTTCTTCCTTTTTTCATAACTAAAAGGATCACTGATCAAACCAAATTCAACAAATGTCAAAGGCATTCTTTCAAAGCCAGTATGTGGTCTCAAAACATCTCACTTCTTGGCAATGAATGAGAGCAAGAAAATTAGGCCTGAGACAAGATGATCATTATTATTTTTAAGGAAAGGTATTCATATTTAGTCATACGTTCCATCTAAGACATCCTATTCAAAGGTTGTTTGTAATTCCAGTTGGCTGTGCATCACTAGCTCCCATGAGAACCTCAGAGTTTAACTGTCATGTTTAGTCACTGGAAAACTCTCTTCCACACAGGCATCTTGTGACCCACGCAACTAAACACAGGCATAGCTTTTTACTTTTGGGAAGATACAGCCCCAGATCTTCAGAATACAGAGTGTGTCAGGATACTGCAGGCTTGCATTGGTAAGGATCATCACAGATACAAGGCGGAAATGCATTGATGCCAGCTACTCCTCTGTGAACTCTAACTGTGTTTTGTAAAAGCAATTAAAAGTATTTAGATATAAATTAAAAGCAATTAGATATAAAAAATAAAGAGGAACACGATATCTGAAAGATAATCACAAGTAAGTGTGCATGTACATAAGTGCACATATACATATATATACACACACACAGTTGTATGTATATCTAGATGTCTTAGATATGCTATATGCTATAGATACGCTACGGCATCAGGCAGCACAGTTGTGTCACCACATAGGATTAGGAATTTTATAGTGTTCAGAGCTGTTTATAACCCGTGGTAATCTTCAGGATCAAGAAAAGCGGGAGAAAAAAATTGTCCTCTTTGGAGATGCACCTTCTTAGTGGTGGGATTGGCTTAATGTAGCTGCATACTGCACTTCATGCTGATTTAGGAGTATATGCAAGACTAGACCAAAATCAATTTTAATGGGACACAGGTAAACTATCAATGTGATCTTTTCTCTCAGCACTTAAGAAAACATTTGACTGAAGTGAGGAAGACAGAATAACGCTTCAAAGTCATTTTGGGTCAGGTGTGTTGAAGAACCTTTTGGGTGCCTGTGTTACTGCAAGGACCTGGGCCATCTGACCCTAACTACTTCATAACAGAGCTTTGGCCAGCACTGTCCCCTGTAGTGACTGTCTTCTTCATATCACTAAGGACTGCAAGAAAATTATCTGTACAGTCTTTACACACAGCGATCTTTCCTCCCAGACAAAGTCCAAAAGCCTGACTGCTTGCTGTACCACAGTGCCATGCGCTGTTTTCCACATGTGCAACAGTGCACCTGGGGTAGTTCAGACCCACTGCACAAACACCTGAACTTTGCCTGCAGTGAGCACCAGAAGTCTGAAACATCCTGACTCCTGGTCCTAGATCTCCAGACTTTTTGAAAGGCAGGTGGGCTGGCGTCTGCTCCAAAAACCAGAAGAAGGAGGCCTGGTCCTGCAGACAGACTCCTATCTACATCTCCACTAATACAAAGGAGTGACTTTGAGATGTTGGTATCTTGTAAATATGTCAGTGCAATTAAAACTGAGCCACATTTTTTCACCTTTTCTTATTTCCAGATTTCTATCTCCCATTGCCAGTGTTGCAGCTTTGTACAGTGACTGCTATCCTGCACATGAATACCACAAAATTCCTTTGTCTGTATATTTGTTTCTGTAGGTTCACAGACCTATTTTTTGTACGCATCAGTGACAAATGTAATTTGCAAAATGTATTCCTTTTTTTTGCATTATTTATTTCCTAAGTCATTAGTGAATCTTATTTATCTCCACCACCTTAGCAACAAGTTGACACAGGAAGAGACAGGCAGAAATACTGCTCTTACCACACAACTTTATTGATGTTTCTGTGCTAACTGTGATTCTTGGCGATCCAATCTACCCTTTCCCAGCCCTGGTCAATGAAGTCATACTCATGACATCAACAAAGAGAGATTCAATTTCTCCTTACTCACGTTAGGTGGGCTTTTCAATGTGCTCTCAAGAGAAGGTGATGCCTCCAGATACTCTTGAGAAACAGTTTGAGTCTGTTTACCCTATCATTGCTGGCATCTCTGTGCCCTGTACTTGCTGAGGAGAAGGCAAAGCACTGATTGGGAACTTGGGATCCCAAGGGTAGATGTGTTTTGCATTTCTCTAGTTCACTGAATGCCACATGACTAGTACTGATGGTTATGTTTCCTAGGTAAGTGTGCAAAGCAGGGCTCAGTGTCTTTGTCACTTCCATCTGCTTTCCCAGAAAAGCTAGGGGGAGGATTTCAATGTTGCAAGTTTATGTCTTAAGAGTTTTAACACCTCAGTAAGTTTACTACAACAGTTGACAGTCATTGCAACACATGGCAAAGAAAAAAAGTAGTCACAAAGTGTTTTTCTTTGTGTTTATTTATGTTCAACTTGCATGTACTGTGTTCATGTATGTTTGCTTGTCTGCTCAGGGACCCACCAGCCCATTCTCCCTGATGTGTTTCCACAACACATAGGCTAAGCCCTGGTCCCTGGACTAAGTGATACAGGATCACTCACATCCCTTACTATAGAGTATGGTCCTCAAGGCCACTTCTTCCCTTCTACATCTCAATTTCTCCTACCCTTTTTGTCCTGGACTAGAGCCTGGTGGTGGATAGAGCACTTTAAAGTACATGTGGGTGCCCAGTTACTCAGTTCCTACCAGCTTGACAGGAGGTGGGTGAAGAGATGCAGTTGGTGTCCCTAGGGAGAGAAAGGCTGCAGGCAATCACACTTCTTCCTGTACCAGGCCACTCAGCTCTTCTAACTCCAGGCCATCTGCTTCAGAGTCTGTTCCTGTGACCAGGTTCCCTTTACTTTCACCAATGGTCCTCTGTCACTGTAAAATATTCACACGTATTCATTTTCCCTTCCTTTTTAAGATGAACAGAAAAAAAGTGAGTCCTGACAATATTTTTTTAATGCTGCTGGGATTTTCACATATCACGGCAGATCAACATTATGCTGTTGTAGGTACAAACTTTCAGTGGTATTCGAAAAATGTTCATTCTACCAGCAAAACCTGTATTTTTATCAAGTATGAAACATTTGGGAGTTGTGTTAACTTTTGACAGCTTACAATGGGAGACAATAAAAATTAATAGTACCAACTCTTCAAGTGTCAACAAAATTTATTTTATTCTGGAAAAATTTTGCCTTTCAACAGTTTTTCTATTATTTCATTTTAACTTCTAGATCATAATTTTAGTATAATATTCCTATACATATTTCACTTTTTCTATTGGAGTTTTGACATTATCCAAGTGAAATATTGCAATGGCTCTAAACATAATTTTTTTCTGGAACAACAGGCCTATAACTCAGTTAGATTCTCTTTATAAACTACATTCCGTAGAGCTCAGCAAATAATACAGTTTGTAGTCTGGGACTGAACCAAAAAAGTAAAAAAAAATTTTGTTCAAGGCAAATCAAAACAGAAACTGACATTACAAATATAAATTAAAAATGGGGTAGGTTATAATCAGAAAAGAAGTTTTTCCTTTTCTTTTAAGGATGTTCATGTCTCTGCCTTATACAAGACAGATCATGTTTCTTCCATTGACCTGCTGGCTGAGGTCCTCATAACTAAAAAGGCAGGCTTTCACATTGGCCGTTGGCCGTTTTCTTATGTTAGACTTTTACTAAAACTAGGAAGAACTTGGTCTTTCTTGGGATGCTGAAATCAAGGGTTGGAATCTATCTTCTGCAAGACATTCAGATTCAATTCAAATTTTCTTGAATGCTCTCCTTTCTCCTGAGACCCATCTCTGAAAAACACCTGCTCTGAATGATCCTTAAAGTGAACAAACAAGTTTACCATTGTGGTCCTCTAGAAAATTCTGTTTCTGTTCCCACCAAAATTGTTGTAATTTTTTATTGCTTATTTGACAATGTCCAGGAGGGAGCAAGGTGCTTTAAAATATGGATAAGAAAAGCCAGATTTCTGTCTGCAGCAGTCTGCAAATGTGATGTGATGAAGAGGACAACAGTAGAATAGGGTAAGTCAGTGGGAAGAGAAAATCAAGAATGAACAGTGAGACTGAACTGCTGTTCCCTGACACTTACTGCGCAGCATGAAGGGGTAGAAAATCAAACTTTTCTAAACTATGAAATATAGCATCCGATTTTCTTGGAAGCATCATCATAAAATCTTGACTTTTAAAGAAGTCTAAATAAAAAGAGAGCAGAGTTCTTGCAACCAACTCAGAAAACTATTTTGATTTATCATTGACTTCAATGGCACCTTGACCACATTAACTTTTTTTTTTTTGATAGAATGGCTATAGGTATGGAATGAAGTCTTGGCCAATGACTATTCTGGAAATACTGGCATCAGAAACATTTTATTTCTCACATATTGTGCCATTTTGAAATGTAATGACAGCATTGCATTTATAGAAGATGAATTAATTACTGAAGCTTTTTTCCCCCAATTAATTTTTCTAAAGATCTGATTTTCAAATGGAGCAGTTGTCGCTGCTTAGCACACTGTGGACAGAACAAAATAAGAGCACCTTTCTGAAAAAAAAAAATTAACATTATTCTACTAACAAAAGAAGTGTTTGACTGCAGAACTACTTTAGGCTGGTCACACCCCTAGCCCAGCTTGGGAAAACAAATCTAGGAAGCTCTTTATTTTCATCTATTTTTCTAAGCAAAAACTGCACCATTGACTCCATAAGATTTAAAACTTGCTGTGGTGTGAGCCACAGGACTTTCTGCAGCTAGTTATAGTGTTATTTCAGTCTGAAACATCACCAAAAATAACTAGTATAAACTCATTATTTTTAAAGAAAACAAACTTATTTTTGTAGAAATTCAGATTACATACATTTTTGCATAGACTTGTAATATCAGCTGAAGCCAGTGCTAAAAATTAAATATTCTTTAAAAATATATGCCGTGTTCCTTTAAAGAATTTGATGAATCCATGTAGCAAGCCAGCTTGGATTTCTCCAAATAGCATTCTAATTGTTATTATTCATATAGCAATAGCATCTAAATACTTCAGTGATTTTTAAGCCTCAGGGTGTTAAGTAATGTGCAAGGGAGACAGACACTGCTCCAAAGCACTCATGTTTGAGATGAACAAGCAGCACAAAGCATAGGTGATGGGGAGAACAAAAGACACAGAGGGAGGAGTGACCTACACAAGACACGCAACTGAGACAAATGAAAGTAAAATCTTAACACTCACTGCAATGCCTTGCCCAAGCAGATGTCTGTATAGTGATGGCACAATAACAAGGCTGAAATCCTAGCCCAGTAAAATCAACAGCAAAATTTCTCACCAGTTTCAGCCTAAGAATTAAAATATGTCATGAGACCCCATCCGGAGTACTGTGTTCAGCTCTGGTCCCTGCCCAGTGTAAGAAAGTCATGGACCTGCTCGAGTGGGTCCAGAGGCCCATGATCAGGGGCTGGAGCACCTCCCTTGTGAGGACAGGCTGAGAGAGTTGGGGTTGTGGAGAGGAGAGGAGAGGAGAGGAGAGGAGAGGAGAGGAGAGGAGAGGAGAGGAGAGGAGAGGAGAGGAGAGGAGAGGAGAGGAGAGGAGAGGAGAGGAGAGGAGAGGAGAGGAGAGGAGAGGAGAGGAGAGGAGAGGGGAGGGGAGGGGAGGGGAGGGGAGGGGAGGGGAGGGGAGGGGAGGGGAGGGGAGGGGAGGGGAAGGGAGGGGAGAGGAGAGGAGAGGAGAGGAGAGGAGAGGAGAGGAGAGGAGAGGAGAGGAGAGGAGAGGAGAGGAGAGGAGAGGAGAGGAGAGGAGAGGAGAGGAGAGGAGAGGAGAGGAGAGGAGAGGAGAGGAGAGGAGAGGAGAGGAGAGGAGAGGAGAGGAGAGGAGAGGAGAGGAGAGGAGAGGAGAGGAGAGGAGAGGAGAGGAGAGGAGAGGAGAGAAGAGAAGGGAAGGGAAGGGAAGGAAGGGAAGGGAAGGGAAGGGAAGGGAAGGGAAGGGAAGGGAAGGAAGGGAAGGGAAGGGAAGGGAAGGGAAGGGAAGGGAAGGGAAGGGAAGGAAGGGAAGGGAAGGGAAGGGAAGGGAAGGGAAGGGAAGGGAAGGGAAGGGAAGGGAAGGGAAGGGAAGGGAAGGGAAGGGAAGGGAAGGGAAGGGAAGGGAAGGGAAGGGAAGGGAAGGGAAGGGAAGGAAGGGAAGGGAAGGGAAGGGAAGGGAAGGGAAGGGAAGGGAAGGGAAGGGAAGGGAAGGGAAGGGAAGGGAAGGGAAGGGAAGGGAAGAGAAGAGAAGAGAAGAGAAGAGAAGAGAAGAGAAGAGAAGAGAAGAGAAGAGAAGAGAAGAGAAGAGAGAGAAGAGAAGAGAAGAGAAGAGAAGAGAAGAGAAGAGAAGAGAAGAGAAGAGAAGAGAAGAGAAGAGAAGAGAAGAGAAGAGAAGAGAAGAGAAGAGGACAAGACTCTGGGGACACCTTATAGCAGCCTTCCAATACTTAAAGGGGGGTTACAGGTGTCACGGATTAAAGTATTAACACAGTAATGATTTAACAGGAATTTTAGATTTTTTAATAAATAACAGCAATTGATCATTTACAAAATAATTTAGAAGATGCTATTTATAAAAGCAACTTATTTACAGATTCTAAAATGACAAGATTCACACTAACTTACTTTACAGTACCTTAATTTAATACATATGTACATGCGCATACACAAATCGTACAAACACACACACAGAAACAGAAGTATTTGGATCCAGTAAAATGAACACAAAATGTACAAACACACATACAGAAACAAAAGTATTCAGATCCCGTAGAATGAAGTATGTACCCACACACCAGTAAGCAGAGAAAGAGCTAGTGAAAGAGAAGCTAGCTCAAAGAAAAATTTCTCTCTTCTTGAGTTTAGAGTAAATACTTACAATGCCTTGGCATTCCTCAATGGGCAATAATTGAGACTCGAGTGGGTTGACTTTGCCCTGGTCTTTTGTCAGGTCTGGCAGCAGACGACACCTTAAGGGTTTTGATACCTGAGAGGCGTCCCAGCTCAGGGGAGATCTTGGCCCCAGGCCCGCTGCGATCCAGGAGAGCTCAAAGGGTCTCCCTTGTGGTCGCAATTTATAGGGTCCAAGATAACTGACTTTTGTCAGATACTTTTTGCTCACTCCCAGCTCAAACAATGAAATATTCTGGTGCCTTCCAGCAGTTGTACAAGAACTTGATGAATATGCAACTCTGTTGTTGTTCCCATTTGACCGCATCCCAGGCACAGGTATGCCAGGCCATTAGGAGATGATGGACTGTCATAACCATTTGTGAGCAATCGGGAGGGGCAGGAGCCAGGCTCGTTAAGGGGGCACCTTAACGTTAGCAGTCCTTATCTCCACAGATTGGTGTATAGCTCAGAGGAGATGGGTGGAATCACACCCAACACCAAGCAGCCCAACAAGGAGAGGCTGGGAGGGGTAAGAATTGCACCACCACAACAGGAAAGATGGGGTAGGACTCTTTATCAGGGAGGGTAGTGATAGGGGTAATGGTTTTAAACTGAAAGAGTGTCGATTTAGATTAGATATAAGGAAGAAATTCTTTACTGTGAGGGTGGTGAGATACTGGAACATGTTGCTCAGCGAAGTGGTGGATGCCTCCTCCCTGGAAGTGTTCAAGGCCAGGTTGGATGGGGCTTGGAGCAACCTCATCTAGTGGAAGGTTGGAACTAGATGATCTTCAAGGTCCCTTTAAACCCAAACCATTCTATGATTCTATGATTCTAAAAGGAATTTGAAGACTATGACACATCAAAGTCATCATCAATGTGCCTATTGACTGAGTGACCGAAGTCTTGTATTTCAAGTCTGCGCGCCATGTGCCTGCTCCCATCACTTGCTTAACAACTCTTTTTGATGTTTTCTTCTACAGAGTTACTGAGGAACTTTTATCAATACTCAGTGAGTCTCTAATCTCTCAAATTTTCTGCATTTGGAGTTATTGAAAGCTTTGAATACACTGAAGGAAATATCGTAAGTATGCATAGTCAGGCTTTCCTAAATATTGAGTTCCTGTGAATTCAACTTCTTAATTTATTGAACACGTTGACATGTGTATGGTTATGTTTCACTTCCCTAAACTCGTTGTTGTATTCTGAAGTCTGTGAGATATATTCTAAACACACCGACACAAATTTTCTAATTCTTTTCTAGTGAAGCACAGTTTGTGAATACAATATATAACAAAATCTAAACACAGGTTTAAAAATCTCTTGGCAAAGACTGCCTTCAGTTTCCAGATTCAGAGAGATGGAGATTCCAGCAGAGCAAAAGGCTTGTTATAACCAGAAGTATGTTAAATTTGTACTGATTCAATTATTCATTTGAAATAATATTGATTGCATATGTAATTATTTCTTTTCACTGTGAAGAGCTTATGAACTAATGGACTAGCTCATTATTAAATTCCTTCTTACTCATAAATATTCATAGAATAATCAGGATAATCTTCAGATTCAGAATGTTCACCAGATGTTCACTCTGACCACTTTTTGTTGGTATTTGTGCTGTGTGATTGGCCACTCAAACCATATGGCATTGTTTCTAATCTCTGAATCAGTGATAAATGTTTAAATCTGGATACTGATGAAAAACAAAAGTTCACTTCCATTATGAATCTTCAAATGAAAAAATCACGTCCCAAAAATCTTTTCTTTTTCATGAATTGTGAATATTTTCACCCATTCCATGTAGACATTCAAATAATGATGAATAGCATAATACATAAACTAATCCTAGGGCATTGCTTTTCCTCACAGTTTGCACAGACCAGTCTTTTCTCATTTGACAAGCTCTAACTTTTCCCCAGGGTCTAAATTTTAATGACAGCTACATAGTTTGGACTTTTGTTGCTATCATCATCATTATTTTTGTTAGCCCTTGAACTTGTTATTTCTTCAATTAATTCAATGTATTGATTCAATCAACATATTTACTTTTCAAAATGTGCTTTCAAATAAATATTTCTGGGCAGGGCAGACATATTGGCTCTTTTCTTTAAGAAAATAAATACCATTTTAGGAATATTAGGAGAAAAGGCATATAAATTGGCACTTTTCTTAAAGATTTCTGCACATAGCAGCACATTTTTTCACAGTTATATAAAAGTCAACTTTACTTGAACATTTCTGAGAAAACTAACACTTTTCTTCAGTATCTGGAAATAATTCCTACATAAAACAGTGTGTCTTGAACTTCCAAAGTTTAAGACTATTAAAAACATTGTCCACATGGCATATTTCATAATACTAGGCTATTCTATTCATACCCTTACATCAGTCATCACCTTGGTATCTGAATGCACAAAGTTTAAAAAAAAAAAAATGTTTTTCCTATTAAAAAGAATTAAAAACTGGCTTCTCAGAGATCACAGAAAGTTACTCCAGATAATGAGCAAGAATTTTCTCTAGTCTCAGCATTTTTACTCTCAATCTTTAAACATTTAAACTGAGAGAAAACAGAAAAATATGGCTACTGTTTATAATTTTGCTATCTGCAAAATGTCAAATAATTTGGGGGGCACAACAGTTAGATCAATTTGGATGAAAACACACTCTAACCCAGACAAATGCAAGGTGATATGTCTAGGAAGAATGACACAATTCACAGTAATCAAATGAGAGCTCTTTCCCCAAAAGACAGTGATAGGTATGGTCTTAGGGGATATGATGTGAAAGAGCCAATCTGACTGTCACAGTTGTCTCTTGTTCATGTAAATTTCTGTGAAGCTGCAAAATGCAAGAGATCCAATCTGGGCAACAAACAGCAACAAAATCTGGAGTTTGACCAGCCCTTCTACAGGCAGTCAGTTTCTGACATTATTCATTCATCAAAATCTCAGCCTCTTTCTTCCATCATTCCAGTGTTTCATAACCAAGATGACATTTCAACATGAGAAACATTTCTGAACAGAAATACTAGAACAGAGTCCTGCTCTTCAGCAGTATTTTTCCTTCTTGATTTAAGACCCTGATGCTATGCTGTAGTCACATATTTAGAAGGGTTGAATTAGCTACAGTAACTGAGGACTGCTTCAGGAATTATCCGCTGTGATTGACAAATCTCAGACCGTGTTTCACATGCATGGCCTCTAGAAAACAAAGGAAAGAGTTTCACATCCTCCTGTTCTATGTTTTTCAGAATTATGAAGAACATTATTACACTTTACATGATTTTTATTATATCATCAAGCGGTGTATTTGTGTAACAGCTATGCACAGATAGCCTGACATATCCCACCAGAACTGGATTTACTGGGCATGAACAATATATGCTGAGCCATGCATGCACTATGAACTTAACTATGGTTTCCACATGTACAGCAGCCAGTCTGGAGCTACTTTACTTGCACAGTAGCATCCAACCTTCTAGAAGCTACCAAACATCCAGAGGATCCCAGGCAAGAGTAAAGCATCTCCAAAATTCAGTTAGACAGAACTTCGGAGCAGAAAAAAAGGGGAAGGGAAGGGAAGGGAAGGGAAGGGAAGGGAAGGGAAGGGAAGGGAAGGGAAGGGAAGGGAAGGGAAGGGAAGGGAAGGGAAGGGAAGGGAAGGGAAGGGAAGGGAAGGGAAGGGAAGGGAAGGGAAGGGAAGGGAAGGGAAGGGAAGGGAAGGGAAGGGAAGGGAAGGGAAGGGAAGGGAAGGGAAGGGAAGGGAAGGGAAGGGAAGGGAAGGGAAGGGAAGGGAAGGGAAGGGAAGGGAAGGGAAGGGAAGGGAAGGGAAGGGAAGGGAAGGGAAGGGAAGGGAAGGGAAGAGAAGAGAAGAGAAGAGAAGAGAAGAGAAGAGAAGAGAAGAGAAGAGAAGAGAAGAGAAGAGAAGAGAAGAGAAGAGAAGAGAAGAAAAGAAAAGAAAAGAAAAGAAAAGAAAAGAAAAGAAAAGAAAAGAAAAGAAAAGAAAAGAAAAGAAAAGAAAAGAAAAGAAAAGAAAAGAAAAGAAAAGAAAAGAAAAGAAAAGAAAAGAAAAGAAAAGAAAAGAAAAGAAAAGAAAAGAAAAGAAAAGAAAAGAAAAGAAAAGAAAAGAAAAGAAAAGAAAAGAAAAGAAATACTAGCCCTGCACATAAAACAAATCTTTTCAGGATGGGTGAAAATTGATGATGACATTGTTCATTTGGAGGAACTGTTTCTCATTAGATCCCAGAGCATTTCTCCTACCACTTCCAATGCTGATTCAACTTGGTCACTTCACTCTGGAGAGAACCATATGTTTTGGATAAAACTCCACAGTGGTCTTACTGTACTTTTCACCACTTCTGCAGTACTCCAATCATTTTTGTGTGTTCTCATTTAAGTGGCTTCATTCTTCTAGGCCCATTGAGTGCTGTAATAAACCTTTGTTGTATTTAAAGTGTATTTTGAATACTTCAAAGATGAGGCAGACTGGCCTATCTGTCAATAGCATGAAATAAACTTCTCAGTCCCACTTCTGTCTCTTTCCTTGTCTTCCATCTCTTCCAGCCTTTGAGCCGGATATTAATGACACACCTCCTGAATGATCACCATCCAACTTCGGCCCTTGTGGAAGCTCAAGTTTTTGTGAAATTGCACCAGAGGATGAAGCTGGCATGCTGCACAGAGAACACAGAACAAATGAAACCAAGAAAAAAAATTGGTAAAGAAATGTAATGTGATGTAAGAAAAAATTCCTTAGTGTATACAGTAACTTCTATAACTTCATATCCTATTGGAGTTATGGACATATATAGTACAAAATGATGGTTATTCATCATTTCTAACAGCATTTTTTGTGCTACTACATTTGCTGTGGCAGCAGCCATACTCAGACAGGGGAATATTCAGGTCTCACAGCATCGGCCAGGAGGAAGAGCCAGGGAATGTGCACACATTTGAATCTGCAAAATTAAACTAAAGGAGGCTATTGCCTAGATGCATTATTAGGAATACTAGATCTGAATACTCTGCTGAAAACGAAAGGTGATACTTTTTTCTTCCAGACCTTGAAGATTCTTAACAACATGTCTCATTCTTCAGATGAAACTGTAGGGCTTCTGCATAGGGTCTGAATTTCACCCACAAGATCTGCTTTAAACTAAAGGAGTGGAAAGGATGTCTTTTTCTTATTTTACGTGTGTCTCTAAACTCAGCTTTAGATGGAAACATAAAATACTCATAAATAAATAACTGTAATTTATTTGAGTTTGTATTGCACCATAGAATTTTTTTAGGAATCACTATCTCATCACCATCTAGTTGTATAGATTTCTAAGACAAGAAACTTCCTAGACCAAGCCAACCTACATTCCAGGTTTGGGCAGGGGGAAATTGTCATCCTCATCCATTAGAAAATTATTTAATTTGTATAAAGACCTCTAAACAATATTTTATGAAATGTTGTTTTTTATAAATTGGGTGGTTTTTTATTTTAATGGAAATTCATTTATTAATTGGTCTTATTTTCTGTAGGGCATCATGTCAATGACTTGACACCACAAGAGAAATCTTCCAACATAGCAACACAAATTTCAAGCGCTTAGCTACAAATGCCCTAAAACCATTTCAGAGGTTTGATTTCAGTTATATCCTTTGGGATTCACAGCAATCATTCCACATTTTGATAAATTAAACTAGCAACTGGAATCCAGCCCTTCCATCTCTGTTTACACACTTTAAAAAACAAGAGCAACAAAATTTGAAAAGGATGGAAAGGGAAAAGGAAAATTACATAAATGAGACTGAAAAGAATAACAAAACAAAATCAAACACATCAGAAAAAAGAAGAGCAGGAGGCCAAGTTTATGTCTTCAACTTTGCAGAGGATTATTTCCTGAAACATAGTTTCCCACAGAAGCGATTCTGAAAATAAGAATACGCAAGGCAGTCATTCAGTCTTATAAAATAATATCCAAAAGCCACCATGTGTTGCTATCTTTACAAGATAAATAATTTTCTGTTTGTTGAAGGTACAAACCACAACATTTGGAACTCTGAAAAGTTTCAAATAAAAATAATTATTTCTTGTATCTTGTTTTAAAACAGATGTCACCCTAAAACAAGGTTGTTTACTGGTCTCTTCTTCAAGGGTCTCACAGTTTTGCTGCCAGAAAGCATCTTCTCATTTCTACTCTGTGGCCATTCATGATGAAGCATTCCACCCTAACACACTTAGATGGCATATCACAGAAAAGGTATTAGCTTGTCCATACCAACAACCAACAACAGTGCAACAGCAGCAAAACTCCTGGCTGGCAGTAACAAGTAACAAGACAAAATTCAATCTCCCTCCAGCCAGATGTTGTCCTAATGGGGCAGGCTCAGGCAGACTCACAGAATAGCAATGAGACCCCCAGTGTCCATCAGTCAGGATGCAAACCAACCCTGAGCATAATGAGGCAGGACTGCTAATCCAGGTTATAAAATGGACAATTCGAAAGGGAGACCCACTCTGCAGGAAGACCTGGATAAACTGGAAGAACAGGCTAACAAGAACCTTATGAAGTTCAAGAAGGACAAGTGTAAGGTCTTGCACCTGACAGAACATAATCCAGGAGTGCAGCACAGACTGGGATCTACCCACCTGGGGAACAGCTCTGTGGAAAGGGACCTGAAGGTCCTGAGGGACAACAAGCTCAACATGAGTGAACAGTGTATTGTGGCGGCAAAGAAAGCCAACAGGATGCTAGGTTGCATCAACAAGGGCATCACCAGCACAGATAAGGTCATTATCCTACTCTACCCAGGGCTTGTCAGGCCACACCTGGAATACTGTGTTCAGTTTTGGTCCCTGCTATACAAAACAGATGTGGACAGGCTGGAGAGGGTCCAGAGAAGGGCCACAAAGATGATCAAAGGGTTGGGAAGCCTGTCAGATGAGGAAAGGATGAGAGGACCGTGTTTGTTCAGCCTTGAGAAGAGAAGGCTTGGGGGAGACCTTATCACCATGTTCCATTATTTAAAGGGTGGCTACAAAGAAGATGGAGACTCCCTTTTTACAAGGAGTCACATGGAAAAGACAAGGGGTAACGGGTACAAGTTACTCCTGGGGGAGATTCCAAATGGACACAAGAGGAAAACTTTTCACAATGAGCACAATCAGCCACTGGAATAATGTCCCCAGGGAAGTGGTGGATTCCCCAAGACTGGTCACTTCTAAGATTCAGCTGGAAGGGTGCTGGGCCATCTTGTCTAGACTGTGCTTTTGCCAAGAAAGGTTGAACCAGATGATCCTTGAGGTCCCTTCCAACCTGGTATTCTATGATTGTATGAAAATTTCTTGTGATCAAAGAGAGAAGAAATGTTCCTCCCATATACTTATATTATGCAGAACAAAGCTGTACTGATTGTTCTGGAGTGGTTTCAGTTCAGAATGAAAGCTCATGTTGCATCCAGACCAAGGCAAACTCCACAGTCTCACAACATGTCATTTCTTAAAAAACAATATCCCCTTAATAATTGCAAAAGTTAAAAATAAGTTTTCCTTCTTAAAAATGAACTCATGGAATAGCTGTATTCAAGAAGTGCACAAATGCACCAGAGATGGACCAGGAAGTCTGATATCTGCAACATCGTGCCTGGTACACAACAAGGTTTGCTGCAGGGCACTGTTATTGTTTCCACTAAATTACCAAGGCACAATTAGTTTTGTGACAGTTTGGTAAACCTGGTGATGTGGGATATTTAGGCAGGATTTGGAGTTTTCTGTTGGACATGTCATACTGTACTGCTATTATTGGCATATTTGGTGTTTAGACATATTTTACTGCCTTCTGTAAACCACTAAGTCTACATAATTTAATTTTTTGCTGGAATTTTATTTCCAGTGAAACCAACCCATGTGCACTCCATCTGATTAAAAAAAAAAAAAAAAAAAAAAAAAAACCCAAACAAACAAAAAAAAAAACCACCCAACCCAAGCTTTTAACAAAAATAAAGCACGAGGCTTAAAAGGGGAAAAAATGTTGCTGACAATTTTCCAGCTTTGAGATCTTGCCTGTCCCATGCAACCCCCTTTTCTTCCCCAAGACTTTTGCCTTCCCCACCAGAGAAAGATTTGGACTTTTTTTGCCTTTGAATTCTTAAGTACTCAGTGTTTATTCACTGGAAAACTATTCTGAGAAATGGACTGCCTTATCTTCCCACTTACCTCTCACACTTTTCACAGCATGTAATTCCTGAGAACAGACTCAGTAACTTGGGAAACAGAGCAGAACTCTGGGTCTAACCCCAATCCATTGCAGTCAGTGGGCTTTGAGCCTTGCCAAAAGCCAGATTACTACAGAATCAGTCATCAACCACTGCATAAGCCAAAGACAGACCAGTTTTTATCACAAACCAGCCCTCTCATGTCAGGAATCCCTCTGTTGAAACACCAATTGCTAACCACGATGTCTGGAACACAGTCCCTGATTTTAGGAAAGCTCTGGACAAAACAAAGACATTTCCCTTCCAGACACTGGACAACCCAAACCACTAGAATTAAGCAGTACTGTGGTTTCATGTTGCATGCTTGCAATTAGAGTGGAGATTGATAGCTACTTCATTATCATACTTCAAGTCCTTCCTTAAACTGTCTTTTGCCAACACATACGCACACACACAAAAAAAAGGCAATGTTATTACGACTGCTTATAAAGCTAAGGCATATCTTCTCATTCCTGCTCAGTCTGTATCCATCTATTACCTCTTTATATTTATAAAGTGTCTAGTAAAATGGGATCCAGATCCATGACTGGCTGTCCTGAGCATCACAAAAAGATGAAGACAAGTCAGCATGAGGCTTCCATATTCAAAAGGATTATAATCTGAATACATCTTTTATCTTGAGAGGTAACCCATCTGATCTTATACAATAAGTGGGTTTATATTCTTGTGGAACAAAAAGAGTACGTGATCCACTGTACTGGTTCTGATACATTCAGCAAACCAAGTTCATTATCTCAACTGCGTGTTACAATGTCATCACCCATGTCAGGACTGTCTG
Organism: Strix uralensis; assembly: GCF_047716275.1. Taxonomy (NCBI): domain Eukaryota; kingdom Metazoa; phylum Chordata; class Aves; order Strigiformes; family Strigidae; genus Strix; species Strix uralensis. The sequence continues at coordinate 37,989,891 of NC_133974.1, read as the reverse complement.
TGCTAGCGTATTTCAGCCATACATAGGTTCCCCCTCTTTGCTACTACCACCACACCCATGATGAAAGGAGGTAGTCAGCATACCTCAGGTGGCCCTCAGCTGGGACGAGATAACAGCAGAGTCAGTTGAACAAGACCTACATCCTCAGGTTTGCAACACAAGTGGCCCCCAAAACCTCCAGATATAGTACTACAATTTTCTCTGTCAGCTGCATTTTACCCACCTCAGGAGAAGGAAGAAGAACTTGACCCCAGGTTTTGCCCATAAAAATAGCAAAATTTGAGGAGAACTTGATGAAGCAAGGGATTTAGCACTGAAGCAATACTAAGGAGGCTCAGCAAATGAGCTTCTATTATTTTTGTTAACAGGAAAAAGTTGATCAGTAGCCCTATCAGGAGGAAGAAAGTCTACCCTATGCTGCTATTAGTCATCCTGAGTTTGCCCTTCACGCTCGCTGGAGGTAAAAGATGACACTCCATACCTGGTGCTGCTGATACACCATTATCAACCCTTTTCCAGTGGAAAGTGTAAGAAATGGCTGATGACAGGAATGCTCTGCTTTATTATATTGTACTTCCCTAACAAATATACTACTCTCACAAAATTAATTTTCCTCAGTCTCCAATGATTTCTCCTCCCTGGAAAGTGTGGATTTGTGACTAGCCACAGGAGGAGCTATCGTGATCGGTGGAACACCACGTTCCTGAGGTCCAGACCAATGTAACCCAGTAAAAAACAAACCAGTGTCTGGAAAGGGTCTTTCTCTCTCTTCCAGTGCTGGCTTTCATTGTATTCAATTCTTTTCTGGAAACCACGGTCTCTTGTATATTTTTAAGTCCCAGGGAAAACCAGTTCAGCTTGTTCCTGAAATAACTCCAGCTCTATTATGGCAAGGCAAGAAGTCAGGGATTTGTTTTTCTTTCTCTCTTGGTTGGTGTTTAGTTCTTTTTATGAGACATGCAGGTGGCAAACATAAAATTAAAATACAATCAGTCTCAACACTATATTGACAGTGAAGACAATGATTCCCTTCATATTCATTTGAGAAGTTATTATATCTGTAACAATATATGTCTGTCACCTCACTGCATGCAGAACTGTGTGCACTACCTTTTAAAATGCACAGGGAAGGGAATAAAACACTTGTAATCTAGTTTCCTCCAAAACTGAAAAATAGCATTGGAACAGATATAACTGTGTGTATTCAGATATTGACATATACAATTAAGCACTAAAAGAATAATTTAAGGAAAAAAGTTGTGGTTGAATCCAGCAACAAAGATTTGGAAAACACTGAAGGTCACTCATAATAGATGTCTTGGAAATGGTATTTATACCTGAATTACTCTCTGAAAATTTACTCCTTTGTTGAAAAGCTCTAGCTTTGCCTCCCATCTTTGTATCAAAGGCTTGAAATTTGGTAGAAAGACAGTATTAACACCGGGGAGGAATGATATGCCCAAGAAAAACTGCCCAAATCTGGCTAAGGTTTTGAAGAATGAAAAAAGACAAATACAAACCCTTGTTAGTGCTTGGCAGCAAAACAATGACAAAATATATTTCACTCCATTGTGGACTGATGGGGCTTGGTCAGGACTTCACATGCAATTGCTTTTACTTCTTGCTAGAGGACTCGGTGGGGACAGACACAAGGAATGACCAGAGGGAGTTGCTCCCTCCTGTATTCTCTCTGGACAATTATTTTTGCCTTATCATGCCATTCAGATTTGTTCAAAAAATTAAAACAACTGAATAAGCTGAGCTCTGTTCCATCCTACCAATGCCTCAGCTTTCCAGCAAGTAGAAGAAACTCCTATTTGACTATGTTCTGGTAAGAACATGGTTTCAATTAACCTAACCCCAAATTACAATGAATATTACCTCCACAACCCATTCTTCTAATAGAAATTTTATTTGGCTAATGACTAAAACCCTCCTTATTTACAAAATACGTTCCTGAAGTAGAATATCATTCTGCATCCCTTGAAACACGAAAAATGTTTCCTAGGGAGGTTTTGACCATGGCAGAAAAGATTGAAAAATGTTATGTTATTTTGAGTCTTTCAAAATTTGACTTTAGCATAGAAAGACTGTGACGATAACTTGCACAATATTTTTTTTTAATTTAAATTCTTTTTTTCTAATGGGAAGGTGGTGATGCCTTTTTTTTTATGAAATGTTTACGCTGTGCAAACAGTAAAGATACATATTTGCTTTACTTCTTGAAATAGCAGGGGAATTTTTCATTTCATAAAGACAACAGCTGAGCTGAGAAATGGTGTTTCCTAAGTGCTGAGCTGCAGCTGAACATCAGAACTGCTCTGTTCTGGTTCAAGGAAGGCTGCTGTTAGAGTGAATGTATTGAAAAGAGATTTTTTGGACTTTCTTAGTGAGAACAAGTACCTGGCAAGATTATTAATTTTATTTCAATTTCTTAGTAAAAAATTTCTTTGATTTTTCAAGATTCTATGGTAATTTGAATTCATCCAGGACAGATGGAATATTACTGATAAGGGGATGAAAGCAAATGTATGCCAAGATACTTCACATAAGCTGGTCCCCAGTTATTTTTCCCACTAAAGATGAGTCAGTTATTTTTTATTAAAGAAAGAGCAAAGTGTTCACAGGTGCTGTAGAGCAGATGACATGCACTGAAATCCCATACTGTCATACCCCAGGGTAATGCACATGTGTTTCCAAAACTCTCATATACATGCTGCCTCTTGAGCTGCGTGGATTGCTGCAGTTCAGGGAAAGTCCCCGGAAGAGTGATAATTGACCAGAGACAAATTTCTGTCTCTTCCTTTTCCTTCACTGTTGCAGTATATAGGAACTTGTTTGTTTTCCTTGCCCCAGGCACCTACATTTCGTTAAACCATCTCCCCTGGATGACAGCCAGTACTCCAAATGACAACGCTAGAGAATAAGCATTCTCCTTACCAACTGATGAAAACATCTGCATAGGAAGTTAATAATTAAACCAGAATAATAGAAGTGCACTGTATTAAATCTGAAGTGCCCCCATCCTTGGATTTCTTAAGACACTGCCAAACACAGCTGGCCAGTATTTATTATCTGATGAGAGATTAGCCAGTGCAGCTTCAGATGACTTCCAAAGTGAAACTGATTGTAGTAATTATATATTTAGCCAAATAGTACCTATCAATATTTATGAGTGACAGGAAAGTAATGCAGACTTACTTTTAAATAAATTAGAGAAGCATTAATCTAGAGTAGTTATATAATGCAGAAATAACCTGCTTAACCTTTACTTACGTTTCCCAAATCACTTCCCCAGAGTGAGTAGTCTATACAGAGAGAAAGGAAAATAAGCAGACCTGTAGAACAGTGTACTTTTCCCTTATATGTAAGCAATATAAAATACCAGTTTAAACTGAATAAAGCAGTGTAGTCCATATGAGCTCGTGGTCATTTCATATAATAAATTTCAGTCCAAAATGCAATCCAGACTGCTGTGTCTTATATTCCCTTTGCACACAGTGCATTTCAGCAGAAGATGTGATGAAGCAGGAGGAAGGGATTGAACAGCCAAGTTTGCTATCTGCAGACCCCCAGCCCATAGGCACATTGAGGTTCTACAGGCACTGACTGTAAACAAAATAACCAAGATATGTGTCTGTGGTGGAAGTCATCTCAATGACTTCTTGAAATCTGAACATTCTTAGGATGTGTTCATGCTTCTGGGAATGTTGCTGAAACTGATGCTGTTATCAAAAATTTAGTAGAACAAAATGTTAATGACTCTTTTATGTTTAAAACTTCTCAGTAGTTGTTGATTATTCTTTCCACACTTGATAAATTTTTCACCATCTCTTCCAATACATGAACTGAGGAGCATCAGCTGAGCAGAGAAAGTGGCTGGCTGAAGTTAAATAAAAGAAAATGTTTATTTTCACAACAGGTTATTCAGCTGCAGAAGTCCCTTCGGCAATATGTTGAGTGTGCTAAAGCACACATGAGCTTGGCCATGCTTGGCCGGGCCAAGGGTCTATGTGGTGCAGTAGCCTGTCTCCAGCAGGGCCTTCAGTCTGAAAAAGGAGTCAGACCCAATATGGCTGTTCTTACCTTCTTACACAACCCTTTCCTTCTGGCCTGAGTTCTTTTATGTGGACGCTTCCATTGAAAATATCTCCAAAGGAGACTTTAGTATGATCTCCTGTATACCCAAGTCATCACAAATCACCCAAATATCTTTCTTAAATCCAGAATCTTCAACTAAGTCATTTCCTTCTTCGAGAAATTAAAAAATGCATGCAGAAAGTGGGTAAGAGCTTGGAGCCACTGATACACAAGCCATCTACAAAGGCAAAAAAACTGATCACAGAAAAGATCAGATCATAATACAAACTATGTTACACCTTTAGCTACTAAAGAGGTGGAAAATCACATCAAGATCCCTGCCAATGTGCTGAAGAGAAGGCCAGGAGGTGAGATGGCCTGTCAGCTTTGGGTGATGAGAAGATGAAGATGAAGCAGTCTGCAGTCAGGCAGTCAAGCCAAGAGGATTTGCTGCACAGTCCCAGAGGGTTCATGAATCTTGCCCAGCAGCCAGACCTTGGTACTCTGGAGAAACATAAAATAGAAAAACAAAACAAAAAATTCAACAAAGAGAGAACATGTCAACACAACCAGGGCTTCTTGGAGAACGGCTCTTCCTTACACTGCTTAAGAAGACCTGAAACTGCTACTTTGCTCCTCAGTGCTATTAAAGTTTGCCCTATGAAACAGTTATTGCTTGACCACCTACAATAAACAGCTGCAAATATTATGACCACAGGCATGTCAGATTTCTGAAACCAGGGACAAACCCTCTCTCACCCTGGATTACATACCCAAGACTTGTTATCATTCTCGGGTAACAGCCAGCACAACAGATTTTTTAATAATATTTGTCTGATTTAAACTTTGCACAGCATATGCTCAATCCTTCAGTCCTGAGAGGGTGGGAGAGAAATATTCCAGATGCTACGGCTTAACCCCCAATGAACTGAGAAAAAATCATCTCATTTATTTTTTGGGATGTGGCTTGAAATCTTGGCTATATTAAATCAATGAAAACACTGCCATTGGCTTAAGAGATGTTAGTGTCTATTAATATATTATTCAAAGATGGGGTTGGGGAAAAAGGCTGTAAAATACAGACAGCAAGCAGCTCTGCAGTATAACCGGACCTGGTCCTCCTAGAAAAAAACAAGTGCATGTTCCACAGCCTCACAGTGTCCATGAGACTGGGGTTCACCAAGGTGTTTAGTCCTTGCTCCATAGGGCAGCCCAGAGCCAGATCTCAGTCCTCCTCCTCCCAGCCCCTGGCTCTCTCCTGCCATTCCTGTACCATCTCTCATCCAGCCTGTACCACTGCCACCATTACAGAGGCATGGCCCTCATCCAGGCGAAAGGGCACAAGATTTCACTCCCCACATCCCTCTGATAAATCAGTATATTTTTCTATAGTCTCTTTCCTGGAAACAATTGCCCAGGAATCATGTCAAACCGATGAAATTCCCAGTTCTTTCTTCATCTTCCTATAAAAATGGACAGAAAAACAAACCAAAAAGCTTGAGGCCAATACCCAGGATGGAAAATGTCAGACCGAATGGTTAAAATTTAACAAAATTATTGGTGCTAAGAACAGGACCTCTTAAGAGAGAGTATTAAGGAGCCTCACATACCAGTGTGTCCAGATTTGAGCTGCATTCAAAAAGTCATTTTGAATTGCCAGTACTATGCAATGGGTTGTAAAGTAAAGGAAGAAAGGCCATCATTTCTTTATGTAAAATTACTCTATTGGGATAACCTCCATTTTGCAGGAGGGCAGCCATGAAATGCCTGACCTTGCCAGAAATTTGGTGACATAACTGGACCAGGTTCAAAGACTCTTCCAGGAGACAAGTGGGATTTCAGCTGCATCAGGGACCTTGGCTTAGATCAAGCTTTTATTGACCATACATCAAAATCTGCTGAGATTTACAGAGGCTTCTGACTTGATTCATTACCAGCTGATGGGAGTATGACACCCTTCAGTCCCACAACCTCCTTCAGCACTCCTGACTTGTGTGCTTGGTGGTATTTTGGCATAATTTGGGAGTGTCCTGGTTTAACCAGGATAGGGTTAAGTTTCCCCAGCAGTGGGGGGGGAAGCTCTAGCCGGGTTATTCAGATACCATGCTGACGTCACATCCTGGCAGGTCACATTTTCCTGGCGCAGAGCGCGGTGCACTAGTGGTTTTGTACATCGTGCTTCTCACTGCTGTATTTGGTAGCTATTTTGCTCTGTTCACTGCTATCACTATTACTGTTATTGTTATTGTTGTTGTTGGTTGTGTTGCTATTGCATTGTTGTATTAAACCTTTCCTTATTTCAGTCTTGGGGCTTTGTATTTCACTCCCTTTGTGGGGGAGGGGTAGCAGCCGCATGGTCTCAGACCCCAGCAGGGGCTAAACCACCACAGGGAGGCAACTGGGATCTGTGCAAAGATGGTTTTTCTCCATTTCTCTTTTGCATTCACACATAGGCAGGGAAAGAGTACTGTCTTCATTTCACCTGCACGTCTTTTATACCGTTAGCTTCACATTAAAACACATTCAGGTGAAATAAAGAATGCAAAGCCTACATAAGATACTACAGAATACATCTCCTGTGTAATAGATGCATCCAGACTGCATAAAATATCTTCTCCCATCAAGCCTTTTCATCATTCATAGAAATTTTTAAAAGGTATCTGTGCAACAGAAGAATAACAGATAGAGCCCATTTTATTACAGAGCAGAAAATAACAAAATTCTAGACACATGGACATCAGTAGCAAAGACGATTTTTTTTTTTTTTTAAAGAAGAACCTTTTCACTTTAAAATTTCAGGATAAAAAGGTTCTTTAGAGTGTCAACATAATACTGCTTTGTGATCTCAAATTATGAGGAACATTCTCTTCTGGGCAATTATTGATAAAAATCTATTTTGGCATTAATTTCTGCAGCTACCCAGCCTACCTAGACAGCTTCACTCATTTTGATGGGTGGAAGGGCTTGTTTCCACATGGAAATGTCTCTTGCTCCCTCCAGACCTGAGTCAGAGGTTGAACTCTGAGCCAGTTTGAGCACCCCAGTTCTTGGCAGTCCAGAAGGAAGTGAGGATGTAAAGGACCCAGAGACACACCATGATCCTTCTGTGGTCATGATTTGCTCAGATCAGTCAAGCATGAAACCAAGTTCAATGCACAAATGACTCCTCCAGCGTGACCAGTCATGCCCTCTGAGGTCTCAGATGCCCCGAGGCCCAGCTTTGCTTTCAGCACTTTGCTTTCCCAAGCTGTCCTCCTCCTCTTCCCCAGCCCTGGGATGCCATAATTTACCTTCTCAGAAGAGGGGAGCAAGGATGGATAGGGAGAGGAGTGGTGGGGTGCCACAACCAAAGCCCACGCTGGAAGGACAGCTTTGGCGAGTGTCACACCCAAAGGGAAAAGCCTGGGCTGTGAGGGGCAAGGAAGCTCTGTTTGCTGCTGCTGTCACCCCCTACCCCTGCCAGAGCTGGAGCTGGGATGGGGGGAGAGGCAGCAAATGCTGCCTGAAAGCATTTTAATTTGCTGTCAGAGAGCAAGAGACCAGCTGCTGCCGAGGACAGAACATCATCTGCCACTTGGAAAGAATTAATGTGCAGTAAGATGTGAGCTCTGGATGCAAACCTGCGGTACCTGACCTTGAGCCAAGGCAGAGCTTGGGCTCCATTGGTTATAGGCATGTCTGTGTGGACAGAACGACAATAGGTGAGCTGCTGGCTGCAGTTGGTGCAGCAGTCCCTATGGCCCTGTGTTTTCCTAGCTAATATTTAGTTGAGAGGCCTCCAAGGAAAACCCACGGGACACTGCTGCTGGTGATTCAATAAGTGTCATTCTTCCCTCTGACTCAGTGCGCAACCATTTCCCATAAATGGGGTTAACAAGTACTCGATGGCTGGAGAGAGTTGTCTTTTAGGCCAGACGTAAAAAACAGAAGTCCTGAACAGTAGTGTGAAAAACATTTGTAACTACAGCAAAGTAAAGGGATTTTCCTAACTCAGTATAAACAAATGGGTTCACTTCTGCACATTTTGTTAAAGCAATATCAGGCTCATTTTCCACTGAGAGCATGCCAGCTTTAGAACAAAACTAGTCCTGGTTTAGGGTGAAAATGACTTTTTTATTATGTACGAACAAGGTGATATTTTCGTCTGTGTTTTGTCCTGCGGTGAGGGATGTGAGGTCAGGCAGAAAAGAGGAGCTGTTGCACCCAGCACATGAAGGAAGTGATGGTGAGGGGGAAGGACCACCACAGTGGGGCTCTGTCCAGTGGGGTGTGTTAGCCTGGGGTTTACCGGGCAGATGTTACCCACTATCCACTGGACTTCACATTGCATAGAAACAACAGCCCTGGAGAGATGCAAACTCTCCAGCCACATGTTGTTCCAGTCAAAATCAATGCAGATGCCCAGCACCTCTGGAAATCCAGTACTTTTTTTTCTCCTTGCAGTCTGAAAACTACCATTCCCTTGTCTAATCTCACATTATACAAGATCTTAGAAACCTCCATTGTCTTTCTTCAAAATATTTAGAGTTTCCTTTATTTCTCTTCTCACTTGCAAAGGGAGCCTCGGACAGCCACACTGGAGAGTTTGAAAGAAACCAGTCCACTCAGAGAGGCTAAATTTTTTAGTTACAGAAAGTCATTAGAATTCATTGTTCATCACAGTTATTTATTCCTGATGGACTTTATTCAATTGCTATTTGATTTCACCCCTGGGTGAGCTCAAAGGCATTTCAAAGAGACTGGGAAAAAACTCTCACTTGCAAGAAGCCATTGTTTCTCCTACAAGGAATACTTAGGCTGGGATGCAGTTCAAGGTTAAAAGACACCTAAAGTTAAGTGCTTCCTTGTGAAGTAGGTGCCTGAAATACTGTTAGAAATGGAGCTTGGAGCGTGACTCAGCTTACCGTAAACATCCTGCAGCTGTGCAGCTGAATAACCATGTAGCCTCTGCTGACACTTAGGACAGGCTACGGAGCAGTCATTTTAGGAGCTTTGGGGTTTCCCCTTCACCAACTTGCTGCTCCTGCTGTGCATGGAGATGACTGCTTGCCCTGCGCACTGAGCATAGCTGGTGGGACTGCATGAGGTGAGGAGGGGTGACCTGCCCCCAGGCACCCACATCTCCACCCATGTATCCTGACTCCTGGACCCTGTTGCCATAAAACTGCCTTCACCTTTCAGTAGCAGCACATTTGGCACCGGCTTTTGGAAAGCTCAGAGTTTATCCTCTGACACTTGTACAAGCATCTGCCACTTTGCAGACAGAGCTGATTTATTATTTTTATTATTTATACACAGATAGCCATGTAGCTTGGACAATCCCAAGCACAAATACAGGCTGGGCGATGAGTGGGTTGAGAGCAGCCCTGAGGAGAAGGACTTGGGGGTATTACAGAATCACAGAATCATCTAGGTTGGAAAAGACCTTAACGATCATCTGGTCCAACCATTAGTGGATGGAAAACTGAATATGAGCCAGCAGTGTGCATTCGCAGCCCAGAAAGCCAACTGTATCCTGGGCTGCGTCAAGACAAGTGTGGCCAGCAGGTCAAGGGAGGTGATTCTCCCCCTCTACTCTGCTCTCGTGAGACCCCACCTGAGTACTGCGTCCAGCTCTGGGGCCCTCAACATAAGAAGGACATGAAGATGATCAGGGCCTGGACCGCCTCCTTTACGAGGCCAGGTTGAGAGAGTTGGGGTTGCTCAGCCTAGAGAGGGCTCCAGGGAGAACTTATAGTGGCCTTTCAGTACTTAAAGGGGGCTTACAGAAAAGATGGGGAGGGATTTTTTACAAGGGCATGTATGATAGGACAATGGGTAATGGTTTTAAGCTGAAAGAGAGAAGATTTAGATTAGATGTAAGGAAGAAATTCTTTACTGTGACAGTGGTGAGACACTGGAACAGGTTGCCCAGAGCACTGGTGGATGCCTCCTCCCTGGCAGTGTTCAAGGCCAGGTTGGACGGGGCTTTGAGCAACCTGGTCTAGTGGAAGGTGTCCTTGCCCATGGCAGGGTGGATGGAAATAGATGGTCTTTAAGGTCCCTTCCAACCCAAACCATTCTATGAGTCTATGATTCTATGATTCATTATTTTCAGATATGAGCTCTTTACCATTTTGTCAAGAAAATGTGCCTTCTAACGCATTTTGTTTCTCTTTCTTTCCCTTTTTGTGTGGTGACACAGCCACTCCTTTCCTCTGCCATCCATTAAATCTCACTGGACCTCTGATGGGAGTGGGTGGGTAGGACAACATTTTTTGATTCCTTTCGATTCCCACTTCCCACTTCAGAAGAGGAGCTCATTTTGTAGTTTAACTGGTGCTGTACAGAGTGGCGTTGTTGATCGTAGCACAATTGGGAGGTTAAATTTAATCAGAGGGCTACAGCTTTCTTCATGTATTTCACAGATACCTAAATGCCTCTTCTGTTCTCTCCCACTGCAGCCTGTGTTGACAGCCGCTGCCCCTCGGGTAGAGCCGTACTATGAGCACACACAAACAGTGTTGCAATCCCCATGAATTTTTAGGAAAGGCAGTTTTTGCTGAAGGCACAAATGCTTCAACAGGTAATGCAGATTACTTCTAGACAAAGACATACTAATGAGGAACTGCTGATAGGTTCTGTGCTTGGTGTTTCTCTTCCAACAAAACTGTAAAAGCCATCAAAGGCAAATGTCTAATTTCCGTGTGAAGGATTAAACAACAACCCACATCCAAATATTTACACTAATGAGCATGTTCTCAGAATTTCCTGATTAAAACTTTTTTTTTTCCTAATTACATGCTCAAAATGCTCCAGGCTGCAATTGAGAATATAGCAGGGATTCAAATGAGAGAGATGAGGGGGCTATGGAGACACTTTGAAAAGAAACAGCTTGCAAGAGAGTGATGCCAAGAGCCATGCTCCCTCCCATCGTGCTGAACTCCACCTTTCCCATTACACTGTGGGGCAGCACTGCTCCAAGGAGAAATGGCAGCTCTGGGCTGAGCCCCATGAGACTGGCTCCACCTTGGAGCTGCAGGTAGGGATTCTGGGCACGTGTCCCTTCATCCTTTGATGAGACCTTTGTCCCAACTGGAATTCAAACTCACCCCTCCACCCCTCCCCAAAGTGTAGTCCACGGCAGCCTCGGGGACAAGGGTGCAGTCAGCGCTTCCTCTGATGGAGATTTTTAATGTCAGGTGACTGTCTGGACTGTGCTCATAAATGTACATTTATACATCCAAAACAATTTCATTAGATTTCAGGATCATCAGACCTAGAATTAAAGCTTAGTTTTAGAGGAATGTTTGGTTGTTGTACATCTAACTAAGCAGTAATGGTATCTTTGGGTAGATTTTCAAGCAAACACGTGAAGCACTTCTGTAGTTGAAGATATCAACGAAATCAGAGGTGCTGGCAAGAAGCATAATCACAATGAAATAATCAGAGGAAAGAAAGGACATTTCTGGAGTATCGCTCTGGCAGCAGTAAAGTGCCCGTAAATGTAATCAAAGCTTAGCAGCCTGCTGTATCCCAGATCGCACATGCAAATGCCATCAAAGCTCACAATCTGCAGTTAGGCTTTATGCCCGTTCCTTCCATCTGTGGCAAGGCAGAGCCCCAGAAAGTGGGATCCCATAAAGTAACCCCACGTGCATTGCACACGGGGGTCTGCTTTCAACCAGCCTCATGAACAACAGGCAGAGGAACATATTTATGAGCAAGAGGAACATACAAAAAATTGCTACAACAGCTGAGTGCATGTAGATAAAACAGTGACAACCAGGTAAATAGCCACTACCTTTGACATGTGGCTCCATAAAGACCTTCCTAAATAGCCAACAGGTCTGCTTTAACTAAAAACAGCAAACAAAGCTACGTTCTGATGATATCTGCCTATAAAGGATATTTATTTTGTTCATGCATCAAGTAAATTGCACAACATCCCTCATTGTATTCTAGCAAATAAGCCAGCATGGTTATGACATTTCCATTTTGCAACACCATAGTTATGATTGTTTAATAGGAAGTAATGGGATATTTTACTTTGCAACACAATGTTGCCAGCACTGATTTTATAACACACTTACCTCAGGTATTATTTTCTTGTTTAGAGAAGGGGGGAAAATGGACTGAATTTGGCTTGAAATCTGCATTGGCTCCTTGATTTGGAAAAATGCCTAACAGAGACTCAACAGAGATTACCAGTCCATTTCCATTTGTGACACTATACAAACACGGATATCAATCCAGAACTGACATCCTCACAGATATCAATAAAACACTGACTGTCTCCCCTAGGGCCAGGCCTTCAGCCCAGGGTGACAATGCTACCATGGTAATCACAGTGACGCATACATACAATACTTTGCCATGTCTTCTAGCATTTCTTTTCCTCCTGAAAAATACACAGACTTGCAGCAGCTCCTCAGAACACCAGTCCAGCCAAATGTTCTGATTTAACCCTCAGTGCCCAAAACAGTGCCAACTTCACAAAGATTCTACAGACATCATCAAGCTCCTTTCACTTAAAAACAGAAATAAAACAAAAGTTAATGTGTTAATTACCTACACAATCCCTTATCAAAATTAAATACAATAAATAGTCCCCCAGTTTCAGAAAGCCCACTAGGGTAGTGAGTCTGTGTCCTAACTCATGAAGACCAGGTGTGTAAATGTGCAATGAATCCAGCTGTGATAAACGCCTCCCAGGAAAGCTCTGGAGGAGACACTTGCAGCATCCCTCCCACTGACAGGTAGGCTCCAAATCCTGGCTCCTCCTTTGGGACCCAGCACAGGGGATGGGGGATGAGGGACAAGGAATGGCGGCAGGGGACAAAACATGCTCCACTTCCATCATACCAACAGTGTGTCCCAAAGGAACATCTCCCACAGCAAAACTACCTTTTATGGATTATATTCACTAAAAGTAGGATTAGAAAAATCAGTAAGTTTATAAAACGACAGATTTCTCTGATGGCAACAACAGCACTAAAGCATCACTGCAGCTGATCTGACTCTGTGACTGTTCAGCACATAAAGAAACCACAGTAAACTTCCTTAAACCATCAAGCACCCAAGCTCCGTAACTGTTGAAATTCCTGTTGATGCAGAAGTTATAGATCTCTCTTGCTGCCTACAGCAAATGTGACTTTCTCTTTTAAACATGCAGAAAAGAAAGCGTCATAACTCTTTTTGTGAAATCGTCTAAGTTAAAACATTTACAATGCCACTACAACCTTTAGCATAATTTATATAACATCACCATGAAGTCTGATTGATAGCTAGTGGACGGCTTCAGGAAAGAAAAGGTAATCAGGATACTGATCATGACATGTTTCAAATATATACTTGGTATTTCTTCAACAACTTGAACCTGGAGTTGAAAATCATAAATGTATCATAAGACTCTTCAGCTCAGTATTATTTTCTGATGATATCTGTAAATGAAAGATAAAGTATGTTTTATTACCATGTAAGTACAATCTTCTAAAATGCCCAAGCTCAATAATAAATGATGAATTATTTTTGTAGGTAAAGAATTGCATGAACATGTAGAAATCTCAGGAAAAAAATGTTTCCAGAATAAATGTTTTGCAACTCTTCATTTAGCTATACAATGTTTTCTGATTTTTTTTTTTAATTAAAATCATGTCTAAACTACATTTTTAGACAATGCCAGTTATACACAGCTGTTCCTACAGAGTTAATTTTAAAATGTAGATTTTAATGATTTGAAAAAATATATGTTTTTTAGTTAAACCTGCAAGAAATAAAATATAGACCAATTTTTTTTTTTTTTTTATAGGCTTTTTGGGGGGGGTCTTCAGCAGGAGGAACTATACTTACATTATGAATAAAGTGATTTAGTGATTCTTCTGTTGGGAAAAAACCCTATTAGTACATCATTAAAATTTCATGGTGGACATCATGCTATGTCACAAGTTACTTTGCAAAAGAAAAACTGACTAAGAAATGCAGTGTAAACTGCATGAGCCACATGGCTACACCCTGCGCGATGCATCATGACCCCAGTTCATTAGAGAACAGAAGTGGATGATAAAGTCCTTCCACGTACAAAAGAATTTAGCACCTGTGTAACACCCCTTAAATCATAAGGGTCATATTAAATGTGCTGGGGTCATGCTTATAACCTCACCACATTTCACAGAATAGGATTTTTCAGCAGCTTCACTTCCAGACGGGGTAGGTAGGTGCTGGCAGTGCACGAGCAATGTGGGTGGCCATGGAGAAGTTAAGGTCTGGGAACCACTTTTGGTTTGTTTTCAGCAGAGCTATTTGGGCCTCGTGACTCACTTAAGGACTATTTTACAGCTTCATGCTCTTCCACATTTCTTAAGTATATTCTACATTAAACATGAACTAAAATAGACAGAGAAGTAACTTACCATAGAAATGGTGAGGGCTGCAAGCTGAAAGTAGAAGAAAAATATTGTTTTTAATCATGCCAAATCCTGCCTACAGCTCAGAAGTTTACCTGAGTTCAAGCTAAAATGAGGCTCACAAACCATCACTGAGGAATAAAAAACTTGCAGAAAAAAGACTTCCACATGGGCTTTTTTAACTTTTCCACAGGGACCAGCTTCTCAGGTGTTAATTCAGTACCTGGGAAGAGGCCAGAGCAATAGCCCCTTAGAAATGAAATTGTGGGATGTGTTTAGATAGGCACCAGAAGTTCTGGGAAAAGAGATGAGGAAGCAGAGGTAGGAACCTCGGGCAAGAAGGAGATGTCCATGAGGACAGGAATGTGTTGAGCAACCAAAAGCTGGGGAGGGTGGGGATGTGCTCAGAAATCTTCAGCTGAGCAGTTTCATGGTGAGGGCACTGTGGACTATCATGTCAGACTGAAATTAAATGAGACTTAATTAACAGCTGCTTGTTGCTGAACAGAACACAACTGCCCTACAAAGCCATAATTTCTATCAAATGTACATCAAGAGGTGAGATTAATGTTTCTTATAGCTAAAATTAGTCCTGTTGTTCACCTTGGTTATTTTCACACTGCTTAGGAAAATCAAGATAGCATGGTGTCCAGAAATGTGATTGGGGACAATCACTGAAGAACTAGCTTATTAAACATGTTTTTATATTTTGTTGCATTTTTACACATACTTTAAGCATTTCTCTACCACACTGATCAATGTGTTACAGTAATGTCCTTATTGGTTACAAAAATCATATCCACCAATATGACAATGACACAATAACCAAGACAACAGGATATATTTACAGTTACCCTTGGGTCTCATAACTAATTAAAAATAATTAATCAGGCACTACAGACATTCTGACTTGAAAAAAAAAAGTCTTTGTTAGTCCTGCCATCCAGTTCAGAGGGTCCCAGAAGCTGATGAAGGGAATGAAGTACAACCTACTAGCTGTCTCCTCCAAATACTAGCCCAAAATGTCCTCAAAAGAAAGCAAAAAGTTCTTGTGTTATTGAATGCCCTGTGAGGGAAAGAAGCCGGAGCTGCCTGAGAGCAACTTGAGTCTTCTGCAGGACATTTATTGCAGCCCCATGTGACTTTCTTTCTGCATGTTCATAAACTACCTGTTTTATGGCGTTTTATTGAAATATGAACCTGCAGCTCCTTCAGGGAACTCATTGTTTTGTTGTTTCTGAGGCTCTATCAGGAATGAAATATGACCACTGGTCTCCTTCATGCCAGACTGTGTGTCCATGTTACAACCAATGCAACTGCAATGAAACAGTGCAGCAGATTCATGGGGTCTGAGTTAAGGCTTTGGGATAGGTGTTGGTCACTGCAGTGAGTGAGTGGGGGTCTTGTATTTCCCAGCAGCTAACTGAGGTCCATGGGACAAGTGTAACTTGTTCTTGCATCTGCAAGCAGGGAGAAATGGCATGTGGTTGGTGTATGCATGAATAAATACACACTTCACATTGCCACTGTAATCCCAGGAAATGAGGGAAAGGTGAGTTCTGCAGCTGATGTGTTCTTTGCTTATGTCCAAGACAAAATGAATGGGAATTTAATCTACAGGTACTCCTCTCAGAAGTGATCAAAGAAGTAATTGAATTAAGCAGACAAACAGCAACGACAACTCCCTAAGCCCAAACGTGTCTTGATCAAAGAGCACGTGATGATAATGCATGAGCTGTGATAAAACTGATTAGGCTGCTGACTACGAGGAAATTGGGTCTTTTGTTGTTGTTGTTATATTGACCAGATCCTCTAAATCTATTAATTCCTTAGAGCTGTTCTTGGGTAACACTTAGAGCACCATAGGACCTATTCTTTGAGAAATAACCTCAGTAAAGCCACAGATGCAACACACACAGAGCTAAATGAAACAGGAATCAGAGCCACGCAAGTGGACTATGTTTCTTCTATCAAAAATGAGGTGAAAATCATTAACGACTCCTCAAAGTAAAGCTTAAGCAGAAGGCCCAAGTGGGCGGGTAGGGGAAGAGATGTTCTCTCTGGGCTCATCCATCTCACACCCCAGAGACAGGAGAGCAGCAGTGTAGCGCTGCCTCTTTCAGTTGGTTGAAGACCCATCTCAGCTAGTTTGCTGTTTTTCATTACGGAATGATTTGGTTTTGATCCTTTGCTTTCATTTCCTGATATCTCCTAACCAGCAGTGAATATGAGTTGTGATCAGTGTAATCTCCACATAGGTGTTTGACAGAAACATGCAGATGACATCCTGAAGAACATCACCAGATTGAAGCAATCGTCATCCCACTCCTGCCCATCTGTGGTTCTTTAGTAGTCCTCAGGAGTCCTGCAAACAATATCCAAACTACACAAACATTGTGTCACTTTTCCTACCTGTTTACATGAAAGTATCCATTTGTACAGATAAACTTAGACCAGCTGATTACTGTGTGACTGACCTCCAGCCAAAAGGAGGGAACATCTGGAGGCTAACAATCTTAGCCTCAGCTGCCTTTTCTGGGAATAAGAAGAAGTTTTACTGCACTCTTCCAAAAGGCAGAGGACAGAAACTACCTTTGTTTTGTAGGTGTTGGCTTTCTAAGCAACATGCTCTGCAAGCAGCTCTGCAAGACCATGGACAAATGAAAATCTGAGCAGAAGTGGTGGGATGCTGAAGGGCAGAGCAAAGGTCTGGACTATGCAGCAGAGGAAAATAGAAATGTGGGAGAACTGCTTGGTGCATGTTAAACAGGCCAGCTAGTGCATCCCCTACTCTCTTCTTCCCACTAAAAACTTTCAGAGGAGCAGGTGCAAAAAAATGGGTTTTCTTTGCCATCAGAGCAGAGGATTTTCAAAAGTTCCCCAGGGATACGGGAATAAAGGTGTCACTGGCTTTCAGCAGTTTCCTCCAAGCTTTTGAAATCCCAGCCTGCTTGCCTCACATACTCACAAGACCTTCATGACTGCAGCATCTGAGGACTTCACCATCTTTCACGCATTAATCTTCCCAGCACCTCTGCTAAGCAGCCCAGCTGTAACAGCTCTGGTTTATAGCAAGTGGTGAACAGCAGTACAGAGACCAAAGTCTAGAGCCACAAAAAGACTCTGACATTGTGTTGCCCAACACTATGAAATGTAACATGGATCTGGCATCACGTACAGTCTGAGGTCAAGTGCTTTTACGGTATACAAGGAGGCTCAGGGGTGTACAGGGACAAACAACTATCCTTCCAGTGCCCCACAGGGACTACAATACATGGGGAAGCAGGAGGCACATCACTGCACTGGAAGGGTTCAAGTACATCTTGAGGGATGTGAAGGCTCACCCCCAGTGTCACACAAACCTTTCTATACACATAGCGAGGTCCTTCTGAAGCCATCTCAACTCCTCACTGGTCTGTTTTGCTAGAAAGCTCCTTCCAGATGCCATTCTTTGGGCAACCAGACAATTTCTCATTTATGACCTAGTTTTCTTCATCACCAATTTTTTTCTACTATCAGCATAGCCATTTAACCTAAATAGTTCTTTTCTCTCCCTATGATTTCACATCATTATCTTTTTGTGAAGGTTTGTATCATTAAGCCGAACAAGTCACTCAGTCTCCACATGGAAGACAGACTTCTCATTGCCTTGATCACCATTAGAGCCTTTCACCACATGTGTTCCAGTTTATCTTTTACTAAAACACAGCTAATCAGAGCTGGAAACAGTTTTCTAAACAAAATCATACATAAAGCCTTGCACAGCGGTGCTAATGCTTCCTATTTCTCTGGGAAAATGTCGTCTGTCTCATCCTAAAACTTGACTAGATCCTTTTAGCCCACATTATGTCTGCAGCTGGTAGCTCTCCTGCAGCTGGGCTCAGTTGCTGTGACTGGTTGAGAGGCACAAGGAGTCCACTTGTCTCACACCTCACTTCTTGTTTTATGTTTAGCAGTCCCGTGATCAGCTCCTACTTCATACTTAACTTTTAGGGCTTTACCCACTGGGGTCTTTTGTGAAAAGTGTCTGTGGGCACTATGGGAAGGAAAGCGAGGGAAAACTACCCCCTCTCTTTTGGCAATCTTGCCTATCACCAGGAGCCCAAAATAGTGAAGAGGCTCAAACCTCTTCACTACTGGGGGAGTCACCCCGCAAGTCATGGGCTCCCTTCCTTTCTGAAGGCACAAATGATTTTCTGAAGGCTCAGGAACATTAGAGCTATTTTGGTGCTCCATGAGACCCCACCTCCTCTCCCTTGTCCTCACTTGGTAAGGAAAGTGCTGGGAGGAAATATACACTTGGCCTTGCTGATTCACTGGACCTTCGTGCTGAAACCAGTCTCTCTGTGTATTTTGCGCAAGTTCCACTGAAGGCGACAAGACAACCAAGACAGCCAGCCCCACTTGCTTATTTTTTTCTTAACCAGTGTTGCCAGAGCTTTCTGACTAATCAGCAAATACCAAAGGACAGTCTTGTGCTTTTGAAGTGCATACAGTCTGACACTCAGAGTAATTTCTAGGGCATAGAGGCAGTTACCCCAAGGAATACACCCAAGTGCAATAAGAAACAGCTCCCTGAAGCTCCCCATTGCCTGCTGCATCCACCTGGCTGGGCGCTTAGCCTCTTTTATTCATTAATATAATTCTCTCTATAGGAGCCCATAATCCAATTTTAAATACCTATCATAACTTTCTGGAATATGTACCCAAGTGCTTTATGAAACAAAAGACCTAAGAAAAGGGTTGTATTACAACAGGAATACCAAAGCTGCTGCAGTGCCTGATGCCAGCCTTTCTCTGCTTCTGAGGTTA
This sequence comes from Strix uralensis, assembly GCF_047716275.1. Taxonomy (NCBI): domain Eukaryota; kingdom Metazoa; phylum Chordata; class Aves; order Strigiformes; family Strigidae; genus Strix; species Strix uralensis. Next base: position 37,970,614 of record NC_133974.1, on the reverse strand, counting down.
AAAGAAAACAAACAAAAAGAAAACACACAAAAAGAAAACACAGCAGAGAGAGCACAAAGTAATAAGTAATGAACATACTGAGGTATGGTTTGATACAGGTATCAAACAAGCACGCTGTAATTGTTCAGCTTAGTTCTTCATGTAAGAAACTTATAACACTGAGAAGTGTCTTTCATCTGAACAAGGGAACAAGTGTCTTTGATATGGATAAAAATAAGTGCACTTGGAGAGAGACATATCCTGTGCCTCTTGCATAATTACAAAAATGTAACCAAAATGGAGCTCTTCGGTGAGCTACAGGCAGCTTTGATGGCATTTGCACAAGGAACTGACTGGACAGACTGCAGGAAGTTGTGGGCCACGAGCTTACTGCACTTGTGAAGAGATGTATTGTGGTCTCCAAACTACCATCAGTGTTTTGGGGAAAAAAAAATGGTCTAGGTCTAAGCAGAGACTATTATGCAGAAAACACATTTAGAACTTCTTTTGAAGTCAGTCCAAGTTTTATGTCATAGCATTTCTCAGCCACATTCCTAGCATTGCTTTGGAATGATAATTGAAAAGGAAACTACCTTTTCTAGTGAAAAGCCAAACTTCTGTTCAGCTGAACTATTTGAAATGACCTGTAAAGGAATCATGTACCTTGTATTTCTGGGACTGCATTAATCAGAAACATCCCATGATTGACTGCATCAAAGTTTCATTCAGGATGACAACAGAGCTGACCTTTTCCTATAGGTAAAAGATGTTTTGACAAGACTTTTTGTTCAGTGTGCTGGGCAAAATCCTGAATTTGTCAACTAGAGCTGTAGAAACTGAGCCTAGGTAGATTACCATTACTGTTTGTTCTTCCACTGGTCTTCCTATGTATACTGTAAGTTTACCGTGGTTGTTGCTGTTAATAGAAATGCAACCAAACAATGTGATATGCCACTATCTACACAAACAGGAGGCAAACACTACCACATCAGAGACCTCCCCCTTTAAGTCATTGAGCATCAGGAGCGATGGAAAACACCAGATCCATCAGTCACACTGATGTCCCCATCCATCAGGCACCATGAGGCTATTAGTGACCGAGAAACAGTCAGTGTCACATACTTAAATTACTGTGTCATGATGGCCTTCACTAACACCCTGTAAAAAAGCCCTCAGAAATATTTCCCCAAACTCTCAGGGATGTGACAGAAAAGGTTCATCCTCAGCCAGGCTCCAAGCAAGCCCAGCACATTGTAAAAAAGGCAGCTCATAACTTGCTGCTTCCCATTCTGTTACAGATACAGATGTAGCCTGTGATGGTTTAGCCCCTGCCGGGGTCTGAGACCACACGGCCGCTGCCCCTCCCCCACAAAGGGAGTGAAATACAAAGCCCCAAGACTGAAATAAGGAAAGGTTTAATACAACAATGCAATAGCAACACAACAAACAACAACAACAATAACAGTAATAGTGATAGCAATGAACAGAGCAAAATAGCTACCAAATACAGCAGTGAGAAGCACGATGTACAAAACCATGAGTGCACCGCGATCCCGCACCAGGAAAATGTGACCTGCCAGGATGTGACTTCTGCATGGTATCTGAATAACCCGGCTAGAGCTCCCCCCACTGCTGGGGAAACTTAACCCTATCCTGGTTAAACCAGGACATAGCCATGCACACTTATCTGGCTATGAGTGCGTGACAGCTGTCACCTCTCCAGCTATAGCCGTGGGACAGAAACCTCTGCACTGAAGTGTGTAGAAGTCAGTGCCTTCATGGGAAAGGAAAGTAGCTGGAGTGGGATCCAGCAAATGCAACCTGGTTTTGCAATGCTCATCACCACTTCCAGTGTCTCAACCATAAGAGTAATAAATAGATGAAATGAAAATGAGGGAACAGCCCCAGGTTCCCACATACACTTAAAATTGCTGGCCATCAGATTCACAGAAGCAGCAATACAAGTGGTATGAATAAAGCTCACAAGCGTTAGTCATTTGTCTGGGTGTAAAAAGCCCTATTTTTCAATTCAAATATGGAGGGACTCAGCAATACAGTACATGCAAAATAAATTAGTGGTTCATCCCCAGACCCAGCAGGCCATAACTGTGACTGCCCAGTTCTTGTTCCTATCTGGTTTTGGTCTCCATGACTCATAAACCCAGCAGATGATTTCTCCAAAACCGCAGCCGTTGGCCCTTTCATCTACTTCTTCCCAGCTGATCTTCAGCTCATTTAGATCTTTGTTAATGTTTTGTTGACACAAAGCTCTTGGTCATCCATGGTCTCTTTTCCCAAACATTTTCTGGACCTATGTTGGCCACAGGACCCTGCCAGCTTTCCACTTCACTATGTGCCTGACCTAACCAGCTTTCCTACCATAGCTTACTGGTCATGGTCCAGCTCTCTCACACATTTCCAGACCCATAACCCAGCAATTTCTCTCAGCTTTCATCCTCTGTCAACTTTATGAGACAAAGTGAATGGTTTTAACTCTTATATCCATATTTATTTCCACCAGAAAGCATAGTGTTCACTGCTGTTCTTCACTGCTTCAGTGTCTTACTTGCTGAAGGGTTTTCACCAGCTTCCCTTCTCAACCTTTCCTCTGGCCTTTTTGTTGTTGCCATACCAGTATGGGCTCACCAAGGAAACGAAATTCCTCAGCACTACTGACCTTTACTGCCTCTTGTTGAGCTGCATCTGTTGTTCGCCTCCAGCAAAAAGCAAACAAGACTTACCCAGGCTGCCTTTCCATGTCAGACGCTGCTTGGCAACTTTGCCTGCGTACCAGGAGGAGGTGCTGCAACGCACCTGTTCACCCGCACATCCAGGGCTCCTGCCATCAGCCAACACCACCCCAGCACTGCTGCCCAAGGCATCCTTTAGCCCACCCAACAAGGAGGAGGCAATTGCCATCACCTTTGCCCAGTTTCTGTCATTACTTTAAACCGACCTGCTGGTTTGGGGATGGGGTTTTATACCCCGTTCACTGTTGGCATAGAGTTGCAGTTTTGTTTTCCTATTTCTTCTGACATCTCCCAGGTGCTATAACTTTCCCTGGGCTCTCTCCAAACCACCACAACTATGAGGAAACCATTGCCAAGGTGGTATGGCTCATGGCTGATGCTGGCTCTCCAGTGCATTTTCTGGAGCCTCTGCCAGGGGACCTCACTGGAATCAAGAATGCAGTCAAGACATTCCCAGTTATTATTATTGCAGTTAGCATATGTGCCTCTGGCCTGGCCAAGCCACAGTGCTCTCCACTGCAGAAGACACCCCTCTGGGACCAACTGTTGTTTTCTTGTTAACTTGCACCACCATTCCATGAACATGATTTTGGCCAAAGGAGGTCTCAAGAGCAAAAGCTGGTATGTTTTGTACAGGAGACCTCACCTCAGCAAACATTTGTGGTGAGAATCATGCCCAGAGCACCAGTTTTACCTTTCATTTGCCTTTCTCAGTTTGTATCAAAACACGAAGTGGGATTGTGGGAGAACACAGTAAAAAAAAATACTTAAAAAAATTTCAACGTGAAAACGTTGCTGCATGTTTCTGGCACAGGGATCTGAATGAGAAAACTTCAAATATGTAAACAACCCCAAAATGCTACAAAAGATCAGTCCAATCATATCTGCCACGTGACTGACTTTATTGTAACTGGAAGCCATACAGGTACTGAACTTGGATCTTTTTAATACTTTCAGATATTTTGTGAGCTTCAGAAGGGAATGCCTGGCATAAATACTGCTTGCAAAAGGGCTTTTCAGCAAATATATTAATCTTATGGGATCTGCCAAAATGAAAAATCCATCTATTTTTCCATGGATTTCTTGTATCTTTTGGCATGTTCATGCAATAGGAAAAAATTGGGGGGGTTTTAATTATGATTATTATTTTGGAAGTTCAGTAGCACTTTCGAGACTTTAATCCTGGTAGCTGAATTGTTCAGTAAAACCACTGACCCATGTACTAGTTGCAAACTAGAAAACTTTCAAAGGGTTTGATAAAAGTTATTTCTCTCTGCAAAGCCCTGAAGGTGCCAGTAGGTTTGGGTCCAGGTGCCAGGCAATGGCTTCCCCTTGAGGGCATGGAAAACAAGGAACCAGCTCTGATTTTCACACTGGCATCCTTCCCGTGCCGTGCTGTGCCGGGAGCCGCAGCCAGGGCAGGAGGAGGCTGAGGCTCCCTTGGGGCCAAGCGAGGAGCAAGCTCCCCTGCGTCAAGCATCCCTGTCAGCTCCCGTCCCATCCCCACCACTGCTTCCAGAGCCGACAGGCTGCAAACCACCTTGGTTGGGCTGGTGGCACTGCTTTCCCCTGGTGTGTGAGAGGCAATGCTTGAAGTTTCATTTCTCAGCAGGCCCCACTCAGTTCAGTGGTAATGACATGTTTGCTACAGGGTGTAAAAATAGAAATGTATGGATATGGTAATCCCTTCCTGAAAGCCTGGCCAGTGTTGCTTAGGAAACGGCTAAACATGCAAGCTAACCCCCATCACACTTTCTTGCATGTTTTTCATCGTCTTCAGGTGTACCTATGCTGCAAGCTGAGGGTGGCCAAGTCTGAGAGAGAGTGGCGAGAAAAAAACAAATCAAGGGCTTTGTTTAAACAGGTTTTTCTGTTAGAGAAATTGTGTCAATTTGGAGACCTTACATCTGTGTGAAGGTATTTTTAGCTACCATTGCTACATGCCCTGCCTTAAGTCTCTGGAGCTAAAACCAGATCCCAGTAAACCAGATCCCAAATAAACCAAAGCGTAATCCCTCTCTTCCAATGCACTTAACTGGGTGAATCTCTGGCATTTGGCACAGTGGCAGAAACTTGGCCCTTTTCTCTCAGGTGTATTTTTTCACACAAGTAAAAGGAAGACAACAACAAAACATTTACAAAAGCAAAAAAACATGATAGTGAAAAAAATCATTGGGGGTGTTCAGGCTGATATAGCAGAACATAAACCAATTTAATTATTTTCAACACAGATCTGGGTGTCAAGTCCACATCAAACAATTAATTTAGTTCTTTGCTGTCCAGATTTTTAGATGTTCTCCACAGGAATCACTGGAGAAGCATCTTGGTCATTTTTTCCCTTCCAACAATGACATAATAAGCAAGGAAAGGAGAAGCAAGGGAATTAAGCTGAACCTTGGTAATATGTGCAGACTCCATCCCAGAAAAAAAATACAGTCCATCGGATAATATATATGAGGCTGAGTATACATAATATAGACATGTATCAGTATACAATGTTTACTGGCAACACCATGGTAAGTTTGAACTAGCAGTGCAAGTGATGAGGTCATTTTTAAGGTGATCATGCTGATAGTGCTGAGGGAGAAGCTCCTCAGCTCTTCCCTGGTGTACCTGTGCCTTGCCTGCAACAGACTGCTGGCTGTGGGGTGGGTGAGGATCTTGTCCTGCTCACTGCATGTCCCACATTTCCAGCGGCATTGCACCGGTAACAGCAAGTAATCCGGGACCATGGTTTGGGCTGGATAATGGCCTTTTGTTCCCAGCTTCGTGGCAGAGCAGGGCTGCTGCCTGCTCTTGGCACTGTGGCACAGCATTGCCTGCCTGCTCAGCACCAGCCTCTGACTGTCAGCCGTGCAAACAAGAGCCGCTGTAGGCACCGGCACAGCTGTATCACCCATCATGAAACATGCTCCTTATGTGCCTGCAATGCTCTGGGCAAGCTGATAGATAGTCACAGCCCTCTGTACCCCTGAGCACCCACCACCACTTTCAGGGAGGTTTGCACTCTTTCATGAGCCAGCAGCATTTCCCAGGTGCATGCAGGAACTGGGAAATGTGCTCCCGTGGCATGGCCATGGCCGGTTTATTTCCATGTTTAACATCCCAGCCCTGTGAGGTCCTGCACCAAACCCCAACAGTTCTCCAGTCCAGGAGAAGCTAGACACACAGCCCCATGGTCCATCTGTCCCTCTCATGGCTGCCATCACTGGGCTCTCCTTGGTTTGAAGATAACAGACAGGACAAAAAAGGCTTCCAGGACTTTCTCCTCCTCTTTATACTGCCTGAAGCAATGTTTTTCTCATAGAAATGTGATATCCCCAAACATCAGCTGTCAAAAGACAGAGTTGCAGTTACGCTGGGGACAAGAGGAGCAAAACAAGGAGGAAACCAGAGCAGTCTTGAAAAGAGGAGCCCAGAAGGAAGACAGGGGCACCAGGCAGGCGGCAGCTTGCTCAGGGATCTGCCCGTGCAGGCCTGCATCTGCTGGGCTGCAAACATCTCTCTGCCTGGGGTTGGCTTTGATGGCACTCAGACGGGCAATGGAGGGAACTGTGACTGGCACTTTGGAGTAGGATAATTATAATCTGGGCCCTGCAAGTGTGGGTTAGCTTTCACTGAAATAAACTGCTCGAATCTATGATGAATATCAACATTGTAGGCACAAGGGGAAAGGCAGTAAATTGTAGTAGGATGAAATACCTACATTTAATTATGTCAAATTATATAGAATTTGAGAGAGTTTTTCTGATGCATGCTATTTAAAGTTATGCATAAGTGCACTTCCTTGCCTGAATAAAGCAGCTTTTGTTGCAAGATGTGGGCTTGCTTTGTAGTTTATGATTTATAGTCTTCACCACATTTGTCACTTTCTTGTTTCTTGACTGAGATGTTTCTGAACATCTCATTTCAGATAATGGGATACAGCTAGAGTGCCATACTATATACAGCCTCTTAAAAATGCATGAGCAGTGTTTTGTTGGTTTTCACCAAGATAGTCAAGTATCTTGAGTATATTCTTCACCAAAGTGTATATAAACAACACACGCACACACAGCCAGCAGTCATTGCTCCACCAGCCTAAAAGTCATGCACTTCTACACCAGCTGGCTGGGGCCAACCCCACTGAACTCCATTGCCGATAATTTTTGATCAAACCAATCACGAGTGCATAAACAGCTCCAGACTGGCCTAGATGAGCTCATCCTTTGGCTCCACATCATTAGCAGCCTCTGGGGTTGAGCACCGTTTTGGGGATGCTGCCTCAGGAGCCATGTGCTGTGCAGTTGGGCTTGGTCTGCTCCCATCGTGGTGGGGCTGGCAAATTACAAAGTGAGAAGCCTTCGTCTCAGGGCAGAGGGACTTCTAATAGTTTCCACTGTGGGCAGAGGAAACAACCAGCTGGTGAAGCTGAAAGGGTTGCCACCCACACAGTTCAACGGCCCTGGAAAGAAAAGACAGTTTATGTGCAAATGAGAACTTGAAATCTTCCTGCCTGACGAGCTCAGCACATCGAGCAAGCCTATAGCCGTGTGCTAGTAAGGACACACAGCATGTCGGCAGAGCAGATGAAATTTAGTTCAGCCTCAATAAGCACAGCATTTAGCTGATGATGGTGGTAGCCCAGACCTGAACCATTTATTCGCATGCAAACACACATGGGAACATTTCTGATCTGGTGCTCCAGCCAGCATGAATCCCTTGGCATCCTCCCCAAGCTGGAGGGACACCCTCAGGGGTGGCCAGTCCTGCACAAGCCTTGTTGTCATCTCAGCTGGCACAGCCAGGGCCTGGTGACAGGGAGGCAAGCGCTGACATATTCCAGGTGTACAGTACACGGGACAATATAGTCATGGCTTTATTTCTCAGATACAGCGTCAGGTCTCTAAGTTCCCTGGCAGTGAATGGGGAGTGTTTGCAGCCATAACTCACCTTGTTGCAAGGGACTGTGGTGAGGCTTGCCAAGCAGATTTCTCAGCATAGCATCAGAGTTCATGAAAGGATTAAAGAGTTTCATAAATAAGTAATAAAAGAACAAAGCCCACTTGAATTTAACTATTCCCCCTGGTTGAAAAACAAGTAAATCCAAAGAACCCGCTTAGAAAATGGTCCCATACTTCATACCTAGATGAAGGACTGTAAGGTTTCATCTATGGATATGGACAGACGTTACCAACACAGAGGAAGGACAAGAGTGTAACTCAAGTATTGTTTGTCCTTAAAATTAAAATTAATCAAACTCATTGGGAAAAATACTTTAAACTTCAGTCTCAGGGAACCAGATTCATTCAAGAGCAGCCTGACTCATTTCAGTGAGTGTGTATAGATACAGACACACACAAATATCAGTTTACTTTTGCAGCTGTGTTCCACTGAGATCATTTTAACCATATCAAACGTGAACATCCTCCCCCCCAAAAGAGCAGGCTGAACAGAGGCAGTTCCTGTGCTTCCACAAAATGGCTTTACAAGAGCAGACAGAGGTAGCATCAACCTGAGGAGAGAGAGCTGGTGCGGTAACAGAAACCCAAGCAAATTCATGCCAGGCTTCAGTTAACCCACAGCACTATGGTAGCTAAGGGCTCAGTTAGCAAAGCCGACAGCAAAACTCTCAGCAATTTCACTGCTCAAGATGAATCACAGTTCTCAGCTGAAAACTAATTAGATAAAGCGCCATCTCCCAAAGGCTCATGCTGTGCCTATCACAACACCCCTATCACAGCCTGAGTGGGTGTTTCAGCCTCTTGATGGCCCTGAGCAGTGAATAGCTGTAAGTCACCAAAACTGCCTCCACCTGGGGGAGGAGGAACAAGACCAAAAGATGAGGGGTGGGACAGGGTGTCAGCAGGCAGGGCACTGCAGGTAGATAAGAGATGCACAGTCCGTGATGGCCAGGCTGGATCCCTCTCCTAAGGAACTGGCACTAGGACTGGCAGCAGAGGGGAAGTCCGGGGGAGCTGGGATCACTGGTTGAGGCTGGGCAGGGCTATGACCTCGCTATGAAATGCTAGTGCCCACCTCGCACCTCTTTGCCCTCTCACTTTCATTGCCTGGCAGCAGCAGCAGCCGCTGCTGTGGTACCCAGTCCATCACCTCCCCTGGCTCAGCCCCAGCCCCTACCTGGGGGCAGCGAAGCCTCCCCACACCCAAGGAAGATGTGGGTTGGTTGTGGCATGGGGCAAAGCCAGGAAGGAAAAAGGACCAAGGGAGAAGACAAGGGCTTCTGACTGTCTCTGCTCTGCAAGGCAGTTCAACACCCACTTGTCTTTGCTTCAGCCACCTCTAACTCGAGTGTAACAAACACCAAATGAGGAAGAGCTCAATAACCTATACTTTGGTTTTATTACAAACAAGTGAGACAAAAGACACTTTAAAAGTTTAAAAGTGTTGTAGTTGAAAAAGTAGCTAGGTTGTTGGCAAAAAGGGAGGGGGCAAACTTTACTGAAGAGTTTTGGGGGTGATGACAAGAAAAAATCATTGGAAAGGTATGATAGCTATGGTTACTCTAACCTTGTTCTTAGTCCTTTTTGTTCTCCATGTATTAACATTTGAATGGCAACCTGCTCGCAGTTTCCTTCCCAAGGTAAATTCTGTTTTGTTAATAAAACACAGGACCAGTGGGTTACAACATGACAGGCCATGAAGCCAGTGGAGCTGCACTTGAACAAGGCTGCGCTTTGTTCCTCCACCACCTCACTGCTCTCTCAAGAGGCATCTCTGAAAATCCCTGAGGTCAAGCCAGTAGGCATTAGAATTTTATCATCACAGCAGACACAAACTTCCTGGTTTTTATAAGATAAATAATTACCCAGAAATACTTTTATATGTGACACATACCTCTCAAGCATCTTCTGCTTTGACTTGAGACACTGCCCTGCACCGGGCTGGGTGGCAGAGGAAAGCCTACAACGCTATGCTGCAGCCATAGGTCCTGCTGGAGGCACCTTCCCACTGTCTTCTGTACAAACCAGCCCAAAATTTTAAACACATCTAGACTGGCCCCTTCCTGCAAAACCCTGGATTAGCAAATAGTGTGAGATAGCTGAGTTACCTGAGCACATGGAAAGCCAAGGTTCTGCACTGCAAATGTATGCAGGCTTGGAGTCACACAGTGCCTCTCAGGTCCCAGGTTGTCACTGAACAGCAATCTCTCTCTAATGTCGTCTCTGTGTAACTACCACTGAGACCTACCACCTGGAAGTGCTTCTCCAGGCTGGCCAGACCCCATCCCCCAGCTCACAGGAGTAAGCTGGCTCCTCCATTTGTCACGCGTCACGGCTTATTTACTGCCTGTCAGGTACCAAACTGCTCTGACTCAGCTGACGGAGGGAGGCACCGCTGGGTCTGCGCACCAGCTGCTGCCTGCGCTGCCATCACCTGCCCTCCCACAAGTTGCTTCTGCAACCCCTTGAAGGTCATGGTCCCCACGTCACTCACACCATCCCACTGCCGCAGCTCAGGCAGAGGCAGGGTTCGTGTGAGCGCTTCTGCCCTTGCCGCAGGCCAAACCAAATGTACTCAGGATCCTGGTGTTGCTCCGTACACTCATGGTGTCCTCCACCAGTTGGACCCTTGGCAAGGGCTGCCTCGAGGTCCTCGGCACAGCCTAAACTGGCAGGGAAGCAGAGGGGAAAGGGGTGTATCAGCTTTACTACCCGTGCAGTTTATGCCAGAACCCTGGGAAGCCAATCAAACTGTGTTTGTAAGTGAGGGGCTCTCACTGACGCACAGGTGCGCGGGTGGAGGCGGCAGTGGGGGACTGCTCTCCCTGCCAGCCCCTTGCCAGCCACCCGAGCAGCACTGCACCTCCACCATCTCCCTTGTCCTCCAGGTTTCCCCCTGGGAAAGGTGGGACAAGTCCAAGTCAGGCGCGAGCAGCCCAAATTCATAGTGGGAGCTAACGAGAGGCTTTGCCCGGAGGGGGAACAACTGTGCACCTCTGCGCTGCTTCATCACCCAGGATAAGGGGCGTGCAAGCAAGGGCTGTGGTGGAAAGACTGGAAAGAAAGCATCTGCCTGCAGCCTGGGTTGCTTACCTCAGAACTGCCTGAGACCACACGAAACTGGAACTAGCAGTGGATCAGGCACAGCAGAGCTCACAAACACTGCAAGAAGAGTGCAACCACAGGCATCATAAATTCAGACGATTTCTGTTTTCAGCAAGTACTCAGCTGCAAGCAAACAGAGTGCATTTATCCAGGAATGATTTAATTATCGTATAAAAGTAATTAATTAGACACAGGAATCAACAGGGAGCCCTCCTCAAACACTGGTGGCACATTACTGTCAGTTGTAGAACAGTTATCCACAGACCTACATGAGCAAAACCAGACACTAGTTTCTACTCTTAATGTAGAACAATTATTTTGGCTTACCTTTTTTCCTCCAAGACAGACAAAAAGAGGGTTTAAATACATAACCAAAAATCACAAAACAATTTCAAAGCAAGTAACATAAACCCAAAGCTGGGGTTGATTCAGTGTTGCACCTGTAATATAAAATAGGCCAATTGAGCAAATTAATCAGCATTGTTAATCAGGAGGCTTAGTTCTTTCTGTTAGACGGCTGGGGATGGCTAACATGATAAGTACGGGTTAGGCCATTGCTCCTAATAGCACTTGGACTAAGCAACAGACCATCTTCTTCCAGCTTCTTGCACCAGTTAGTGCGTGGTCCCAGCATCCACCTAACACTTCGTGTGCTGCTTCTTCACTCTTTCCCTTCTCTCAAAAGCATCCAATGGGCAATTTCATCTGAAGTTAAGCATCCAACGTCCACATTTGGGCTGTGATCCCATGACAGACACAGCCACTGGACAATTAGATCCTGTTGCCCACACAAGCTTCTAGCAATGATGCCCGAGATGACTTAGGGCGTGAAAGATATACCTGAGCTAGCAGGTATGACTGAGGAACAGTGGGAGATCTGGACCTTTCTAGACTAGTGTCCAAAGGCAAGGCAGGACACCTTACAGCATCTCATGTGGCACTATGCATAGAAAACTTAACGGAGGCAGTCAGTAGAGTCAGTTCAGCCTACAGAATGAGTCAGATTACCCCAAAGGCACTTACTAGCTAGCTCAACTGCTCTGCTTGGCCATACATACCTATATCCAACACTTAAATTTAGGTAGCTTAATCCTGAGCTGAATCCCACACATGGCTCCTGCAGGAAGCAAGGGAGCTGCAGCTCCCTTGTCTCTCATTAACTCACCACCGTTGCTTATGGCTTTGCTGAACTTGAACCAGGTCCTGCCCACATGTTATCTTCAGATATTCATCAGAAACTTTGTGAGTTACGGCAACCAACTCCAGCCAGGGAACATTTATGAGGCTGGAGTTTTGCTTTAAATTATTTGCCTCAAGGAACTAACTGTCCAGTTCAGCATTAGCCTGTCACCCAGGAGATAATCCTTTCCTTCACACGCACAATGTGTCATGTATCCCACCTTATGTACTTACTAGGGATTTCAGCAATTTATTTTGAAAATTGAGACATGCACCAGTCTCAGTGCTAGCATTTTATGCAAGCTCACAGAAAAATAGTCAGACATCAGCTATCCAAGCCCCAGAAAACAAAGGGCTCCATTTAGATGCCTGAACACAGGCATCTAGTGCCATTTGAGATGCCCTAGGGCACCCAAGATACACACGGGGTTGGCAGGTATCACACAGGACCTATGGAAGCAGCAGCTGGAGATGTAGAGACCATGCAGGATACCCCAGGGTGTCTCACATGGTACTCAATGTAAAAGCATAAGCAACTGAACTAAGTTCTAAAAATCTTGTTTATACTGAAGTCAGATGTACATCTCCTATATCTAACAAACACGTATCGTGCAGAACAGCTAAGCAGCTAAAGAGCTACAAAAGAATTGCATCCTTATTTTGGGTTTACTGAAATCTGGCAGAGCTTACAGACTGTGTCAGCTTATTTTGTTATGAACATATAATGCTCACTGAACCCCATGAGCTGCTGTGATAACAATCTCTGCCAGCTTGCTGAATGGATTCCTTTCAGTTGCTGCCTCTGAAGTTATGTGGCTAGAACAGAGCTTCTGCAATATACCAGTGCACGGGGAACACCGCTTTTTAGCTACAGGAGCGAGAGAGCTGTCTGAAAAGATTCATGAGCTCAGAATTGATTATCAGACCATAGAAGTGGAAGGTCATTGTGTCAAGTCTCCTGACTACTGCATGGAGAACATACTACTGGCTAATCCTCTTACAAACACGTGCACTTCCACGAGGGAGAATGCCTCTAATGATTTAAACCCAATTTTTATTAATTGGTGCACTGTTTATTACTATGAGGTTGTTATGGCACTACAGCCTTAACTGAGCTAGATGACAGAAGAAGAGTATACAAGTCTTTCATCTGCAGTTAATAAATCTAGGATCCCATGAATGCTGTGTATGTGTCTCTTGAATTCCAATCTTAGGATCCAGTATTAAACTATGTACCATAATTATTTCCAGTAATTAGTGTTAACTGAGCATGACTAGATAGATTACTAATTTTCTGGACTATCATCATGGAGTACTGACACGATTTTTGCTTTAGAAGGAGTTACTTAGAGTGAAACAATCACTGCCCAGTTTAAATCTCAGAATATTCCTCTACACATTTTTTGCATAATCTAAATAATCTAATTAAGAGACCAAAGTGGTTAAAAAACAGAAAATATGACTTGTCCTTGAATTTTATTATTAGGGGATTTAATGAGAAACAGTTTGTATGTAACAGCACACACCTTCCTGTCCAATTTAGAACTATATGTCATTTTTCCATAACACACACTTTAAACAGCCGTCACCCTTGAGCACAGGTTACATGAGTGGATACTGCCATCTAGGCAGGGTTTTGGGAGCAGCACCTATTTAAGAACATTAATTGCCTTTGCCAGAGAAAAATATTCTATTATCCAAAACAGAGGAGAAAGGAACATTTTTTATACTATTAAAAAATGACACATCACCACTCACTGAAAATATAAAACCTGTCCCTCAGCCAGACTGCAGTAGTCCACATTAACAGCAAATATTTTCTACATGTTTATTAAGAAATATATTATTCTGTATTTCCATACATGCAACTTGAACTTAAGCTCTGCATTAAATTACAAACTGCTTTTATCTATGAAAACAGGAAATACAAAGTATATAGCATTAAGGCTATTAATTACCAAAGCACATTTTACAATGGCAGTACTGTAATTGTATCTATTTTATATGCTTTGAAATATAGTAACAGTACATTTTTAGAAGACACTAAAATATCTATTGATTTTCTACAAAGAGAGAAATAATTTTTAAAACCATTTTTCATCATAAAACCAATAGTTTCTATCCAGCACGAAAAATATAAAATACATAATGCATCTATCTTATTTAAAACAATTAACAAATTCTATACATGGCATTTACAGGAGACTTACAGACAGAAGACTTGACTAGTCATTTTGATTAGAAACATTGACAACTAGCTTCATTATCAGTTGTGGGATTCTGTAGGGAATGTATGAACTATGAATCTTACACAAAATGGTAGCAGGGCCTGAAAAGATTATCATTTAGCACCTTCTATCTGTACAAGTCATTTGAACGCAGCTTTTTGAATGGAGTTCTGCTGGAGGGCAAGCATCACCCCATGTTGCAAACAATGAACCACGCTACAAGGATCGCTCCTGAGGTTTGGGAGAGTGAGATGAGAGTTGCCTAGGAGCCCTAAGAAGCACACCACTTTGAGATGCGGGCGTGTGCACTTTGGCACCCATAATCAAGGACGTTGTCCCAAAAGCCAGATTTCCCTTGGATTTCAGTGGATCTGCTTGATTAACAACCTCCCAGATCATCAGAATGGGTGATGGAGGGGCATGGTGGGGAATATCCACTGACAGAGTGAAGTTATTGGCCTGAGCTTCCTCCGTGGTGTGTCTCAGCAGTCACGCCGAGGACTGCCCTGAGCAGGTTTGTGTACAAAGGTATTCTTCTTTCTCCCTGAAAGATCCCCCTGAATAATAATGGAAATGTGGTTATCTGGCTACTGGCATACATCTTCCAAATCCCTTCCCTTCCTCCCCCATATAATAAGAAGCAATGCAGCATGAGATTGATTTGTACAGAGAGCAAAGCAACCAAACAGACTAGGAACTGCTGAATTCACACTTAATTTAGGAGGTGGAAAAATGATCAGAGCTGGTACCAAAGGAATTCAGTAATAAGCTTTGAAACTACTGTGCTGGAAGAAGATCTGCTGCCCTTTGAGCAGTCCTGGAATGTAGGACAAGAGAGGATAATTTTCACAACATCTTTGCTGTGTCCTTGGCTTGTCATATGGAAAAGAAGGGCATTATTAAAAATTAAGCAAAACTTCACTGAGCTCAGAGGCTCTCTGTCTGAAAGGTTGGACTCCTTTTTGCACTTAGGGATGTTCACTGCCCTTTATATTAGCACAGGAAAAATAAACATTCAGGTTTAATTTTATAACAGAGTCTTTTTGGTAATTTTGTATTTCTGTGTGCTCACCAACAGAAAAAGGTATGTGAGCTGCCTCTTCTCATACCACTGGTATGAATATGTCAGGGTACTGTTACCTTTTCTCCACAAACTGGCACATTTTGCACAATTGCTTAGCAGCAGACATATTCCGTATCTAGAGGAAAAATAATTAAACAAAGATATTGCAGCAAAGATGTACCAATGGAGCCTCTCACCTATAGCAACAAAGCAAAAAAATCTCTCCTCCCTTCTCAAGAAAAATTGAGTCTTCATTTCCCTTGCAGAAAGGAAAATCAGTATTTGGGACTATTTTACATGAAGCCGCTCAGCTGAAAGACACCTAAGGACACTGGTTAAAGGAAGTGTCCATCAGACCAGATGCACAAGCTGGTCTGGCTGTCTAAGGTTTATTTTGTTGAAATTACTGTCACATTCAAATACCTTCTTTGGGTTTTCCTAAAACAATAACAAAACCAAGAGACAACATATGCATAACATGTTTTATTGAATAAAATCCTGCTTCTAATATTTACACAGCGAAGTTTAGAGGTGTAACCTAGTGAAGCATGGCAATGTGTAACATTCATACAACATCTGGAATATTTTTAAATACATCTGAAACTACTTATTATAGCAATCACCTGATCATCACTGATTTCATAATTAAGGTAGATTTGAACTTTCTGACGAATAGCCAAGATGAGTATTAAGGATAGTTGAGTTCAGAGAAAACAGTCTGCTATATGAATGCCAAACCCAAAAGATGTGAGTAAAGTGTCGAAAGTTTTGAAGGCAGCTTCTGTATTTCCCTGTTGCTCTTCTCACCTCTGCAGAAGATGACAAAACAAATTACAAATCTTAAGGCTGAAAGTAATATCCACAATTTAAACACAGATCATCCTCCATGGTAATCTTACTTTTTAAATTTATAACATCATCTTAACCTCAAGGTGTGTGAACTATAACAAAATACTTACTTACGTGTATTAAAAACTATATTAAATTTTTAAAGCTGCCAAGGTAGACACGCAGAAGTCAGAAATACTGTAACTGATATCTAGTGTCAAGACAACACTAATTACCACTGTTTACACAAAAACTTTATGATAAAGTGCCTTCCATCCCACTCTAGGATGTTAAGCGAAGTGTTATGAGCTTTTTAAAACTCTACTAGATATACTATCAATCTACTACTACAGTGAAGAGGTGTCTTTTAAAAAAACTATAGTCTATACCTTTCCTATTTATAGGGGTTTTTTTAAGATAATTTCAATATTCATGATCTTGCATGAATTCTCAGCAAGGTTTGAATGCAAGTATAGACTTGCAACCGCCATACTAACAGACTAACTCATAGCACTAGTAGACTGCTATCTTTTATTTGGAGTACTCAGTGGTTGTGAATAAGACATGATTCACTGGCCATTTTCATGATTTTTGCCATCCAGCAGGAAAACATTATAAACCAGGAATGTTGCATGCTACTCAAGCCTCTGGAGGTTGTTTGTTCTAGTGGGTTACAGACAGCGCATTATAAAAGACAGGCAGTCTAGCCTGCCATACTTAGGATTCTGGGTTGAAAAAAAACCTGGTTATTAGTCTCAGGTTAAAAAGAAATTATCTTCCACAGTCTCTCATATTTTATTGACCAAACAGGGAGAGGAATTATATTTTTCCTGTGTCCCAAGTCAACCTGTATGAAGCTCTGCCTAATAACCATGAGTGCAAAGAACAGACAATTACTAACCAAAGTATCTACGAGGTCCCTTCCCATTTCCCAGCAGAACTTACTGGTTGAGAAAGGGAAAGCATAGCTGTCATGTGCAAGTCTCTCCCAATTGGAGCACTGGTTCTAAGCAAACTGTATTGAATGTTGAAATACAACTTCAAATACATGCTTGGAACAAAAAATAAATTTAAATCAACCTCCCACCATCCCCTAACCTTTAAGCACCAAGATTAAACTTTCCATAAAATAGTTCCATAGTGAAGTTCAGTGTGGTAACTTTGCATTTTTAGAGACTAAATTTGTAATAGTAATAGTGTCTCTACATACACACACACACTCTCATGGAGGCAAACTGTCATTTGGCAGGGACTACTTTAAAATTCAGAATTTGACAAGAAAACAGAATATGCAAATGTGGTATAAAAAGCTGCAAAAGGTAACAGAAAAGCACTTGGCTATTTGCCATTTCTATGTTACAACCATCCCTCACTATATTTGTGTATCACGAGCGTATATTTTATAAAAATTTGTGGCTGTTTTCTTCTGTTTCTTCTTTTATCTTTTCGATTTTTTGGTTTTTTCCCTCCCCAAATGAACAGCCAGACACCATTCCATCTATCCAGGAAATGTATATCCATCCTAATCCCACTGCCTCTTTTCTCTTTATCTTTTTTCCAACTACAAAGAGTTATCTGGAACACAGATGCCTACCTGGAAGCTCTTTCTCTTATAGCTAACATAGCTATAAATTTTAATAACTAAGAAGCTGATGAAAGATACAGATTTTGCTCTTGCCAGTCTCATTGGTGAGGTATACATGCATTGTCAAATGCTGTCTTTGAGCAGGAAAACCATCTGTACTGTCAACCTCAAGATAAGCAACTATGCATGTGTGAGACACTGTCAACGCAGGTTCAATAAAACCAAATGTACATTAAGATAAGGCTATATTTAGAAATTATTGACTGTAGCATCCAGCTTGAGATCCTGCATTAGCCTCAGACACAAAGTAGTAAGTTAATTCAGGTGCCTGAGAAGAACCTTTCTGGGTATGAGGTACATTTGTACACACAGCAAAACATACTTCAGGGAGGGGTTTTTTGTTTGTTTTTTTAAAGATGCAGATTTATTCTTTGTTAAGTGAGAAATGTGTGATAAGGACAGAAAGTTTTCAACACACCAATAACTTAACGGAAAACATACTGTAACTGGTAAAAATAAGGTTGGAGTTAGCATCCTCATGCTTTACTATAGAACCTGTTTCCAGGTCTGAAGAAGACTTTGAAACAGTGGTAGACCATGAAACATTATACAACTTGGTGTTATCCAGTAACAAGGGGAGGGAATCATATCACTGCAGACTTCATGAAATTAAGTTGCAGGTAGCTTCTCTCTCAAACTACAGAGATTTCAGGCCATGTTAGAAAGGACAATCTGATATATACCATTGATATATTTGACAATTACCACTTGTTTTTCTTCCCCACAGCCTGAATGGAAGCCATAGATGAAGCAACTTCTAGTAAGCTGTCGATTAAGAGAGGAAAAGAAGGAGGTATCCCGCCATGCCACCAACTTGTATCTAACAGAAACGACTTGAAACATAAGCCAAGCAACAACTTAGCCAGCTTGGCCATTTCTGTAACTTAAAAGCCAACCCTACATCCCTCTTCACCACAGCGAACTGCTAGCTCCTCTTTCTCTCCAGCAGCAGGACAAGTAGGGGCCCAACTTTTCTAACATCCAGAAGACTATGACTATGCTCAAAGCCACACAACCTGTAACACCATTTCTTAGAAAAGATATCCCTGTCTCCCTACACGTGAGATGGTTTGGAACACATTAACCTCATGAGTCCAGATCGATGGCAAGTATCATCACTAATAAATGCTACACTGAGTACAAAACAAAAAAAGCAGATGTGAAGCAATTCTTCCATTTCTCAGAAACATAAGCACACTACCTTATATGCAAACTCTGTGGAGCAGATGGCAGGATGGAGATCTACAACAACTGCTGTGTGAAGCACGTCAGCCCAATTACCTACTACAGCACACAGAAAAGTAAGGGAATACTCCCCTGAAATGTGCCTCACAACGAGGCATATTAAGGTTCTCTCTTGGAAAAAACCTTTGAACAGCTCATTCTGTATCACTAATACCAAGTCACACCAACCAAAAGATGGGCCCCACCATCCGGATGTTTTCTTAGACAAACCAGAAAGCAGAGTTTTCTGTGTCTTTACATTGTTTTCCAGACAGTCCCTAATAAACCTGTTCTTTCATACGCTAAATCTATGTTTTAAGCTGGCCAAGAATCTCTTCTGATATTTGTATGTGGTGCAGCCCAC
Organism: Strix uralensis; assembly: GCF_047716275.1. NCBI lineage: Eukaryota > Metazoa > Chordata > Aves > Strigiformes > Strigidae > Strix > Strix uralensis. Next base: position 37,951,306 of record NC_133974.1, on the reverse strand, counting down.
AGGAGAAATGTAAATATGAATGCAGATGGATTTTCCACATTTTAGTTCATATTACCTTCACAGAAAGGTGACTTCCAGTGGACTTTCAGTGTGGAAATTGGTTTGTGTGCAAATTCAATGCAATCTCAGAACCCACATTTTTCTCTCTCTCCCTCACTTTACCATCCTATGGAGAAATGGGGGTTAAACTAAGTATCTGAACCACCAGATATGTTTGTCTCCCTTTCCTTATACAGAGGTAAGGATATTTGGTCCTTTGGTTTTCTTTGGAAAGGAACAGATTAGAGGCTACCTAGCATGGCCCCCATAACTTGCCTCAAAGAGCAGATACTACCCATTCTCTTTAGGAAAGCTTCACTGACTTTATTACAGAGGTGCCAAACAGAAAAGAAAGTAAGTCTTTAATAAGTTTACTTCAACTCAGAAAAAAGTCAAGGACAACCGTCATGAAAAAGAGAGCATTTGCCACATACTCTACAAAAAAGATCACAACATTCTTCAGTTTTAATCCAAAGGAAATGCTCTGGTATGTAAATAACAGGTGATTTTTGAGAAATATTGTAAGTGGAGCTAAATAACTTTTCAGAAACACTGCCTCACCGGTAGCATTCCCATTTCACATACAGGCCACTCCACCATCAGCTATCGAGGGAAACAGAGTTAAATGCAAAAAGTCGTCCTGAAAGTAAGTATGCATATAAACATTAAGGTATTGACAATCTTCTATCCCTGGCCCTAAATTTAATTCACAGCTTAATGTATAGGTAAAATGGACACGAGAGGGCGACCCTAATATAGGGCCCACCTTCAGTGGCCCTATATTCAGTGTCAACAGCTAAAAATCCCGACTGCCTGTTATAGGATCTCCTTATGCCAAAGGAAAACAGGCCTGTTGCTTTCTTCTTTTCTTTTTAGTTTAGATGTACAAGACCATTAAGACTTAATCTCAAAAACGAGGCTACTTCAGTCACCTAATTAAAGGAAGTACAGAATACAATGCACTGACACATTTCCTAACTATTAAACTTTGGTCAATAAACACCAGAAGTTCTCCCACAGCAATGCATAATACTAAGTCCTGGTTGGCCACTGCACAATCTAATGCTACTTAGTATGATATTACAATGAAACATAGCAAAAGATGTTACAGACTGTGATTAATAGGTATGTAGTAGAAATATACATTACTTCACAGATTTGGTGCCTGAAGGGCTCTGCAAACAGAAATGTTCAAGCACGACTGAATTACACAAAAGATTATAAAGAAAAACTATTTTTAGAATAAATATTAAATATAAGCCTTACAGATTTGAACAGAACTGTAAGATACTACAGATACTTCATGTATTTTCAATGCTCTGTTTATGTCTGCAATGCAGTGCCTATATTTGGTGTAAATTGGGTCATATTAGTACCTCACCGGATTACAGGCCACCCTGAAGAGTGAAAAATTATAAAATTTAACACTACGATTTCCCTATTAAATAATTGTAAGTCTTCTAATATAAGTGAAAATAAAATCTGTGCATTAGTATTCCTTTCACCTTTCACTTTACATTCTTTTCTCAGGATACAAGACATTTAATTTTCAGATTAAGCAAGCTGATTAATTTTAAACACTGACTTCAATGGCACTACTTGAAAATATTCAGATGCCTTTAAGACTGAAGGTCCAAAGCCATAAAAGGCAATTCTTGTTATAAATAAATAACAGAGTAGTATTTTAGCCCCAAACCTTGCAATTACTTTGTCAGAATCTTTACAGGCAAACTGTCGGTTCAAGACATTATTTCTCACCTGTACTACTGCTTAGTAGTTAATCATTTTTCGAAGGGCATCATAGCATTTCCATTTGTCTGGGATGTAGAAAGGCTCAAAGATGTGAGGGAAAGGAGTGTCATAGCCACATACTCTTGAAATTGGAGCTTCTAAATTCAAAAAGCATTCCTCCTATTAACAGAAATACAAAATAAATGTTAGTGAGGCCATTATTTTCAGGAGTCTTGCATCACAAATTGAGGTCAAATGAACTTTGCCAGACTGACAGTCCTGGAAACTCAAACCTTCTATTTATATCACAGCATAAGTAGTCCAGACTAGAACAGTGCTTCCTTTTGCCCAAAGGTCCATATTAAAATAACAACTTGTATTAATGTTATTTTCATTTTCTACATGTGTGCTGCATTAAATCATAGGCAGGTTATATTTAGTACATCTGCTATACATCCAGACAAGTGCTGCCAAGAAACAAATATTTTAGGAACAAAGAAGTGAGAGTTTCTTTCCTGTGACACTTTAAACACATAGAAAAATTAGATAATCTGAGTGTGTATTATTTGTTGGATACATGAACATCATAGTCAAACTTCTCTGAAACCTTAGATTATTAAGACTCTGAGAAACATTAAGCAGTTATGGAAATTATGCATTTGAGCTCAAGTGGATTTGCATACCTCCAACCCTTGAGTCAAATCCATGCTCTACACAAAACCCCACAACTTGTGTTCTATTTGGAGATCAGATTTGGCAATGACTGTGAGAGTTTCATTACTCGATCTAGTAGAGCACAAGATACTACAAATACAACATATTAATCAGAAAGTAACCTGTGGAAATATGTGCAATGTTGCCATCGTTAATAATCAAACAAATAGTGGGGTTTCAATCTTCCTACTCTCAAGTACCAGAGCGATGGCATGAACCATGAAAATCTGCAAGAAGTAGATTTGCCAGATCTCACTGACATCGATGTTATCAGCTCCCTTTCTCCCTGTATCTTTAGCGTATGCATTTGCTTTCCAGAAGAGACAAATGACAAAACACGTCTCCTCCTGGCCTCTCCTTTATGGCCTGAAGCAACTGAGACATCCTGGCCAACTCTCCCTGTACTTGGCTCAGTAAAATGGAAGGTGAAGGATCATCTACCAGTCCTTTTCCACCAGGCCTACAAGGAAAACGAAGATCTATGCTTTTCTGCAGCAAAGTGCTAAGTATTTTCTCAGACTGATGAACTGTTTTGAATGCACATTGCCTTGCAGTCTGTGGCAGCCTAACTCTAACTTACTGTGCTTTCTATACATCACGATATTTGGCAGCATAGAAGGTACTCATAATACACTAAGATTATAACCTTTTGCTCCAGCTACCACTTTGGTGCACTGTGAAGTGGCATATTTCTGCAAGATAGATGGAAGCAAAAAGTTCAAGAGGTTATGTGATTGCATAGTGTCATTACATTTAATAGTGAACTAATTCACCTTGAAAACTTCAGTCTGAATAGGTCTAAGGTAAAAATATATGCAAACAATATGGAGATTTTTTTTTTGAGCTCCATTTTCAGGCACTCCTTTGCCTTTCTTTGTAAAGTGAAAGATTCATATTAGTAGAAAATTCTGGGAAGTAGAGTGTATTAAATCTTTTACCTGTCCATGAGGTAGATCATAATGTCCTACCCAAACCTGCTGGCAAGGATATTTTTGATACTAATCAGTCCTTGGTTCCCATGTTGTGACTGCCCAATAAGACAAAGCAATAGCTTTCCGACCATCACAAAATTGACTGTCCAGACCACCTGTGAAATTGCATTACACCAAAACAGACAAGTATATTCTAGACCCACAGCCTTCCAGTCCTGCACGGCTCTTTCAGAATACACAACACAGGTCCACTATCTAGGAGAGACCTTTCATCTACATCATAACGAGCTCTGTGGTAAGAGCTCATCGCAAACAAAGCGTGGAGAGAAAGTTCATTAGTTTCACTGAAAATATTTACTGCAATATCCCCCATACATTGGGCAACTGTGCACATTCAGCAGCCCAAGCAGCAGACAGAGAAATGTTAGCTGCGACTGGCAGGCGGCGGTGCTATACTCTGCCTGAATGAGCCCTCAGCTTGGCTGTAAATATAAATCTCAGCTGGCAAACCCAAGCCACATAGAATAGTTGCAAGCATGCATATTTATTAATGTTATCACTATTATATTTAATTCAGAATAAAAATTAAGTCATAAGACTTTCCAAAACTCCACTTAATTTTTTTTCCCCCAGGGAGAACCCAAAACAGCTGTCACAAACACCCCTTCTGTGGTTTTGAGACTCACCAATTGCTTTCAGTTTGAGCATACCCCTATTGCTTTGAAACTTGTACAGCTTCCAGAGATTCCCTTGCCTCAGTGAGGAATTCAAAGTGAGAAGCTGGGATGAGCAGTGTTGTATTGTCAGATACCATCCAAGAATGACAACCCAATAAAGGTGGAAAAACTCTGAAGTCTGAGCTACCCTCTGGGTGTATGTATATAAATGTAACTTTCTTACTATTACTTTCCTGGATGTAAGGGGGTGTGTTTGCAGATTTTTAACTAAGTTATCACACTGCATGAGTAAAATACTTCAGAGGCAGAAAAAACAGACCCAAGCCACCAGTCAAATCCATGAGGGAAATTCTCTACTTACACATTAGCTGACTGAAGTCAACAGTTTCACAAATATTCACACCCATGGCTCTGACTGTAATAGTGTCACGCACAGAATTCTACACTGTAATAGTTTATCATCAAAAAAGTGATTTTCCTAGCAAACTGATAAAATTTGTACAACAATATACTGAATAAACTGCTTACAGTTTTTGAGCTTGAAAAGCACTTAAGTGATCAGCCCATCAAATAGCCTATCTTACACGGATTCTTGTTCACACCTGCTGTTAAAAGTTAGACTACAGGAGAAACAAGAATCCACCTCATCCCGAATATGATACTGCCACATCTGCAGTACATATTACTGTGCCAGATTTTTTGCACCTGTGCAGCCACATTGTAGAGAAACATGACTGAGAATATTACATACATAACATCCAGCTCTTTTTAAGACTAATTAGCAGATATGCATTGACAAGCCTATCAGAACAAGTCGACCGCAGTATTTAAGAGAGTGATAGAAGATCAAGATTTTAAATTAAGTGGATTTAGTCCATACTACTTGGGCATATAAGGGCTGATACTGGCCCAAAGCATTCTTGCACACAAGGGGAATGCAAGCTTGCAGCCTTCAATAAGTCCCTGCATATTTCAGAGACTGTTTAAACAATCTGACATCTTTCAGGAAAGACCTTAGAAAAAAACTTAAAAATTAAATGGCTTTGGAAGTAGAGACATGTCATTTCTGATTCAGTGTAAAATCTTTAAATTCAGTTTCGAAAATCAGTATGAAAGTCATACTTATTGAGCAGACTATCCACTAACTTCCAAAATTCAGCTGAAGTAAAAAATTGTTAGAAAAAAAAATAAGGGAACAGATATAGTTATTAGTCTAATATATCCAAATTGTCTTAATTTTTAAAAATTCAGACAAAACATTAAATCATTGTTCTTCCTGCTTCCTAACTGCAGAGGTCAAATTCTGGCCTCAGTTATTCAATATGACTTTTGATTTTTACTTTTGTTTGCCTGAATGTCACTCAAAGCCTCCTGGAAAATACATTATTATATTCTATAAAGGCATTTTACTTGGTCACATTATTCCATCTCAACATCTGATGTTTAATACACATTTAAGAAGACTTTTCAAAACAACTTAAGAGCATAGGTCCCACTAAAAATCTGTTCTTGAAATTCACAGCAATCAGCCAAATGTATCACAAACACTGCTTCAAAACAATCCTATGCCTTGATTTTTAGAATAGATGCTAAAACCATGGACTTGCTAGATGTTGCATGATCATATTTGAAATGCATCCTCTAGTACTGTGTACACTCCATTTCCCTAAATTATATTCTAATATGCTAACATGGAAAACTTTACCCATGTTTATTTTAGCTTTATTTAAGTGTATATTTTACGCTTATCAGAGATTCAGGTATTCATTATTAAATCAGGGTTCTGAGTGTAAAACTCTTAAAAACGTGTACAACTGAGAACTGCAGGCTTTTTTAGAGATACACAATTGTACAAAAAGGGTAAAATAGAAAACAAATCCATTATTGGGCATGACTGAAAGAAAACATTACTCATCCTTCTGCAACGTATAGAAAAATAAAGCAATCTGGTCTGCAGTTTAGGGGAAGTGCTTTTAGGCATTTGGCCAATAACAAAATAGTTAAAGAGTCTATTGCTCCAGACCTTCCTTCCTCTGAAGGGAATGTCTGTCATTCTATATTCATAGCAAACAAACCTCCATATGTAAACACTTTGGTAAGCACCAGTAAATGAGACTATTTAATGTGGTCAGCAATACAGACAATTCTGAACTGATACTTAACTATCCTATTTTGGTCTTATTCTCCTTATTTTCATATCTTTTGGATCTATTTCATTTTTCTCCTCTGACTGACATGCATTAAAATCAGTAAGGAAATATTTTTTATTTTTGAATTCCATTACTCTGTAGAATACTCACTGAGGTGAGAAAACTTTCCTTTAAAAATCAATTATTTCTGCAACATTTTATGTCCCGCGATCCCTCCCATGCTATTCTTATTTTGCAACAGTACAGGCACTCAAAAAAATTAAGAACTATGAGAATATCACATGACTACATAGTTGCTATATGAGAACACTGATTTTACAACTCCTTTTTTCAGTACACGAATTCATTTTCTCTGGATGACAAAGTCAATTTTAAAGACTAATATGAATAGGCAGAGTTTGATAGAAATGTTAGTATTTCTTTTGGTATTATAGCTATTACAATAAAAAGAAGACTAAACATAAGGTTAAGGTCCATTACACAAGGCAAACTGTAGGAACATTTTTCATGCAAGACTACTTCTTCTTCTGCTGACAGTAACTACAAAATTTAGAACCAGAAACTCAGTGACTAGTTGCAAAGGTTTAATTCAATTGTGGTTTCTGTCAATTAGAACTCTGAATCTTTTCATCTCATTTATAGATTATAAAATTTTAAAAAACACATAGAACTTTTCAGAGAGAAAACACATCACATGAGAGTTTCACTTTCTGTTCTGGTATTTTTATTCTGATTTGTTTATGCAGTTGTCAGAAATTAAAATGTGGGGCTCAAACAGTTAAGAAAACTTATTCCACATTACTTTGTAAATGTCTGTTACATTTATATTATCTATTATCTCCCCATATGGATTTTCAACTGCAAATTGCCTACTATTGTAAGAATGAGATGAATCCTACTATAGGTTAATAATGAGCATGATGATCTCATGTACAATAAAGACTGTTTTTTAAGTCAAAGCTTAGATAAAGAAGCTTTCCAAAGAGGTAGTCAATCAAACCCCATTTTATACAAGGAGGATTTCATGCAATAAAGCTGACACTAAACACAGATTAAAGGTATTTTTCTTTGGTTTCTGCTTTTAAAAAATGTCTAATTTGAACAGTTTACTTTCAATAACAGAAAAGTCAAGTATCTGCATTTTCATGTCTCACAAGTGTAGTACAGTACTTCCCTTGACAGCTGCAAGCACCAAATGCTACAGATTTTAAACATATTTTGCTTTGAAAATATATATGTTATATTCTTATGAAGTCACTTCTATGAGCTACATAAGTACTATACACCCATGAGATATTTTCAAGTTGAGATATGTATCTATCTATAACTTTTTTAGAGGGAACATTTTTTTCCAACAGCTTAGACATTTTTGTCTTAAAACACTTTTATAAATCTCTTCCTGATAGTTACAATAGTGATACAATTTTTCCTCAGAGAAATCTGCAGTGATATGTTGCAAACATTTAACTTCTATCAAAGAGTTTCCTCCTTTTTGAGATCACTTTAAAACAATCCTTTTATAATTTAGCACAGCTTGCAGTGATTCATTTTTTTGGTTACCAGTTCTTTGCAGTTACATAATTAATGTCTTGTCAAATACAGAGAAATAGTTCACTGCTAAAATGATTTATCTTATGATTGCCAAGCAGATAATACTTTTACTTGCAAAATATATCAGCAATTAAAAAATAAAGAAACGCTGAAGGGGGAAAAAAGTCTGTTCTGTGTAATTCATTGGCTTGTTACCGTTAAAAAGCATTTAATGGTAAATATTGTCTTTATAGAGCTGAATCACAAAGAACAGTATTTATAGATTAAGTCAAATTTACTATATAAAAGATAAAGTACTGTAACATAAAATTAACTAAATTATTTCCAAATAATTCATATCCCTCAAATCCATCATGCTAAAATAAGAATTTACTTCAGCTACTTTTAATCACAAGCATTGAATCTATCAGCAGTGAATATATTTCTGACCACAGCACTTTTAGAATCCAGTTATATACAACATAATGCACCATTTTAAGAGTAACACTTATGCAGGTTTAATACTTTAATACTTAAACTTTTTTCAATTATCTGAGATGTTGCATTACGATACTTAAAAAAAAGTTTTATATATGAATTCTCTGTACTAATATCTTTACTAGAAAAGAAAGGGAGTGCAGGTGTGCTTTAAATGTTATTCTCATCAAAAGAAACACACAGGATTGGGTGGGGAGGAGTATGACAGTTAATATAAATCCCTTCTGTATGACACACAGACACTTTTAGAAAACATATTTCTACTATATACCATATACCTAAAAGGTTTCCCAATAAATGTTCAAGGGATTTGAACAAAAATATTTAAATTGCAAGCACTGTAAAATGAAAATAATACCTGGAGTAACCCAGATTTGTAAGAATACAAATATTCCTATGTACTAAGTAAATTATTTTTGAAACCGCTTTCTTCAGGCAGGACAGAACTCCTGGTGCTATGGCCATAACTGCAATCCTATAAAATGATGTTAGGTCACTATAGCAACTATAGGGTGGCTATGTAGCAGCAGCAGCCTTGCAAGCCCATGCTGTTAATATGGGCTCTTTTTCTGCTATGTGGAAGTAAAGAATCCACAAGTGGATTGAAAAATTAAATGAACACTTTCTGAAAAATCAGCATCCCATATGTTATTTTTCTGTAATCCTGGATACCGTGTTGACTTTCATTGCAGATATGTATTTGCATGCTTTGCTCCTGGCACATTATTAGCTGATGAAAATAATGACACTGAAAGGATGTTTTAATTCAAGTCACTGAAAAACATTTATGTTGCATATTTTTCCAGACCACTTGCAACTTCTTTATAATAAAAAAGTACCAATTTACTGTTAAGCTCATTACTTCCATTTCACAGAAAGGAATGTGAATAATTAGACAAGTAAAATGAATTAAGATAATGTTGTCTTTATTGTCACTTGTATCTCTGGAAGTTGTAAACACCCTGAAAGATGATTTGACCAGAAATTCAGGATGGACTCCTCACGATGAACTGGATTTAGTTTTTAAAATCCACATGCATAATTTTTATAGAGTCATACCTTTCGTACTTCGCTTACACTGCAATGAACTGCTTACAGGCAGAATAACGTTACTGTTTATGAAATATTCACAGTGAATTTAAAAGGTTCTGCAACTTCCAAGAGGGAGAACTGAAACTAACTTCTCCAGCTTCACTATTTTGTGGCTGACAGGAGACACCAAGTGACATGTTTATATCTATGTCAGATTTTACAGAGGGTCTCATCACTATGCATTTACATAACATAACCCTGTTATACATTGAAGACTTTTATATGAACTCAAGAATATTTTATTTCTTACTTATTTTACAACTCTTTTGAGCTTCACTAGTTGCATTGCTTAATTCAACATCTATCTTAGCAATGGTTGCCTGATGCAGTTAAGTTTCATTCATACACGTTTGAAGATTGCCTTCAAATTTCATTTCAGCTAACTTCACAAATGAACAGAACAATCTTTAATAGCCCAGTGCAAGACTGGTATTGTTTGTTAAATTCTCTTTATAAAGCTTACAACAACACAACCACTCCAACAAACATTCACAGCAACAGCATTAACTTGAAGCTGTTGGGACTAGAGCCTTGGTCTGTGGCTTAGTTGTTTTGGTGGTAGAACTGCACAAAAGAATCAGCACTGCATAACCAAGGTCTTTATAAAACAAAAAAACCCTCACTACAGATTATGTTATTCTATAGGATATTCCAATTTTTTGGTGCGCTTTCTTTAAGTGGCAATTATGAACATTTGCACCGGGACCCACATATTTTCTAAAAGCATGCTCTAAGCCCCACAGTTAGAATGACTTCCCAGGCCCATGAGTATCTGAAGATACTTACTTTATTTAGATACTTGGCATTACTAACGCATCTGTTCAGTCAATGACCTTGCCAACTGTTACACATACATTAACTCAGGTGAATATTCCAAGTAAAATCAATGGAGCTAAACTGTCTACGTAAATTACTCATATGTGAAAATGTTTGCAGACCACAAGTCATTTTTCCACATGAATAAGAATAAACATTTGTTAAGTTTTTAAAGTGGGGATTATTCTAATTGCACCCTACACCTTTTAATCACAAAGCTAGAAATATCCTACCAATATAGTAAGATTGTATACTTTTAGAGCACCACTTATCACCTACCATTCTAATTACTTATTTAATTATTTTGCAAAAACATCTCCTGGTTAAGATCAGCATGCCAGAAGTGACTGGAGGGATTTGTTGCTAAGAGTTTTAATAGTCAGTGAGTGGTATTTTTATTTTTACAGCTGTTTAGGCAGCTGAGAGATTCTTGCAAAGACAGCCTTGTCAATCTATGTATCTGGCACAGTAAAATCCTCATAGAAGTACTTCACTCAACACACACTAATGAAATTCAAAGGAAATGAAATTTCAATTGCTGTTATTAAGCAACTTAAAACAGCATATTTCCCATTTTATACCAAAGCATTTGCATTTTAGGACAGCACAGTCAGAACGATGCTGTCACTCTGACTGACTGTCACCAAATACTTCACCAGTGCAAACCCGCAGCTTGGCCAGGCAGAGGCAAGTACAAAGGAAATACCTCGTCCACCCATTAAAAGGTTGGAGCTTACCTAGTATACTTCCATAGTGTTTTTTAACATTGTCATCTTTGTAAATGGACTTGGAGCAGGGGAGGAAATGTTAAACTACTTGAAACAGATGTATAAGAAATTTTATAGTGTATTCTTTAAACCAAGCTGCTGTTTCACTTATATATTTAATTTATAGGAAGCTGCTTGATGATTCAAAACCAGAGGTAAAAGAATTCTAGTGCAAAGCTTCAACTCATATATTAAATATCGTCTCATATAATGGCAAAAGTAACTGGTAAGTATAGAGGGGTAATCTTTATTTTACAGAAAAGATGTAAAAAATTGTATGGAGAGAAATGCAATGAGGTTTTGCAGAAAGTATAAAAGTTTATGCAAAAAAAACCCTCAGAAAAACTGAATGAACCATACTGGAGACTGAGGTTTTGGGTCCAGGCTGACTTGAAAAGCATGAAAGAAATATTTTATCATACAAATTTCAAATATTTATACCAAGTTATGCCCAACTATCTTACAATATTTGGCTCTTCTTCTTTCCTAGAGATGCATTTTTTCAATACTTTTGATAATTTTTCACCACATTGTCTAAATTGTCTTCACACAAACAAGCTACATTGCTACTCCGCTGTAAAGAAAAATTGCCAACAAAACAAAAAACCCAAAAAACCCAAAAAAACCAAAATCAAAAATAACCCAAAACCTCTAAGAAAATAGAAAAATAATGCTTTGATAATTTTTCAAGCTATAAAAAGTTAAAGAGAACTCTGTTACAAAAGACCAAGAGATGTGCTGCAAATGAAAGTAATTTTAAAATGTTTAATAAAACTATCTAAACAGTTAGTATTACATCTCTTAATTTAAAAAATGGTCAAAAAATGAAATTTTAGTTTACCTTTATCCCAGAATTAACAATTCAAAATTATTGACCTGATTTTGAAGCATCAATGAACTGCATTCATAAAAACAAATGCACGGGACCTGTGAAATATCTGGCAACATTTAAGAACAGAAATACAGATAACAATTAATTATTTTTATACAACAGAGAAACATAATGGTAGAGGTTAACTGTAAAGTTTTCATTGGATTAAACCCAAGTATTTAACTTGGTCTATGTTTTAGAACTGAGTGTTTAAATAATTTAATACTTAAAAGTGATTATGTGAACTTTACTTTTACACTAAATCAATTATGAAATTTTAATTTTCACTCCACTAATGAACTTTCTGCTTTACAGCCAAAACTATAAATCTTTTATGTAACCTAATCTATCTCTTCCACCATTATCAAATGCAAAGTACAGCAAATTTCTTAATGAAGAAATAGTGTAAAAAGTAAAATACCTACACAGCTGCCTTAGCTACCATGAAGCACCTCGCATAATTTTCTTCTTTTCATTTGCACACTAGCACTTAAAGTACAGTTGCCATGAATGAAATGTAAAAATAAACTATTGGTAATATTGCAAAAAGGAAATTGTAACCCAGTTCAAGCTGAGATTTTTTTTCCCCCTAAATGACGGCTAAACAGTAAAAAATCAAAACATTTTCCCAACATTAGGAAGTTCTTTCATGGTTTATTCAATAAATAAAATTTTTCCTGAGATTAATCTATCAACACAAGCTGCATTCTACAGGAGTGGGGATCACTAACAAATGACATTCAATACCACAAATATAAACCAGAACTACAGTACAAATGGAGAGAATTATACTATTTACAAGGTCTGATTCTGGAAGCAAATTAGTAAACAGCAATCCTCATCTCCCTCTCCTGAAAAAAAAAAAAAAATCCACAGCTATTATATTAAAGCAGGATTGTTGAAGAACTAAAAGTCTCTATGTTAGCTGATTTTTTCAATATTTAACATATTTTTTGAAGCACATCGGGCGTGTTGTTTCGCCCTGTATTCAGTACTGTAATTATACAGTAGCATAAAATCTAGCCACTTGCAGTCACAGAGACTGCAATATATGATATACAAGGGGAAACATAAAGAGAGGAACTAAAAAGCAGAATTCTCTGGAAGTCTGAGCTTTTATTTAGGTCCGTTTCCTTTGCTGGTGGCCAAACCCATTGTTGTTCAAATCAGATTTCCCATCACATAAAGTCATTACTGATGGCAGAAGTCAGGAATTAGGTGCACTGACACTGATGTGCTCTTACAGCTGTGCAACCACAAAACCAAAACACATTTTTAAACAACAGTTATTCAGTCAGGGAAATTCCTGTGCTCACCAGCCCATGCATCTGATTTCCTCTCAATAAATGAGACCATCAGGCCATATTCAGCTAAAGTTTTTGGTTTTGAAACTTCTGAGAAAGTGTAAGGACACAAGACTGACAAGGTCTCAGAACTGAAGTCCAACCTCTGCCATCACAGAAGGCCACAGTTTCTACCATAAACTGATCATATTTGACTGTATCATACTGTACTGTGGTGATACTGCAGTTACTGGGGTTTTTTTATTCCTGCTGCTTCTGTATGACAGGTGATCTTTACACCATTTTTCTAATTTAATATATTGTTTTTTCCCAGCATTGCTTTAGTAAAATAGGCCCTTTTCTGCTGGTTACCTTTGCTCATTTCCCCAGTAAATTTATAAATAGGACTTGCATTCCTGTAGCCTTCATTTTGATAGCGGGAAGAAGGCAGGCACTTTTAAGCTATTTTCATACAACTGGCTCTCCACAACTCCCGATCACCCTAGCAGCTCCTCAGTCACATGATCTGGTTTCAATGTTTTTTTCTTAAAACTAGTTGACCACACTTATATACAATATTCCACATGAGACCTTATGCTATCTTCTACAACAAAATAAGTACTTACTATTTCTACTGTAAGGGCCTCTCCAAACACACTTGTCTTTTTATTCAACTGTATGATGTTGGTGGCACACAGCTGAGCAGAAGGTAACTGATACACTAGCTCTTCCTCTTTGCCCAACTTATAATCTATAAATTTATGTTTTAAAAAAAATTATTATGTAACCTTGTACTTTCCCAATTAGACTGTACTCTGTTTCTGCTTCTGACACCCTCAACATCATCCAGGTTCATTATAGGATTCTAATTTTTACTGTATTAAAAATAGACCGACTTTATAACTCACAAATTTTATTTTTTGTAATGAAGAAACTAAAGAGAGCATTAAGATCTAACCAAGTCTTAAGAAATGCTACTAGTAGCCTCTTACAACTTGGTAACATTTCTGAGAGCCCAACATACTACAGTCACCTCATCATATACCTTTTCGTTCTTGTACTACCAAGATTTTGTAATGTCAGGATCTAACGTGTCAGGTTAATCTGGCACAACCTACACTTGCTATATAAAGCCCAACAAATTCTGTAACAAATTAAGTTTCAGAAAACATCAACCTGACAAAAATCTTTATCGGAATACAGTAACTGAAGAAAATGAGTACCTTATGCTTTTAGGAGGGAATTCAGAGCTATGAAGATGGAAAACCAGTGTTGAGGAAAACCCAGCTGATACAGAAGTTATGGGGCTTTGCTCACTGTATTCGGTGAACTACATTAGTTCTGGATTTTTCACGCATCCACCAGTAGAAATACAGTCAAACAATTCTGCTAACAAGTATAAGAAAGCATCCTGCAGACACTGCAGGCATGGGTTTCTATCACTGAAGATCCAGCTTTAAGTGTTTGACATTGTACTTTGGCTTGATCAAGACAAGAAACATGCTCTCAAATGTCTTCTTTTGTGGTTGGTTAAAAAAAAAAAAAAAGCCACAGAAATAAAGCTCACATGTAACACATTATTTTCATGGTTTGTATCTGCTACGAATTCAGGGATACTCCAGAAATTATGGGTTTTGTTGGCTGCATAGTTTCCTATCCATCATAAAATCAATATTATTTTGAATGCTCTACAAAAATAGAGGTTTAAGCAGCTTTCTCTGAACAGTGTATAATTTTTCAAGATATTTCTACTTATTTTAGTGGTCACTACAAATTATATGGAGAAAGAAAAGCTTAGTTTTTAGCGGTTAATAAACAACTTCAACCTAGAAGACCCTCTGACCAAACAAAGTAATGGCTGTGGCTTACTGTAGCATGGTGACCAAAGCATGCTGAAATTCAAGTTGCTGTTTTGCACACAATGGTTTCCAACAGCCAAACATCTTTTGAAGGGTTTCTTACTTCTTTGATATAACTTTTCTAAATTATTACTGTTTGCATCTTAAAACAGCTGTTTTCAACTTTTCTTTCTGATTTTCCTTGCCAAAAATGAGAATATGAAATATGTATCTGAATTTCTTAGCTCTAACCAGTGTTTATATACTCTGCTCTCTGCTGTTACATGTCATGTTAAGTGTGTCAGCTTTCCTGAGAACAGAAACCAAGCTATTAAGACAGGCTTTCTTTCCTTTACTCTGGTATGTTCCTTCAGGATGGGTCATTTCAGAGGGTGTGTGTGGCTTTAATTAAGTAAACTGCAGAATATTACTATGGTAATTGACAACTAATAAATCTGAACAATAGGAGAATAAAGCTATAAGCTGTTTAAAACTTTAAAAGTAAATACTTTGGGGAGTGAATTGATTTAACTGAAAAACCTCAAAATATTTCATACTAAAACCAAAAGCAAATCAAAACTTTTAATACTATTCTTAAAAAAAATACATAAAAGCTATGGTGGTTTAGAATACAGTTTGCAAGACAACTGCAATCTACCTTGCAGACAGACTGCTAACACTGCAAAACAGCTGAGCAGCTTTAAGGTGAGTTATCTCAATTACCATATATCTGCACTGACAGACTAGAGGCCAGACGTTCAATGCTATTTATGTTCTTGTAAGGGAGACAGTTATTTTAGGAGACATTCAACAGGATCTTTAATTCTCAGTCACTGCTAAAAAGTTTCAAATCTTTCCGTAAGGAGATTTACTCTAAAATGAAATGTGTCATCCTTTGAAGATGTTTACTCTTACCGACTAGGAAGGAGGCTTGGAGTGAATGGATTAGAGATTTAATTTTTAGATTAATCCTACCTAAATTATTATGAAGAAAAATTCAAATCCATGACACCTCATTGCAGTGGTTGCCTTTACACAGTTAGTTGCAGAGATGAGACAAATGCTCCCATTTAAACAGAATTATTGTGGAAGCTATTTAATACCAAACTGGACCAATACAAAAACTGTAGTACCTAGTGAGAGTGTCCATCATTAACAGTAAAAGAGACAATGTTACTTTAAAAATCCATCCATATTTCCTTCTCTTTTCAGTCCTTATCAAATGCCAAAGGTGCTAAAATCTTTATGGACATAAAATACAGGGCAACATGTGTTGTCAGTACACAGATGATGAAAAGTCTTCACATCTTCCAAGTTTCTTGACTATCTGCTGGAATTCAAAGTTGGTATAATATCCAGCTTTGAAGGTGAATGAAGACTGCAGGTAAACAAACACATTATAAAGGAAAACAAAATGCCATTCATTAGGTAACTTGATAACTTCTAAAGTTGCCCCATACATTCATTTCAGCGTGTTTTAGGTTCACCCAGTGGCTTCTCAAATGAGGCTACTAATGGAAATTACCATTTCCTAAGAAGAGAATCCAGTTAGACAGTATGTCTTAAACTTCTATGAGTAACGAATGTATGCAAATATATAAACTGATCAGGAAAGATGTCTAACAGAATACACTGATCCACACTCATAACACTGCACTTCTAAACCTGTATATAATGTTACATATACTATTTAGAAATAGATGTTTCCCTCCAGTAGCTCAGTACTCCATATGAAGTTCAGATCTTCCTACTCAAAGCTAAATCAGAAAACTTCTATAATTAAAGGATAGTAAAATATTCTTTATAACTTTTGCAAAGATGGTAATATCCACATTTACTCACTTAATCCTGTCATGCTTATTTATATGAGAAAGCCTTTTCTTAGCATTCTGAATATAGGCAGTGATTAAGTACATGAGGATTTTGCCTCAAAGGAAATTAGATTTCTCAATTTTGGTTTAACCAAGCAGGATTCCTCTGCAGGGAAATTGTTAAAATGGTCTTGGAAATGCAACATTGATGATGCAATTTCAGTTTTGAATAACACTGGATTGCTTCTTCTGTATTACTTATCAGGTTCCTTGCTCATCTGAAGCATTTTAAATACATTCTGAAGATAAATTGCTTATCTGAAGCATTCTGAATAAATGGGAACAATTTGCTGACTCAACACACAGTACTATATAGTGTTAAAACCAATATTTCAGAGACATTTTCTCTAATTTCACTTCTGCCCTTTGGGACTGAATACAGCATAACTTCATCAATACATTTATTAGCATAGAATCACATTAATTCCATCAACATCAAGATATATTGCAGTTGAGTCAGACATATGCGTATACTGTGGACTTCATGTTGGCACCTACAGTATACACAAAAGTATTCAATGTTAGCTCTTTATACTCATTATTTCTTATTCTCAGCCAAATAGCATTCCTAAATGCAAGGCTCAGCATACGATCACAACAGAACAGAGGAAGAAATTAGGTCATAACAAGATGTAGCAGCTGCACAGGACGTACCGAGGCACATTTATCAGGATTAATGATGACACTGCAGTCTTGCATCCCTATGCTAGTAAAAGGAGTATCCTTCTGCAACATACCCTTTGCAAAGACTTTGGTTTATTTTTAACTTGCATTGGTAGTAACATATAGACTTTGTGACTTATATTACTGAATGCTTTATTTGTCAATCTGTTGCAGGGAGAAAATCCATGATCAGTATAGTTTTGTAGACAACAATTATGTTTTGTTGTGTAAGAGATACTTCTCTCATTACAAAAAAATAAACATAATTCATGGTTTTCTTAGCCTACCTAAAGACTTAAATGTAGTACCAGCAAGTTTTTTACGTAAAGTTAGAAATGCTCATAACTCCAAGGTATGACAGAGATGAACGGCACCACGTGCCCAGGGATTGTGGCCACTAGCACTGAAGTCCAGCAACTGTGAGCACCAGGACAGCATGAGAAAGCCTGATTTTTGGCCTGAGGGTCCCAGGCCAGCAGAGATCTTCCTGCTGGGGAGAAGAATTGAGAACAATTGATGTGTGAGATATTTGAGTAGGAGAAGAGCTCAAATCTCCTTCATTCTTATACAAAACTCAGTACCCAGATCTGCTATGGGTGGTTGTTTACTCTGGCCATTCCCTTACAGATTTTCCTTTCGTCCCTGCAGTGGAAGCACAGTGAGTCAGAGAAACAGCGTGAGTAAGGGACCTCCTGAAAGTTAACCTCATCCTCATACTTCCACAGTGAGTTTAAAACCAGCATTATAATGGTAGATACTGTAAAATTAAACACATTTAAGCTACACTCAGTTTTACTATCAGAGTGCTCCAAAGAAGCTTTCTTCAACCTGTAAGGTGACAAGCCTATTAATTTCTGATCCAGAAACACAAGCCTCAGGTACAAACAGAACAAACCAGACAGAGAGGAAAACCAGAGGTCCTGAATTCTGGAAACCCAGGTTCAAAAAGGTCTCAGGGACCTTAGGGAAATATTACACAGATTCTCCATCTCCAAGAGCATCAGCATGTGTGAGATGCCTGCATGTTGCCTGTGTTACAGGTTCTGTAGCGACTGAAAGCTCTGCTTCTCCGTGTTCAAAGAACCATTGCCATTTTAGCAGCACTCTCCTTGTCCCACATCTGATCCTGCTCAAAACCCACAACGACCCCGAATCTGACAGGGAGTTGTGCTCTGGGTAAGGCCAGTGAATGGTGCTGCATTAACACCAGAAAGTAGCTCGCAGACAGCTTTGTTCAAGGTTGTTTGGTGGTGGCTAGGCCAGCAAGAATATGAAGCTTGAAACCTAATCCCCAGGTACGGTAGCTGCAGCTATTCTGCAACAAACAAAAAATAAACAAACCGTGTTCACTACAGAAAGAATAATTTCAATTTCTGTTCAATACAGAAAGAAAAATACTGAAGTACTCGCATGAATACAGAACCGCCCTAATAACTAGCTACAGAGACGGGTAAAATTGGAAAAAGCAACATTCTCCTTGTGGCACCACAAGAGTCGCAGTGCCACCAGCAAAGGGAGCACACGCATGGCACTTCTGCCCCGAGGCCAGGGTGCTCTCCTCAGGGATGGCAGCTCCTGAACTCCTGTTCCTCCTCATACATACATTTCACCCAGCAGCTGCAAACACTAATCAGAGAAACAGTCCAGGGAAGAAACTCAATCAATCAAGAACATCAGGTTTGTCAGAAATTCCACCTGCTAAGATAGACAAACCACATGGTAAAACTGCAAAAAAAATTGACACTGGCATTTTCTGACAGAACAATATTTTGTCAAAAAATCCACAGCCAGTCCTAAAATAACTTTTTTTCCTAAAAAAAACTTTTTTTGCTAAAGGATGAAAGCATTGCATGTAATTAGCGTCCTGCCTGATTGAAATAATAGGTTTGCAGGGACTAAATACTAGCAGTCCCAAATCAGTGGAACTGGATGGTCATTCCTCCTCTGGGTCCTCAGCGATTTTCATCTGTCGTCTTCTTTCCCTACCATTATTGCCTTGGATCTAGCCAAGACTTACAGACACATTCAAATATAAGAGTCTGCACATCTTTTACAGTTCATCTTAAAATACTGAAAAAATACTGAAACTATGTTAGGCAAAGAGACAGATATATTTCTACTCAAGTATTTCATAAATGAAATGAGATGCTTGTTTCTCTTGAATAACACCAGTCAATGCTAGCCACCCAAGGGGCCTTCCAGGATTTAATTACCGAAACTTGGGCTTGCAGATAACTTCTCTTCTGTGACAACGCTGAATAGTATAAGTTTGACTGTATTCAGAGCAGCAGCCAATCTTAAAATACTTTAGGATTCATCCATCTCAGCCGTCCAACAAAAGCATGGAGCTTTCACATTATAATGCAGGATTTAAGGAGTTGGTTTTTCTGCTGGGTTTTTTTTTTTCCCCCTTAAGTTTTTGTAGGAACACCACGTGAGTTGTCTTTGGACTCATAAACCCAAAAGCTGTTTCTTGTATGCTTTTTGGATTTCACTGTTACCAGTATTTCTGCCTCCCTGACAGAACATCTTAAGTCTGAGGTTTCATGATTCAAGGCAATTATATTATAAAAATTGAATGTTAAAACAATTCATTTACACATATGTTTATATTGCTCCAAAGATTTTATACACTGAGATCAGATTATAAAGCACATGGAACTAGACTTGTGTTTCAGCTTCAGCTAAAAGACGATTCACATTTGGTAAATTGTTTCAAAATAAGATGACTGCACTTCATTTTACAGTTTGTGTATTTTTATAATTATAGTATACCCTAATGTATTTTTTGCACTGAATTAATTACATTATTTGGCAAAAGTACAAATATAGCCTCATGAAGTTTTCATTGTATTATTCTAAAGTGTTCTTGACTGTAAAACCTACAAACAGCTGTAGAAAGAAAAATTTTTACTTTAAAAATTTAAAAAATTAAGAAATAGAAAAAATTAAGCATACAGAGTTCCAGATACAATATCATAATTAATATAATAATCTTTACATATGGAAACCTTAGGTTTCAGGTTTATACTGATCAGTGGGTTTTTTAAATCAAAAATTATTGATTTTTTCTGAACAGTTAATACTATGTTCAACATTTTTCTGATCTTTAGAATTAAATTTAATAATCTGTTAAAAAGTGATAAATGATAAACAGATCAATTTAGTATAGAAAGTATATATTTAAAATTACAGTCCTCTATTTAAATTCTGTATTTATGTTCCATAATCTACCGTAAAATCTCATGCTATGAAATCGGCATGAGAATAGATTTTAAAGCTCTAGTGCTACTACAAACCAGAGCACATGGAAGCAATTAACTCAAATTGCAATCATCTTATGCTGTGTTTATAGAAAATAAAGCTTTAAAAATACTTATTTGAAATGGTGATATTTTGCAAATATGCTTGTTGTATACATAACAAGAATTAGAGGTAATTTATTATCTTTTAGTGTCAAGCTATGCAAAGAAATACACCATCTGAGGTAATAACAAAACCACACATTCTCTCTAGAATATATTTTGTAATTGCTATGAATATTTATATAGAAAGACATGCTAAATTCTTTCATTTTTACTTTCACTAATTATCATTCTGAATTCTTTCTACTATGTAAACAAAAGGGCTGGCTCAAAACCGTCAAAGAAAGGTTAATGTTGCATAGAGAGTAACAGCTCCAGTCCTGCGAGCTGTGAAATGCTTTCCATGTATACTTGAAACTCTCATACCTCAGTGAGAGATGACAGCAGTAAACAACACAAAGGGTTATGTATTAATTTTTTGTGAAAGAAACAGTACAAAACATGTTAATGCACTAAACTTCTTATTTTTACTTATTTTACTGATTAAACATGTTACAGTCCACTAAACTGTGGATTTAAAGCAAGAAGCGTTTCATTTGTAAAACAACTCTCCAGTTTGGTTTTTGTGTCCTCGGGCAGGACTCCAGTTCAACTCCATGGGTATATTGGCCATACAGGAAGACAGGCATTCATGCTGTTAAATATTCACATTTCTCTGGTATCTGATCAAAAACTGTAAAAGCTAAGACAACTGATTTTGCTTTATACTTACTGTAATTCAACTGATTCGAATATAGCAACCAGTCTGCTTCATCTGCTGGTCTGGAAGTAAGCCCATGAGAAAAGCAGTAGTAGCGTGTTCCATTCATCACAAGTTTGCTTCAGTAAAATTAATTTTGTGTGCCCTTTTCCACGTTTATTTTTGAGTTCAAGTGGCAAACACCTTCTACAAATTCTCTAGGCAAGCAACTTCCCGACCCAAACCTTCCCCCTTGCTCAGGGCACATTTCAAGAACAAAGTGCACCGCCGTGGTGACTGGCAAAGCTCCCCAGTATGGAGGCATCTCCTACCTCTCCAAGGGGACAGACCCCTCCTCTCCACCAAGCGGGCAGGGGTGGCACAGCAACCACCCTCCAACCTTCAGTGGTACAATTCAGTCCCTGAAGTAGCTAAACAAGTACTGCACCCCCAGTTTGGCAGGTTTAAGACACCCAAAAGCAGTTTTTGCTGCTCAGAGGCCACTGAATAAATTTGTGTTACTGCATTACCCAGAGGTAAATGGCAGCAACCGCAGCTGAGTATTACCTGAAAGAATTTCAAAATGTAATTTGGACAGTAAAATACTTAATTTAAAACTGTTTCACCCACAAAATTCTGAAATCAATCCATTAGAGTGGGCAGTTTCTAACCTCAGTTAGCTATTTTAGAGTCAGCATCTGGTTTAAGCTAGTTGTCTGAAAGCTCTTCACAATTTGAGGGAGAAGCCAGGCCCCCCCTCCAGGGGCAAGGCAGTCCCCAGGAGCAAAGCGTGACCAAGACTCTGCAACTGCAAATGGAGATTATGGCAGAAAACTTCCAAGCCCCTTGGTAATCTGGCCCAGTCAATTGTCCAGTCAAGCAAAAATTACATGAAAAAATTAAGTCCCATTTTTATAAAAAAATTATCAAAACCAGATTTGTTATTCAAGCCATAAAAAACATACAGAACTACATACAGAGTGTACACAACTACCATGAGCCCTGGTCATCCCGACAGTTGCTTACATAGTGAAGTGCTATCTATTTTTCATACAGTGCAATAAATCAATACATGCTGATAGATGTCACCATAGAGCATGTCTTAAATCAAGAGAGACACTGAGGAATAGCTAAAAACTATCCAGCCAAAGAACTGCAAAGAACCACTGTGAAAAACTCCCACATGCCAAAAAGAGCTACAGCATAAAAGGAAAGTATAAAAATACTGTTGTGGTATTGAAATGTTCAACAGTTTATACCACTGTAACACATTTGACTATCAGCATGCTTATGTGCATGGCAGTGTCTTTAACTAATTTGGTTTATACCGAAGATCAAATTTTTTCTCACTTCTCTAGTGTCAGACATCGGCTCCAGCAATTCACTATTTTATGGCATCGCTCAGTGCTTAGATGAAATAAGTGAGTCTATCTTGGATTAACAGCTCTGGCCTCACTCAGTTTAAAACATAAAAACGCACGTTTTCCAGCTGAAAAAACTAGTTTTCAACTCTCTTGCTATAAATATTTAGCACTCCTGAGCTGAGAAGAAATTTCCTCTCCTTAATATTCAAGGGTGAAGACTTGCAGGAGAAACATGAGTAATGGGTCGCTCACCATTTCCCAGCTACGGAATCGAAACCATCAGCGGTTCTAACCAGCTCAAACGTTTTGCTCTGCTAAGTCTGCAACAGCTTTTCCAGCAAAGTGAGTAGTTAAAGACTATAGCACATGATCAAATCAAAGCACCAATGGCATCTGCAGAGCAAATTATTGCACATATCTTGATTTTCAAAAGATCAGATACAAAAGATCATTCTTAAGTCTGTTGAATACTGTTCATTTATAAAAACAGACACATACGTAGCAATCTGGATCTTATGAACCTGAGCAAAAAATTAAGAACAGCCTTCACAGTTTTAATCAAGTATGTTTTATTCTCAATCTTATTTGCCAGAAATTGTTTTCAATGAAGAAAAAAAAAAATTGAAAGTCCAGGAAAGCGTCAACATAATTAAACAATTATAAGCATATGAAAAACTCTTCATAACAAAACATTTCTGAAGATGCCTGACTGACATGAAAGAATACCTCTTAACAATAGAATATATTTTCCTGATGCAGTCCTCTTCCATTTTTAAATACAATCAGTGGATATTTTTACATACGTAATCCTCTCAGTCTACACAATAACCAAAGCCAGTAAGCCAAGGACAGAACCAGTTTTATATCATAGTTTCAATCATACTTATTTATTTTGTTGTGCTTCACATGCTTGTCCTCCAGAATTAATTTCATCTGTCCTTTTCACGACCATCATCTTGACTCTGTGCCCCCTTCTTTCCTCCTTATGAATTATGAACTTTCCAACACTCCTGAGTTCCCCTGAACTCAATTCTCCTTTTGGACTCCATTCTCAACTCCAATATTATTCCTTCCAGTAATATTACTAGAGAATTAGAATTAATCACTTTGCACAGAAATTCAGATTTCTAAGTCACTGTTTCAGGATATCTGAAAACTCAGGCATCCAGCAAATGTACCAGACTGATCAAGCTCATGTTGTTAAGGTATTTCTTGCTAATATTACAAGCAGTAGCTGCTTACTTTCATTTGGTAAAGTGTCATTTTGTCTATAGCATTACACTAAAGCAGACAGTTTTTTGACAGACCTATTTCAACTTCTTGTATTATAAGTTTTGAGGTAATTATTTAATTCATTCTCAAAAACTTTTAATCCCCACATTTCTCAGCTGCATTGCGTAAAACACTACTGCTTATTCTTCATTAATGATTTCAAAACTGTCATTCATCAAGCAAGTAATATTTGAAAGGGTACACTATCCCTTCTGTGAGAATAATTTAAGGTTGGGATTTGAAAATTTAGTTTGATTCTGCTTACAAACTTCCCACTGAGTATTTGCTATTACAGGGTAAGGGGCTGGTTTTGCAGTCATCTTCAGAAAAGAAGTTTATCTTTAGCCTTTAATTCCTCCTTTTCACAGACACCGTTGCAAAGCACTCCTACAAGCCAGTGAACTGTAAGCATATAAAACAAAGACTTCTAGGTACTTAGGAAACTATATCTTGCTAGATCATGCAGGATGTAACTTTGTCAAAGAGACTATGGTAGATTAAGGAGAATTTTGATTGGGTTTTGGCCCCATAAATAGATATTCACACACTAATCACACATGAGATCATTTTCCCCTCACTGAGATTTATAATTATTTTATAGCAATCTAGAGGTACATATATATATACTCAAAGGTAAATATATATATATTCAAAGGTAAATATATTTAAAGTGTAGCTGCTCCTTCTGCTTCATTTGCATTTCATCAATAGGTTTCTCATGTTACAGCTCACGTCATACTATTAGATATTGCCCTCAGTGCAAAATTCTTAATCACCTCTACATTTTAAAGCTAATCTCCTCCACACCTGGCCCTCAGTTAAACTCAGTTCTAAATGCATTCTTTACCTTATTAAAAATATTGAGACTATCCTAAGTATACAACTGGCCTTTGAAATAGTCCTCCTTTATTTGGCAACGAATGTCTACTGTGGAGATAAATTGCTTGACTCTAAATCAACAAACCTGAGTGTCTCCAAGTGCTAACTACAAATATTTTGCTATTACCATGTCTCCTTTCAACAATAAAACTGAGCAAAATACTTCTGAAAACAATGTGCTGTCTTTGAAATGTTTATGAATTGTCTGAATAGATGACGTTAGCACTTCTTACTCAAAATTAGAGATTTTCAGCATATAATTCTTAGCAGAATTTTTAAATCGCCTTTTGTGAATGATGTGGTTTGTTCTGTGCTACTTCAGCTGTCTGTTATTTCTTTCCTCTAAATGTGGAACTTCTCCCTAACTTCAGCTTAAGTCAGGCATCTTAACTAACCTAGCATCCAAGTTCTTTAGATAAGAAATACAAGACACAGCAGATATTATACAACTCTGTGCATGTCAATCTATTTTAGAAAAGGGTCAGCTATTCTCTGTAAAAGTCTGTTACATCTGCTATAAAAAATTAGATGAGATAAATCTGACCTTAATTGATTAAAACAAAGTAATTTGTATTAAGAAACTGACTATCTACAATACAACTTTAAACTATCAGCTAATATCCAATTACAGAAGCAGCACATTTGTCTTTGGAGAACATTCACATTCAAGCACAGATATATGTAGTGTGTGATTATAAAATATTCACAGATGTAATCAATTCAACATTTGCTCTGAACATTATTAAAGAATTTTATTTCCATTTTTGAAGTAATGCAAAATGAGCAAATACACCAATCACATCAACACATGTCTGAGCTGAACTATAAAGATCATGTTGTTACCATTTGTATGTGAAGCTAGCAAGCTTTGTACAACAACTGAAAGTTTGAAGAACTTATTTTCAATTGTTGACATTTTTATTGATTACATTGATGCCAAGTGGAGGTAAATTACATGAGCAGTGGAGCTCAGTTATACAGCAATTCAATACTTACACAATCATTCTTGACGAGCACCCACCTAAAGCAGCAGTCTCAGCAAGATCAATTAGCTGCTTGTCAATGCTGCCAAGGTTTAGGGGATGTTTCCTGCATTCTAAGTCACAGCACCTCTGTGAATTCCAGAAACATTTTGTGCTGCATTCTGCAAAATCCCTTATGGAGTGCACTTGCCTACTCTGCAATCCATCTTAAGACAGTAACAGGTTTACTCACAACTTCAAAACACTTCTCTAAATATTTTTTTTATGGCCTGACTTAAAAACAAATCAGTTTACCATTAAGAGTTTTTCTTAGATCATTTTAAAATATTTTCCTGTAAATGACACCATATGATTGCTTCTCTTCCAAGAACATTTGAAAGAGCTGAATTTAAGAAAAGGCAAAAACAAAAATAAAAACGGTACATTAAAAACAAAAGAGTAAGAAAACAAAAGCAAATTTTCACTTATGTAACATGGCCATATAACTTGATAGTGTGGAGATCTGAACCATTCTTCAGAATATCTAGTCCAATGCCCCATAAAGAACGGGCAATTACGTTTCACCCAGCTAGCTTCCAGTAATCCCAAATATAAAATGGATTCAAACACTAAAACTCTGCAGAAACTATTTGACACCAAAAAGCAAGAGACAAAGTGAAAGCTGTTTGTCAACAGCAGCCAAGGCTCATCCAGCATCAAGGAACTGATCAGGAGAAATATGTACAAGTAATCCCAGATAGCAGATGAACACCCAGGTTGCAACACTGCACTTTTGATGCTCATTACTCCCACACAAACACATCACAGGCTTCCAAACTTTCCACACTAAAGTTCAGTTTAATCTAAATCAGACAGCAATATATAAAACATGAATCTAGGAGATAAAATTTCCTTCAGAGAACTGCTCCATTTGTCCACTTTCTGAGGCCAATTCCAGCTGTTGCAAAGGAATGCAATGCAAAAAACCTTCAGAGAAATCTGATACTGAAGACCATGCATCCCTTCAGGATACAAAGCCTATCAGACTTCCAAAATAAATACCTTCCTTCTCTCAAAACTAATAAAATATTCATTTAGCTTATCTTTTCCAAATATCTCAAAGTGTCACTGCTTGAACCTTATAGATTCAGGAGAATGTTCAAACAAAACCCAAACTGATATGTTTGATGGTGACTGGGCTTGACAGACCAGATAAGAGGTAATTTAGGCAGTGAGAGATGTTAACGCAATACATAGCAAAAGCATTATGGTCTCACATGGTCACTAAAGGTTTTCATATTGACACAATAACTGCTAGGCACTAGGGGGGTTTTTTGCAGAAATACTATCATTAGTTTTCCTTTCTTTCCACCATAATATTCTAAATTAATTAGGAAAATTAGTTATGTAAGAAGAGACTAGCCAATGCACTTCTGCCAATCCATTCCATTCAGGCCACTGGGTACTGCATAAACAAAACCCAGCACGACCTTTAAACAAACTCAGGTGGATGACACAGGGTTGATCTTTTTGCTTAGAGGGACTCTCTGGTACCAGAGAAAGATTTATAATAGTGGAGTTCTTCCTCAAATACAGTATGATTGCAGGAACAAGACACGGTAGGGATGTGATCTGCATAGCAACATAATTAATTCACATTTTTAGGCAGGGCAGGAAGGAGGATCTACGGAAATGTGATTCTACAACGTTAAGCCTAACATCAAGTTCCTAGAAAGATGGAGCAAGCCATCCTCGATGCCATGTCCAAGAACACCAAGGACCACAAGCTGTTTGGGAATGGCCAGCATGAATTTAACAAGGGCAAATCTTGCCTGATCAACATGATTGCCTTCTAAAATGAGATGTCACACTTAATGGACAAGGGGAGAACAGCAGATATTCTTTTACCAGAACTTTAGCAAGGCTATCAACAGCCTCCCCTAGTTTCCCTTTAGACGAGTTGGTGAAACACAGGTTGAAAAAGCAATCATGGGTGGAAAACTGGCTGGATCAGTCAGGCTCAAAGGGTGGTGATCAGCAGGACAAAATCCAATTGGCAGCTGATTACTAGATGTGTTCCTCAGGGATCAACATTCATCAGCATCTTTATTAACAGTTCTTGACGATGGGATGGAGCACACTCTCAGCAAGAATGCATGTGACACCAAACTAGGTGTTGTTGGACTGGATGATCTTCACGGTCTCTTCCCACCTAGACAATTCTGTGATAGGGAGAAAGGACTGATAAACTGGAAGGTGGAGCAGCTATTCAGTGGCACCTCAGCAGCCAGGGAAACAGACTGACAAGCACCAGGTTTGTGCTTGCAGGTGCTCCAAGCACTCTGTGCACCAGTGCAAGCTGAGTGCAGCCAGCTGGAAAGCAGCTCTGCGGAAAAGCAGCAGGGAATCCTGCTGGGCAACGAGCTGCGTGACAGGCAGCAGCAGGCACCTCCAGCAAAGGCAGGGAATGGCATATTGGGCTCTGTTAGCAAGTCCAAGATCAGCCTGGGTTTAAAGACTTTGCTTTCAACGTCTGCCTTATGTGGTTTCGTAAATTGTATTCCTTACATGACTCGAATGTAACCCTTGTAGTTTAATACTACAACTGGTAGTAGTTTTCAGCTAATGACTTTTTCCCCAGCTCTCACTGTCATTTCTTTCACACATTTAAACTTTCATGGATTTTCATTTAAAAATAAGTAAAAAAGGTAGTAGGAAAAGAAAATGGATATGCCAAAGTCTGACATTTTTCTGATTTTTTTAATCTGGATGAACACCCTTGTGCTAAAGAATCATAACACATAACCCTTGTTCATGCTATATTAGTTCAAAAGAATAAAAGCCAAAAATAATTAGCATCGGCAAGGATTTCAGATTTAGAAAGAGTGAGCACAATACATTCCTTGTGTTATTCATCTGTACTGTACTAGGAACTCTGTAATATTCCATCATTACAAAATGTGCTTGTGAAAGAATATAAAAATAGGCAAACAAAATGAAGACCAAAACACTCAAGCTCAGAACACACAGTGCACAAAGTACATTTCCATTGTATTTACCCAGGCATTAGCTATCTGTTTACATTGTATATGGGGAAGTGCAAAGTAAACTAGAAAGCCTGCTTGCGTAGTCACTGACATCAGTATTCTAGGGTTATTAGACCCTGGACAACCTTTTGCAAAAAGCTTTTACGATTTGAAATCTTTCTAAAATAACAGATACGGATTTACTGTGAGAACTGAGATAGTTCTAAGCCCTTGTTGCCTTGCTTTCCCTAATTAACAGTCTTTGTTATGGTGGACACAGTCCCAGGCGTTGCATGACAGAGGTAGCAAACGTTCATGTCTTCTGCTAATGTAACACCCTTGAATTTCAAACTATGATAATTTAAAACCCATAAACACGAGTATAAGACAATGTATTTCTCTGTTAATCAAGAGCCATTATTTGCCTCCCATGCCCATCCCCAAGGCATGAAAAAATGGAAGAAAGAATGTCCACGGCTGTGAAAATATCCTCAAGATCTGTTAATGATCTTCTAGAGAGCTACAGCTCACATTGCCAAGTGCAAATGAGAAAGCAGGGAAAATTGCCCAGAAGAACAGTAGCACGAACACATCCTTTTCAGCCCCAAAGAAACTATATAGTAATAATTCAATATGATCTTTTACACCGAACACATGACTCTGTAGCAGAATGGCCACCCTAAACCTGTGTCTTTTGCAAGCGTGACAATAAGACTACAAAGGCAGCAGGCTTGCACACATCTTCCAAAAATTAGTTTTTCCTGTTATTTCTTGTTACCTAAAAAAAATGTTTTGTCAAAATGTGCATGGAAAAAAATCACCTATATAAGAAGCTTAATGAAATGACTGGCATGATTTTCCATGATCGATGTATACCAGCAGTTCAGCATCATTCAATTCAGTTGCAGTCTTGGGAACAACAAAACCCCAAAATTGAGTAATCTTTTTACAGTTAAAAAAACCAAGAGGAATTCTTCCATTTTGGAAGCACATCAAAATGATACTTATTTCACTGTTCATTTTCAAACTTGGAAATTGTCAGTAAAATCTGCAGGCATATTTCTCCATTCTTTTTCCTTCCGATTTGTGTACCCTAAGGTTCCAGAAAGCAGGAACATTGCCACTTCATTCAGAGGAGAAAAAAGGCATGTTGTGATATGATTGCTTTTAATCACTTCAACTGTAAATCCAAAATTCATAGTAATTTCAAAACTCTTTATATCAGCCATCTTCCTCAACTGCTTTGTGTTTTTTATATACTTACTGCTAATAAATTATGGCAAAATTAAAAGCGAACACAGATTAGAAAATTTTGCAACTGATTGGGGAAAGCAATGATGAACGTGTAAGACTCCTAAGTGGTGGGGCTGCCTAGAATACAGCCAGGAATTTGCCTTTATGCCTTTGCATAAACTGCCGGTTACAAGGAAAAAAGCTACTGCACAATGCAACTATTTCCAAGCAAATTGTTAAGGCTCCAGCATCTGAAGTGGGTGTAAATGACAGTTCTTAAGGAAAAACAGGGGGTTCTTTCTAGCCCTTAACAGATATCAAGGGGGCAGGGAGAAGATACCACCTTTGGTTTTTGTTCAAAATGGTGTTGTTATGCTCTATTCAAGTTGACACATTTGTAAGCTTAATAGCCAGTGTGACTCCATTCTAGTCAATGGATTTGTACCAAAGGGCATTTTAGTTCTAACAGAAGAGTTTGGGGTGTTTTGATACTTTGAACAACCTTTTTTGTCATTTGCAGCTGTTCAGGTTGTACTTCCCTCTCAAGAAGCAGATATGATTCCCTATGGATTATTACACATGGATTGAATAAACTTACAGCTGTTTGAAGTGGCTCTCCTCCCTTTGCTTGTGATGATGGGGAAAGCAAAGAAAACATACATGTCTAACTCAGCCACCACAACTGAATAATTTGCCACCAGCAAAATGATCCCTACATCCAGTAAACCATGAAATAACAGCCTTCCCTAATGTTATCCCATGCTTTTAGAGCTTTTCAGTCTTCCTGATCGTTTCAGAGCAGCATTTTAAGTGCTTACTTTCACTGCGATCCTAGCTGTGATATTAGTGTTGTCACATTCAGTCAAGAAAAAAAGTAACCTATACATTGGCCCTTACATATTTCATCATTTACTCAGCCTAGTTTTAAAACACTGCAATCACTGGCACTATTTATATGTCGTCTCTCAGTGCTACTCAACCTTCACTATTGCAGAAGCAGGACCAGATTAAGGTTCACATTGCACAAAGTCTGATAATTAGCACTCATCTCTCATTTTATAAAGTGCCAGATAACTCGTAAGGCAGTAAGCACTGGGCTCGTGACTGAAGCCAGCACAGTACCTGCTAGGACTGGGATCTCACTCTTGCGACAAATGTTTAATATTGCAAAGGGCTTTTTCAAGTCAGATAGAGCTGAATTACTTCCACAGGTGTAAGTGATATTCATCATATTTTTAGCAGAATTGCCAGCTAATGACTTAGAGCAGGACTAACTGTCTGCAGAACGACATCCCACAATAAAACACTGGAACATATGCAGCGGAAGAGCTTTTTATTTTTCAGAATATATTTTAAGATGTCAGTGAGGAGGACTTATTTTTAATAGTATGAAATATAGGCATAATTAATATTTTAAGGGCTGATTAAACAAAAACTACCCACATAATTAAACTGTGTAGCCTGTAAACTTCAATTAAAAAAACAGAACTCCATTTTATTTAACACTGTAAAACCATTTTATTTAAGATATTCTGAAATTTTATTTAACTACCGGGATGCAGTCAGATTAGTGAAGAGATTTTCTTTTGCAGCACATGTTTGTATGCTTAGAAATACATTTTATTCTGATCATGGTTTCAGTTACTAGCACTGGAATGCAAGTTTCAAGAGCAGATTTTCCGTTCTTCTTTAATTCAATTCAATATATTCAATTAATTCAACTTTAATTCAAATAGTACTACCACAACTCAGACCAGAAATTCACTTTTGCGATATGAAGTCACTTGGCCATAAAGTTTCAGCAGCTTTCATAGTACAACTCTAGTATGTATCACTATAATTCTGTATTCCACTTTAAAACCAGTATGTGGTATTTTCCTTGAAACTACTAGCTGCTAATTTTATTGTGCCATCTAGACTGTATTTAGCTGTGGTATTCAGAAGAAGAAATAATAAGTAACAGCCTCGTTGTGGGATCAGAATGGAGCTTCAATTATTTCTGCTTACTTTTTATTAGACTGTTCACACCCATGAAATACAAAATATTTGATCAGTTTAACAGAGAAAACATTATTTTCCTACAGTGGATAGTCCAATAAATGTTATGTGCATGGTAGAGATTATTATGTCTGCATCTTATCTAAATCAATTACTGAAAAAGCAGTGTTTTTAACCATAGGAGGCCAAAATTACATACTCACATAATCACAGCAGTTGGACAACTTTCTGCAAGTCAAGTCATTTTAAGGTGCACATCCCGGACATATGAAAACACTGAATTTAGTACAGAAAGATGCCTGAAACACAGTTTACAATAGTTCTCAGCTATCCTTTTTCACAAGCTATTGATAATGCATGCTCTGGGACAAGTTCAGCCCACAGATGAGGAAATAAATCAGAGAAAAGAAAATGAAATGAAATTTTTATTCCAAATGTTAATTTTATTCTTATTTTAAAATAAATTATCCATCTATTAGCATAATATATTTCTGTACCTATTATCATAATACGTGTGCAAGCCAAGTATCAATCTCTGTCCCTGGGAAGTTGAATGTGATCATTTAATCTGTAAACCATGAAACACACCACTGTTAACCATGAAAGTGCTGCTGTCTCAGAAGAAATAGGATACTCCCAAAACTACAACCCATATTAAGAGAAACTTTTAAACAACACATTTTTTTTTATTTTCTTATTTCTAAAGAACTCTTAACTTTAAAATATGTTCTCAAACCAGTAAATAAATGGGCATATACACACACAAAACCTAAATCGTTTTCAGTCACACAGTTCAGAGTGCAAAGCCACTGCATAAAAATCTGATCTCTCTTAAAATGCCCCTTGCTAATCATTTCAGTTACTCTAGGAAAGCTTCTTTAGAGTCTTGAAATGCTGGCTCTGCTGAAGTTAACTAATGACTTGTTGATCTCAGTTGTTCAACTACCCTTGGACAGAAAACTTCAATGCAGATAGATTAATACTAGTTACTAATGTCACTGGCATTAAGTCATGACGCTTCTTTCCTTTTTCTCTCAGCACTTTCCTATGAAAAAGTGTCACTGTGATTATGTCCTTCTCTTCTTTGTTAAGCAGATGATTTACGGAATGTCAACTTTAAAGTAAGAACTGGAAGATACTTAGATTACCTTTTTTATATACCTGGTAATCACTCTGTTTTTCATGAATGAGAAGTTCTAAGAGAAAAAAGCCAGCGGGAATTTTTCAGTAAGCTTCAGGACAGATGTGGGTTTTTGAAGTCAGGCCATATATTTATGTAACCAAATACAGACTTCTCAGTCTAACTACATGTACCATATAAAGAAAAAAAACAGACCGCTTTTAAAAGAAAGCTATGTAGGAAAGCGACTGAAAAAAGGAAAACTGCATAGTCTAACAAATTACTTTTAAGATCAAAGGTTAAAAAAAAAAATAAATTACCTTTTCTGATTCTCCTCAACAGACTCACTGCAACTGCGCCTATTTTTCAAAGTGTTGTGTGTTGTCCATAAATGCACTGCATTGCCTTGCCTAACTTCAAGCAAGGCAAGACACACTTTGAACAGGTAACTTGCATTTCTGAAGCACTAATGGATAATGAGTGTCCTACCTTTTGCATGTAATTGAAAACCAGGATTCCTTCTTTACTGCTGCTTTTACCTTTTGATGTGGCATGGGTGCAATCTTGAAATGAACCTTTGTGTGGAGGAAATTTGAGTCCTCTCAAAAAATGCACATCATTTTGACTAAGATAACTTAAGTGTGTCCAAGTTACAAGTTTACTCTAATAGCTGGCTACTAAACAGCTTCTTTTATTTCTCCTAATACACAGTAAACTCTGGTTATTCATATAATATAAAGTACAAAGCCATATAAGGTTCTGATATAAGATTGCTGAAATCAACAAAACTATAGAGAGCAAAAAACGTGAGACATTTCCTTTCTAGAAGACTTGGTGACATTAAATTTTTGTAATATATCAATAACATTATTCATAACATTGTAATACTAGAGTACATTCTTAGCATTCTCTTTGCCCAAAGGCACTGCACTTTTCAGGGATTTACTTATCACAAGGTTATTCATCAGTGTGCATTCATCTGGTTAACAAAAGAAGGTACAAAAAAGCAAAGCACTATATTTTTTGCTGTAAAGAACTCAAGCTTTCCAATTCTACACATGTGCAATCAGTTAAAGGAAAAAAATTAACAGGTGACACTTAGGGCCAACCATCCTCTCTGCGCACTGACTTGTGAAAGAAATGGAATACTAAAAAAAGAGACATTCAGAATGAAATCTTAATTCCACTGACTTCATCGTGCGAGGCTAGGTTTTCACCCTTGGTGACTTAGAGCCAAGCCCAAAGTGACAGAGACACATCGGGAGGGAGAAGATATAGTATCCAGGCAATAGCTCTGAAATCTCAGCAGCCTGTATTTCCTACCACCTCTCTGCCTAAGAGTTAGGTATTTTTTTACTGCTACCTTTAGTAGAGAGCCACATTTTATCTATATTCCTTCCTAGTCTGCAATATCCTAAATCTCAGAGAGCACTTTCTCTAAAATGTAAAGGAGAAATGGTAGTTTTTCACTAAGTGATGGGAGAGAAATGCTTCTGCCCCCTGCTTCTGCCTTCCATCCAAGAGGATACACTCCTTGGAAATCAAAGTTACTGCACTACTAGTAATTTGTGCATGCTTAGTGCTTCAGCAAAATGCCGTTTTGGGTGATCAGAACTCCACTTGCCATAACACTGACATAAGGCACTTACTCAGTGATGACAGGGAGCAAAATACTATTTCCAAGCCAATGTATCTTAGGAACAATTCCAGCTACACAGATCAACTTTTCCAGAGTCAGAAGCTTCCATACATAGATTAATAAAAGATGTTTTTGACTCTTCGTAGAGAAATTTTTTCAGTTTTGAAGGGTGTTTTATAACTGCTTCTATGTTTGGTACAGTGGAAGCAGACCTTCCTTCCTTTGTCTGTCACGTCTAACATTAAATCCTCATCAATTTTTCCTCTTTGTGAGAACTGTCACTAGAATGATTTGCACTATGTGTGCCTGTAACTTCATTTCCTCCTTAGATGTTCACTGTTAAGCATGGTGATAGTAACCAACGTTTCCAGCGGGATGGAGACAGATGCCTGTCCTGCTATTGCTCTTTCAATAAAGCCACATTTCAAAAATCCCAGTTCAACAGCAAACACAGCACAACTACATAAAATTTCCCAGGCACTGCCTATATACAGAATATGAATAATATCTACAACTAGGATAGTAACTCATGTTCACTCTCTTAAGTTGCTGTTACAGAATATAATGGACCTTTAATCAGCAGTCTAAAGCATCGTTGCAGATAAGGCCATAGGAACAGAGGGGCATGCTGGGCTCTCTCCCAGTGTTGTTATTCTTTTTGTTAAACTGACTGAAATTCACAATTTTCTCTTTCTCTGGAACTAATTCTGGGTTTAATCTGCTACTCAGGAATTCTTAATCAGTTTAAATAACTTTTATAGTTTTTTAATTGTACATCCCTATATGATAGTGATAACCATGTGTCCACTTACATCCAAAAGGACTACTGGACAAAAAAAGACCATTCAGAATTTCTTCCTCTGTGCCTATCTAAACTATCACACAGAAACTGAGCACTGTCATAACTTATCCTACAATCAGTCCAGATTTGAGACTTTAAGCCAGAATGATACTTGGGCACTGACACGTTGTGTCTGTCCCCACGGAGAGAGGCAATTCCCTTCTCCAGGACACAGCAGAAGCTGCTAAACTGGTTTTTTCAGGCAGTAGAACTGCAGCCTCCATTTTCTCTTCTGTATTAAAGATCTTAATGTAGCCAACAGCAACAGTATAAAATTCACAGCACTCTGGAAGGGCACAGAAGAGTTCAAGAGGCTCTTTTTATATCCTTTCCTATGAATACATTCAGCACGGAAGTGAAATAATTTGATCTTGGGTGTGTACATAAAACATCAATAAAGATACACTATTTTATGGGCCTTTCATGTATTAATTAAAGTAAGCCTGTAAGAAAAGAAGAAAAAAAAAAAGCAATGTTCCTTATATATAGTATTTTTAAAACTTCAGTGAGTCACTAACATGCAAGCATTGATTTTTCTGTTTTGTACTATATTTTCTCTTCTATTCTGCATTGATTTTTATATGCTATGGACCACTCTTCTCCAGACATGCTACTTTGAACTATGTCTGTTGCTCTAAATTGATGGTCTAGCCAGACCATTTCTAATGACCACATGAAAATATGAAAGGCCAGGAAAAAAGGTAACAATATGCTTTCATGATTCAGCACTATACAACCCCAAACCAACCCACTAAAGCAAATTTTTAAATAAGACAAGCTACTGTCTTCTCCAAAGAAGTAAACCTGACATACAGTGCAACTAGAAAACTCCACATTATTCTTTACGTGGCTTACCAGGGTGCCTTAGCACATATTAAGTTGCTATACATGTGGCTAATAAAGGATTCTAGCATCCCATTGAAGTGCTTTGAGAAATTATGCCAAAGGTCAAGTAACTTCAACCACCCAAGAAGCTTTTTATAGCACTAAAGCACTGGAAATAGTAAGAAAGGTTATTATCACACTTTTACGGGGGGGGGGAATCATGGGCACACCATAGCAAATTGCTGTTCAAAGCTCCACTTGGAGCTCTAAAGCAACTCATAACTCATTTGGAAGATAAGATAATGCCAAATAAAATAAAGCAAGTTAAACACAATATTGTTAGGTTTTCAAGCAGAAGAGAAGTTAAATATCCTTTAGTTAGTAATTACTATGCAGAGTTGCCTTATTCTAGAGTCCTGACAGAGATCATCTTTACCAGACTAGAGTCAGAGTTTCAAAGCACTGTAAAGCCTATTAAAATGGAAGGGATATTTTATATTAATTTGAATTAAGCAACAAGTTGGCTATTTGACATGTTATAAAATAAAGGCCTGTTCAGTAACAGCTTTAACATTAACACAAAATTGCTGTAGGAAAGTTCATAGTTTTGATGTCCCTCTAAATCATTAGTTATATTTACATATCAGTTAAAAATGCTGATGTTACTGAACTCTAATATGGTATTAGAGATAATAATGGAAAAATATCGCCACATCAAAGACCGGAAAATATAGGATAGATATGCAGTCCATGGCAGGTTTTTTGCCCTCCTCGCTATTTGGAATAAAACCTTCTCATTTCTACCAGCTCCATGGGCTATCAGAAATGTAATGTTAGAATCACAACATGGTTCTAATCAAAGCAGTTTGAATTAAAATTGTAAATGTAAACTGTACCTTAGAGTAAGCATAAGCACAAAACATTTCCTTCCCCTAGAAGAACAATTTCTAATAGATAGAAAGATGAACATACAAACAGGAGGGAAGTGCACAGCAAAGAAAATTTTAATTCTGCCTCAGTGCCCATGTTTTTGGCCTTTTCCAGAATTTGTGTATGGAAGGCCAAACACATTGTTCAAAGTCATAAATCACAACGAATGAACACGGATGCATCAGCAGGACAATGATGCTGGAGTTCAGCCTCAAGCATATGAACATTTGCATGCCAAATTAAATAACAGAACATGGAGAAAATGTCCTCAGTAAATACACTAACAGCACACTTAACACTCAATTGATTAAGGTGAATCCAACACTGAACTTGTTCAGTAGCCCAAACTTTTGATTTCACTGAACCACAATGACTCTCAGCTTATTTTGCCATTTTACCACTTTGTGTTTGTCTTGGGATAAACTCCTTGTGCCTCTTCAATAATTTGCATAAAAAGTGAAAAGTACTTGGCTGCACGCTTGCATACCCCAACAATGCAGGAAAATCAGTTCAGACAGGAGAAGACAAATGGGGTTTGATGCATCTGGAAGAAATGCTGCCTGCTGCCCAAGAGACAGTACAGCTGAAAATGGACAGGAGAGGGTGTGGCAGGCGCACCCACCCAATGACAATAGGGCTTCTTGGATGCTGAAGTGTAGCAGCTCCTGATTGCCTTTTCTCTCGGGGCTTCACGGTAGTTGGGGCCTTTGGCCAATGGGAGCTGCTATTGACTACAGGTCGGATTCAGCCTGGGTATAAATGGAGTCCCCTGGGGAGCCATTTTGAATTTTTCCCCTGGAGCAGCACGCTGCGGTTGAGGACTCTCCCCTTGGGTCAGGACACCACCCAAGGAAACACCTCGAGGTGACTTGGGTGGAGACACTGCCCTGAGCAGGTCCTCAAGGTTGAGAGCCCTCACTTGTCAGGTGAGTGACAGAGCATTTTGGGTTGTTGTTAAACCCTAGGAAGTTGTTCTGTTCTCCTCTCACAGACATTCAAACCTGTAATTTGCAGAAGGCTAGTTAAGTGTGTTAATAATAAATTTTTAATTTTTGGTGGTTGGTTGGTTGAGAGCCTCTGGAACAGAGGATTATTTTGCTTCAGTGCCAAAAGCATTTATTCCAATATATATTACTTGAAAATAAGTAACTCTGTAGAAAACATACAAGTTAATGCCAAGCTTTAAAAATATTCTTTTCTCAGTTGAATGCTTTCCTGAAAATTGCCTGATCTTGCTGAGTACTACCTACCTCCAGTGCCTGTGTGGAGAGACAGGCCAGTCTCAGGTTGCCCATTGTCTTGAGCTTTCCCTGCTCCATCCACGGGGAGCTGTTTACTGGCACATGTCTCTTGCCCTACCCACCCCTGTCTGTCTGTGAACACTGATCCCATAGCAGCAAAGCTGGCACATGTAGCATACTCCAAGAGGGCAGGGATTTATTCTCATTCACTGGGAACACCCCTCAAAACCTTATTGGTGGCCTTGTTCTCTCCTAATGAGGCAGCACTTACTGTCCTTCTCCTTGCACTGCCTATGGATACTGCCATGCTCCTGTCTCATTCTTTCTTCTACCTCTCTAGAGAGAAAAAAGGTTTCTTTAACTCCTGTCAGATGTGAGGATACTCCCATGGTGCATGGGAAAAGCTTGCTCCAGCCCATAATTTTTAGACAGGACAGACCCAAAGCCACGTAGGCAGGGCACACTCTCATATTGTAGAAAACAATGTCCACATCAGTGCCAGGGCTATTCAAGCTTGGGTTAATAATTTTGCATCAGAAGGATGTGCCACGAGTGGCTGGCTGAAACACTGCCTGCAGGCAGGGCAGCCAGGGCATGGGTTTGTGTTCCCCCACATGCAGGGAATAAGACTGTCCCCAAAAACAAGAGGAGCGAGTGTGCATGAGCAACCCCATGGCTCGGACATCTCTTAGCACATGTGTCCACTTCTGTGTTAACCTTTTCATGAAGTGTTTCACAGCAGCTGAAGAGAATTCAAGCTGAGCTGCAGATGAATAAGACATTTTGATTTTTGTTGTGTCTAGAGACTTGACTAATTGGACATGTAAACACTCTGTGTTTACAACTTTAGAGAGTGCATTTTGGGGAACATTTTATAAAAATCCACCACAATCTTTGAGCACTTCAATTTCCAACTTGAATGTTATTTTAGGATTTGGGGGTTGTTTGCTTGTTTTAAGAGATGTATTTGGGAGTTGTATACAGTACAGACAGACTACTGTGTGTCCTGTTTAATATTTGGCTATAATCATTAAATCATTTTTCTCTTCTCAGTCTTGAATTTATTCCAACCTAGAGGCACACAACGCTCCCTTGTAGCTTGAACGGATAACACATGCCGCTATTATAATGAAATTTCTGTTTGCATTTTAGAGAAATTTGCTCCTCCCTATGTCAACCAAAAATAAAATAATCATGCATAAAGTCTCATGAGTAAATTGGACTTCATGACATGATAACAGCAAACAAAATTTCTTAGAAGTCCATTCATCTTGTGCTGCATTTCTTACAGCTATAAAACAAGACTTCTGTATGGGTCGTAAGTATCTGAACATGAGAGAAGATGAAAATTCAGATACTTCCACACAGCAAGTAAAGCTGTATAATAAGAGACTTTGGTGTAACATCCAGAACAATTTTGGCCTCAAAAAGTTAGTGTGGAAAAAGCACAGGCACTACTCTGTGGACAGGCATTGCTTGTTAGATTTTGGTTCCCTTTTAAAAGTGATACAGGTTCAGAAAAATATGACCTCTGCCAGACAAACAGCACCACCAAATCCCTGCAGCCAGGCTCGCAAGCCCCAGGTGTTGTGCAGTCACTGTAGCAATGAGGGGCAACAGTCTAGAAGGGGACACACAGTGGAGTACAAGGCACAAAACTGTCCTTTTATTTACAAAAGAAAACAAAATCTCAAATGTTTATTGCTGTATCCAAGCTCTTTCAGATACAGAATAACTCTTAGTATATTTACTGATGAATAATGCAGGTTTATTTCCTTTGAGAAATCTTGAGTTTGTAACATTTTGTCTATTCACTTCTATTTTCTACATTGCTTATTAAAATGTGCTAATAACATTCAATACTATGCGAGACTTCAGACCTGCATAGCAAAAATTGCTTCTAGTTCATGCTGCATCATAAATTGGGGGTTTGATGAACTGCCTATATACATATTTTATAAATACAAGGAACATCTTCATGCACCTTTCACATACACCTTTGATTCAAGTCACTGAATGGCAACTTTATATTGATAATGTTTCCCTTACTACTCCTAACTCCTTACTTC
Source organism: Strix uralensis (assembly GCF_047716275.1). Lineage (NCBI taxonomy): Eukaryota > Metazoa > Chordata > Aves > Strigiformes > Strigidae > Strix > Strix uralensis. The sequence goes on along the minus strand of NC_133974.1, from coordinate 37,910,391 downwards.
GGAAATAACATTATTCCTTTCCATTATTCTGGCTTATTTCTATATGTTTTGGTTTTCTTTTCCTTCAAATCACTGCTCTTTCTCTACAGTATCACTATACATTTTATGCTCACCTTGAATTTACTTCTCTGTTTTTATTACAGCTTTTATTTATATTCTATACCAACATTTTCTAGATCATACTCCTAGTGACAGGAACTGATGTAGTGATCTATAAAACCAGGCTTTTACAGCTTGTGATTCCTGCTAGATGTGCTAAAAGAGTGAAAGTGACAAAGCTAAACAGGATAGTAAATTAAGAACTATATTGTGTCAATATTTCACCTCTTCCAATTTTACTGCCTACTGTGACTGTGTCAAAGCAAAGTTAAAAAACATAAATTCAGATTTAATAATTTTCTTATGTCAGCTGAACAACCATATTCCTGTACCTGCATGTTTTAGCGTGCCTTCTTCTTAGGTATCTGTGTTACATTTAGTCCAGAGTCTGTTTAGCCATTCCATGAAATGGTACTCAGTGAATAAAGTCTGTGTCCTATGAAAAGCTGTCCAGACTGGCCTACACTCAATCATCTTTCTAGTCAACTTGGAAAAACATGTTTGAGTCTTCTTTTATTATTTCTCCAGCTGAATAGAGAATAATTTCAAATTTCCTTCATTTCTATAATTAAGTAGTTCTAACAACTTCTACCTCAAACTCCTTCAACTTCTTAAGACATAGACATTCCATTATAGATCAATGGTCAATACAAAGGGCAATTTGCTTCAACATATATTGTGAGAATGAAATAATTTAAATATAAAGCAATAACAATTACACCAGAAGCATTGCTTTCAATACAGACAATAATACAGGTTTACAGCCTGTTCATTAAAATTAGATTTTAAGTGGCACCAGCACAAAATCTGATGTTATTCACATGATTTCAAAATAAATCCCACAGACCAAGCTATTAATTAGTTCCTTTTGCACTAAGTACAGACACAGATGCATAGCGTGAAACTCAAACCTGGTCACGCAGATATTTTTGAGTACCGCATTGCAATCACGTCCTCAAAGCACCACAAAGAGCCATGGAGGACTGTCACAGCTTCATTGGGAAATTCCACCTTAGCTTCTGCTCATGAGAAAACCGAAATAATTGGACTGTTTGGAATATCTCAACATCCCAAATTCTAAAGACAGATAATGTAATGGTATGAAAAATTATTCAGTTCAATCATTCTGAAAGCGTTTTGTTGGAAAGGTTAATTTTTTTTCATTAGGACTCTGTAAAATAATAGTTATTTAAGACAGTTCCTGTCCAATATCAGCCTTAGGGCTATTTTACTTTAAATGTTCATACTGCTGAAATCATTGAATTATTTTGTTGTTGTTGTTCAAGCTTTTTTTGTTTTGGCACATTCTTTCTCTGGTAACCTGCTTTAGAATAAAATTGCTGTGAAACTCTTACATCTTTGAAAGGTATTCCTAGACATACCTACTTTCCCTTTTCCTGAAATGCTTCTCAGAAAAATAGCTCATCTAATAGTTTCTCCTAATGTCACATACTAGCAGGAAATTACATCACTTACTAGAGATTAGGCCTTATTTTGCAGCAGCATGAGGAAATCTAAAGCACCACCAATCCAAACAGACAAATATTATTCTATCCAATTTTTAGATACAGAACTGAAGAATTTAAAAAAAATAAGATCACGTAACTCAGTCCTCAGAAACAGGCTATTTCATTGAATTTGCGGGAACCTGTCCTCTGATTAATATCAATCTTTTGGAAGACTGAAACCTCTGTGTAACTCTGAGAAACACACTGAGTCCTCTGGAAGGGCTCCTGAGGACTGGACTCCATTCACCTGTACATTTCTTTGGTAGCTGACACAACATCCCCTGTTCCCCAGTCCTCACAAAGCGTAGCCAGATGCCCAGGGACAAATTAGTTACCGGGTAATAAGAAAAGAAACTGCGCTACTAAGACAGAAAACCACAATTAAACCAGAATTGCTCTGTTCTTGCAAGAATGAAGAAAATATGTTCCTTTTTAAATCTGTGCAACCTCTACAAAAACCACTGTGCCGACTTGTTATTTTATAGACAGCAACAATCTTTACCGGGCCGGCTAACACCTTTAGTCACATGCTTTTCCTGTATTTTAATAACAGCATACCATTTTCAAGGTATTCTGATATGAGGTTATTGGCGTACACAAAGATCCAAATTCCTAAATTAAATTTTAAATTCCTTAAATGAAAACATTCAAAATTAGTAAAGCATTTTCTATTTTTCAGTAGTTTAGTCATTATTTGTACAGAATGGGTAGAAAGCAGCAAGACCTTCCTGTGACATGCGTTTTCTGTATGTGCAAGATCAGTGCCAGATGGTATGTGTTAATTCCCTACGTTTATTTCAGTCCTATCAGAAAACAGTAACCACTGTATTATTGTGACCATAATACACCCTTCCGACATACAGTCCTATAGGAAGCAGGAATGGGACAACACATTTGATCTACAAGCTATACAACCAGGAAATGAAAAATCAAGGCACTAGTCAGTATACACATCCTAATCCTTTCCCAACAGGCACATATCTTCAACAACAACCTATAAATTTCCCCAGCAATCTTAACTCTGTTCTCCTCAATTTCCAGTTTCTAAATATATTCTCCACCAAATTGCCTTCACTTCTCAGAACAGTAGTATAGATTCAGTAAAAGAGTCCAGCTAAAGAAGGACAAGAAAGCTGACCTGAATAACAAGAAAGAACATTACATATTGTACTATGCCAGCTCAGTGCTGACAAAGTCTCACGGTCAAGCAGCTGCTATTTATTGGACCCAAATGTGACAGAAATTAAGCAGAATAGCTGCTAATGTTCAAGACAGTGTGCACACTCTATCATACACAGAAGCTACAAGTGGCAAGAACTGCATATGATATTAGTGACTATTAAAAGTTCAGTTTTAAAAATAAAAGCTATTTGTTTCAGGCTTACATGAAATTTCTCTCAAAACCATATAATTCAAAATGTTTTTAATGAAATATCAGACCGCATTCTTGAGATTGCCATGAAATACTCAGCTATACCCAAATTTCAAAAACTCTCTTCTAATACATTGTTTATAAACAAAACATAAGTGTTTGAAATTTCATACTGAAAGGCCACCTAATTTTAGAGGAAATAAAAAGAGTTTCATGTAAGTCCTTCCTAAAACAGAATCTGAGGATTCTCTTCAAATCTGATATGTTGCTTAGTCCACAATAAAATTCTGAAGACCTTCAGTGTAGGGTTAGCTTTCTAGCATATTACATCCCAGAGTAAAAGATATGTAATTTTGAAATAATCTGAAGAGATGATGGTAATGACTTCTTAAAGACAAAAAGATCACCTTTGAGTCAATTCTAGATTTTTGACTCATTGTTGAAACCAAAACCTTTACCATCTAAAAGCACTCTTTCAAATTATGATGGTGGGTTACTGCAGGATTACAGCTTTATGTTTGGATTCCTTACTCCCATTATACTGCAAGCTCAACAGGAGTGCTGCATTCAGAACGCTCTCATCTTTCTACAAAGAGATCAATACAGATATGCTCAAAGGCTCATCCCAATAAAAGCGACCTAGAATAACAATCCCTTAATTTACAAGAACAAAGCAACACATCGCAATTTAAATTGGAACGCTAACAAGACAGTAGCGATAGGGAGTGATAGAGCGGCTTTGGTAGACACCTGGCATCCAGCCAAGGTCAACCCACCACACAACTGTTGCAAGCATGAAAGACTTCTAAAATCAAGAATTAGTTCTTCACACAACTGAGTTTATTTTCCCTTGTAGAACCTGTCATTTCATAGTCCCCTACTAAGTCTTGCACTTCTTTCTGAAATTGTGTCACACCATCATCTTCATTTTGTTGATATGACAAGGATGATAAGGAGAAAATGGGATTGCAAGCTGCTGCTCTGTAAAGTAGCTTTTTACTACAGGGGCACTATTGAAAGACAGCCATGGCTTAGAACTTAACCTGCTTTCAGAAACATTGCTTTAATTAGAGAAACAACATGCATACAGGTTGGCCAACCTCACCTATAAGTAGCTCTGGAACAGCAGACACTTAAAAAACAAAACACACCTTGTGGCACCTGCACACAAGCCCCTACTCACAGCCCCAACTCCAGCTGCTGGGACAGACATCCACCTCAACTTACACACCACCACACAGAGACACACATGCTGCAGATCCCTGCAGTAACTGGGCTTTGACACCACCGTCGGTCCAGTAGCTTGCCCTGGATCTTCTATCTCCCTTGCTGTCTCACTCACTGCCAGACACACACCAGTCTCTCAGTTGACCCCAGACCCCATGGTCTCTCCAAGTTGCTGGCTTGGATCCTGGCTCCTCCAGTAGCCAGCTTCTCCAGCTGACTCCCTGTCAGAGACACACACATATATACACCTGGCTCACTTAACCTACCCCCGGCTAGTACAGCTTGATATTTGCTAGTGACAGACACTGACACATTCACCCACTGCCAGTCCCACACCTCAGGCACACTGTTCTCCATGACCCATGTGCTGGCACTCAGACCTCCATACACAGACATGCACACAGAATAGAAAGAGTCTCACCCAGGAAAATAGAAATAGAGTTTATCAAGAAGACAGGACACATAATGCTGATCAGACACAGGACGTGGCCAGTCATATCAACCAGCCTGTTTATATGCAGCCAGTCCTTTTTATACCCTTATCACTCAATGCTTCAGTATCTATTCCTCCCCAAACCACCTTGGTCCCCACCTCTTCCCACCTTTGGTTCCTTCTCTAAACATCCCATAAGTCTTATATGATTCCAAAGTCGTACATGCTGGCAGGCAGCAATCACCCTCAGTCTGCAGAGTGGTCCACAGTGGCCCTGAGCCCTGGTGCTGGGTGTCCCCACTTGGCCCATGGGGCTGAGGCTGGGGACAGCCCTGGCAGGAGTTGGGGGCTCCATTTCCCGGAGTGGGTTATTGGGGTTCCCCTGCCTGCCGCTTTGCCTCTGGGCTCCTTTGCATGCATGTGTGTGTGTGTGGAGATGAGCCTTTTATCACACAACATAATCTACTCGTTTCCCTTTTTCCTCCCTCTCATCCCTCTTTGAAAACATCCTGTTTCTCTCTTATTTTCTTTTTCTTTTCTTTTTTTTTTTTTTTTTTTGACAGGGACACAAATACTAGATTTACATTCTTTCATATTACAAGTGATTAATGTACTGATGATTTCCACACGCGATGCCTCATTATTTTGGAAGTGACATCTCAGTGGGCCCTTCTCCAAGGCTTCTCAAACTGCTCCAACCATATGCCTTAAGCAAAAGTTTAGTGCCCTCTCTGCTGAAAATGACAGTTTTGCAAGCTTTTATACAGAATATAATCAATATGGAGCATTAACTGTACCTGTATTGAATTTATCCTATCATCTGTTGCTCATTTCAGAATATCCGTTGAGATCCCGTATGAAAAAACAAAGGGCAAAGTCATATCATGTAGAGTTTTAACTACACCACTTCATCCTGTTCTTAGTTTTATGTGTTTGAGAAATCAGAGTAAATTACTACTTAACGCAGTAATGTCCCCCTCTGAAATATTCTGTTTGACACAGAACAAATCTTAATTAATACGCTCTCCAAACGCTGCTTTTAATCTCTCATATGCAAAAAGAAAACTGTTCAATAGTTTTCTCCTATACTTCACAAGCAAAAGCCATAGCTTCTGTTCGTACCCTTTTCCTTGAAGTGTACGTCACCATGAAGTATTTGTGACAGTTAACTTTTAAAATAACCTATGTACTTTTATTCACCTTATTTCTATGACAAGACCTCACAGCAAGGATGGAATAACAATATGGAAACTAACCATCTAATCCAACTGGACACACTTTATTGAAGTCTTATTACTTCCATGTGTAAGAGGAAACTAAAGCCAACTACAACCCCCAACTTTTGGCATTCTCAGTATGCATTGTATCCAGCAAAAGAGAATTTCACTTTTCATTTTATTTTTACAGCACAGTTGTATCAGACATATGGACTTAACTTCATCATTTAGAGATCAAGTGTTTTAACTGAATAAAAAAAGCAAGGTCTTTATTATGCCTAAACCAATACTGTTCTTTAAAAAGTTGTAATGCAAAAGAGATTAGAATAATATTTACTAAGCAGTATGAATATTCTTTAAAATATCTTGTATCGGAATTTTAGTACAGATGATAAAATCTTCAAGAATGGATATAAAGACTAATGACACTATGGTTATAACACAGATTCAAGTCAACCAATTTATATGAAAGAAACTCACCATGCATAAATTCAATGCCAAAGAGTTATATTCCAAGTTATTCTGAGGTAGTATGTGTGATAAATTAACTAATATTTCTTAAGATACAAATCCTAGTTGCCTAAAAAATATGAATATAAAATTATGAGCTACTATCATGAAACAAATATTTGCTTTCAATATTGACGGAAATAGCCCTTTATTAAAGCATTTAAACTTTGTTTTCTAAATAAGTGATATTTGTCAAGATACATCTCTGATATGAAAAATAACCCCAAGATAGATCAATCAGGTAAGTACCTTTCTTAGTGGAGGTATGAGGAGATTAAAAACTCATTTTGTAGTTTCAGCAATATATTGACCACCCCATGCAACGACTCTTCCAATATTTACTGATAAGCTTTTATCTTTTCAACTCCCTTTTCTCTCCAACACACATGTTTTCTTTTGTTATGCCAGTAAATTATGAGATTGCTTCACGGCTTAGAAGTTTTCTCCTCCAGTGTTAATAACAACACAAGACAGTAGAGGACAGGCTCTTTTGGTTGAATTTATTTCACATTTTTGTAAAAATTTAAGAAAAATCATCACTTTCAACACTCACAGTACCTTATGACTTTACTAGATTTATGTTAATCAAAGAGACTACCTATAAAAGAAGGGAGGTGGAATATTTTCCTCCTCTTTTCTTTTTCTTTATAGTTTACATGGGTTCAATTTGTGAACAGATAAATTAATGCAAGAAAAGTTATCAGTTACCTAGAGCAAGAAACCATATTGGAGTCAGGAAACTTGTGAAAATAGTTGGAGGCTGGAGGTCAAATACTAATTACATAGAAGGATGATAAATATTTGGTTCTTAATGGAGACTAAATTTTGGCAGAAAAAATTAATGACCTTCACATAATATTAAAATTAGTACAATTACTCTTTCAAGGAAATTGTATCACAAAGATCAAGAAACAGTTTTCTGACTCCTTATGCATACTTAATTCAAAATTACATTCCCAGAACAATTAACTCTATTCCTTCCTACAAAAAGGCTAATTCTCAAACTTTAACTACTGCCTATATGACTTATATTTTATTAGAATCCCATTTGTCTCTAGTCCTATAAATTAACTACTCTAAGAATAGAATAATCAGAAAATGGTAACCAGTGATGGACGCAATTAGTTTAGATGTTTCTATAAACCAGTATCACTGATGTGCATAGAAGAGAAATCAAGTTAAAGGGAAAACCTGTATGCAAGTGTAGAAAGCTCAAAAGGACTTCCAAAAAACTTAAAGCCTAATGCTCCAAATAACTGATACTGATGTACATCTCAACCTTCCAAAGCTGTTCTGTACAGACAAGGTCTACATATGTATGAGTATCACCACACCTATACATGAACCACTTTTGCAGACTACTTTCCCCTAACGGGTCTCTGAACACTATGCCTAACACCACGTTATACTGTTCTGGACCTGGGTGCTTTTTCTGTGTCTGATTTCAACATTCCCAGAATGTATTTTTAAGAAGTTTTGAGGATAAAAATATGAGAAAGGTAAAAATGTATATTAAAAATAGAGTGTACATATTCTTCCTTTGCATCTGACAGCACATCCCCCCTGCTTTTCAGTGAAAGTTAAATTTTCTAGCTTAGCAGATGCTACGTCCAGTGCCCTGTAGGTACACGGTTTCTCAGCTGTTCAAAGTAACACAAGCATCCACAAAACTGAAATTTAATAAAAATGTAAAAAAGAATACAAAAATTATGAAAAACTCAACTTTTAATGTAGTAACACATCTTGTTTCTGTGGGTAGACATATTCAACCATGCACAACACTTAAATAGAAATAACCTGTTTACCTGAACTGTGGAACTGATTTCAGACGCAAATCCTCCTGTCAAGGGAGCCTCATGGCTAATCAGCAATCGCCCAGTCTTCACCACCGACTGAAAAGGAAAAGCAAACCCCAAAAATGTAACCAAATTACAGCTCTTGTGATTTCTTATGTGTACTACTTGTGAAATATCTGAAATATGTGACATTCTTAGTAGTGTTAAAATGTATCTACTTTTCTCCTCTTGCCTCTTCTCTGAAAGATAAATCATCCAAAAAGTCTGAATTAAGTAATTAACAGGATGTTTTAATATTTACTATAAATGTGTTTACATCTTCCACTCCATTTTTAAGCAAATATCAAGACTAAAAATCGATTCCACTGAATATGAATTTACCTTATCAATGCAAACTGTAACATTTATAAAGGAGAATATGGATTTTAACAAGAAGTCAGTAAAAACTTGGATCCTGAAAATAGTAAAAAACACACATGTAAAGAAATTCTTCACTGATGTATATCTCTACGCAATCACATCCTAGGTAAAGTCATGAATTATAGTTATTCAGAAAGTAAAACTGTTAAATAAAAATTTTAGCAAGAAAACAATCATTTTGGATTAATGATGCTTATTTAAGTTTTACATGGCAAATACAAGCAATATTTTCTAATTTTAAATCCTAGTGTTTGTGCAGTTCTTATGTGATCCACTTTATAAATAATTACGTAGCACACAATATATAAAGAAAGTGATCTAAGAATCTTGTAATCAGAAAAATAACTGGGTTCATTGTGAAACATAACAATGAAAGCAAAATATTTTTAATCTGATGGGTGTATAAAGCTTCACCACACCCAAATATCTTGAAGTTTATTGCAACTACATACTAAATTGCCTAGAATCAAACAATATCAGATACTTTTGGTCAGAAATATGGCAAAGTCTCATTTTTCATAACACACATTTTATAATTTCATAAGGTGCATAAAAAAGTCTCATGAACTTCTAGGGATGCACATCAGAAAAAGAAATCAGAATAATGTGTATGTTAATCTTTTAAGAACAGTTACAGTCTGATTTTTAAGTACATAGTGTACTGCAGGTGTACCATTAGCCATCAAGTGGAAAAGCCCAAGACAGTGCTAGCTATCAGATCAGACTTTCTTAATGCTGTGATCTTCAATTTAATGTCTACAGCAGCACATTCTCCAGTTGGGCAGCTCCATGTTGTCTGCTTAATAGAATACATCAAGGCAATGCCTTAATTATACAGTTTTCCTTCTGATTCAAGTACTTTTCTAATTCTTTTGCTTTTCTAGCAATGACTCAATCAATGGCTCTAAGTAGCTCATCCACAGATGTACTGGCAAGTCACAAGCCTATAAACAAGATGACCCATATACTGTACTATGAAGTGGTTTGACAACATTCAGAGCTAAACAAGACAGGAAAAGGCATTTCAACAGTTGGAAAGTAATCTACAGTTACATAGGCTGATTTCTTGCATTGCTTTTGCCAGAACTGGAAACTCCTATCTAAAGAGCAGAGGCATTAACTGCACTGTAAATCTGTCCAATACATCAGAACGATAGCTCAATGAACAAAATGTACACTCCAGTTTTAAGTTGGCATGATAAAACTGATACAATCAATTTTAAGTTATGATAAAACTGATATAATTAATCAGTTCTAAAGGTTATTTTGAGAATCTTCTTAGTTTTCTTTTAAACAAAGATTGATTTGCATATATTTGTTCTTAGAAGTTCACACTGTGAAACATTACAAGCTATTATTAAAGTTACAGATTTGGTTTCTCAGAATTTAATAGTATAAAACAGACATGATTAGAACGTATATAAGAAAATCCACATGGGAACAGACCAGTAATCCAGCAGTCCATTATCCTGTCTCTACAACAGAGACAATTTGATGCTTAGGAAAGAGTAAGAATAGGGCCTTTAATTGTTCCTTCACTATTTCTCAGCCTTCAACTAGTTTCTCGCCACAGGTTTCCTGAGTCTAATATGGTTTCTTGCACTAAGTAACTGATAATTTTTCTTGCATGAATTTATCTGTTCTCGAATGCATGCAAACAATAAGGAAAAAGAAAAAAAAAAAGGAAAAAAAATCTAATTTTGGAAACCTCCTTCTCCTATATGAGAAATCCTTATCTTTACATATGATTCCCAAGGGCCTCAAGGAGCCTGTTTAAGAGCAAGCAAGCAGCTGTGATCATCAAGCATTGCATGCAAGTATCTCATCCCTGCTAAAAAGCACTATGTATCACACCTGGTGGGAAACCATGTTAGCATAGCTTTGGTGCTTTTATTATCCATTCTAGCTTGTTCAGGGTCAGCGTGGATACCTGCACCACATTGTGCCATGTAGAATACCTTAAAAATTCTCCTAATGGCTAAACCAGAATCGAAATCAGCAGAAATTAACCACTATACTGCAAACAGAGTCCTGGACTTTAAGGGTGAGTATTGCGATTCCTGAATATTAGGCTCCCCTGCATCAATTTCTACTTCACATTAACACTAGTTCCTAAACTACAGTGAGTCTTTCAGAAAGACATGCAATCTTAATTATGGTGTTTCCAGTGTTTGCAAATGCATCACAGCTATTGGTAAGTTGTTCCAGTGTTTAACTGCCTCCCCTGTTAAAATTTTGCACCTTATTTCCAAACTAATTTGGCTGACTTCAACTTCAAACTCTTGGTTCTTATTTTACTTCTGGGTGCTAGCTGGAGAAGCTATCTATTATCACATTTCTGCTCCCCACATGAATACATTAAGATTGTGATCAAATGATCTCTTAACCACATTTTTGCTAAACTAAGCAGACTGAGCTCTAAATCTTTCACCATACAGCACTCTTCCAATTCCTTCATCATTCGTACAACCCTATCCTGAATCATCTCCAGTTTTCAATGTCCTTCTTGAAGTACACCCATCTGGAACCAGCATTCCAACCTTTTTCAGAGCATGCCAAATATGGAGATAATATAACCTCGATACTGCAGCTCTTGGATGTATGAGGTCTTTTGGCCAAAGCATAACAACACGAGTCCAGTTTCAACTGATGACTGCGATTCCCTGTTCTTGGGAAAGAGGGTTTTGTCATTAAAGGATAACTGCTTCTTGGAATAAAGATGGAAATACAGTGTACATTTATTATGTCAAGATACTAAATTGTATTTGGATATGCTTAAAAATATATTGTGTGCCTGAACCCAGCTCAGTTAATAAACCTATCTTTATCAGTGACTGTGTCTATTTTATCTATTTCTCCAGCCGTTTGTGATCTTTAACTTATCAGTAATAGTTTTAAATGTTTTCCATATCTTTGATAGAAATATTAAAAAACAGGTTAATAATCAGACTCTGCAGAACCTCAGTGACTTCACTGTTTCCATTCACTAAGATAACTGTATGCCTTTACATGACAAAGTCACCGCAGCACTAATTCCTTACTTCTCAACTATGTTAATTTGTTTTCTGAGCACCTAATTATGAATTGTTGATGGTGTATTTCTAAGTTATTTCTCCCTACTTGCTCCTTCCTTGTTATTTTTTTTTTTTATATATAGTTTTATAGGTTATTCATTCTAAGTGATTTGGGATACAGTTGGCGGGGGGGGGGTTGGTTTGTGGGGGCTTTTTTGTGGAAAAAACACTCCATAAGGTATCAGATCAATAAATTACTGGTAGGATACTTTGGTTCAAACACTGTGTCTCTGTATGCCCTCTTCACTTTAATTATTGTTCTCTCTATCTTACAGATGACAGTGCGATACAGGAATAACAACTGTCAATACCAACTAATGTGATTTTCTTAAACAAATTTTTAAAATATATGTAAAAATGTTTCAGACCATATAGCTTAGAAGAAAGTCATAACCCACAATGAAAAAGTGCAACCTTTTCATACACTGGTAGTGTTCTAGAATGGCTAACTTATTTAATTTCTGTATCTTATTTCCCAGAAGTAAAATGAATAATCAGTTAAAATGGAAAATTTCAAAAGTAACTGCTCTACAATCTATAGGATACAGTGGACATTTTCAGATATTAGTGCTCTTCTATAAAAGCATTCAACCTCCAGGATAACCAAAGCCCAACATTCAGAAAAGCATTTACAGTCCAAATAAATGCAGCATGGCAACATCCAGTAATGGGGTCCTCACCTTTGAAACTTAATGAGAAATACACTGGCATAAAACTGGAGAAGACAGTCATTAAATCAGCACAGTGTAACAAACTGGCCAGCATAGCATCCTACCGTTTCATCACCTTTTAAAAAGGTGGATGGTTGGAGTGTTGGTTTTTTTCATTTGGATTACCTAGAGAAAAGGATGGCCTTTCAGGGAATGATGTATTTTGTCCCCAAAGCCAGAGACTTGCTGCATTTCTATGAGGGCTTGATTCTCCTTCATTTCCCCAACATCCCCACTTTGTCTTCCAAAACCCCAGTCTTTACAATTCTTCTTACCTCGGTAAGAGATCAAAATTTTGAAACACATGCACATTCTAAAGCTCATGTAGAGTACTTTTAAAAAATGCATCTTCATAAAATATGGTGTGGTTTAGGAGACTGGCACTGATAAAATATGTCCTTCTTTACATCCACAACCAGAAGTTGTTGTTCACTGATCTTTAAAGTCCAGGGAGACTTCTGAGGGCACTAAGGGATTCTGTAGGTATCTCCTATCTCAAATTAAATGAAAATGGAAACTTTTTTTTGCCACCTTTAGTAACAGTCTATAGAGGGAAGTCAGAAGCAACATCCAGGCATTTAGAGAGCATGGCTCCTCTTTCTGTCATGGTCACTCTGCACTTTCACAGCTGAGTTCAGCTGATGCAACCCTGGTTGCTCCCAAAAGGGAGAGGTCCTACCCTACCCAGAATCTCCTGTTCCCAGCCCATCCCTGGCATCTCCACAAACACTGTAGGGGTCATGGGGTAAGCCAGTTGAAGGAGATAATCTGATTTATCCTGCAGCAGTGTATGGTCAGCACAAAGCAGCAAACACGGTTCCAGATACAGATTCAGAGATCAGAGACAGATCAGGATTAACTCACAGAAAGTTTCAGCAGTGCCCCCTCCCTCTAGAAGGCAGGTGAGACACAGGTCATGGCACTCCACTGTCACCTGTGCTCTATCCAGTCATTAGCAAAAAGACTCTAGGGCTTTCAACTACTAAATTAACCCTAAAACAAAACCAGAAACCAATATTGACTATACCACCTAAATTTTGTTGTCAGGACTGTTTTACACTGGTGTCATCCACAAAGATGACAATTGACATTGCATCAGAACAAAAGGCTAGCAGCATGATCACCCTGATAATGAAATGTAAAAAAACCCTAACGCCTTTGCAAGACTAATGCTTTCATATTGCACTCTGAAGGTTTTCTGAACTGCAGCCCAGCATTTTTGCAGTGAAGCAGCTGAGCAAATTTTCAACCTCCCTGACCACACTCTTTATCCAAGAGTTTCTATAATCACTTTTCTGTTCAACTCTCAATTCGTCACGTTGGCCGCTTTCTCCCCTCCTACAGGCACTGACGACAGAAGAAAACTACACAAGTCTGGTGCTTCCAAGCAATTTGAAATCTAAGCGCTGACACTACCAACAACATTCTGTGCCCTTACTTAGGAGAAAGCAGACTTAAACCAAAATGAGTTTGATGATCAACAGCATTTTACACTATTACTCTACACACATAGCAACAGCTCTGCTTCCAGTCTAACCAGCTGCATCACTAACACAGCAACTGCCTTTAAAGAAATTGTCAAAGTCAGAATTAGATTATAAATGGCTTATACTGTGTCACAATGGCAAGTTGCCTATTTTCTTTAAAAAGAAAATCTTGTTCTCAGAATAAAAGTATTTTCTATCTCTTACAGAAAAGGAATTATTTTGATGTTCACTTTCACATTTAAAGTTCTGCATACTTTTGATCATGTTCTTTAAAGAGTATAAAAAATTCCTGCGTAACTGAAAACACAGCTTTCCAAAATAATTTGAAAGAAGCTGGCAAAAGTACTGAAATTGTATTTGTATTATATCTCACTTCACACTAAGCATGTATCCAAGCAATTATATAATTGCATAAAAATGAACATTAATAGATGCATGCCTTTACTGAAAACCAATCAGAATATGGAAGCTTAAAAAAACCCCACAACTTGGTAAAGTTTCAATAAATGCCTTGAAAAACATTTTTTCTTTTTCATTTTTAGATCAGCTTTAATGAATTCGTGCTTGGAAATTGTAAAACCCAAGGGAGGCTACGTCGCCCAAACCATTAGTTCTACTTTCCTTTTAATGTTTCAATAACGAATGAAATTGCATAGCAGCATTCTTGGTGCTGAATAGCATAAGCATAGGGATAGAAATAAGATCCCAGATTTTTATTCAGCATTTCCCACAGAGCAATGTATAACATAACCTACCAGATGAATCACTGAGATTACATTTACTAAGCACATGCTAATCCATAGCATGACACATTAGGTCCAATGTACACCAGATACAATGACCTGTTTGTGCATGTGATATACTGACAATCTTAAGAAATGCAGTTATTGTGTCCCCAGTTTCAAGGCACCCCAGAGCCATGTTGGAGTTGTGGAATCTGTGGAAAACCAAATAGATCCTCAAGCACCTTTTTTTTTTTTTTTTTTTAGTAGAAGGAATAGAAGTGAAGAAGAATAGGATGTCATAAGAGCCTGGATATGCAAAAACCCCATAACTGCCTAACAATTATGATCTAGTTTGCAAATTATAACTATCAGTTGAACAGAAGAACTACCTTCTCCTAGAAGTAGTAAAAGCTAGGAATAGTATGCACTTTTTAAAGCTCTAACACAGCAGAAAAAATAATTCATAACATTAAAGAAAAAATATTAAATAATTAACCTGAATTAAAAAAAAAAATAACATTACTTGGTGTAGTTTTCAACAGTACTAAATTCTCAGAGAAGGAAAATGAGAGCATGCCGTCAAATCTACTATATCATGTCTACACTACACTCCCAGATTAACTGAAACAATAAAATCAAGATTCAAAGACAAACAAATGACACGACAAACCATTATTTCATCACACACAGCTCAACAGCCCAAAGTATGAATAAGATTTCTCAATTACTGGTAATGAGACAGACAGCCTTACACTTGTTCTGTTAAGATTCATAAGGCTAGTGTAAGTACAATAAACATATCAGAGTATTGCAATAATATCACAGAGAATCCTAACCGAACACTGGCAACAATGCACATAGTTCAAACTACTTAGAAAGGAAAAAACATCGTTCTTATTCCATCACTTAGGAAGGCCACTGGAGAAAAATCTTAAACAAAACTTTTCAAACACTAAAATGAAAAAACATAGGCAGTTCTGTAATAGAGTATGCTGATTAACAGCAGGGAATGAAAAAGAAAATTCACTTTTTTTTAACTTGACACAATGTCATCCTGTTAGTAGTTAACCAAAACAGAGGCTTTTAATCCATTACTGCCTGCTTGTTCAGCTGATGCAGCTGAGGTTTGTGTTTTCTGACCTACAAGCCTGGAATTCATTGACTGCAGATGCACAACCCGAGGCTGCTGTGACAGGCTGTGGCCGGGACAGAGCTTCCCCAAATCAAAAGGATCTGCAATAATTAATTTACATGGCGAGGACGAGCAGATCCATTAGGGCTTCCAGACTGCAAAGAACACAAAGGTGAACAGACATGGATTCTGGTTTCTCAAAAAGAGAACCAAAACGTGGTCCTTGGAAGGAGACAACAGTAACAGTGAACAGGGACTACTGAAAGAACAGAGAACAGCCCTCCACTAGTGTTCAACACAGCACAAGACCTTCACACATTTGGGTAAAGAGGCTGTTCCCTGCTGCACAACGCTCCTGTGACACTATGACTATACCCTTACCTGCCTTCTCTGGAGCAAAAGACAATCACAAAAAAACCCAAAAACTAAACCCCAAAACTTGTTATTCAAAACTCCTTTCCAATTAATTTCAAATCAGAATAAAAGACCAACTATTAGAGAAAACAAAGATCTAAAAGCATAATGCATTACAACTCCAAGTATCATAATAATGAAGAAAAAATGTAGAAAAGTATTAAAAATGTATTTGCTGTCCAATGAGCTGTTTACCTGAAACCAAACAATTAATGCTTCATGAAATAAATTATCAAAACATGTACTAACATGTAGCATGTTGTAGACAACTCTCATACTCTCCACTGAGCTCTCTGAAAGTTATTACTGTTCATTCAAATACTGATTTCTAATAAGGAGTAAAGCTCCCAGAAAAGTGTTCAAGTTAATTTTATGTGACTACTTTAGATTTGTTCTCCCTAAAAGCTCAGTCTTGCTGTACTTCTACCTGGCTACTACTTCTATCAACTCCATAGTATTAGCCCAATATAATCGGATTAAAATCCTAATGACAGCTCGAAGGAAAGGGAAGGAACAATCTGGAGCACGTGAAACAGCTGGACTACATTTTTAACAGCAGCAAAGGCAGAAGCAGGAGGAGACACTAACAGCAGGATGAGGAAATAAATAACTAAACAAAAACCATACTTCTGTGTATAGCCAGATGTCCATCATAACTCTGACCTTTGACCTTCCTTTGACTATGTTTAAGATTAAGTACCAAGAAAGATTTTGTATTACAAATACTGTCCTCTAGAGAAAAAACCTAGATGGTAACAGTAAAGGCAACATTATTAGTATGGGTCTCTGTCCCAAGGAATTTGGATTTTAAAAGACTTTGAATAAGGTCACATTGATAAACTACACAAAGCAGAGATTCATAATAAATTTGTAAGGCTTACCCTTTGATATAATTCTAGATACATATAGAAAGGTATACACAGAGCACATACGTCCAGAACTCAACTGGCTCAAAGACATTTTCTTTCCCTTTAAGCATTCTTCAAGTCCATACATGTGCATCACCTGTTGTGGGGTTGGTGAGCCCTGTTCCTGTTGTCACAAAGATTATGAATAAAATCACTTCCACAATTTCCATCTAC
Organism: Strix uralensis; assembly: GCF_047716275.1. NCBI lineage: Eukaryota > Metazoa > Chordata > Aves > Strigiformes > Strigidae > Strix > Strix uralensis. The sequence goes on along the minus strand of NC_133974.1, from coordinate 37,893,185 downwards.
ATCTGAGCTGGTGGTCAGGAAATCAACCTGTACATTCTGTACAAGAATTCTGTATTTCTACTAGATGAGCTGGAGTGAGGAAACAAGTTAATAGGCTTGCAATAATTCTCAAAACCTATTTTCAGACAATTGTCTGAGAAGTCTGACCCTGTAGTAAAGAGAAAAAAATACCATAATAGGTAAAATTCCAATTTTTTTTGCTATATACTATTTTTCTTACAGTGAACAGTGTGTGGCAACTGAATTAAAAGTGTTCCTTTTGATAAATTGCTATGGAGACAACCAAGCATTCAAAAAAAGTTCCTTGAAGACTTCTCTGTACCATCTCAGTTTTAATATGTATATCTAGCTATATGCAGATGTCTGTATCTTTGTTTCCTTGTTACCAACTGAAACACAAATATTACATTGATCTCTCATATCAAGAACAAAACAAATTAAAATGTCTCTGAAGACTGAGATTAATTGCTCCAATTCAGTGTGTCAAAGCAACAAAAATATTTTGCTCAGGAGTCATCATTCACAACTTGTTCTGTCACTCAGTATTAATAACATCTGAGATGTCTAAAAATAAACAACATCCAACAACTAATTCCCAGTTCTCTTATCAGCTTCACTTGTACAATGTACTACTGTGCTCCTGTTTAAACCTACACAGCTACTTATGGCATAATAAAAACAGTTCTCAGGAAGAAATATGGTCCTTACACCTCAAATAGCACTGCATTAAGCAGTTGAGGCTTTACTGCCTCTAACCTCAAGTGAGGTGCCTGCAATGGGTTAGGTGTTCATCCTGACTTCCTCCTATATGGAAGTACATAGATTTTCCAAGCAATGGATCTGATTAAACACCTCCTTTTAATAAGAAAGATTACAAATAAAACCATCAGCATTGGTCTAACAGTTTGCCTGCCCCTTTTATTTACATAACCATTTATACCATTTAGACTGCGCCCATCCACCTAAGGGCAAAGGCTCCAGCCCTCAAACATCCTGATGCCTTTATCAGTATCTTTCTTTTATTGAGGGCCCAGGCCTTGAATATTGAGTGGAGGGAGGCAATTGCTGCCTTTGATCACTAGGTCACACTTGTGCTGACACAGCCCAGGATGCTGTGGGCCCTTGTTGCTGCCAGGACCACTGCAGGCTCACGGTCAGCTCACTGCCCACCAGGGCCCCCAAGGGCTTTACCTGGCAGAGCTGCTCCCCAGCCAGGCACTCCCAGCCTGTATCACTGCAAGGGGCTCTCCCTTCCCAGGTGAAAGACCTGCCATTTGACCTTGCTGAATTTCATAAAGTCACTGTCAGCACATTCCTTGTCAGTCCATTCCTCCAGCTTGTCTATGTTCCTCCACATGGCAGCCCTGCCCTCAAGCATATCACTTGTTTCCCCCTCTCAGAGTATGGTCTCGTCTGTTAAGTTTGATGAGGGTGCACTCCATCACCTCCTCCACATCATTGATCATGATGTTTGAACAGGACAAGTCCAGTACAGATCCCTGTGGCACTCGCTTGTCACTGGCCTCCAGGTAGAATACCGTACTCCACCCATTAACCATGACCCTCTAGGTCCAGTCATGCAAACAGCATTTTATTTATCCAGCTGTTCATCTGATTAGAGCGTAACATCCTAACTTGGATACAGGAGTATTATGGGAGATAGTATCAAAAGCCTTGCTGAAGTCAAAGTAAGTGTCATCCATTGGCCACGTCTTGTCTGTAGATCCAGATGCTTTTATCAAAGAAGGCAATCTCGTTGGTTGAACATGAGTTAGCTTTAGCAAGACCATGGTTGCTTTTCCTTATTTTCTCCTTAATATGTTCAGAAGTTACAGGAAACTTTCAGTCTGGGTGAAGAACACTAGTTTTAATGATTAAAAACAGCATCAAAGCATTTACTGATAATTATATATATAGCATTTTACTAAATTTGATCACAAAAAGGTAACCAAGTGCTCACTGAAGCAGAAAACATGCATCTGTAAGCAGTCTGAGTGCTGTCAATGAGATGACCCACAGTAGGGAGCACCCTGGCAATCTCAGTACACATTTGCAGAACTGTATTATAAATCAATACTTAGAAAAATATTACTGCAGTTTTCTTTTCAGGCAACTCTTCAGTCACTTCTGGATGATGGGGTAGAGTGTACCCTGAGCAAAGTTGCAGGTGACAAAACTGGGAGGAGCGGCTGATAGGTCAGAGGGTTGTGCTGCCATTTGGAGGGACCTGGACATGCTGAAGAAATGGGCTGACAGGAACCTCATGAAGTTCAAAAAGGGAAGTGCAAAGTCCTGCACCTGGGAAGGAACAACCCCAGGCACCAGTATACACTGGGGGCCACACATCTGCAAAGTGGCTTGGCAGGAAAGGGACATGGGTGTCCTGGTGAACACCACATTGACCATGAGCCAGCAATGTGCCCCTGCAGCAAAGAAGGCTAATGGTATCCTGGGTTGCATTAGGAGGACTGTTGCCAGCCTGTCAAGAGAGAGGTGATTATTCTCCTCTACTCATCACTGGTAAAGGCCACACCTGGAGTGCTGCATTCTCTTCCGGGCTCCTCAGTACAAGAGACATCAACATATTGGGGAGAGTCCAACAAAGGGCCACAGAGATGATTAAGGGGTCTCATCAATGTACATACATACCCGAAGGGAAGGTGCAAACGAGACAGAGCCAGCCTCTTTTTGAGGTGCCCAGTGACAGGATTGCATAGTTTATGCTATTATGCTGATGTTGCATAATGCACTAGTTAAACATCACCACTTTGCAATCCACATCAGGATGGATCATCTCCCCAGTTTAAAATGTATGCATGGCAGGAACAGTTCATAAAGAACTAATATGACCACAGCTGGGATGTACATATGAAACATCTTGCAGAGAAATGTTAGCATAAACATAAAACTTACTGCCTCAACACACCAGGATTGTATTATTCCAACATGTATCATTTTACACTATAAATGCCAAAAATAATTCTGAAAGACTAACGTGGCTTCCTCCTGCATAGCACTGAAAACATAACGCTGCAGTGTTAAGATAGTGGTGCAGAGATAATGAGAAATGAAAACAAGTACAGGAGTAACGCAAAGTAACCTGGAAAATTTTAAAAATTACAATCAAAACCAGAAGAGTTGGCTACAAGGCTAGGCAGAACATCCTAAGAAGCAATGAAGACAGTGGATAATAAAACAGTTATGGCCTTTATATCCTACACAGCATTGTCAGAGTATGGCTGAGATGTTCAACAGAGAGATTTATAAGCTTCCTATAGAGCAAAAAACCAAGGACAGATTCCCAATGTGTTAGGCACCGTAAAAATACAGAGTAGCAGAGAATTCCTCTCCAAAACAACTTTCAATTTAAATAGCTAGGACTGTGAAAAAACAAAAAGAGATATGACACCACAGGGTGCATCTCAACACAGTTTGGGCTGCTTGATATATTTTTTTAATAGAAGAGCACTAAACTAGATTAAAAGGACAGATATTCTACCAACCAGTGACTAACTTTCTAATGCCTTTCAGTAAATTTACTCTTGTAAAACAATGCTGCTACAAACCCTCTTGTAATATTGTCATAACACCATTCTACATACCCTAAAGCAGTTAATTGCTAAGAAAACAGTAGCTGTTAATAATGGTCATAGGATGTGGAGACAATGGAGAAGAGTTACGATTTGTGCAGATGGATACTCCTGCTTAACCTAAAAATATTTAGGAACACACTGACCAACTTTGGTAAGAGATAGGCAAAGAAAAATTACTTCTGGAATTCTAGGTCATGACCTCTTGATATCCTTAACATAAACTGCTACATACACACTGGAATCAATTGTTTAGGAAAGAAAACGGATTCAGAAGTCAAAAGCAAATTTGAAAATAAAACCCACCTGGTCCATTCTTATTACTTCATATACACTATATTGACTTTATTGCATTCTTGTCCTCCACTCTTCACATCTCATTTGTTTTCTAATACTGGAAGCTCTCCTTAACACTGATAATATTTTTTAATATACATTTGCTGCAAGGAGTCCCTGTTTACTTCTGAGGACCCCACATACAACCTGGTTAACACTACTAAAATAACATGAATATAAGAATGCTTCTTTTGACCAGCTGCCTCTAAATCTCCCAGTCACTGTCTTCTAGTAATAACTATGAACAGATTCCTTAAATAGGTTTTAAGTATAAAGGCAACCAAACTAATGGAAAATATTCAGGAATCCACTGGACTGGTAACTCATAATTCCTCAATACTTTGAACTATATTTGCCTACTTAACCACAATTAAATACATCTATTCAAACAATCTTCTTGAGTGTGTAGCCTAAAACATAAAACTTAATAGTAAAGGTTTCAGTATCCTTTTCACTATAATCTTTTTATTAAAAAAAAAAAAAAAAAAAAAAAATCCAAGGTTTTCTGAGTGGTTTTTGAAGTTCCCCCAAACCAACTTTCAAGAAATGACTATAGTCTTCTACACCCAAAAAGGCAGGGAAAACACCCACATTGCAAGTCCCAAACTCTTAGAGCCACCTACCTCAGGACTACCGAGCTACCTAAACTCCTGAGACACTAAGAAGATCTAGCTAGCTTTATTTATCCCCTTCCTCATAACCACCACCTTTCACTTTCAGCACCCTACCTCTTCCAGGTGCTCTAACTCTCATTTAGAGTCAATATGGAAAACTCAGACAAGCTGTTAATTCCACCGCTGAGTCATAAAACATTATGAGGATGAACAGTGGCTCAGCTAGACTCCTACATGCAATTTATTCTTTTATTCCTGAAAAACAGATGGGATCTTGAACAGTTCTGAAAGAGCTCCTATGGACAATCCATTTTTTTGCAAGATTCATAAACCTTCTGTTAGACCAAATGTTGTACTACACTTCCTGTGCAAAACACCAGATAAACAACCACTTCAGGTGTTTTGGAGGATCCAAGAATGGGCCAACTAATTCACTGCCATACTCACACCCCAATACACACAAAAACACTGTCAGGAACAAATTTTGACAGTATTCATCCACAAGCGAAACACTGTGCTGACAGATATGACCCACTTAACAGGCCTCCTCAGAACTTTATTGAAGCTAACCATAGATATGGAGAACTTAAAAAAAATCAATTACTCTTAAAAGAAAAAAAAAAAAAAAAAAAAGGAGCATCAGGTCACCGAGAAAATAAATAAAACAATCTGAAATTTTACTGATGAACCCATCATAATAATTTCATTTGCCCCCATAAAATTACTCAGGAGCTTCTACTAACATGATTCAAATAACCATGTAGGACAGACAATAGTTGTGTCCCAGCAAAAATCCTGCTTTGATCAACCCATGGCACAACAATAAAAGACTTTCAGAAGCTATGTGAACCACTGTCTTTCATCTTTACAATTACATTAAAACTGTAATGAAAAACCTAACAAAATATACGGCAATGTACACACACCTCCTAATACAAAGGCTATCAGTCAATAAGAAGGTGCAGCATGTGACTGACAGCCAGTAGGTGGAACAACAGGAGACAGATGCAAGATAGCCTGCAATTGTCATTTACTACCTGGGCACCCTATTTGCCAAATAGAAAGATTAAAATGAAACTGGTATTTCTTAAAACTGTAGATGAAGAACTGTGATAAGAAGAATATAAGAACTTGAAGGCAGGACAGACAGAAGAAAAACATGAATTCTGGAAAATGAGACATGCAGAAATGTAGATGAAGAAAAGAACAGCAAGAAAAAAGAAAAGGCCAAGCAAGAGAGATACCAAGTTGCAGAAAGAAGAGACCTGGATTCTGGAAGGTATGGAGAAAGGAACTGAGAAAAGTGTTGGCAATATCAGTTGTGGCATACCACCTGTTTTTTTCACTCTGGTTCATAGTGGAGTTCTAGCATGACCAGGACAGTAGTGGGACTTTGTCCAGGCCATGACAGTCCACTATTAGTTTGATCTATGCAATTTCCTCTTTATCCCTATATGGTGACTCCAAAGATTCCTTCTATCTGCTTCTGCTCTATTCTAAGGCTCAAGCCCTTTGACAGTCTTCAAATGACAAATGTAATTATTTACCTTTCTCTTTCAGCAGAAAAAAACAGCCCACCCAGTGCTCAAAGAATCCCTTCTAAAACATAAAGCATCCTCAGGCTACTGTGTTGAATTGATTTGACCAAGCACCTCACCAACCTTTCAGCAGAAAAAGGAGACTGAAAGTCAAGTTATAAGACTTGTGTGAGTAGCACATGAAATCTAATAAAACATTATCTATCTGTAAGCTAATCATGCCAGCCAGAATGACCGATAACACAAACTAATCAAGTGTAAAGTTTCAGAACTGGGCAAAGGGGTTTGTTTATTTGACCAAAAACAAGAACAAGGGATAAACATCTGTGAAGATGTCTTTCAAGTGTGGCGAGGGGGGGGGGGGGGGGGGAGGGGAACAGACACACTTTGCTGACATTCTTCATATCAGCAACTGTCTTTTTCAAGCAATACTGAAAGAATCACCTCAAGGAAGACCAGAGTATGTATGTGAAATTTGAAAGCTAGTGCAATTTATAATCTGAATAACTGTTCTGAAAAGCTACTACACTTCTAAAAAAATTTGCACTAAAACTCCATAAGAAGCAGAAGCTTCAGCATCTATGCACCCAGCATCTGCTTCATTTCTATTTCCTAAACTTAACTCGAATTTTGATAGCACAAATTAATACACCTCATCACAAGACAGACGAATCCATTTCACTGCAGCTATTGAACCCACTTATGCTTAGGATTCATTTGACTTAATATCTGAATTACATGGATTATATGGGAAAGCATGAGGCAATATAATGGAAAGATCTGAGCAAAATAATCACTAAATAATTTAATAAAAATATGAAGTAGACCAAGATGGTTAAGTAGATGCCTGAAAATGAGACCTGTGCCATCTTTGATCCCTTTCAAAAATAAGCGTTACCAGGTGTCTAATGGTTATGATAACTATTTGAATGATACAAACTGTTTACTGAATTTTGTGCCTAATTTCTTGCAAACCTATGTTTTAAAAATTATTGTATCTTTTGTTTGTTTTTCTGAATACATTTTTCTGTATTACTTCCCATTTAAATTAATTTTTCTAAAGCAACAACCAATTCCTCTTCTCTTTTCATTCTTTCAATGCTATATTTTGTCCTATTCTCCCTTCTATTTTTGCACTCTCTTCATCAAAAGCATCTAAGCAATCCTCATCTCATTTCTTCTTCAATATCCATTCTTTTCTATCAGTTACACACTCTCCGTATCTGACCTACTTCAACTTACAGAGGAATGAATAGTCATTTTCAAGCTATATATTCATTTTCAGCCTCTTAGCCAAGGAAATGAGGGTTCTGCAACCTGATCTTATTTTTCTGTCCATTTGTCAGTCTCCTGATAGCCATTTTGCAGCCAAATGCAAGTCTTAAAGATATTAAGTTCCTGCAAGCTTGGTAAAAATGAGTCTCTCTGGGTAAGGGAGATTAGTACTCCTGCTAACCGAATAAGTCAGTAAAAGACAAGCCGCACTTAACACTATCTTTCCCGCAGCTCTTTCAGCAACCAGTAAGCACCAATAACCTGTCTTTAGCGCTACTTTTTGTCTAGCCAGGCATTTAGAAAGGAGCTGAGCATCTTAATGTAGGTAAATGGAGAATATGGAATAGTGGAAGGTAGGAAATAAGGAACATAAATCCATAGAAAACCAGGCTTCATTACTCATGCAGTAATTATTTTTCATTCTTTATCATAGTGTTGTTATCCAAAGTAAAAAAATAAATTCATTTCTATGCCTTCATAGCATTGCATGGGAAGAGAAAAGAGAGAGTTCCCTGGGTTTTTTTCAGGCTCCAATTTCATAGAACGTTTCTACTATGTTGTTGGGATTTTTAAATTATTAACACAGTGTTATCACTCAGTAATTTGCCTGTAACTTTTTAATTTAAATTTCCATTAAATTCCACGAAACAATATGTTATTTTATATTTAAGTAACAACTCTGTTGCTTCTACTACAATAGCTTTAGTTTGAGCTTTTTGATTCAACTCACTCAATCCAGTAATTTGGATTTACCTTCTTTTTCCCCAGAAGAGGGACTACAGTTGCAATGCTTGGGATAAAGGTAAAACATTACCTCTCAACATCAACTGATTAAGATTACATCATACAGCTTCAGACTGTTTGTCACATACAATTGATCCAGAAAACAGGAAAAGTAAAAACTGCAAATTTATATACACTGAGTCATCACATAAACAGAGGTTGAGATTCAGCAATCTTTCCTTTATAGATAAACTTGAGTTTTATAATTTATTACTCCATTTTCTGGCAAATGTCACTATTAAAATCTTCCAGCATTTTCCACCAACATCTGTCTTGCATATCCAAGCTAAAACTAATAAAAAGGTTAGATTACACTAAAATAAGAACTTCTCCCAATGCTCAAAGACATTAAAAAGGATAATCATGTGCCTTAGTTCTCTTTGTACTCAACAAAATTCATTCTCCATTTCCATTCAGTTTAATGGTCTTTGTGCACAAGTGACGTGCTACTTAGAGCTATAGTAAGCCAATGACATTTGATAGGTTAGCACAGGACAATAAAGCATTAACATGCAAAACAACCTAGAAACCGTCAAAAAATATATGCATTTTTCATTGATGTCAATGGAAGTCTCTTTAATGGCAAACACCAAATCAAGGCTCATATTTGAGACAGATATTTCTTGACACACAACAGAGCTACATTTAATTGCTGCATTGAATCTTTTATCACAAGTGTTAGCCCAAGAATAACTACTTACAGTGATTTTAAAATGTACACAAAAGAAAATCTATCTATAGACCAAGAAATATATTTTACTTTTAAATAGCCTCTCCTGGAAAAAAAATCATGAAAGTAATCTCGGAAAAACAGCCTGCTTCCATTAACTGATATATAAACTTTTCCATTGTACTGATCACCATAGCAAATGAGTCAGCAGCATGAACAAATTATCAGCATTAAGAGTTTATAAATATTCCATATCTATTTAGTGTACACACCTCAAAGACCAACTCTTTGGTTTCTTGTATTCAACACGATACACGGACATTACCATTTTTCACTTAGATCACCAGCTTAAAGACGTGTTGAACCCTTTACATGTTTATCAACTAAAAGACAGCAGTCATCTTTGTACGTGACAGAATAAATAATCAAAGCCTGTAAATCATTCACTTCAGAGTTCTGAATATTGCTGAATAAAAATGTCTTTATTCCCTCCTTTCTGCTTATTATGTATTAATAACATATCTGAGACACAGTGTTTACTCTAAATACTTTGAAATGTGTCTTAGACTAAGTGTCACATGAAGATTTTTCTCCCAAATCACTAAGGCAGTTTTTATGGTCAACGGCAGATATGATGCAGACAGAAAACACGAATTTGACGTAAGAACCACACAAAGCACAAATGAGCCTTTCTTGTCTGAAGCTTTGATTTCCTAATGTAAAGTTATTGAATAACACTCATTCCGAGTTAGAAATGAATTCTGCATCACTGTAATCACTGAAATGCCTGTAGAGATCTCCTCATTTACATCCTCTATATATGTAGGGACCAGAGAGAGAAGACATTAAATCCGGATCCCTAGAAATACCAGGGAGCTTTGTACATCTAAGAGAATGACAATGAAGGAAGCATAACCAAACTTGTCAACCGAGCAAAACTGTATTGACCAGAATGTCAATTCATTCTTGGAGAGGAATAATTAGCAGAGCTGTAGATCTGTTATGGACCTTTATGTAAACTTGGTTTCGTAGTGGATGGGCCAGAGGTAAGACCAATCACTCCGCATTGTAGGTGGTAAACAAAATGTGGTTGTTCACTAGTTCTTTCCATTTTTGTACTGAGCAACATTTGCATTTGCTTACAAAAAACCACTGTACACTGCCTTTAACAGCAGCTCATCAACTTACTGCTCAATAACAAAATTTGTGTTCTCTGATATGCTTTGGAGCTCTGTTTTTGCAGAAAGCTTTTCATGAGCAGGTTTATCCCAGTTTCTAGATCTCTCAGGTAAAATTTTCTACTATAGAATGCAATCATTTTTGAAAGAGATTGTTGCTTAGCCTTTGTTGTCACTTATTTTCCTCAAATGGGAAAGCAGACATTAAACAGCCAGTGTGAAGAATTCAGAAAACTGGAAAAAGGGCCTAAGTGGTTGTATTGTAGTGCCTCAGAGAAAATTAGACAAAAGATCCAAATCTTTAAAAGCTACTGGAAGCTCAAAACTATGAACATATTTATATTAGACAACACAGGAAGAGGAGAGATTAATACATATTTTATAAATGTTAAGACCATGGCACAAAGAAATTAACTTGCCAAATACCCTAAATAGTATGTGGCAGAAAGGACTTGTAAGGCACATGACTAATGGATATCACAATCTCTTCCTCTATACTCCTGCATTGCTAATTATGTTTAGTTATAAAAGCATTGAGCCTCTCAATTATATAATTTTTGATTGCTCAAAGTCTTTTTATTTATTTAAAGATCAGTGTTTCTGTATTACCAGTAAATATTTTATTTCTTTAGAAGTTTGCCGATGTATACAAGATTCACAATATTTTAAGAACACATATGGGGAAAGCTTAAAACTGCATCACAACAGCAATTTCCTCAGTACTTCGCTAAACCATTAGCTTACTCAATTGTGTTTGTTCTGACATTAATTTAGGTGATAATAAAATAAAGAGGAAACTAATAAAGAATATGGGATGGAGGGAGAATATGAGTCTTGACTTCTACTTTGCAGTAACATTTATTTTGATCTTTTCCCAATACTGAAAAAAAAAATGGTGTTTTATTATTGTGTATTACAAGTCAGAAAACTACTGAACACTAAGTGCCTTAAGTAAAACAAGTTACAATCATCTTAAATATTTGACAACTATTGAAGCCACAGAAAAAAAAAAATATAGCTAAATTTATCTTTTGTAATATGCAAACTCACATGTGATACTAAGTCATTTCTGAAATAAGAAGGTTCCATATATTAGCTTTTCAATTACTCCAAGTAATTGCCCCAAGAAAATATCTACATTTTGCAACATTTCATTAGTGCAAGCAAATGTAATTAGGTAAAACAACCAAGATCTTTAAGGTTTAACTTCAGAACAGCTACATCAATCATGATGATACTTTTTAAATCTAGACATATACATAACCAGTAACATATACCTTAACTGCTTTATATACATTTTGATTGTCCAGTAAAAGGGACAATTTACATGTGACTAGGTAGATAGATTATTTTGATAGATTTATTTTCTTTCACAAGAAAATAAAACTGTAAAACTACATTAACAGAAACTGCTGACAGTATTTTTAAGAGCTAAAAATCACATTTTCCTCTAGTCAATCCATTATTTAAAACATCATTAAGCTCTAAGCCAAAAAAAAAAATGATAGCATAAAGACATTTGGCTAATGTCAACAAAACACTGTAGCTGGTAATTAGAAATTAATTGTTTCCACAGGCTTTTTAAAGCGCAACATTTGTTGCCATCATACTGCAGATAGTTCAACACTAACAAATGGAAAACTAAGTCACATTGTTGTGCTTAATAATCCAATTTCTTTTTTTCTTCTCAACTCTAACTCCATTTCCCCTCTAGTGAGAAGCAGACAGAAAAGAATCACACATTTTAAATTTATTTAAGAAATTTAAATTTCTAAGAGAACTTTCAAAATTTTGAAAAATTTAATAATTCAACTTTTGCTTTTAGTGCTAAAATAATGAACCAATTTACTGGCAAATGATAAATAGATGCCTTCCACTTACTCTTTAAATTCAAAACAAGATCCCCCTTTTGCAGTAAAGCCATTTAAACCCTTTATCCTTAAGAAATTTGTGGTCTTCCACACACAGCACTATTGTGAACTTCAAAGTCTAGGCAGCATATCAGTAAATGCACCACAAATGCCAAAGATAACAGTACAGTATAGATTAGTACTTATGACCACATGCCAAAAGAGTGGTTTTACAGTTTTGTCATTTGCAGACCAAGTAACTTAATAAAACTGCAATTTATTTTTTTTTAACTGGATGGGGAAATCATAATGCACACTTACAGCACAAGCATTATACTGTAACCAAGTGGTTATAAACTACCATTTACTGTTCTTCTCATCTGGAAAGTTTGATTAGCATTCTCTGTAAACAATTGCAAGTCTCAAGCTACAAGACGTAAACCAAAGTACAGTTCCAAATTACAGCACACTGCACTGCTGATCTTAGTAATGTGACTACAGTTTAAACAGAATATTGCTCGGGCAAGTGGATAAATACCTCACATACGGTTCAAATCGAACAAAGAATGAATTGCATGATCTTAAAATGATATCATTGTAAGCATCCACAATGCTGGCAGCCTCTCCATGAAATTTAGGCCAAATGAACAATTCCCCTCACATCACCCGATTTTAAAAAGTGATAAAGATTATTCTGATGTTTAACACGGTTATTTTAGACTGCTTTAGATTAAGACCTTCCAGTACTTTACCAATTCAATTTCTGGCTGCTTTTCTTCTTATGTTATCTTTCATATTCTGTCTCCAAAGAGGAGAGAAAATGGCTTGAACTAATTCCTCCTGAAGATTTCTTTGTTGCAATTAAATTTTACAAATAAAAACCTTACCTTTTTTTAAATGAAATAAACTTGCAAAATAACCATATAACACCAGCACCTCTAGTTTACAAACCACAACGTTGGCTAATGGCAAAAGCATTTGCAGGGTAATCACATGGGTAGAAGAGTAGGGGAGGAAGAACTGTGTGAGGAAGAGAAGAACAGAGCAAACATATTTTGTACTAACATTTACCAAAATCAAATAGCGGCCGATTTCCCTGCATGTTTAGCACTGTAGTAAGATTCATTATGCAATAAGTAAAATCACACCACTCCCAGAACAATACAGATGGGTAGTTCTTAGCGAAGTCATTGGCAGAAAAAGAGAACATGAACCAAGAATATGATTATATTCTAACATTGCCAGCTGAATTTCCTGCTTTTTTCTCAGATGCCATGGCCCATCCTGCTTATCCTACCACTATGGCCCAACTTCTTCTGTTATTCACGGAATCATCTAGGTTGGAAAGGACCTTGAAGATCATCCAGTCCAACCGTTAACTTAGCACTGACAGACCCCAACTACACCATATCCCTAAGTGCTATGTCAACCCGCCGCCTGAACACCTCCAGGGATGGGGACTCCACCACTGCCCTGGGCAGCCCATTCCAATGCCTAACTACCCATTCTGTAAAGAAATACTTCCTAATATCTAGTCTAAACCTTCCCTGGTGCAACTTGAGGCCATTACCTCTTGTCCTATCACTTATTACTTGGTTAAAGAGACTCATCCCCAGCTCTCTGCAACCTCCTTTCAGGTAGTTGTAGAGGGCGATGAGGTCTCCCCTCAGCCTCCTCTTCTCCGGACTAAACAACCCCAGTTCCCTCAGCTGCTCCTCGTACGACATGTGCTCCAGACCCTTCACCAGCTTCGTTGCCCTTCTCTGGACACGCTCGAGTAATTCAATGTCCTTTTTGGAGTGAGGGGCCCAAAACTGAACACAGGAATCGAGGTGCGGCCTTACCAGTGCCGAGTACAGGGGTAAGATCACTTCCCTGTCCCTGCTGGCCACGCTATTTCTGATACAAGCCAGGATGCCATTGGCCTTCTTGGCCACCTGGGCACACTGCTGGCTCATGTTCAGCCGGCTGTCAATCAACACCCCCAGGTCCCTCTCTGACTGGCAGCTCTCCAGCCACTCCTCCCCAAGCCTGTAGCACTGCTGGGGATTGTGGCCAAAGTGCAGCACCCGCCATTTGGCCTTATTGAAACTCATCCAGTTGGCCTTAGCCCATCGCTCCAGCCTGTCCAGATCTCTCTGCAGAGCCTCCCTACCCTCGAGCAGATCAACACTCCCACACTTCTCAAAGTAATGATGACATGTGCCATAGCTCAGAATTCTTCCCTTCATTTGGCTCCTTCCTGACCAGCATCTACAGTTTTAACTAGATTGTACTTTGAGTACAAGGACTAGACGTTAATATAACACATCCCTGAAAATGGATACCTGAAAGAAGAGAGCAACAACAGCAGTAGCAAATGTTGCAACAGTAATTCCTCCTTCTCTTTCTGTAGGGAAGAGGCAAAGACAATCACCGAAATCAAAGACTATTATCCTTTTTTTTCTTTCTTTCTTTTCTCAGTGCGTAGGAGAAGAATCAAGTTGAACAGCAGCAAAGCCTTTCTCTTTTTCAGCACAGAAAACAGAATACGCTCAGGTGCCAATAATGAACAGGTACAAAGATCTCCAGAGGTATTAAAGGGCTGTTATTAAAGGTAAATTAGCTGAGCACCTTCCAAAAGATGAAGCCACAGGGTGCCACCACATCACTATTCAGCTGCTCTATCCATTTTCTTCAATTTAAAGCAACTGCAACTTGAAACCTATCCCAGAATATTTTAAAGCATTACATAGGAAAAGAAAAGATATCATTTTAAAAGAAGATATTATTTGAAAAAATATTATTTGCAAGTACTCTAATACGAGAATAAAATACTGTCTTATGACTTCCCTACCTTAAGTTACAATTAACAATAAATTGTATATAACCTTGTTGTTTTCAACATCACACAAATTCATGGCCCCTGTCAGATAAGATTTCTCTGTAACCTGCTCAGGAAACTGAAACCTAAAAACTAAAATTAAACTCTCTAATTGATCATAAAATTTTCAAAATATTATGAAGAGAGGTCCTAAGACATTCCATACTCTCAGTCATTCTAGAGAACTATTAAAAGACTGAGTTTAAGCTGAATGTAAGAGCCATAACAGGTGAGTGCAGGTGTTATACAGCAGTGACACCTATCAAAGCTACACTCTCATCTACGTAAAGTTGAGGTGGGCTTAATGAAAGTCGCTAGGTAAAATATTTAAAGTGAAGAGGGGAGCAAGGTGACTAATATGTTGTTAAAGGTGGTGCTATATACAAAAATGCTAGTGCAATAGTTCTCTTGCTGTAGCTACTGAAAAGTCTTTTAAACCATTTAAATAATACAAGCCTACATTTCCTATACAGTGTTATACAATTCGTCTACAGACAGATGTCTGCATAAAATGAAGTAGTAGTGTAACCTTCAACTATAATTTCATTACATGAGAAAATACAGCACGAGCCTACAAACACACATTCTTCTATGTTTTCAGACCATTATTTCCATATCCCTAAATTCCTTCTACAAGAGTTTTTAATCCAGGTGTTGGATGACATATTTTTCTTTCTTCTCCATCCTTAATTTCACCTTTTACACAGCTTTGCTTCAATACCCTCCCAACCTTGCTTTAGCTTCACTTTTTTCAGCATAGGTAAAAATGCCCTAAATAAATGCAGAGGACTATACAGGTATTTTATTGTAATTGCAGGTTCCAGCAATGCCAGTCACAGTCATTATACCCCACCAAAAAATAATATAATGCAATCAGAGGCTTCCCAACCATGAAGCTAACAATTCTCCACCTAGTAAATCAAACTTGTACAAATGCTATCCATAATCCATGAGCACCCGCCAACATAGTTAAGCAAACCAATTCAGCCTTGCTGTTCTACCACAACTCATTATGATTGATATGCGCAAGATAACAAACAGCTCAGCCAGCAGATTAGACCATGCTTTGAGATATGGATGAATAATTTTAGCAAATGAAACCCCCCAAGCAAAATCCCCACAAAGAACAAACAAAAAACCCACCTTTAGGTTGACACCCAATATGGGAAAGCCTGAGCAATTAAAGTCTGGCAAATTTATACGGAACTACATTTTTCATAGGTCTTTTAGACAGTTTTAAGTACAGACAGAGCTACTACATTCCCTTTCAATTAAAAAAAAATATCTATATTCAATTGAGCTGGGAGCAAAATTTCAGGCAGAACAGATTAAGAGCAAGAGGTAAAATCTGTCCCTTGAAATTCTGTCCTGTATTATCTGCAAAAGGATATTCTGCAAACCAGGCAGTTGCTTGGTTCTGTAGGGTTAGTTCCATATAACAATTGAAATGAAACCAGAGACAAGGGAGAAAAAAATTGCTAGAATACTCTGCTGGAATGTAGTACCATAGACAAATGTGTAATTATTTTTTTAATTTTATTAATTGCTTTCATATGAAAAAAAGTCTTCAGGAAGTTCTGAAATATACATATCAGTTTGAGATCTTCCAAAATGCACACCAAATGAAACAATTTCTAAATACTAGTAGTAACAGCTTTAAGTATCAAAAACATATTTTGCAAACAAAAAGAGCTAGAAAAAAAATTAGTCTGATTTGTTTCTGTGGAAAAAAAAATAATTTCCAGACCTGTTTTTTCCATGTGTTAGACCATTATATTGTCATGCAATAATTAAAGTCCATGCATCTCATTCTAGGATATTTTTCATGACATTACAGGACAGTAATTTTTTTGTTTTCCTATACCCACATGCAAAAGTAAAATGTCCACCAAGTCCATAGAAATTCTGTCCTACTCTATCATATTATTATGTGAAGTATTATCATAAATTTCAGGACAGTGCAAGGTACATACAAAGAACATACAAATAAGAAAAATGCAAGGTTTTCAGATTAGTTCAATCTCCATCTGATAAAAGTAGTAACAAAGAACTTCTTAACATATATCCAGAAAATCAAACATTTCAACATGGTAAAGATCTTAATGTGTGTCAGAGCCTTCAAAAGGTGCATAACAAGAAAATATAACATGGGATAATACACAAGAAAATAATTGTTTTCAACCATAATGAGTCCATTAGGTAACCAAACATTCAGGATTTCATGCATTAATTCAGCTCAACAGATTTGCAGGGGGAAATAGGCTAAAAAATTTCAAGAGACTTGGAGAATTTCAGGAGTACTCCATAGTAGCTTCACAAAAAAGTTATTGTAGAATATATTGAGTTTATTTAGATGAAAACCTTTGATTTTGGCGAGTGCTGTTGTGTAGCAGACCAAAAATGAAAGCAGTCCATAAGTACAGGCTCTTTAGCACAAAACAAAGACAGGAAGGAAGGTAAATGGTTTGTCTAGTCCACATTAGTAGCACTGGAAAAGGTCACAGCATAATGAAAACTAAGTTTAATAACTGTATCTATCAGGGCAGCATTTAGCCTGTCATCGACCAGGTACAGCTGTAAGACCTGTGGTAAATATCTTAATGAGTAAATATCATTAAAAACAAAGATCCTATTATTAAAAAAAACTAAATCAAGATTTTTACATTTGGAAATCTCTGTAGTCTACATAGTCTATGCAGTCTATGTTTGTATTAGAAGCATTTCAGATTGCCTTCACATAAAGCTCACTGTGAAAAGAAAAATACTTACAATAAGCCAAATACAATGCATTATACTATTAATAAATGCATATGCATTTTACATAATAATTCAGTAAAAAACGGATTAAATCTTAGCATCTGAAATTCTAACATTATCCTAAAAATCACAAAATTATTGCAGAAATACTTAAAACTTCATTGTCTCAGGGTAAAGGTTAATAATGCACAAATAATAAGAATCTACAGCATCTGAATCCTAAAAAAATAGTTTAAAAAAGTAGCTGGCTCAACAAAGTGATAATAGCAGGATAAATAGCTACAGACATTTAAAGAAACGCAATACTGTAAAGAAGTAATAATTATCTCTGTGGAAGAATGATTCATATATGATTACCATTGTGGAACTTCATCCCAACTTCCATTAGAATTCAATCAGCACCAATTGCAATGGAAAAAAAAAAAATAAAAACACATATTGGAGCTATAAAATAGCTTCTAACTATAGATTATGCACCACTACTCATTTATTTGCATGTGTCTTTAAATGTGAAGCTTGTAATACAGAATGTGGCCAAAAGGAAAAAGGTTTTATGAGGAATTCATGGACCTTATCATCAGCACTATACTCATCAACGTTAACAGAAACTACACAGAAATGCCTTTTCTCTATTTAATCAAGGTTTTCAATAATCAGACTATTTCTCAAGTACCACTTATCAATACATACATGGAAACTGGACACAGTAACTTAAAGGTTGAGAACTGTTTTTATATTGGGAGGGAGAAAGAAGAAAACAGAACTGTATATACACAAATGCCTCATCTTTGAGATACTTCCCTGAAACAACAAGATGCATAGGAACAAACAAGGCTTCCATTCAAAGCTTTATTGAAATACAGAAGAGCAAAATATGTGAATAACTGGTTTCTAAAATGGTTATATATATTCTCATAACTTCAGAATGACTGCCTACAAGCATGGTTCCAGTGTTCTGCTTCTGGAAGCCATGCAACAGTCCACAGCATGCTCTAACAATGTGAAACTATAAGACCAAAAGACATGAATTTCTTATGGAAAGAGTGACAAAGTTAACTGTCATCACGCAAGCAGTACAACTTTAATCACATTTTATAGGTACAAGATCCATTCAGTAAGAAATCCAAGGAGTAACATGTAAAATGGCAAAGGATCAAGAACAGATAGCCAAGAAACATAAATCTGATCCCAGGATACCCGCGCTACAATTGCACAGTTCTATGCCTGGTGAGTGCAGTTAATGCATAAAAAAACCACATCAAGCTCGCTGATCTTGATTTTCCTTTATTCACAGTCCAATTAGATGAAGTAAACTTAAAGGAATGGGGACAACAAGCTGGTAGACCAACAGGTCTGCTAGGACATGCTGCCTGTTAAGTATAGGACACCAGGGATCTACTACTGACAAATATTCAGTCACTTTAATGACAATGGCTGACAAAAATGCCACCTGTGCTTTAAGGAAAAAGCTCTAATACACACTGTAGAAATAGCTCCCATCAAATAGCCTCGATGGAAAACAGGCATAGAGTTTGCCCTAAACTGCTCCCCAGTGCTGTATTACCCACTGGTTCCCAGTGTGGCTGCTTTCTATCTTGCTCAGATTTGCTCTTTCCAATGAGAGGGCATATGTTTATTCAGCCTGCCGAGCATCTATGCTGACCGCCGTGGGAAGGTCTGCAGAACACCAAGTGCCCAGAAGAACATACACCCCTTCATTTGCCTGTAGTACAGTGTCCTTAAGAAGCAACTTCAGAATTACTATCATTGATATCAACCCATAAACTCTGTTTCTGCAAAGACACCGCTGGATTTTTGCAAAATTCCGTTATCCAGGCTCACAGTAATGCACAAGCTCTTAATACTGCACTTCACAGTGCTTTTATTACTAAGTCATGAATGAATAATTCTCAGCATTTCTTTGCACTACAGTAGCAACAGTTCAGAGAAAGTTAGGATGACTAATAAATGCAAATCATCATTATGCATGGCAAATACTTGCCTTCTAAATCATACAAAAGCACAAAAATGTACTTTTGCAAATTTTCACTTACAAATGTGAAAATCGCAGATTGATACCAATCAATTTAAAGTTTAAGTAACATGCTTGGCTCAATTCAGGGTGAATAAAATACAGTAATTTGCACAATCCCTTAAGAGTACTTAATACTGAGCTAGATTTCCCACTTCCAGTAACACATGCATTTCAATATTAAAAAACACTACAACCACAGAATTTTACCCTGAATGTGACCAGTGAAGCACTGGGAAGTGTGCCACTGGCTTTTTAATCAATACCACACCACCCAATAGTTCATAGACAGAAAAATCCACGCAGCCTAATCTCTCCAAAGCTTCCAAGCAAATCTGTTAAGTACAATGGAGGGAAAAAAAATTTGTCTGAAAACTTAATTTCTGAAAGGGAGAAACGGTATGTGAACAGTTTCATAGGTTATACAGTAACAAATTTTATAGATATTTCATATACATCTCATGTTTCAGTTTCTTGAGCAGCACCCTTCAAGACACCTTAGCCTTCAAATAATAACACAGCTGATCAATCAAGTAGTAGGGAAGTGTTACCTGCCCAGATAGGAACTGATATCTTTGCTGTGGCTGCACTAAAATCCAGAAGTCTGCATGCACATGCAACAGCAGGGGAGTCAGCAGAGTCAGGAGTCAAGGCCGAGGTTTCGTTAGCAGCAGTGTATGTCGAGAAACACATTATTTCATGTGTTTGTGTTTACAGTTGAAGGTTTAAAGGGTGAGAAATCACTCCTGATCCCAACTCCCTCATACATGAATAAAACACACAGACATAGGATGCTGGTGTTTGAATAAGCGCAGGGAATGCATTCTCTCCCTCAAAAAAAGTAATGCACTCTACGGACAGCTAACTCCTCTCCCTTTGAGTCATAACTGCTGGATCACTCATACTCCAGCCCCAGGGAATAAAGCAAGACCTTTAGTCAGAAATCAGTGAAGATTGTCAAAGTAAACAAGTCTTACCAAATTTTTCACTGGCACGTGAAATTACACAGTGCTTTGAGAATGTATATATAGACAAGAAGCTCAGTAATCTAAAGACAGCCTTCGCTGTTACATTTCCTAAGGAAGCAGCAACAGCAGCCCACACTCTTTAAACAAGCTTGTGTCACTTTTCTAACATGTAACACCACAACCATTTATGCTGATCTATTCAGCTACAAATTGGGAGTTGACGTTGGATTCACTTTCAATCCTCTAGGAGTAAAGCACAAAGAATTGCATCATGTCTCATTCAGAAGCACTATACCAGAGCTCTATGCATGTACAAGCTGTACAATCTATTCCATTTTTCATGTGAAAGGCTTTAGAAAGATTACAGATCAGGGTGTGTCTTAATGTATATAAAATTCTTTCTACGCTCAGTAAAAGTAAACTGCTGATGGACTTGCCTTGCAAAATGCTTGCTTCCACCTCCATAATGGTAATCTCCGACTTCCATCATGAAAAAGGAATTATAAATAAAACCATTTTTCTTCCTTTTAGGAACAGAGCTATAAATAAGGACAGCTATATGACACTACTCAGATCCTGCATTTCTTCCACATGGCTGAAGTGGCTATGGTGACTGAACAAAAATGGCCTAAAAAAAGGTTTAAAAAACTCACTGAAGTCAACAACCTAAAATAACTACATGTAACCACCCAGGTATCTCACACTACATCCCATCACACTGCAACGGTATGTAGACAGAGCAAAAAGCAACCTGACATGGGCACAAAACAGATCATGACAGGAGGTTAGGACATCGTTGCATCAAGTCTGCAGCAGATCCAAGCTTCTCAACTAAGGCATGATGAAAGGCTTACTTAAGACCCTAAACACACAGTTCATACATACAGCCCTTCAGGATTCATTCTCTAAGCAACCACAACAAATTATACCCTTCAGAAACTGAAGTGTGCTTTGAGCACACTGCTAATCTGCTAACATTGAACTGACAGCAAAGTATCATGGCCCTGGGTACAAAGGCTTATGAGCTATTCAGCTCTTCAATTTGAGATGGTAGGGTAAGGGCCCATGTTCAAGAGGAGAAACCTGGATTCAATGCCTTGTCACCACATGGGCTCTTCAATCCAATCTTCCATCTCCCTGGGGTGTGACCTTGTTATCAAATTACGGGATAAACTGGGAGATCAGCCTGCTCATATTCTATTGTTGCTGTTACCCTAAATTGCACAGAATAAGCACCAGACAATAGTAAGGGAGAAAGCAAAGGGAATGTGATCACTCCTGTAAGGAGGGCACACTCCAAAAGGAAATAGTCCTGGATTCCCATCTTCATCTTCAGAATGCTGTGTTTTATTAAAAGGCTCTACAGTGCAAAAAGCATAAAAATCTAGCAGATTTAACTAGTGACACTTTCAGTGTGATATGAGTCCTTTGAGAACAGTCCAAGTTTAAGTGATCATGACACACAAGCACACTAGCTCAAACCTAAGCATATAACCAGAAAACAAGTGATATATTAAAGTCTTTGCATTATCAAAAGAAAACAAAAAGTCAATCTTTTTTAAAATGTTTCTCTGGTACAAACACTTCATAAAATTCAGAAAAATAATCACTTCAGAAGTTAGTTTTCTAAGCACATGAAAACTCATATATAAAGCTCAGTAGAGACATCACATCAAGCTTTCACAGCACTGAGCCTATCAAACAACACATGCACAGAAGTCACAGTTTCAGCAGTTTGAAATATGTGCAAAATGACAAATTCTGATTGAATATAGACAACTAAAGAATATACTCCATTTCAAGTACTTTAATTTTTTTTACCTGTCCGGATTTCTGTGAAAAGCAACAAAGTATAAAATACAGGTCTAAACTAATTTATGTGACTTAAAATATTTCCTGTATATCATTTTAAGCTGTCAGCCTGTAAAATCAATGATTTCTCTTGATCCAGACCAGGAACGATTTTTTTTTTTTAAGAATGCTAGAGAATCTTGAAACAGGCTAGATTAATTTTCAGTGGCAAGGGACTGTTTGTATCTACTGCCTTTAAGTAAGGAAGGACATCTTTCTTTCACAAGAACCTTTCCCAAGTTAAATAGTAATGAAGCCTATAAAAAATATATATTTTTATAAATATACACACACAGAGATTCTTTGCTTTTATTCTAGTAAAGAGATGTCAGATTATTTTTTTAACAGGCCAACTACTTATTTCCTTTCTGTCAGCAGTAGGTGTCATCTCTCAGCTATACAATGAGGGTGCAATTTATCTCACCTGACTTTACACTGCACTCAGGGTTCCCTTAACTTTTTTGTTTTAAACTTTTAAACCAAGACATTTCCAGAGGCCAATTTATCTTATTCCAAAACAGGCTGCTGAAACACCTAGGATGAATGACCCTCAGGAGATATCCTTTCTCTGGAATAGCTCTATGAGCTATTATAACTAGCTCAAACTTCAGTACTTGCTCTTACACATATGAAGATTCACAAAAGAAAAATCTAGCCTCTGTTTGCATGTTTACCCATCCCAGGAACTGTACCAAAAAGAAGGTTTCAGTTACTGCTGGGACCTATTCAAAGCTCATGGCAGTATGCTCCAGGCAGATGTACCCTCATCTCTTTCTCATGAAGATGACAATGCTAACCTATTTCAAAACTGAATATAATCTCAACATCTTAAAAATGCAAAGGAAATATTATAAATAATAATATATAATGCTTATATTTATATACTATGCATTTAGTGTATTATTTATATTATTGATTATAGTAACTGTACAGTTAATATTTATACATACTGTATCATATTTAGATAATTAAACAATATAAATATAAAATTATGCAGCCATTTTTATTTATGTTCACTATTTCGGTTTCACTCAGGGCTATCTATTCATAAAAATGTTCAAAGGAACAATGCAGTCAAAGCAGCTGCTTAACTTGGCTAAAAAGAGGCCTCTGGTGGCAGTCGTGAAGTATGACTTCTCATAGTTTTATGAAATATGTATTTTGATGACATAATTTTCTATATAGAAACAGCTACAGAAAGCAGACTAAGCATTTAGATTTGCAGTGAAAATTTTGACATATTACTGCTCATCTCCAAAGCGCTGTTTCAGCTCATCCTTCTTCATGCCTACACCACAGCTGTCAAATTAAAGTTGCATATATTTCCAGTTAAGTAAAGCATCTCATTTTTAAAAAGCTTCATTGAAAACTTCAGTGTTAAAGTTAGATCATTTCTAAAGACAGTAACAATTAACTTATGGTTATGAGGCCTGCTCATTCCCCCACACCAACCATGAAGGCTCCTTGGTTTTGTTTAAAAATTACATAGACTAACAAGGAAAATTCACAGAAATATTTCTATATAAAAATGCAGCATTCCTTGGGTAAGCATAAGAATAAAATAAGCCTGCAGAATAAAACATATTAGACTGGCAAACGCATACAACTTCTGTAAAATTTGATTCCTTTATTAAAGTCTCATGACACTGACCCATATGGAACATAGGTAACCCTAATGTTAGGCACATGATTAGGAACAATCACAGAGCCTACAAGAAGCTAGATAAGGGTCCCTGCCTTCTAGAAAGAGCCATCAGACAGGAAAATCATAACAACGTGGAGAATTGTAACAGGTATGTTAAGTTTGGCATGAAGACATGTGAACAGAGATGTACGTGTGCAAGGACTGAAAGAGCAGCAGGCCAAGGACTAAAATAACAGTCTGTTCTGATCACAAAAGACACCACTCTCAGCAGTAAAACCGAGGGATGTGTTTTTACATCAAAACCCAAAGTCCTGCTCTCCAATAAGATAACAGCACAGATTCCCAGCAGCAGAGGACCACGCATCCCAGCACCAGCAGAACAGCCATAAGGTTGCAGCGCATCACATGCACCATAATTTTCTTGTGTGCAACAGGACATGATGATAATAAGACATATTGCAAACACATATGTAAGACAAGAAAAAACATAAAAACTTGGCCTGAGATTTATGGAGGCCGACATAAGTAATAGTCTGAGGCAAAGCGCAGCCTGCAAGAGCTGACGAGCGTATAAATAGGTTGGACTGGAGCAAAAGCAATACCATTATCATTTACAGCCTGCAAAGAGGACTTAAGCAGGCCAGTGGACAGCCAAGGATTTTCTCTGTCATGGCTAACTTTTCTACCAGTCTCTTGGTCCTTGACACTAGCATCTGAGGAACAGAATAACAAGTCCTGTCACCAGAACTGACCCTGTAAACCACTGTCATCTGCAACAGCTGCACCAAGCAGTTCCTCTTGGGATGAGGTTACAGCAAGCAGCTACAACTATAGTTTCAATCCTTCTATTTATGTTGGCAATTACCTTAAAAGCTGTCTAGGATGCAAATTAAGTTAAGTTTCAGTGTCGCATAGTACAAAATGTAAACCACTAATTATTTTCAGCTGAGCAAAACAAACAAGATCTACAGAAGTAGATAATTTAACATTTCTCCCTTCAGACTGGCCAGCCTACAGCCATACTAACATGAGAGCAATGCTAAAAATATTTACTATTTGGTATTTATTATAATAAACAGATAAACTGCCTAGCCAATGTGCACTGTATTTCTCTTGAAATAATTCTAATTCTTAAAATTAAACTAACAGATTTAAAGCAACAGGTCTATCTGTTCCATCTTTTTATGTATGCCACAGTTACCTTAAAAGATGTTCAGAATGGAATATAAGCTGAAAATCTTCATGGAATATCTATTTTTAAAGTACAGATTTGTGAAACACTGTACAACTAAAGCTCTGCACTTCCTATGCACAGCTGCATTTTTTCCTGACAGCGTATCAGTGCAGGTCCAATCCAACAAAACAGACTTAACTGCTCTTTTGAAGAGATGCTTTGTTTTCATAGAATGACAGCTCATATCTTTAAAGAAGGAAAAAAATTTAACTACAAAAAAATGGAATAATTTTAGTTGTCCAGAAGGGACTGTAAAGCATTTATTACTGCCAAAGTTTCTCATTATGTTGATGACTACTCAACACATTTCGTTTTTTACAGCTAGAAAGTACATCCAAGTAACATGAAATACACTGCAAACAAACACTGAGAACACTTCAACTGAGAAGATCAAAATTATATGAAGCAACACATCGCTATACTGTAAGTACACAACTTGTTACACATCCACAACTGGACAGTAGGACACTGCCAATAGCAGATGCCCAATGTGGATCTTTCCTCCCATAATCTGCTCCGTCCAGTCCCACTGGCAGTCCCTCAGACAAACATAACAGTAAAATTCATACTGTGGAGAATTACAAGCTTTGCCATAGAGTAGCAGACCAATGGCTCATCTTCCCATTTATCACACTTAATATGTTTATACTTTACCTGACCAAGAGCAAGCCCCTTACTGAGTAACTACAGAATCACAAAACACGTACCTACACAAGATACTCCAAATATATAGAGTCAGATAATGAGGTGCGCCTGATCTGCCCTATTTAAACATCTGTACAGTCTGACTTAGCTGTAGATACGATACCATATTGCCTGAAATTAGAAACTGCAGGCAGAGAAGCTACTTGGTGGAATCACACACCTTTTTCAAGTCCATGGCTCTTCTCATCCCTATGGTTATCTTAACTCAGTACACTACAATTATTAGGCCTCAGTTAACTAAGCTGCAGACATCTCTCAAGTTTCAGAGTGATTTGATCAGCAGCATAAAATGAGCTAGTGTGCAGAGATTGAATTAGGACCCAATGAGCTGTTAGCCATGGTCCTACAGGACCGTGAATTTGCCAGCTTAAGGAAACTCGCAGCTCTAGTAGAAGCTACAAGCATTCTGCTAACCCACACTTGTTCAAGCTTAAATCAAGGGAGCCATTACCATGAAGTGAGGGGTAAACCTTTGGCTATGCTCTAATTGTTAATGCTGTAAATAATGCAAAGACAAAGATACCTGCAGAACCTTTCAGAGCACTGCAGTCCAAAACCATGTTCACCAGCCTTTGTACTGTTGGATGGCAATCTGGCAGCAGCTCTTCTCTCATAGTTCTCAAGTAGTTTGAGAAAAAACGGTTTCATGGAAGAGACTTCAGACTAATTTTTATGAGGTAGCTATGGAAAAGACCTGTCTATGAGTGCTCCCAAAGCAGCAACACTAACATTTATTTTACAGAATCTAAGTTTATTCATGTATTTACAACATTAAAAGTACCTCATCAAATGGGTAAGTGAAAAATGAAGGAAAAAAAGTATTACAGGCACTCTAAATAATGCACACAAAAAATTGCTAATTCAGAACAGGAAAAATGTTAGATAACAATTGGGAGGGGGGAAATTAAGTTTTCCAGATACACGGTTTTGCTTTAATGACCTCCAGTTTGTTTGGTGGGGTTTTTTTTTAATTTCCCAAATGGCACTTTTGGGATTCTTAGATTTACAAAGACTTTTGGGAAGTACTTTCCCTTCTATTTTCTTTAAGTTCTTTCCTCCCAATAGCTCTTAGCTGCTCAAGAAAAAGCAGTACGGGGCAAGGGAAGGTAAGCAGACCAAGATGTATGTAAGCACAATAACCACTTCCTATGGTTTCTCAGTATATGAAAATTCAAATTCTAGTTGCAGCTGCCCAGTGCTTTGAAAGAAATTCTTTGCAATATCAAAGACTTCCACAGAGCAGACAAGGACTTCACAGTACTCATGAATTTCAAACCAGATAGTCTGAGAATAGTAAATGCTGCCTTTTCTCCCCAGCCCAAGAATTCACATACCTTAAATCAAAACATTTATTTCCAGAAATATGGATAAACAAAACTAAGGCACATTACTGCAGACCTAAAACTAGATAAAGGTCTTGGTGTAAAACAACAGGAAAAAAAGATAAAAGACTTCACCTGATCTTTTCAGACCCAAAGACAGCAAAGCTGATAGAAAGAGCCAGAAATCATGGAAAAGCAGTTTTCAGGCACAAGTCTGATTAAATCCTGCCCTCTGCTGCAATGCAAAGAACATGTATTCTAATATTATTTTGAACCCTGAAACATTATTCTCGTTCAGTGCTAAAGCAAATGTTTGGTCCATTTCCTTACCTTGCAAACAGTCTCTATATCCCAGGGTAAGATGGTTCTCAAATCAATAACTTCACAGGACACGCCAAGCTTTTCTTGAGCCATCGCTGCCACCTCTTTGATCACGTGTACCTGAAAAGGCAATGTATTATCACCAAGTAAACATTTAATTTGTTTAAGATATTCTAAATTATGCATACAAAATACAATCAGTGATTTAACATATTACCTGCATGTTTATCAGAAACCTTTTTATTCAATAAACTAATAATCATTTACTACTTTGTTCGTTCTTCTTATTCACTACTTATATTATTCCTAGCATTTTAGCACCACTTCAAAAACTAACTTTAATGAAGAATCACAGAACTGTTGTTTTCTAGAAAAGTATCTTTCAGTGAACAGTATCAGGCCTCACTATTTTATATTTTTAATGAGTTTGGGGTTTAGGATAGGGGTTTTTTAGGACTGTAACTAAGCTAAGACCCAAATATATCAGATAAATGTATTTTGAAGTAGCAGTCACATGAAATCCTGCAAGAAGCATTACGCACATTCAAAAATAGCCCTAGTAACTACACTTACTACAATTTACTGAAAGTGCAATATCAAGTGATCATCTCCAAAGAATTATCTTATGAAAAGTTAGGAGAGATAGTAAGTACCATGTAAAAAGTTACCTGTAACCATCCAGTCCTGACCCTCGCAACCAAAGCATATTGGCACTAATATGATAATATGACCATTCACTGGTCTTCCACCACAGTTTAACACCAACATTACAAATGTTGCATAATCCGATTATTATAATTAACATTTTACTAAAACAGAAAAGTATTCCCCTCTAGCAAGAGGCTTGTACTGAATTAGAATACGTTACTCACTATCCACCAGTGAAGGAATGTATTTAACAGCGTATGTTAAGTGCATCAAAGTAGATGTAAAACAATCCACATCTATTAGCATCCTTTTCATAAGGTATGTTATGATATGAACAGAAAAGAAAGCAATACTACATACATTCAAAACTCTATCTTGACATTATGTTATACAACACTTAAGTGAAACGTATTGTAAGCATTGGCTTCCCTAAAACAAACATTAGCAAGCAAATGCTCCAACATGGAAAATAACAAGTGTTATGACAACAACTCAGATTATCCTCCACAAATATCTCAGCAAAAAGTATTTGTTCATGAGATATGAGGGTAAAAAAATAATTTCTTGGTATGTTGTCAATAAACTCTGATATTTTCCTTATTGTTAGAACATTTCATAATACAGGTTTGGACTGAGGCAGGTGACCTCCATCGAGCAACTTCTAGGCATAGGTAAGGGATTGGAGGATCCCCAACAAGCAATTTGGATGAGGTCATCTTAGTCTGGAAGGAAACAAAACTTAATAATATGGACACGGTCAGGCAGTGTCAGTTGCCTGAGAGTCAGAGAGCAGTATTAAATTCTACATAGAGAAAAAAATCTATGCTGAAATAAGATGATTAAGGATTTAAAAATGTATCTACATAATGCAAATATGAATAGCTAAACACCAAAGGACTGTTTTAAAAGGTAAATCAATCCAGGTGTAGTAATAATAAAAAGAAAATATAGCTTGCAGTGTTTCTGTTTAAACTTCTAATACATCTGTGGCTGTAATAAGAGGGTTTGAGAACTTTAAACATGACACACAGGATGGATGTTTTTGCTATTTCTCTGATGTGTAAGTGAGGATGTTTACCTAGTTCACAGTGGTAAGTATTAGTTAATGACCATAAAACACTGAGAACTGGAGAGGAACTAAAAGCTTTTACTGCTCCTCAATAGTACCACCCAGGAAAACAAGCATCAGGCAACCCCACCAGAGCAGCATCTGCCAAGCAACTACCTAACAACTGAAATCATACAAGAAGTAACGAGCGAGTACGTGCAATCACTCTGCCTATTGACAATAAACTCTGGATTGGTTGCACATTTAGCAATCAAGTTCCAAGTTTACATACACAGCCTGCAAACACCCTCAGCACAAACTCACTGAACATATTTGATCTGCAGAAGCCTGACACATCCAGAACATGTGGATTTACTGCGTATGTGCTAAACATGTATCCCCATGCTGGATTATACAGCCACACCCGTGGTTTGGTCAACTCCTAAATTTGGATTAGGGCTGCACATCTGTTCTATTACTATTCACATCAAAAGAACCGCCTCTCTTGAACATTTGGCCTACATTTTCCAAGCTCCAAAGCACACAGTTTTTTTGAAGGATGTCACTCCAAGTCCCCTCTGCACTACTGCCTACTGGGTGAACACCGGATATTATTAAATCTCCATAGACAGTTTTCAAGCCATTACTTTATCAATACAATTTTTGGGAATATGATGAACACTAAAATTTCATCCAAATGGACCAAAAATCTGCACTTTCAAAAGGGAACAGGGAGAATTACAGAAAATGTTTTCTGCTGGAGAAACAAGTACAAGTAAAGATATTGAAGGAGTACATAATACCAATGAAAAGTATCAGAGACTAATAGGAACAACCATAGATATAAAGGAGATCAAGTAGTCTGAGAACAAGGAAACTATCACAGAAAAGCACTGAAAATGACAGATTTCAAACAGAAAGGGAAAAAAAAAGGCACAACCACAGAGATCAGTTCAATACTCTTGTGATGAAAGTTCTAACAATCCCTCCTCTAAAAGCTTCTCTCAGATATAATTAGGCCAGGAAAATAGCAATTTTCTTAATTATAGGTTAAAGGCAATAAAAAGATTTTGCTGGTAATTCCAAACTAGACTTAAATTTCTTTTCTATAATTCTTGAGAAAGAACATGTGGGGGTTTTTTTACTAGATTTTTTCAATATTTGCACATCTTAATTTGGGGGCAGGAGGGGTGTCCAATCATATTCTTGAACAGCTTTGAAATGTAACTGTTAGAATCAAAACTATATCAATCCCTATTTGTATTAAATGTTCACTGGATTTTAACTCTCTGTATAAAGGAGACCCCAGATGGCACTTTTTAAAATCATGCAGTAAAAATCTATACTTTTCTTTCAGCACACTATTTTGAACTCTCCTTTCCCACTGCCTTCCTCAGTCACATCTCACTGTCCCATTTTTACTTTTCATAATCACAGACAAATCATTAACCTCCTGCACAGGTACCTCTTCCACATTTCCAGAGTCAGCTTCAACCAAAAATTAGTAAAATCTTACACAATAAAAATCAGGTTTCATATAAACACTGGCAATCATTTATTCAAGCATACAGTGATGGAAGATGCACACGGTTTATTGTCTTGCATTTGACCCTGAATGCAAATGCAACACTATTCAAACATCACCTAACCTTTAGCCTAGGCTTTGCTGGATGACAAATAGCTAGTAAGAGCCTTACTGACCTGAGTGCCCCAAGCAACCAGTGTCACATCACTGCCTGTCTGCAGCACCTCAGCTTGAGACAGTGGAATGTTGTAGGGCTCCACAGGAACTTGTTCCACTGAATAAATAAAAACAAAGGGAAAAATAAGCATTAGATTCCTTTACTATTCAGTATTATCTCATAAAAACATACACTAAATTTTTTTTAATGTTAATGCTATCTAAAATGATAGACCAAGATTACATTGAGTATTAGCCTTTATTTCAAAAGTTTATTTGTAATTCAAAATATTTTTAATTATACTGGTAAAAACACATTCAGTGTAGTGTTTAATTTATGTTATATACTACAGCAGTAAGATACATGTGTACACAACAATGACAGTAATAAGTCTTGGTGTACCCCAAGTCAAAATATCAGCATCAGATCCGGACATGAACACTGCTACAGTTGATAAAAAATCTCAAGTAAACACTGCAGTTAATTCTGATAAGCAGCAAGAGAGACTTAAAATTATGCTTTAGTACTCTAGAAACAGCAAAACTGTGCCAGTGCCCTCCTGGTATCTGCCAAGAATGATGCTCCACATTTTTATGTCTAAATAGGGGGAAAATGTTTTCATAACCTACACAGAAAATGTCACCAAGAACTTGTGATTATAGCAGTTTTAAGCTGGTCTAAATTTTTTGCTTTGAAAAAAAAGTTATATATTCACCAAAAATACATCACAGTTAGAGAGAAACAAAAATTAAGCATCTTGTCTCCTCCAAGACATTTAAGGTGATTCCACTCAACTTAAGACCCATTTACTAGTTTTCAGATGGAAATATATTAGGTCTGTTGTGCTAGTTTTGAATTGATGCGCCAATGCACTATACATTGATGGATTTAATGACTAAAACTGTGATAAAAGAGGTTTATATATAATATTTTAAAAGAAATATTGTTTTGATCTAAGGGTGAACTTGTCTATGAACCAGCAAGTCAAATAATACTTCTTAAAATAAATTCCAGTGGAAAGTGGAAAAAAAACCCAAACTTACTCAACTCCTAAATACACAAAACCAACTTATAAAAAAGGTGCTCTACTTTTTTTATTAACATATTTCATAGGTCATAAAATAGTTATTGAGTTCCTGCTGAACAAATTATGGTAAAGAATCCTACTGAGTGCTACCAACAGAAGAAAGTAAGTGTTTTGTATTTTCTTCATTGGTATGGCAAATCCAATACAAGTAGAATGACCTAGGGTTTTTCCTGTCTTACAAGTTATAAACAACTTTTCAATAAATCAAGTGGTGAGGATTTTTTTAAATTACAGTAGATATTTTTTTTTTTTTTTTTTTTTTTTGCCAGTAATGATACATAAATACTACAAATTTCACAGAATCACAGTATGGCTGAGGTAGAAAGCAACCTCTGGAGATTACCTAGTCCAAGCCCCCTGCTCAGAGCAAAGTCACCTAGAGCCAGTCATTCAGGGACATGTCCAGTCAGGTTTTGAGTATTTCCATGGTCAGAGACTCCACAACCTCTCTGGGCAACCTGTTCATGTGTTTGACCACACTCACAGTAAAAAAGTTTTTGCCTATGCTTAAGTTAAAGATATCTCACTTCACCTGAACAGGCACAGAGGAGGCATACATGTTAACTAAATCACAGAATCATCTAGGTTGGAAAAGACCTTGTAGATCATCCAGTCCAACCATTAACCTAGCACTGACAGACCCCAACTACACCATATCCCTCAGCACTATGTCCACCCTACTCTTAAACACCTCCAGGGATGGGGACTCCACCACTGCCCTGGGCAGCCCATTCCAATGCCTAACTACCCATTCTGTAAAGAAATACTTCTGAATATCCAGTCTAAACCTTCCCTGGTGCAACTTGAGGCCATTACCTCTTGTCCTATCACTTATTACTTGGTTAAAGAGACTCATCCCCAGCTCTCTGCCACCTCCTTTCAGGTAGCTGTAGAGGGCAATGAGGTCTCTCCTCAGCCTCCTCTTCTCCAGACTAAACAACCCCAGTTCCCTCAGCCACTCCTCGTACGACATGTGCTCCAGACCCTGCACCAGCTTCGTTGCCCTTCTCTGGACATGCTCGAGTAATTCAATGTCCTTTTTGGAGTGAGGGGCCCAAAACTGAACACAGTAATCGAGGTGTGGCCTCACCAGTGCCGAGTACAGGGGTAAGATCACTTCCCTGTCCCTGCTGGCCACGCTATTTCTGATCCAAGCCAGGATACCATTGGCCTTCTTGGCCACCTGGGCACACTGCTGGCTCCTGTTCAGCTGGCTGTCAATCAACACCCCCAGGTCCCTCTCTGACTGGCAACTCTCCAGCCACTCCTCCCCAAGCCTGTAGCGCTGCTGGGGGTTGTTGTGGCCGAAGTGCAGCACCTGGCATTTGGCCTTATTGAAACTCATACAGTTGGCCTTAGCCCATCACTCCAGCCTGTCCAGATCTCTCTGCAGAGCCTCCCTACCCTCGAGGAGATCAACACTCCCACCCAACTTGGTGTCATCTACAAACTTACTGAGGGTGCACTCGATCCCCTCGTCTAGATCATCAATAAAGATGTTAAACAGGAGTGGCCCCAAAACCGAGCCCTGGGGGACACCACTCGTGACCGGCTGCCAACCAGATTTAACTCCGTTCACCACAACTCTTTGGGCCCGGCCATCCAGCCAGTTTTTCACCCAGCAAAGCATGTGCCCATCCAAGCCACGAGCAGCCAGTTTCGCCAGGAGAATGCTGTGGGAAACGGTGTCAAAGGCCTTACTAAAGTCAAGGTAATCATTCTTCATAAAAACACAACAGGAACTGTTTTTTCAGCATAATTCAAAAACACATGTCCTTTCAATCAAGGAAAAAAGAAAAAATTGAATTTTAAACACAAGGTGCTTTTAAACATAACACAGAATTAGATCCCTTTTCAAACTATCATTTTTAATGTATTAAAATGTCAGTGTCTTCCTGTAATAATTTATTTGAATAACAAGTGGCTAAAGGAATATAGGGTGGGGAAAGAAAGAGGGGAAAGGCACATCCAGCCCTTGCTCACTGCACATTACTGGTTGTCAGTAAAGCAGACCAGGCTTCTGTGGATTTTGCACATTGCAAAATCCTCAGGCAAAAGCAAGCAGAGATCCTGAAAGACAATGAAACCCACAACTATACTAATTGGCATTGCATAACTGTCTTTTTCATGGGATGGACATCTACATGAAATTCAAAGAACCTTATAAAAATGCCACGGGACCTTCAAGTGGAAACCCTGGCAATTGCCATGAATGAGAAGGTTTTGAAGTGACACTGGGATGCACCAGAGGAAAAACTGGAAGGTGTACGTGATACAAAAAGAGCTCCTTCTCTGCATAATGGTTTTATCCATTTAGGGAAATTAAATACAACATACAATTATACAAATTAACTGATTTCTTATTAAAGTTAAACTATTCTGCAACAAGATGAGCTAGATGAGTTCACCTAGAATTCCTGACACTTTCAAATGCAAAATTCAGCTTGTCAAAAATTTATAGGGAAGTCCAGATTTGGCAGGATTTTATTCAAATGCCTTTGCAAAAACTCCTCCCTCCACTAACAATGATGAAAAGTAGCACATGAAATTATTCTATGAATATTCTTCCACAATAATTAACCAAATCAAGACAACATACAATGCAACCCGTTCATCTATTACTGAAGATATAAATAAAATACTTTAAATCAAATATTTCTAGCACAGATTTCAAATAAAGCAAATAACAAAAATTTGTAATTATCAGCGAAAAAGGGCCATCACAAGTTAATTTTAAGAGGCTGCACCATCTGTTGCTTTTTCTAAAAGAGCAGTCTGAACAGCAGAAAGAAAACACATGTTTTCTCATCTTACCTGTCTTGTCTCTATAACAACCACTGATGCAAGTCGTATTTATTTCTACACCACCAATGTCATATATAGTACAATTAAATGAAACTGAAAAGGTCAAAAAACATCAGAGTAGGTTCTCCACAAGATGTCTAAACCTGATAATGTCAAGGTGACTCATCTTCTCCTTTGATTCACAATCATTATGTGCTCTTGACACTGCACAGGCTGTTAACTATTTTCTATAATTCAAAGCCTCCTTTTTCTTTTTAATTCAGATATTTTCTTGGTATCTCTGACATTTACGGGGATGTCACCACGGCACTTTCAGTAACTTTGTAATCTTATAAATTAACCAGCAACAGAATTCTCTCTATATATGTGTATTTGTATATTTAACTCAACTTTTACCCAGAAAGGCTTACATTTCTTTGCTCCTTTCTAATTTCATACAAGGCAAATTAACATACACAAAGCTTCTGATGACCACTGTAAGGTTAAGTGGAAGAAAAGACTATCTGCTCCCTCAAGCAAGATCTTTTCAATGCAAAAAGGGATAACAGGAAGAGGGAGAAGCCATAGGGAAGAACACGCAGGTACACAAACCTAACGAACAAACAATGAGGAAGGCAGTAACAAGAACCAAACCTGCTCAGTCTCACATCTTGATAAGAGTATGGGGAACATGCAAGTGCTTCTTTCAGTAAAACTATCTGATAGAGGACCTTGTCAAATGGGATGATAAAGAAAAAGGAGAAGCTATAAACAAAATAGACAAACATGACAAAGACAAGAAACAAACCTGGTCAGGAACTATGGGCAAATCAGGACTTTGCAACTGATAAGCATTCAAACCTGAGGGTCCAGGGTGTTGGAGGAGGGTGTGTGGAACTACATCAGCTGACGAGGGCATGTGAAGGTGAAGGGGACTGGGGAACAAACATAAAGGGTTGTAGAAGGGGCCAACTGCACATAAGACAGGCCAGTCAGCATGTTTGTCTGACTGAGCCCTGTGCCTCATCATGGTGGTCTGTCCTAGATTCTTCTGAAATCCTATCCTGTGCAGGGGTGTGTGCTGCAAGGACTAAGTGCCAGCTGCTCATGAGACCAGCACAAGAGGACAAGACACTGGGCCAGCAACAGGAGTCAAACTGGGGTGCAGAAGCCCTGGCTTGTGGTGTGAGCTACAGGAGCAAGTGGAGGTCTTGGCCACCAGCTGCTGGGGTGGGAACAGCGTGTCCCAAACACCAGCTACCAGGAGGGACTGGAGTGAGGCAAGTAAAAGGCTGTTCTAGCTCCTATGGGAAACATGCACAGCTGCTACACTAGCTAAGATCCTCCACTCAAGAGTTTTGAAAGGAAAAGAGCTGTCCAGGGCAGGAAACACTGACATTCTCAGTCCACAATATGTACAACCAAGCTGGTGGTGGTGCTGCCATAACTGTCCAAGCAAGTACACAAAGAGTAAGGGTGATCACTCCAAAGAGCTCAGGCACACTGAGGAATAGCAAGTCCCCTGCTAAACAAACTGCCAGTAAAGAGGGTGACTGTGCAAGAGACATAGGCAGTCCTGCCTGTCAGCTTAGCTGTGGATGCAGTACTGTACTGCTTCAGAGTATGGGAAGAAGAAATCTGCAATTACTAGCTACAACTACACATACTAAGTATATTTTTTCTTTTCCAATCTAGTTACTGCTTTATGATACACATCTTACAGAAATATGTATCCATATAAACAAATATATGCACTTGGATAACGTGTTATATATAACTATACATATACTATGTCTGTATATAGGGACTATTTCAAATTGGTTGCACATCACAGCTAACGCAGAATATGAAACTTATCAACTGTATTTCTTTCAAACAAAATAGATAGTTCTCTCTGTAACTTTTGAAGTTTGCTGTTAACACCCAGGCAAAGTTTAAGATCTTAGCTTTAAGTCCATTCACTCCTTTCGGTGTTACTAGGGCTCTAAGGTGTGAGTTACTTTTTCAATGAACTGGAAAATGTTTTCAAAGTGTTCTTGCAAAGCTGTTCTTCACTTTGGAAGTTGCCTTTTCTCCTCAGTTCATCACAGTGTGCATTTGGTGAACTTAATGCAATGCTACTTTGATATCCATCTTTCTCCCAGGGATGACTAGGGTGAAGATTTAAGACCTAATTTTATTCTTGTATCTTGTGTGAGCAAAGGCAAATATTGGATGGCGAATACTCATATAAAAATGAATGTTCATTTAATAACATGGTTAGTTTTACTTCATGTCTGAATAAGCATACAACATATTTGAATAAGCAAACCTGTGTTTATTTAGGAAGACATGCAGCTAAATTCATTATTCAAAAAAAACAGCAAGCAATCACAATATCCATGTGGTAGTTACACTGAAATATTTTGTGCTACAGCTCTGATTTACCTTGGAGACCAGACTTGTGTTTTGAAACACTTACAAAGATTCTTCTTTTTTTTTTGTACAAAGTCTTTACTGTTATGAAAAAAAACTATGCTTGAATCTTGAAAAACCTGCTCTGTCATCAACAAAACAAAACAAAAAAAAACCCAAAAGCCCAGAAAACCCACAAACAACTTGAAAGCAATTGGTGGGCCTATATAGCTCCTTGGAGATATGCATCAGATGCAAAATCACAAGGTTGGTTCTGCACAAGAGCTTCCATAAAACAGCAATGACCTGGCACTCAATGTTTAACATTCTTAAAAAGCAACTTTAGGTCATACATCCTAAACTAGATATATATTATCTTCCATCACTAGCATCCAACAGCTAATTTCAACAGTAATAGCAACACCTGGGGGCAGAAGCAGAGGGCATAGTTTTTTGTTTGGTTAGGGTGTAGTGAGTGTGGAGTTTTTGCCAGTTTTTGGTTGGTTTGGGGGGTTTTTTTGCTTGTTTGTTTTAAACAAAGCATCAGTAACTTCAACCCACATGAACAAGGACATATATCCTGTGTTTTAAAGACTATCCCATCTACAGCTATTTTCAGCTGAAATTTCAAAGATATTCTCAACTCTGAACAAAATATCATGGATAGCTATTTAGAGGCCTCATGGGGGAAAGAAAATACCATTAGAGAAGAATGATGAAGCTCAAATGCCTACATTAATTTTACAGATAGAAAATACTACTTCCC
Source organism: Strix uralensis (assembly GCF_047716275.1). NCBI lineage: Eukaryota > Metazoa > Chordata > Aves > Strigiformes > Strigidae > Strix > Strix uralensis. Next base: position 37,855,244 of record NC_133974.1, on the reverse strand, counting down.
ATTATCATCTTTGACACCTTAATTTTTCAGTGAAGTCCCTATACACCCACTGTAACATCAGTCATGAAGTTTTCTGCAACAAACATGTCTACTCAGGTGAAGCTAGAACAAAAAATTTTATGGTGGGGCAATATAATTTCATTATTCAATGCCTCAGCCACCATCACGAAAATAAAGAAAATTATTTTTTGTCTGGAACAACGAGATCCCAAATCTTGGGTGATATTTTATACCATATTATACTATTAATATCCTGTCTTTCTCCTAAAAATGTGTCAATGGCAAAGCGGAAGTTTCTGATATAAACCAGTAACTCCTCCCACCCTTCCCCCCAAAAAAGGAAAAAAAAATAGAGATAAATAAAGCAACAGAGGACATCTGATACCATTTTCTCTTCTTGTTTTGGAAAGCCTGCATGATCCCAGTCTTGGAAAACCCTGTAGTATTTTGAGACACTAATGGAAAGAGACAAGAAATACATATATAGTTTAAGCTTACTGTGTAAGCAATTTCTGAATCTGTGCTATCTTCTTTCTTCTGCTAGAATCAACACACTCATATGGGATAATAGAAAACTTTGCTCTATTCAAAACACAAGACAGTTGCATTTTTAAAATCCTTCTTTCCACCATTTATCCTGTTCTTGTTTATCAGGCTTGTGTCATTGCTGCTGCCTCTGGACCAAGCAATCATGATGGCCCTGGTCCATTTCTGAATTCCCCAGGCCACTTCATTTCTATGGTGGAATTACAAGAAACCCTGACCATGGCCAGCAGCATAAGAAGGAACTCAAGAGAGGTTCACTTCCTAGGAGAAGCTCTCAGACACCACTCTTCCAGTTCAAGCTGACCCAAACCACAAAGGACAACTAAACAGGTAAGATGAGGAACCAACGATGCCAGAGAAAAAGGTTTTCAATGAAAATAAAAGGAACATCAAAACCTTCTACATAATAAAATATTCCTGGTTTATATTGTAGAAATAATAAAAAGTCCACTCAAAATTCTCTCAAAACGAAAGAAGTTACCTGTCACAATCATCCCCGTCACATGTTGACACAAATGCACTATAAATTTCAGCCCACATCACTAAACTGAAGTTCTTAGAAATTTTAAGACAAAATGTAGGTAATGTCTCTGAAAATCAGGCCATTGGAATATAGGAGGAAATCACAGTCTTTCAGAAACTACCAACATCATCTTGCAGCAACGCTGCGGCTGGTTATTGACCAGCACATAAACCACATTAACCACTATTTCAGCACATCTTTACTCAAGATTCCAATCACAAGGCTGATTTATGTGCACTAGACGATCCAGCAATTGCTTTACAAGTCATTTCCTCAAACACAAAAACCTCCCTATATTCTCAAAAGATGTGTGATATTGATGTGCAGCCATTCATTCCACTATAAAAGCAAGTATTTTATTAACTCTACAGTCTGTATTTGGGACTTGTAAATACTGGGGGAAAAAATGAAAGAAAGGATTGTTTTAAAGACACAGGAATTTTAAACTTTCATTTTTTTCTTTGTTTAACAGGACTCTAAGACTCAAGTTCATTTTCCAAACTACTTCACCTAAATGAAGTCAGAGGTCTTTATTGCTAAATTTCAGTAAGCTCTCAAAACACACTGAATTTAAGGAATGCAATACCCTTTGGGTACATCACACCACACTAAAAATAATTGCACTTTTAAAAATATATTGCTAATGGGAATTCTGAGTCTTTTTTGAAACTATAAAAGCAAATAAGCAGTTTCCCCAGTAAATATCCTATTTGTTCCTGAGTTATTCTGCTATTTTTTTGTAGCTTTGATGTCTACTTTCTAAATCCTTCCCTTGTTATTCTTTGGTTCTCTTCTCTAGGAAGAGGATAAATTTACTAACAAAATGGATGCACTAATGGAAAAGTGCTGTTAAAACATCCAAAGTAAAATACAAATATTTGATCCTTCAGTCAACTTCAGTCCACACATAGAGTCAACTTATAAATTGGATTGATGGATTGAAGCATAGTTGGTATATAAAGCTATATGCCATAGAAATGCTGAAGGTAAGTGATGGCTTTAGTTTTATTTTATCAGTTGCTCACCCAACCACTCTCCACATGCAAAATTTGTTTTCATCTATAATCTGTTCTCAGTCCAGTTTCTCTAGTTCAAAGAAGTAACAAGCTAATTTTTACAACCAGCTCAAGCCTATCATCTTCAAATTACTCTATTCTTATATGTTATGCATAATGATAGCTGTTAAAACTTATTTGAACCAAAAAGTTCACTATGTCTAAAAAAATTTTTAAAAATAATAGCTGTCACACTTCCTTCCACATAAGATTAAAATCTAAGGGGGCAGATTTTCAAGTTTTTTAGAAATTAAGCACCTGAAAGAAATTTTAACTTTGAGAAAATGGTGATGGTGAGGTTCAGTTCTTTTGGAAAAATAAAAACTGATCTGGAAACGTATTTTAGTATCTAGAGTTATCAAAAAGGAAAGCAGTTTAACTTCTGTCAAATTTATATTGCAATTTGATAAAGGACAATGCCTCTTAGCTCTATTTCTTCTTTTTTTTTTTTTTAACCTAAGACTGTATAAAGCACTCCATTTCCAAAGTTAACTGATTATGAATCAGACTGTAAATGTTCATTTATCTTTGCAGGTGAATTCAGAGATCTTACTCAGTTTTCACAGTTCCTCTAAAAACACAACCCCCAAACCTAGCTAGAAACAAAACAAGTGAAGACTTCTGCTACAGTATTGTTTCAGCTGTGACTATCAACATATTGGGGGGGGGGGGGGGGGGGGGGGAGAAGCTTTGCTTTATTGGCAAATACAGCATATAAATCTTTACCTGCAGCTCTGTAAAGTATTTTAGGTTCAAAGAATATGCATGGGTTTTTGTCCTCTATGCATGATAGCAGCAGTCCTTTGGCCTGAAGAGGACTCCTTGGAATAACAATCTGTAAAAATATTTTTTAAAGAGTTTATTTAAACCACAATTCTGCTACAAGCTTCATCAATTAATAGTAAAAACCAAGCAACTATTTGCTTTAAATAAACCTATTACAGACTGAGCAGTTCTTACAAAGCGAATTAACATCAGTGCTACATTACTGACACACACACTCCAAATTTTCAATTTTATTTGTTCATTGATGAGGCTTGAATAGTTCCCCTCTACACCACAATTTAAGTACTAATGGACTTCCCTCCGATAAGGTGGAACTAAAATCTTAACAATAACATTTTAAGGTAGAAGGAACAGAAGAAAGTTAGTCAGATTTTTAAAAAATATTATATGTTAGTTTAGTAAAATTAATGTAGATGTATGACAAAAACATTCAGCTGTATGATCCTCAGTTGCTTGGTTAAAGATTCATCAGAGCAGTCCTGGAAGGTATGCAGACTTATCCCAGTAAAGAAGACTAAAAAAGGGAAATAGCTATTTAAAGTTGACTTCCTTTGCTTATGGTGGAGGCCTGAAATTTGTTTATTTTGGAAATGAACAAATACCAAAAAATTACCAAAAAATACCTGAAACTATGATGAAGTAGATAGAAAACTAAGCACGGCCTCCAGATGTAATCTGAATACATGGAAGGAAAAAGTATAATTAATTTGCCAACAGAAGAGTTAATTTTGGATGATCTAAAAGAATGTTGATTATGAACAGAAAATTAGCAAATTGCCACAGTTTAGATGAAATTAGAACCAAGAGCTCAATTCCTTCAAATCAGAAGGAGCAGCTAATTTACATCCCAGACATGTCAAAGAGCTGGCACATGCAGCGTAAAGTCTACTAGCAAACATTTTTATAGCTGTGAAGTTAGAAGTGGTCCCCTCTGACTGAAAACATTAGTTGTAGCACTTGTTTAAAGAACAAATAGTCCATGTAACTACAGACATGTTAACTAACTGCCTCCAGGAGTTTCCAAGGTTTCAAAATATTTTTTGAGAGTAAGAACATTTAATTATATAAAAGTAATAGAAAGGAGTCAAGTCACAACCTAAATTTGCTATCACATCAAATTAACTTGATAAGTGATTTCTCTAAACAAGAGAGAAGCAGTCTGTTAATGTTTCACCAAAGCATTTGTAACTGACACATGGGAAGTTACCCAACTGATGGATGTTACTAGTGCAGCTTCTTAGGGATCATTTTTAGGACAGACTTTATTTACCTTATTCATTTACAATGTTAAGTCAGAACATGGTAATGAAAACTATTCAAAAGCTGAGAGTCACTGTCACTACAGAGGATGATACCAAAAACACCTAGTTCACATTGAGGACATGACTGACAAAAACTGAACAATACATACTGAAAAGTCACACATTTAAGGACTACATTTTTGTGATAAATTTAGAACTCAGCAGTAGAAATTCAGATCTGAACTTATTATCTGCTCAAAGGATAACTAGGACACTATGCAGTACATCCCTAACAAAGCATAATAATATAGTCAAGGAAGTGTTAGTGCTATTACAAAAAATCACTACTAGAAACTCAGTTGGAATACTTCATGACTGTATCAACTGTTTGAAAAAAAATGAATGAAACAGGTGCCAAAGGAGCTTCAGAACTTGTTAACATCTCTTTGATACTTTGATTTGTTTAGTCTAACAAAATAAAGACTAAAGGGAAAACAATTGTTCTCTTAGTATATGAAAGGGAAGATGAAGGACAGATGAGTTAAATATACAAGTTAGGAACAAATTTAGGCTGGAAATGAAAAGAAAGCTTCTAGCCATGATGGCAAATATTCTGGAGCAGTCTTACAATGGAATGGAGAGAGTCAATACAGTAATTTTGGAAGACAGTCTGATCCATTAAGACATACATCCTCACAACAGTAGACAAAAAGATACAACCATCTAGCAATGTCCTTGTCACCCCAACAAGCCTCGTCTTAAGTACTAATGATTATAGTCCTTCGCCTGAACAGCCAAAGTTACACAAATTCTCTTTTGCTTTGGAAATCCAAACCTCACCTTTCACTTAAGGAAAACACAAAATAAAAATCTTAAATCGGGAACCTGCCCCAGAGTTTAATAAGAGGGCAGTCTTGAAAATCACTCTCCCCAAAGATCAATCCTGCCCTTCCCAGTTTGTAATACGCGGTCTTTCCTCCTGTAATTTGGAGAAAATATGCATAGATATGGGACTTTTGCAAATACATCTGAACCATGAGTTCACTTGCATTTCTGGATTCATACATTAAGGGCCGGGTTCAGGTTCATTCAAAAAAAAGACCTGCAACCTTAAGGTTTAAGGCTTGCTTTATCTTCATTAACTGCATTAATTAATAGCTTTGTAAAAAATATTAAAGGAACAACATTGTTTTCACAAAGATACAAAATTCAAAAGAGAAAATTCTTCTCTGTGCATCAAAAACTGGTATATTGTTCCACCAGTTCCACAGAATTTAATGTGCCCTCTACCTTTAACTGAGATGACAGCTGTTAATGGTAGCAACCTATTTGAGTGCTTTACCCAAGGAAAAGTGAAAGAAAGTGAAAAACCAACAAGAAGAAAGATCAGAGAGGTAATTAAATTATCTGGAGTGATTCAATAAAATTCTGACTTACTAATTTATACAGAAGACTAAGCACAGTAGTACTACGTTGCTATGAATTAAGAGTTTTAATCAACAGAGTGGACCACTAAATCTCAGCACTTAGTTCAGTACATAAAGATTTGAGAATGACCAACAAAATCAGCATACATTAGCTAGACCTGGCATCAGTATCTTAATCATATAAGTTATCTTGTGCTTCCATATGATAATAAACTACTCTAGTTTTTAAACAAGCTCAAGAAACCATTTGGTTCAATTACCTGGCAAAAGACTTCATAGATTGCTTTTGTCTATATCAGGAAATATTTTCAAGTTCAGAGCAGGAACACCTCAATGATCATAAAGAACACCCAAGGACAAAAATGCATTCCATTTCTCAAATATCATTAAATAAATGTGAATAATACAAGATTTTTTTATTAAGTGAAGAGAAACAAGTAGGAGAAATGGCTGTGGCCTCCCTGTAAATGAGCAATATCTGAAGTTTTAGAACACCAAAATCATATAGAGACGATAGTTTAAACAACAGATGAACAATGAACATTTATCTTCAGCATACAAACACTGGTTTCACTTAAGATTTCCACATTAATGAAGCTATGAGTCATTTCTCAGTGGACTGGATGGCAGTCAACCCAGAAGTACAAGTCCATAGACAAAAATTTACTCAGAAAAAAATGGAGAGCTGGCAAACAGTGCTCTCTTAATCTGAGGTGACCAGATCCCACCCCTCCCTCTTCTCCAGGAAAGTAATCCATTTAAGTGCTAGGAATCTTAGCTTCAAGGGATGCCACCATCTCACACAGAAATCTTGCCTAAAGTTATCATTCAGAGAATCACAGAGCAGTTGAGGTTGGCAGGGACCTCCAAAAGGTCATTTGGTCCAACGACCCTGCTCAAGCAGAGCCACCTAGAGGCAGTTGCCAAGGACCACGTGCAGACAGCTTCTGAATACCTCCAAGGATGGACGCTACAATCTCTCTGTGCAACCTGCGCCAAGTGCTTCCTCATGCTCAGACAGACCCTCTTGTGTTTCACTTTGTGCCCACTGCCTGTCACTGTCATTCATATAAATGAATCCAGTAATGCACTTAAGATGACAGATGCAGAGAAAAATAAAAGGAAAGTACTATTTATTAGTGTTCGTTTTTAGTTTATGTACTATACTAGGCACAGAATAGACGTAAAATGTATGCTTTTAGTGCAAAAAGCACACAAACACAAAATGCTATGCCTACTAAAGATTGCTTCAATAATGGTTATAAATTCTCAAACACTTAACACAGTTTAAGTTTTATAACTTGAAAACTTCTAAAAGAGTTTTTAATTAACATATTCAGGTATTTTGTTGTGGACTGACTTCCATTCTTCCCCTGCCTGCACCCAGACTCATGGTTAGTCAGGTCAAATAAAAAACAAACAAAATTAATCTTCATAAAGTAAGAGTTACTGTACCTTTATTCCTGGACAGTGAGCAAAAAAAGCTTCTGGACTTTGAGAGTGATATAGTGCACCATGACCCACACAGCCCCAGGGGGCTCTAATGGTGAGGTTTCCACAGTTAAACAGATCTCCAGAGCGGTAACGATACTTTGCTGCTTCGTTAACAATCTGGGAAGATTTATATATAAAAGTAACATTCAGTCCAATACCTTTAGTTATGTGTCATTAAGCCTCTAAAATACATGAGATGTAACTACATCATCTGCACCATGCATGGGATTTGGAGGACCAAATTAGAAGCAAAGGAATTCTGTAAGTCAGTGGAAAGGCAAACATTTTCCAAGGCAAGAAGCAATAATTTAGTATGTTCAAGTTAGATGCCTAGGCCTCAGGAGCAGCCATATAACCCAGTTGTTTCCCCCATTCCCATGGTGCCAATCAGCCCAGTTCAAATCTGTAGTTTGTCCTGCGGACACATGGCTGGCGGCAGCAGCATAGAGAAGTGAGAGATGGTTTTGGGAAGACAGCTGAGGAATTTAAGGGCTGTCGAAGCCAACACAACCACAAAACCAAAAATAAAAACAGAGACGTTTGCTTCAAACCACATCTTTAATTTCCATTATTTAATGAGCCTTCAGACTGGCCTTGGTACCTTCCTGTTTACTTAAAGCATGCATAAATATTAGTAATACAGCTGTGGATATATTTGCAAAAATTACATAGTCAAAAGTATTAATGCTAACAGAAGCATAATTTAGACAGCCATAAGATTTCTTTTTACTTCTCAAGTTTATTAGTACTAACCTGATCAAATGCTGGAAAAATGTAATCGGCAAACTGAATTTCTGCAATGGCTGTAGCACCTGCAACAGCAACTCCAATACCGAAGCCAACAATTCCTTGTTCACACAAGGGTGTGTTGAAAACTCTATCTTTACCTAAAAGATAAATAAAAACACAAATAAAAAAAATCACAATTCCTCTAACACACCAACTCTAAGTGGAAAACATAGCCCCAGAAATAATCAAGTTATAAACAAGTCACCTGCAATTAAGCATACAGCTCTTCAGATAGGCTTTTTTAGGTGTAGGAACAATAAACATCCATTACAGGTAAAGATACTTTAATTTGTAACAGCTCAGAGGAAGACAAGGAGAAACAAAATGAAAAATAAGAACAGTTTCTGTAACCTACAATGTTCTTAACACTTCAAGGAAAATAGTTTGTTCTGATGTACATACAGATAAGTATGCATATGCCTCATGCTTATATGGGACGAGTAAAGTATACTTACAAGCATTTTAAAAAAGCTTACCATAAAGTATTGTTACTTCAATTTTTTTCAGGCAGTCAAAACTAACTGTCCATACTCGAAGGCAGACGGATCTATGAGAGCATCTATATGAAAGTATACTGTCTCTTGCCCATACTCCCCCTAAGCAGTGCCCAGTCTTACCATTCTTCTTTAGTAAGGTAAGTCTGTGCTTACTAAAGAATTTGGTTTGTCTCCAAGAGAAAAAAAGCTGTTGGAGGCACAGGACTGGAAATCAAATATTTTGGGTTTTGTATCTTCCCTGTGGGAGTGCAAAAGGTCATTTTAGCCCTGACATATTTTTGTGCCACAGTAATTTCAGATTCCAAATATGCATCAATCTAATAAATGGCTGAAGACAAAATTGTTCCGTTCATGAAATTAAAAACAAGGAAGGGGAGGGAGATGAAACATCACTACAATACGCTCTGTAAAACATAATTACAATATTTGCCAGCAATCCTGTACTTCCTCAACAGATCAACAGGAGAACCTAGTTATGCTATTAAATTTTCCCTTTAGAACATTGGGAAATAGACAGTAGGTTTCTATAGGAGTCCATCATGCATGGATATGCCAAAGACTTCAAACTGAATAGAAAAAAAGTGAGCACAGTGCACACCAGTGTCTATGAAATACACTAAACAATAACTAAATAACCACCAAATAACTAAAAAGAAAGACTAAAATAATCAATAACTAGAAAAGTTGTTACTATGAAGACTCCTAATTTCAATAACTGCAAGATAACAAACTAGAGAAAGGGAAGCTAACAAAAAGTTTTAGAAGGGGATGCTGAAAGGAGAACCATCGCCTACAGCTGTATTTACTATATGGGGGCATGTTTTACAAATCTTTCAAGTACATGTCTTTGATCTTCACACATCATCCAGCACAGCATTGCCACTGCTTGTACCCTGTCCACATGCTTTACCTGGTGTTTTGAGTTTCATGCTTCAAGGGTTACTTTGTTTTGGGTTGGTTTTTCGATTTGGGGGTATTCCGCTTTGTTTGGGGGGGAATTTTTTTTAAATATCAGTAATTAGTTTTTGGCTTTCCCTCTGCCTTCCTCTTTCTTTCCTCCACCAGGAACACCACTAAGATACCATTCATTTAAGGCGAGTAGAAAAAATGCCATTGAACGATACTACAATGTTGGTGTTGTCAGGGAGGCTACACAAGTCAACACAAATACAAAGGGCTCCCACAATTACAGGTGAAGTGCTAAGGCTTGGACAATAAGCCCAAGCCAGAGTTGACCTATAGATGAATCCTGTACATTTTATAACTGATAACCATTGTGCTAATAGGTATTATATTAAGTTATAGCAAGCCAACTATTCTGATATAAAAGGTGGGAATACTGAAGCCTGAGCAACAGGCCCTGAACTGAAACTGCTAACTCCATATGTAGTCATTAGTGAAATATGCATAGAAGATGTAGCTTAAACATCATAAAACATGTCTATCTTGAATGTATCCTTATATTTCTTTATGTGTGAGCAAGATAACAAGGCCACAGAAACAGTTGTCTGGCCTTGTGACCTTGCTCATAAATTAACTAGATAAGCAAGGAAACTCCCTTAGCTTCTCCCTTAAGCCCTGGCCAGGCTCTGGGGGGAACCTAACGTGAGATGAAAACCAGATATTTCCGCTTAAAACAAAGGTGCCAGCTATTCTGGCTTACTGATTTTTAGGTATATAAGGCTGGACCCGCTCACAGCGACTTTGGATGCCTCACCTACGGGTGGACGCACCGCGTAGGATTTCCCACTTGCAGGGAAAGGTTCTCCAAATCCTCGCTGTAACCGGGGCTCCCCAGCGACTGCAGATCCGGATGATGGTAACGTATGCAAGTGGTGATGGATCTTTCTTAACCACTATTCTCTCTCTCAGGTAGTAATGATTTGATGCATTACCCTGTATTTTCCTATCTGTTTAAGTGCACTATTCTGTCTTTTCCTACTGTATGTTTTCTGTATTATTCTGTTATATTATTTAGTTATTTCTAGTAAAATATGCCTGCTCTTTTCACTCTGGTGTCTGAGTTTAATTGATATCCCTTATCAGCAAAACAACAGGACACTCCACGATTTTGCATACATGACAGAGAAAACATTTTCAACCGTCTTAAAGATCCCCTTTTATGAGGGGAAGCACCATTTTTTCAAATTAGTCATTCCAAACTTCCTTGACTTCTACTTATTTCTTAAAAATCAGTGTTTGAAACAAAAAACTCTGAGACTTACAGTACTTTTAAGATACATGCACACCAGGCTGTTTCTTGTTTAGAAATAAATTTCCAAGAAACTTTTTAAATTCCTATGACTTAGAAGTCCAGCTATTGCTGCTGGAGATAAAAATGTTACCATGGCTAGCTCAGTAATCAAAACTGAATTCCAATTAACAAAATTATTGCATAGCTTTTGAAAGAGAGGTTTTGTTGTCTGGATGTCAAACACACCCACTATTACCCTGATCAACTGTGAATCTCAGTGAAGTACCTTGCAGATCAGAGAACATTTTACAAGTACAAAAACCTGCTAGATCTCATTTCCAAGGTATATGAGCAAGCTGATCTCAGTAATTTCCAGATGTGGGTCATCTGTACTTTGTTTTGTATCTTCTGAAAGAAAAATAATGATCTCTGCAGGTGCTGTGCTCAAAAGCTGTTCAGACTGAAATGGCATGGGAAGTGAGAATGGCAGTAACTTCATAGCACTGTCATTTATTCTTAGGCATTTGTTTTACCAGCATGTTGCAGTAATGCTACTAATCTGTGTATTTCTATTTTTTCTTTACTAGTACTACCAATGTGCCTGGCAATGTCACTACATAAGAACAGCTGCAGCCCTGAAACATTTTCATTCCAAGTAACAGAAAGACAGAATGCTCTGGGAAACCCAGAACTGGGGAAGATACTGATAGAAGATGTAACTTGTTTTTATTGTTCTCGTAATTAAGTTATACTCACTTCTGACAGACATCAATTGTGTCTTGGCTTTACTGCCAAGAATTAACAAAAATCAGTTCATCAAGCTGCACGGAGGAATCTTCTCTTCCCTTAAGAGCTGGCAAAAGGGAAAGATTTCAGTCACATCAGCACCATGCTTCTCCGATGCAGAGTAAGAAACTTTGGCTTTCAGGGCTATTTAGTCCCATTTCTACAGAGTAAATAGATCAGTAAACTAATCTATAGGATGGAGAAGGAAAATAGTGCCATGGAAAGATGAAAGAACTTCTGTAACAAGGAGAACACAAGATTATTTTTGAACCTAGAGAGAGCGTATACTGTGTAAATTGTTCCCATTCCTGGCTGTAACCTCAGTTCCCAAGATATACTCTGTACTATATCCTCTGGTGCACTCCCTTCACTGACAGGCATCATGGTCAAGGAAAGAGGAACATAAACCACCTATGCAAATGTGTAGTTGTCCCAGGCCTTACTACCTTCTGTGAAGGGGTGCTTCAAGATGCAACCACAAGAGCTGTCCCTGTACCCATATCCATCTGTAACACTATAAACACTTGGCAAACATCTCTTTCCCTTTTTTTAACTTAATCTAGGGTACCATGAATTAGATATCTTGTTTCCCTTTTCTTTCACTGATGCATTTAATTTTTAATTTAAAACAACTCCTATTTTACTAAACTAAAAAGGTATTATCATTACCAAAACACATTACACTTTCTTACTTCTTAAAAGTCTGTTGGCAGATCAATTTATTTCACTTCACTTCGCTTACATGGTATTTTGATATAGGACATAACCAGCAAAGAAAACACTGAAAAAAGTAAGACTACAGAAGAGACTGAAGAAAAAGTAAAGTTAAATTCACACTAAATTTAAAAATATAGCATTTTTATATTGAAATCAAAATATTCAATTGGCCTTTTTTTCCTTCATGTGATTTACAGAAATGCAGGTAAATCTGCTTTAAAACTCTACCACATAGCCTACATAAATAGACTAATGTCTGAGCAGGACAAAAAAAAGCAGATTGTTGAGAAGTACACAGAATTCAGATCATACTAAGCTTACCTAACCTTATTCTTTATTAACAGATTTTTCAGAGTACACTGAAATAGTGTAATACATTGGTTCCATAAATAATTTTATATCATCACACAGAAATTGAAAAGTACTTGAACAATTCTGTAAAATGAGCTTTTAACTAATAATTGATAAAAACTTCAAAATTAATTCTTTAATACTGATCTGGGGTAGGTCAATTAACTTAAAAGCATGTTAGATCCACCACACTAGTATGCCTCTCTGATTCGAAGTATAAAATACATCCTAATAAAACTTCTGAAATACTATTGAGATATTAAATTAGAGGCAGCATGCTGCTATCAATGGAGTATGATGAAATAAATGAAATGACAATCAATAAAACCAAATGTGAAATAAAACATGACAGCTATAACATGATCAGTTTGAAGCACCTAATTTGGACTTCCAGTCCTAAAGGCATAATCCTGAAGTACTGTGGCTTAAAACAGTAAAGAAAGAGCCAGGTAATTGTTACTGAATGAGATTCATTACTCAGGAATGGTTTTGATTGTACATTTAAAGCAATAATACTGACCCCTTTAAAGCAAAACCTAAAGCACTTTACTATTCATGAGATGGGAAAACAAGCCTTGGATAGAGTTTCAAGGGGTAGGGTTTTCTTTATAAAATCTAGCCCTTTAAGACAAAAAGATATATACATCATTAGGATAAAACAAATTTATTAATTTCACTGAACATCAAATATTGTATGGCATGGCTTTAATCTCCTATTTTTATTGATAGAATATGAAAAACACTACTGAAACTAACACAAAATTTAAACACTGAACATACAAAGGCATTAAGCCTATGTATTTTTATCTATTTCACATTTTTTATTTTTCACATTTTTTTCAAAATGTAAAAAAGGAAGTCAATTTTGATAAACAGCCATTCATATCATCCTTTGCAAACCATCTGAGCCAGATTTCAGCTGAAATCTGACTGAAGCAGACAAATAACCCAGAGATACTTTGTCTTTCCATATTTCATTTCCGAATCAATAAAGAAACATTTCCTAAAATGTACTCTTCTCCTATTACTTGCGTCAGCCACACAGCTCAAAACAAGTTAACACAAACTCCACAAGCTGACTTGTTACTCCAGTTGAAACCAGTGCCTCTACGTTATCAGAAATCAGGTGCATCAGCCTCTAAGAAAGATGTCATGCTGGTGTCCACTTCAATTAACCTGCCACGCTTTATCAACAACCCTAGTTTCAGCCATCTGAACAGATTGGTGCCCTTTTCCAAGTAGTGAGGGAAGCAATACAGCAAATGGGGCTATGTGAAAAAAAAGAATGATTCTTCTCATCTCTCCATCCCAATAGCTCAGGAAGAAGACTGGATGAATGTTAAGCAAGTGAATGAATACACTAGAAGTGTTGCCTAATAAAGTAAATCTGAAAAGATTAAAAACATTAAGGAAAAAGCAGTATTTGATTAAAGGCAATTTTTAAACACTTACTTCATCCTCCCCCGATCTATTTTTATTTAAATAAAAAAAAATTGATCTTTGTGATTTTCAGAACAAAGAGTTAAGTACCCCACAAACATTCAGATTACCACTGACCCTCTGTCCAAGGAGCAACAGCTTTAAGGGAGTCTTACAGTCATCTTCTCATCCTCCAAGAATAAAAAGTTTCATAGCAACCTAACAGAACATGTTTACAGGACATATGTAGTCGATTATTTGGCATTAATGTTTTGGCCTGCTTCATCCTTATTTGTTCCAAGCCATCAGGAAAAAAGTATTTCAGATTTCAGTATCTGCAGTGAAACATGTTTCTGTCTTAATTTAACTTCAAAAATGAGATATTCAAACAATAGCAAATCTCCTACAATGTTAAAACATCACCTAAGGCTCCAACCCTGAGTAATTTCACATCACTCTGTAAGAGCCTACATTGGACAATTTGAGTGGTTTAAGGAGCATTGCTGGTGATTTAGTCAAAGAAGGGTGCTCTGTTTTGTTTTTAAGATACTTCTACATCACTTGTGTTAAAAAAGGCATGTTAAAAGATGCCAGCACTGAGTAGTATTAACAATATACCTGCACAGCATTTTATTTGTCCCCATTAGCTTCCATTTGAGACATCCATTAGAAGTCAAAGTCCAACAAGCTAAATATATTCTGTCCTCAACTGCAACAATCATGGGTGCACGTGGAGAAACAAAGAACTGGAAAGGAAAGGAAGTCCCAGCAGATTAGCTTTTCTTTGCTACTCACTGGGGACTTCATGTAGAAAATTCAAATAGAAATGACTGATTTCAAATCAGTCCTGCCTTTAAAGACCTGTTTTAATCCTAGAATACCTAGGATTTTTCACAGATATACATCTATGGAAGTCTACTAAATCTATTCCTTAACATAATTTAACACAATCTATCCAGCATTCAGACTTTCTTGGTCCCACAATTCCTTTTAAGCCCTGTTTTACAATTGGTGACACTTGTTATCTTCCATTTCTCTGATATCATGTGAGATACATCACAGCAAGTAGTTTGGTAAATTCATACTCAACTCTTTTAGAGCTCCTGGTTGAAGGCAAAACAGTTCTAATAATTTCTTGTTAATTTTAATTAATTTGTTCTACCATTTCTTCTATTGATACACCAGTAACAGTTCTCCAGCTTTAAAAAAAGGGTGTGCAAAGACCATAGATCCTCTATAGTGAATATCAGTAAAAAGACATTAGCTTTCCATTTGAATATGTAAATTTCAAATCTACTTGTCCAAAGCAGGGCTTCAGTTTCACAGAGGTGGTTTACCTCTCAATCTTCAATCCTTGCACATTAACATGCCATGCCATTTAAAAAGCTGCTTCTTCCAGAGCTGCCTATGTTAAAATAGATCATTTCACCTACCTAACAGATGGAAGGTAATTATGTGAAATTAAAAGGATTCCATATGCAACAGCTTATAACTTCTTATGATTAATTTTACCTGCTGCGTGTAGAGTAACACAGTTTACACAATTGAGCTTTACTCCTCTCCTGTTCTTCCCCAATTCTGTATTCTACAAGAGTTGCACAGACTGAGCCAAGAACATTTGTCTGTGCCCAGACATTCACAACAGGCTTCAAGGACTCAGCCATAGCTCCAGCGCAGCTCAGCCAACTGCATGGCTCAGCAGCCAGGTCTCAGGCCCCATTTAAGTCAATCTAGTCTCCAGTCAAGTGCTATGAGTTGGGACTGTTACAGGAAAAACACATATACTCCCCCTCCCACCGAAAATCACGGTGTATACACAGCCTATGATTTCAAAAGAATTTTAACATTTAGTTACTTTGAATGAAAAATTAATTCAAATTTTGATTAATTACCAACTAATTCCATGGGAGATTGCCATTACTTTTTCCTTAAATATTCCAAAAAGACACGTTATGGCAATAAGATACATGGCAAAAAAGGGTACTTCAGAAATCTGTGAGGGCCGGAATAGAGATTTTCATTCACTAAACTAAATTAGTTGCTTCCTCTGCTGCAAAATCTGCTATCACGCTCCACTCTGCAATAAAGGACCCGACTTCTTACCCTAGACAGTTTTAGAAAGGTCGAATGACAGATAATTCTTTCTTGCTTGGTTTCGCTTGTTTACAGGAGTCTTAAGCTTCATTTTGAGGAAAAAAATTTTTTAAAATCACTTGCACAAAAAAAATGTATCCTTCTGAAGCACTAATCAGCACAGTATTGCCCAAAGAAAAGGACATCTGTTCTGACAGGTAACTGGTAAGAACAGGAATTCCTCACAGGTTTATCATTTATTCCACTGACATAACCAACACTTCTGAGGAGTACTTCAAGTAAATTGGAAATTAAGAACAGCTGAAGGGTAAACTTTCCTTTTAAATCTCCCTTAGTTACTAATTCCAAGGCATTCATACATTTGAACAGACATGAATATTCGAACTAGCAGTTCTAGCTCAAAGTGTTCTCAACACATCATTCTTTTACTCAAGATGGTGCATTTTTCTTCCAAGAGCTCCGTAGATCCAAACTGCACTTTCACCTCCTCTCCTCCAAGATTCCCTTAGGAAAAAAGCATGTTTATTGCATTTTCATTTAATCCTCACTCTTAAAGACCCCAAACAATATCAGTCAGGAGAACTGCTGAAGTACAAAGAAAATATTACCACGGACAGGGAGCAACCTCAATTATCTACAAATTCTTATAATCTGCACAGTTACTGAATTGCAGGTTTGGAAGGAAAGGAAACTTGCTTTCTAATAAAACTTAGTAAATTCTTAAAGTTGTTCACAGCATGAACATAACATTAAGCATTTACTCAATTGTCAGGTTTATAGCCCTCTGGATGAGGGAGGACCCAGGAAAATTTATTTATAAACAGCTCTGCCTTACTAAAGCAAATAGGGAAAACTTGATTTTTGGCCTTCTCCCCCACTTCAGATTTCCTGACATTTGTGACAAAATAGCATCCCACCAAAAGCTAAAAAATAAACCAGAAATATTAAAATATATCATCTAATTATCTCCCTTTCTCAGGGAAGAAGTGGGACCGGAAGGGGTCAGAGGAGGTTAATGCAAAGCTTTGGCATAACTTTGAATGCTGGTAAGACTGCATGTCATTTAATCCTTCCATGATGCAAAAGCAGCCAAGCAGTAGTATAAGCAGGAGGAAAATCAGATTCTTTTCAGGTACACAGTGATAGGTGAAAGAATGACACAAAAAGTGAAATTGATCATATAAGAGGGGAAGAAAACCTCACTATGGCAGTAGTCAAAGGCTGGAACAAGCTGCCCAGAGAGGTTATATAAGCTCCTTCCTTGGACATATCCAAAACTCATCTGAACAAGACCACAAACAACCTAAACTGGCTCTACGCTGAGTGCTGGTTTGGACCAGTTGACCTTCAAGGTCTTTTCCTTTCAACCCTTATTCTACGATTCGTGAACAGCCCCAAGCAGGGTTACATGCCAACTGCCCAAACTTTTTATGTCTGTACCTGTCCTGCTGATGGAAGAATTTCATGACATTAATAAAATAGTCCTGATTCAGCTCCACACTGTTAGAAAAATATTCAATAAGCAGCTCACCTCAAAGCAGCAGATTTGCTCACAAGAATTTCTTTTTACTGATGACTGTGCAGGTAGCCCACTCCCCATTGAACTCCTTCTGGCTTATATACCCAATTGTATCAGCCTAAAGAAAAAAAGCACGATCCCTAACTGCACCAAGGCATTCAGCGTTTCTCCAGCTATGATTAGTAACATTCCTTGTTCAACCACAAAAAATTTTGCTGTGTGAGAAGCACACTTGCAGAAGAGCATAACTGACTATCAAGTTAGATGTGTGAAGCTATACCAGATGACAGAATGCTCACTTGCAAAAATACACTCTAAAACTGACATCTACCAAACATACATGGATATAACCAAGGGATAATATATCAGCTTTATTTAAGCGGCTTAGTCTGAAAATGCATGGAACTGACCTATCTGCAACATTACATGACATTGCAAAAGATCCAACAGGAAAATACACAACAGTTACCAAAGCTAAGTATTACAACATGTTAATGAAAATTCTGCTGTAATAGGCTGGGTACACTATCTGGATGACAAATTGAGGAATAAGCAAAATTGTGTCAAATACAAGGCACTGGCTCTCACATTCCTCAGTATCAGTAGTGTAGAAATACTTTATAGTAAATTTGAAAGCATACTGGATCTACCCTAAATTGTGAAGCGCTACTCTCAACACAGCAAGGATTTAGTGCTGCTAAAGAAGTACTCAAGAACAAAGTGCTGAATGACCAGTAATCTGCAGTAATGAAAAACATTTTATGAATCTCATTTGCAACCATGCCTGTCGCTTGATAATGTAAAGCATGTTGTAATGGGTTTGCATGGCAATGTTTTGGTCACAGAGGGGCTACAGGGGTGGTTTCTGTGAGAAGCTTGTAGAAGCTTCCCCTATGTCCAACAGAGCCACTGCCAGCCGGCTCCAAGACGGACCCGCCACTGGCCAAGGCTGAGCCCATCAGGTGGTAGCATCTCTGTGATACTGTATTTAAGAAAGGGGAAAAAAACCCTGAGCAACTGCAGCCGGAGGAAGGAGTGAGAACATGTGAGAAAATCAATTCTGAAGACACCAAGGTCACTGAAGAAGGAGGGGAGGAGGTGCTCCAAGCTCCAGAGCAGAGATTCCCCTGCAGCCCCTGGTGCAGACCATGATGAGGCAGGCTGTGCCCCTGCACCCATGGAGGTCCGTGGTGGAGCAGATATCCACCTGCAGCTCATGGAGGACTCCACGCTGAAGCATGTGGGTGCACCCAAAGGAGGTTGTGACTCCATGGGAAGCCTTCACTGGAGCAGGCTCCTGGCAGGACCTGTGGACCTGTGGAGAAAGAGGAGCCCACACTGCAGCAGGTTTGCTGACAAGACTTGTGACCCCGTGGGGAACCCACACTGGAGCAGCCTGTTCCTGAAGGACTGCACCCCATGGCAGGGACCCACACTGGAGCAGTTTGTGAAGAGCTGCAGCCTGTGGGAAGGACTCATGTTGGAGAAGTTCACGGAGGACTGTCTCCCATGGGAGGGACCCCACACTGGAGCAGGAGAAGAGTGTGAGGAGTCCTCCCCCTGAGGAGCAGCAGAGAAATGTGATGAACTGACTGCAACCCCCATTCCCTGCCTCCCTGTGCTGCTGGCAGTGAAGAGGTAGAGAAAATCAGGACTAAAGGTAAGCCTGGGAAGAAGGGAGGGGTCAGGGGAAGGTGTTTTAAGATTTAGTTTTTATTTCTTATGATCGTACTCTGATTTGATTAGTAATAAGTTAAACTAATTTCCCCAAGTCAAGTCTGTTTTGCCCGTGACAGTAATCACTGAGTGATCTCTCCCTGTCCTCATCTCAACCCACGAGCCTTTCATTATATTTTTTCTCCCCTCTCCAGTTGAGGAGGGGGAGTGATAGAGTGGCTTTGGTGGACACCTGGCATCCAGCAAGGGTCAACCCACCACATATGTGCATGAGAAAAATCAATAAATTGATCTATACTTGGTGCTTCCATACAAGTGTGAAAACTCCTTGCCAGGTCTTGAAGATTTAATGTTTGTACTAATTAAAAAGAAAGGAGACCTTTTATAATAAATGACTAGCATGTTATGTCAGCCTCGTCACTGCAAAATGGCTCCAAATCGAGTTAAATTAAGATTAACCTGCTCCTCAAAGTGCTTCTGCTGCAAAGCTGCTCAGACAATTGACTGGATGTGGATGGTAGTCTTGACCTTTTGGACCCTTCTAGGCTTCTAGCAAATTACTTCCAAGAAAACTGAGTGGTTTACTCCCTGTAATAAAGTCTGCAGCACCTTCTTAAACTGCAGAAGTGATAATTACCACACTCTTATCACCAACCTCAGAAGCTGAAAAAACAGCGGACATACTAAATTAGTCCCACTTGACAAGTACAAATGATACTGATCACAGGACTAACCAAGGAAATTGAGAATCACTAAATTCCACCTAAAAAGTAGTAAAGGCATAAAAACTGACATCTAAAACAAGGTACATGAACTGTGCTTGCAGACGTGGTATTAATACAGACTGCAAATACTAGTCAGGCTCATCGATTCCATCTCGTGTCTTTAATACATAAAGTTTCATCTTCCTTGACACTACATTACTAAAATATTACTTTTAAATGTTTCACTGCAAGTATTTCCTGAAGTGGAAAATTCCATTTTTATGAAGTTCAGCAGCACATACTTTTTTGCCCAGAAATGTATCTTGAAATATCTTAAAAATGTGTTAGAACAGCTTTCTTAAGCTCTGTACTGAGTATCAAGTTCTATATTAAAAAGTATATCCCTTATCTTTCCCTCAAACAGGTTTACAACACATAAAAAGAAACATAATAAATATTATTAAGTCCCAAACAAATAAAATACTGTTATCACACCAGGCACACTATCAGAACAATTAAAAAAATTAAAACAAAACTAAAATAAAGTCTATTTAGCTCTGATACAGAATGATTTATATCAATATCCCACAGATTCAAACAGTATAAGAGGATATAATACACTGTATCAAGTTCTCAAATAATTTTTCTTTTCTTCTAACTGTAAATCTTAAGAAAAAAATTGGCTATTTAAGACGAAAATGAACAAAATGTACTATTGTGTAATGAGTCTGGAACACGTTCTCCAGATGTTACTGTTCAAAGACATTTATATAAATCAGAACAAAATCCAGATCTTGCCAAACTGCTCTGGAAGAACCAGGCAAGCAAGCTGCAGAATTCTCCACTTAAATCCATCCACAAAGAAACAACAATAACCAAACTCCAGACTACTTGGGTTTTACTCAATCTATATTCAACAACTAGTCATTTTCAACTCTGAATAAAATGTTCTACACTGAGCTTAAATCCACCATGTCAAAAATTCTGAACTACTTCATTCTACCATGTGCAATATGTTAGGAAGGACCAGCACCTACATAAAAGGGGAAACACAGTGCTTCTCAAACAAGCTTGCAGTCTGCTTCTGAAGCACCGACCTAACATTTTCTATCTATCTGCTTATACAATAAAGCCCTAACACTTACTTCTTATGCTACTTTAGGCTGAGTTTTTCTCCTCCCTATAATAGCATATTGCTATGTTATTAAAGAATGCAAGAGACCCCATGACTGATAAAAAACCTCACAGAAAAACCCCAGCATGTCTCCCCACCTGCTGAAGTAATACCCAACCACTAGTAGCTTCTGGGAGACAGAACACACTACCTTAATACACTGCCCCAACCAGCCTATCCAAATTGTGGTGTTGTACTACTTGCCCTTGCACTGTAACACTTGGCAACATGAGAACAGACCCAAAACATCCACTGACAGATCTCTGCTCTCTCACCAGTAACATGCTGTGAAGTCTCCACTATAAACAATTTACTGAAAGCACTAACAAAAAATATTTAAAATATAAACATTTTAAAGTATTTTATGTATTTTGGAGGCAAATTAGAATTATTTTTTTTAAAACATACTATATCTACCTCTATTAGCTCAGCTGCAAAAGGTTCTCCCGTTATGCTACTAAAAGCTGTCAGGACATTAAGCAATCTTTGTAGGCATATCCAATCCTTAGCCAAGAAACTTCACCAAATACTGTAACAACCTGGGGACAACCTTATCTTCTGATCCATGTTTTCCCCATAGGCATTTCACTTAAACACAGAACTTGCCTTCAGGAGTTTTCTACAGCTCAAGCCCATAAAATAATACTGTGTTGAAGTAAATACTTTTTTTCAAAGAATGACTGCCACAGTTTTAGAAAGGATGGTGTCCCTCAGGCATGGCTAGATACAGCCATCTCCTGGCCAAGTAGACAAAAACTCCTGAATTATTTTACTGGACCATAAACAAATGACTCATTTACTGAGAATGAAATGTTCCCTGAAAACTCACACAGGTGTTTACACCTTAGACACAAGGTCTACAGAATAACAACCAGGGATTACAGTGGATTAGACACTGGAAATAAACATTGATGCTGCAAGACAAACTAGAAACAACAGAAAGCTGTAAGCAACCAGGTTTTACTCAGTAAAACCCAGAGTAATGTACCCAGTTTTGGATGGCCCATATCCTTCAGTTTCAGGAACCAGAGTCTAGAGAAAACTGATCAATAAGAAAAAGCTTCAAACCATAAGAATAATCCTGCACTGGGACCATGCGTGTAGGGAAGCCAGGGAATCTCCATCGCTGAAGGCTAAGAACAGCCTTTGACAGCTGATCCGTCACAAAACATACCCTGTGTTTCAGAGATCTAATTCAGTAAGGCAGGCAGAAAGTACAGGAAAACAAATATGGAAGTGATAAATACAATCATTTTTAAAGCATCCAGCTGATTGCTAATGTGGCTAGGTCATCCTGACATAAGGATGTTATTTTCTTGCTATAACTGTGGTTTCATATGCAGTTCAGTCACTTGCTTTTTGATGTGTTTGAAATTTTCCACAGTGGAAATCTTTGATTCAACTCCCCCCACCCTCAAAGGATTCAATACAAGTGTTCTTCCTTCTCTAGATTTTCCTTTTCTTCTGTGATTTTCCAATTTGCAAGAAAATATCCTGGACCGATTGAACAGACACTAATTACTGTTCACAATCTGCTCTCCGTCTATATCACACTTTACTAAAGTGTGATACTTTATTAAATATGGTTTGGAAGAAAAAAAAATCCTACCAACTTTATACTTCTAGCTGCATCAAAATAATAAAGATTAGGAAGGATTATTTATGAAACAAGCCTGTAAGACTGAACAGAATAGGGCAAAAATTACATTTCAAGTTACATGTGTGTACTTATTACACACTTTCTACTCCATAAGAGGAAATCTATTTAGCTATGAAAAATGAGTAAGGACAAAAAAAATTGAAGCTGCTTATTTCTCATTTATGACTGTCTGCATGTATGAATGTCTAGCCACGTATGTAATACAGAATTGCCTGAAAGGAAATGATCTGAGATTGATTTTGGTTTATCCTACATATAGGAGTGACACACAGTTGTTCTTACTGAGTTTTATTTTAACAAGTGTCCACCCAGAAAAGAAGCAATTACTGGCTGCACAGCAATACAATAGAAAGGGCATAGGGACCAAAGCATGCCACAAACTGACAGTCAACACCACACTACTAATAAAGGCAAACATCACTCCAGAACATATTAGCAATGTTACACAGAAAGCTTATGAAAAGCATCTTGTTCCAACTGGCTTTGTATAAGAGTACCATAAACTGCTGTGAGCAGTACATCTCTCTAAGCACTGACAAAAAAAAGAGGAGGACAGCAATAACAGAGATCAAACAGAACATAAAAGAAACCAGAACAGACCAAAAATAAAAGCCATGCGTGAAAGACTCTCCAACCCCTCCTACTGGTGATGGGACATTAATCCAGAAAAGAGGAAACCTATCTTCCTCTGGTTCACTTTGCTATCACACAGAGGTTGCCAAACAGTGACAAATGAATCACATGAGCAAAAGACAAATTCATTCCAAAACTTTTCCACAGAACAACTGCTGACAAAACCATTTCTGCTGCATCTCCACAAAGGTCAGCCTTGGTATCTCTGTCAACTCTTTTGGGAGTAAGTTCAGAGCTCCTGAGGGACAGAACTGAGGCCAAGACTCTTCTACCCTGGGCAAGCACTCACTTCTGGGGGGAGACACCACAGTGGCATCCTCCAGGAACTGCCTGAAGTATTCACATTCTACCCAAATAGTTGCAAGTGAAATAAAATGGCATAACTCAAGAATTCCCTACTGAAAAGAAAAAAACCTCATTTACACTACTCTTTCAGCTCAAAAATTATTTCCAATAGCTCAAAAACTTAGAAGGTAATCCAATCAGGCATCCAAATATTAGGAACCTAACGTAAGCAGTCACCTAGACTCCCTTGGTGGCAAATACAAAGACATGCCATGAAAGAGAAATGCAGGCTGCTGTATGATAGGGGATTGAGTTCACCCTCAGTAAGTTTGCAGACAACACCGAGTGGGAGTGTTGATCTGCTTGAGGGTAGCAAGGCTCTACAGAGGGATCGGGACGGGCTGGATCAATGGGCTGAGGCCAACTGTATGAGGCTCAACAAGGCTCAGTGCCAGGTCCTTGGGTCACAACAACCCTGTGCAACGCTGCAGGCTTGGGGAGGAGTGGCTGGAAAGCTGCCTGGCGGAAAAGGACCTGGGGATGTTGGTCGACAGCCGGCTGAGTATGAGCCAGCAGTGTGCTCAGGTGGCCAAGAAGGCCAATGGTATCCTGGCTTGTATCAGAAATAGCGTGGCCAGCAGGGACAGGGAAGTGATCTTACCCCTGTACTCGGCGCTGGTGAGGCCGCACCTCGATTACTGTGTTCAGTTTTGGGCCCCTCACTACAAGAAAGACATTGAGGTGCTGGAGCGTGTCCAAAGAAGAGCAACGAAGCTGGTGAAGGGTCTAGAGCACATGTCTTATGAGGAGCGGCTGGGAACTGGGGTTGTTTAGTCTGGAGAAAAGGAGGCTCAGGGGAGACCTTATTGCTCTCTACAACTACCTGAAAGGAGGTTGTAGTGAGGTGGGTGTTGGTCACTTCTCCCAAGTAACATGTGATAGGACAAGAGGAAATGGCCTTAAGTTGCACCAGGGGAGGTTTAGATTAGATATTAAGAAAAATGTCTTCATCAAAAGGGTTGTCAAGCATTGGAACAGGCTGGCCAGGGAACTGGTGGAGTCAGCATCCCTGGAGGTATTTAAAAGATATGCAGGTGTGGCACTTAGGGACATGGTTTAGTGGTGGACCTGGCAATGTTAGGTTTGCAGACTGACTCAATCTTAAAAGTTTTTTCCAACCTAAATGATTCTATGATTCTATGTCAAAAATTCATCCGATCAAAAATTAGGATTTTTTTCCTTACAAAGTTAACGAGCTTGACTTCTTTCACTTACTAGTATAGGCCTCTAGCTGTGTTCATATTACATTACTCTACACTCAGGCTTAAATGGCTTTCCTGGCAAAAAAAAGTTTTAGATTTGATGACAGATTTATTCTAAACGCAAATCTCTTCTCTACCTCTCCAGAGAGACTCCAGTAACAGTCTGGATAGCAACCAACATCTGTATAGTACTACAACTGAGTATTAATACACTAAATTCTCCCTACTATTATTAGGTGATATTATAAAAGTGCTTGAAAAGGAACTCTCAATTTGTATCAAAATAACTACTTATAGGCATAGACTGCCATCTAGTGATTTTGATCCTCTACAGAAAAAAAAAAACACAACAAAAAACCAAACAACCTCCCTCTTCCAGATGAGGAGAAAAAAAACATTAATTCCTTCTTATTTTACATCAAGACATAGAAAAAACCTTGTATTGTATCACTTGTATCTCCTATTATTATGTTGATGGTAAATGCAGGAGGGGAATGAGGAAAGAAGAGTCAGTAAGTGTATATAATCTTCCTTGTACAGGTATGATCCATGAGGCTGGTTGCTCACCGATTCTGTCTGGAATTCCTCCTCATTTTACACAGACTCTAGCCTTTGCATAAAACAAGCACTGCAACCAGAACTTATTTAATCTCTAAGACAATACTGACAGACAGCCACACCCCTCTCAAAATTTTGGATTCCTTCAATTTTTGTGCTTTCAGTCTTTCCTGGTTCTCCTCAGCATTGTAACTATATTTTCAGTACATCCTCTAGTTCATCTTCGTCATTCCCTCTTCATCCATTGCCTGTTTTCTGCAGGATTTCACTATTAGTAAGAAAGGAGCCAAGTTACCTGTGTCATTTTATCTGCCTTACAAAGTTAAATTACCATTATGTGAATAACTCCTAAATTCATCTTATCTCCACATTCCTCTTTCTGTCCAAACTTGTATTTCACACATTGCCGTCATTTATTTATGAGCACCTCACCAGCAACATAAAGAACTGTCATGTCTTCTCCGTCCCCTTCTCTCTCAATCACTATCATCATCTTCAGTTCACTTCTCATCTAGACCTAAATCTCAGAACTGCAAGACAAATGGATCTTAGGAAGATCCTTCTATAATGAATCTGCAAGAAAAACTTTTTTTTAAGTAGGAAAACAGCAAAAAACTTTTCCAATTTCTCCTTCTCTTCTAGCTAACATGCTTTTCCTCTAGCAAATACAATCTTTGCAATGCTCTGAACACATGTGAAGAGATGGTTTCCTACCTTGTTAATCTGATCTCATCAGCACTTTATGTACCTACCCATTTTATTTTACAGTCTCATGAAACAAGAGCACTACTTATTTTTTCCTTCTCAATTCTATCCACTTATTCACCATAAAGAGGTCAGTACCCTTTTTGATCAAATGGCAATACTAGCTTTCATTAGCCCTTGTTCAGTGTTCATGTAAGTACTTCCACAATTTCTCATGTTGCTTCTCATGCTTTAAAGAAGTTCAAGTATTCCCAAAGTCATGTCATATCTTCCTCAAAAACCTCATTACAAAAAATCTTTGTTGTTATAAAATAAATCAGATTCTAGCTAGGCTGCCGGTGTGCTGTGACTGTTGCTTATCGTACTGACTAACACAATGTGTAAATAGTTCTTTGCACTCCGTTAACAGTACCCATCTTAAAAGTACCCCCCTGCACTCTGAGGCCATCACAGAGCCTTTGAACAGCACCCACACTTTTAAATACACCATCAATAAAATGCTACCACAAGAATTAAATAATGTCTTTCCTTCATTCCAATATTATATGACTTTCTTACATCAAAGAAAACAAACAAACGACCCTCAAAGCAACACCCTAACAATATAAAGTTTGTTCCTTTTGTCTTTTAAACTGGAGATGTTCACTAAAAAACGAGAAGGTTGCTTATAGAGCCATCTGGTGCTGTTGCTTATTTCCCAAATGAAGTCTTCTGTAGCCCATGTTTCCAGCAACTGACTGCTGTCTCAGAGGCTTCCTTTTCACATGAAATCTAGTAAAGAGAGTTAACATATCACACCAGAGTTACAGAACTCTAACTCAACCTCAACATGCAGCACTAAATATCATTGCTAATAAAAGTCCTATCCAAACTATTTGAATATTAACATATAAACTAGAGTGAGAAAACATACATATAATAATTGAAGCAGAGAAACAAGACAATGAAATATGGTTCTGCTTCTAAAACTTCTTAAAAGTACATTCTTCCTCTCTCCCTTTTTTGGTTCACTCCAAAAAAATAGACCTTGCTGATCTCCAAGATGGCAGTAACTCATTTCCTCCAGATGAGGAAAATGAAATAGATTTAATTACTGGCTGCAAGTGGTCCCAGTCATCTTTGTGCCTTGAAGAAAGTAAGCTACTGAAACTTAACATTTTAAAACTTCTTCTGTTTAATAGCCCAGCGGGGGAGACAGCCACTGCCAAATTAAAAGCTATCAGGTTACTGTATCCACAACCAGTTTCCAAGACCTGTAAAATGCTATGTACTACCTGGCGTGCCATACATGAAACATTCTTTTTTTAGCATTCCAGTAACAGTACTTCTCAGAGCAAAATGGGCACTTAATGAAACCACAGCAAATGGATTACCAGAGAAGAAACTTAATTGGAGGAACAGTGAAGGACTTTGAAAACTCCTCCAGATTTGCCAACCAGGTATCACTAACTAGGTGGTTAAATTCTATCCATCAAGAACTGTGAACGTGACACTTACATGCTTGTGCAACAACATAGGATCTGAAATAAAGTCTTTTTCTTCCCCCCACCTTCCTTAGAAGCCACTGATACCCAGCCATAGGAGACTGTCCCTCAGAAATAGCGGAACTAAATTTCTTCCAAAATGAACACAATATAGGGATTAATTTAAATCACGGATAACACAAGAAAAGCTCTTGCAAATTTTAAAGAAATTCCCTATTTAAAACTTACTTAAAAAATAAGCTTTCAACAAGAATTAAAGAGTTCCTGCAAGTGACTATTTTTCCTCTTCCACTGAACTCACCTCAGCTGTCTGAGGTATGAGATGATAAAGTACCATCTTATTTTTCATATACTTTCACAAACCTGTTTTTCCTATCTAGTGAGGTGTTGGGTCTGTGACTGTGTGTGGTGGATTTTGGTAGTGGGAGAGGAGGGTACAGTGGTGGTTCCTGTGAGAAGCTTCTCAAAGCTCCGCTGGCTCCAAGTTGGACCTGCCTCTGGCCAAGGCCAAGACAATTAGGAATGGTGGCTGCACCTTTGTGATAACATATTTAAGAAGGGGAATCTGAAGAGGAGTTGCAAGAACACCTATGCCGACACTGAGGTCAGTGGAAGAAAGGAGGAGGAGTAGTGAGGGAAATGCGCTGCAGCTTTCCTGTAGAGCATCTGAGACTCCCCTTCAGCCTGTGGTGAGAGGACAGGCTGTCCCATGGAGATCACTGGTGGAGCAGGTGCCCATGGAAGACCAACCCCACGCCAGAGCAGGTGGTTGCGCGCAAAGAAGGCCGGGACTCTGAGGGAAGCCCCCACTGTTGTAGTCCAGCACTGGAAGGACTGCAACATGTGGGACGGACCCACACTGGAGCAGTTCGTGAAGAGCTACAGACCATGGGAGGGACTCATGTCAGAGAAAGTCCATGAAGGACTGTCTCCCATGGGAGGGACCCCACACTGGAGCACGGGAAGTGTGTGAGGAGTCTTCCCCTGAGGAGGAAGGAGCAGCAGAGACAATGGGTGATGAACTGCCCGTAACCCCCATTCCCCGACCCCCTGTGCCACTGGCAGGGAGGAAGTAGAGAAATGGGGAGCAAAGCTGAGCCTGGGAAGAAGAGAGGAGTGGGGGGGAAGACGTTTTTAAGATGTGGTTGCATTTCTCACTGTACTACTATGATTGGTAAATTAAGTGGTGGTGGTGTTCAAATTAAATTGATGTTTTTTTTCTTCCCCTAACAAGTCTGTCTTTTGCCTGTGACCATAATGGGTGAATCATCCCTCTCTGTCCTCATCTTGAATCCAGAGCCTTTTGTTTTATTTTGTCCTCCCCATCCCTGAGGGGGAAGGAGTGAGTGAGCATCTGCAGCTCCCTGGTGCTCAGCTGCCCTGTGGGCTCAAACCAGGACAAGTGATAAATAGTCTTTGAGACAAAGCTTGTACCATTTGTCTGAATGCCTTCACATGATTCTCCCAAACAAGTAAAGCAATCACATTTTAGATGAAGCACAAGCATAGCTATAACACATAATTTCTATATTGGCTTTCTAGGCCATGCTAGAAAATACTATATTTAACCAAGAGTTTAAATCCATTTTAATGTAATTCCTTCGCAGTACTTGACAGATAGGACTAAAAAGTATCACCATGCATTGTTGCTCTAAGAGGCTTTAATTTGATTACAGTAATGAAATGGGGCCAACATCTGATCCAATTGCAGTTTAAAAAAAATGAAGTTATATTGATAAAGTTAGCTGAAGAAATAGAAGACTCCTGAAATTATGTCAGCAAGTTTAAAAGCTTTGAAAGCTTGCATAAATAGTAAACACGTTCAAAACTTTTTCTATTTCTAAAGACAGAAAGGAAAACATATGTTCATTTACAAAGCTTCTCTCCCACAAACCACAGAGAGGTACAAAAGAACAGACATGCTAATAGGAAAATAATGTCAGATGGAAGTTAACTTACCATATTTGTCTCGCAAGCCAACTGTACACCTGAAGACTCCTCCAAAGGCCACATCTTCACCAAATATTACTGAAAGATAAGAACAGTAGAGGAGGCTATTGTTACTCCAGTGCATCTTATTTTTAATGAACATGTTTCAAATGTTTTTATATGAGACACTAACATACGTAGCACATAATATTTCATTTTACTTCAAGATTTACCTAGACTTAAGCGTTTCTCATGCACAGCCCAACTATAACAAATAAAGAACCAAGGTTAATACAACACAACTAAGTCTCAAATCAGAATTCATGAAACTGATTCAGCTATGCTTTCATTAAACCATCTGTTTATTTTTCTGCAATATTCTATACCACAACATCTAAATCTAAATGAATAAAAGCAATTCCAAGAAACAATTACATTTAATCACTAAAGAGTCATTGAAGTTGTGTTCTGCTTCAACTGATAACCGTTTGCATTTCTCATCCACAGATTTCAGTTTTCTTCAAAATACCAATCCAACATGAAATTTCAAGCCTTCTCCAAACATACTTGCCAGATCCCTGAAGAGTGACTTCAGAGGAACTCCTCTACAGAAAAGATGGGTATCTAACAACCAGGACAACTCTCAGTATTCAACACTATTATCCTTACAGTGTGGGTAACCTAGTCAATCCATTTTTATCATAAAAGTAATTGCCTTCAAAATTTAGCTTCATATCAACTAATCTGCGGGTCTTTTTTCTTTGAATTTATGGAATGATGATGTCTAATTTTTGTTAAAACAGTTTTGTTATTTAATTCACAGAAATAAGTATTGCTCATTTCATTTTTTTTAAGCATGTAAAAGACGTGCAGCAGTATCACCAATAGTAGCTTGCATGAACTGGGGTCCGTTCTGATAAATCCCAAATTCCTCAATACTCTCCATATTCTAAAGGACACAAAATAATGAGTTAGCCTCCTTGCTTTTCAAATATTATTTTTATTTAAATAAAATACACTTCTGATTGAAAGGACTAAAAGGGATTATTCTGACAATCATATTAATGACACCACTTAAAGAAAAATAACTTGTACAATGATGTAAAACCAATGCAGTCATGGAGTACATGATTGAAGTATGTTCCCAGATTATCTCTCTCATTCATGTTTAATATTAACTTGTTTGCTTTTTTATGTACTTAAAATCTTTGTAAGGACTTTCCATTACCATATGGCTACTCACTTTTGAGCCAGCTGGCATTAAAAAAATCCCATTTAATGCTGGCATCAGCAAACTTGCGTGGGTTTACTCATTCTCTTCAGCCACTGAAAATATTTTCCCAGAGAGATTCTAATTCTCATCATCACAAGTATGAGGATTTCCACTACTTAAACAACAGTTGCTCAATTCCCATACAACTAAAAACATATGAAGGACATGCTTTCTACTGCAAGAAGTACTAATTACTTCAGTAAGTAGAGTGATACTAACAACTCACATGTCTGGACTGTAGAATTCCAACATGGTCTTGCAAAGGGCTTTGCAAAGATCCAGCCCTGCAAAGCCGAGGAGCAAGACTGGAGCCTTAGAGCAACTAAAAGGCTGAAAATTACATATGAGTTTAGGTTCCTACTGGACTAACACTCTACTTACTTTTATATGGCTGATTCTACAGAAAGAGTACTAAAATCTGTTCTTGGAACTAATTTACCCTGAATTGTCTAAGTTCAATTTAATAAAGGTGACTATAACACAGCTGTAGATTGAGAGGGAATGTATACAGACATAGTACTGGACAGACTACATAGAATTTGTCCTAACAGATCAGACGATTAGTCAGACTTTAAATTGAGCAGTAGTTTAAGCAGTGCCAAAACACACTAAAAAAAAAAACCAAAAATTACACAAGATCATACAGCTTTTGCAGCCATGTTCATGACATTAAGAATCTCTTTCAGATATCTGGCCATCATCACACCTTTCTTATGACAACAGAAGCAACGGACCTCCTGTTATGTACAAGAATTAAAAGTGCAGTAAATAGTTTTGTGCAAAAGAGTTTAGAATAACCCTTTTAAATCAAGCTATGATGAACTGCCTTCTTCAAAGTTACAGGTTATCTAGACTGCAAAAGTCTAGAAAATTTTACATTGCCTATGCACAATGATGAGCAGTAATCAGTAAAGCTGGAAATGAATTTTGGAGGGCAGGGAAGGAGAGAAGGGAGAACGGACAGAGTGAGGAATATATAGTCTCTAAAAAACCCCACTTTTTTAGCATAGAGAGTTGAAGGAATTAAAAACTAAGATTTACATTTTAAAAACTCGCGGTATTCAAGCTGCCCTTAAGTACAGTTCACATCAGTAATGCCAGAAGCATGTTAAGTGATGTATCTTTCTGTCTCAACTTTCAAGCAAAATACACACAGCTAATACAGAAGACACAGCTGCATCCTAGATCACACAATTCATTAATAATCTGTTAATACAACACATTTTTAAGCTTTGTTTGAGATCAAAGTGTAGAAATAACTTATTAGAAGACTTTAAAGGCCACAAGAAATGCATTTAATACTGTACACAAATAGGCAAAACAAAATGCAATTTATACAAAGCAAAACACAGTAACAAGTATAGTATACCTGCAGTCGGATCTTTGGCTAAAGCATTGTCCAAGGCACTTGTTATCGATTGGAAGAGATTCATCTTCTGAGTTTGCCCTGTGTGAAAGTGATTATTTAGCCACTTAATTTGGTTCAAAATACAAAGTACATTAGAAAATACTGCTGTAAAACACAAATAAAAACTTAGTTAACAGTCATAAACAAGAACCCTGTTAGGAGTACCCAAGACTCATCTGCTGAGTAAACTTAAATTATGGGATAGATGGGATTAAGTATGGTATACTTTGCAATCCCAAGAACTATAATTCTACTATCCCTGCATGCAACCTTTTTTCAAAAACTATGCTCTTAACTAGAGCAAATGCAGCTTTGCAATGCCTAGTCAAACACTAGGAACGATGACTAATCCAACAGTTTTTCAAAGGAAAAAACCATAGTAAAGTATTATTGTTTTGAGGATTGGGATCCTTTCTGCTAAAATTCACCAGATTTCATTAAGCTTACTTCATCATTCTTTAATAGTTTTTTTTAAAAGCTTCAGTCTTTCTTGTTTACAGACACCTATTACTATCAGAAGTTTTCTAGACCACCAGCCTGCTCTCTGGACTGCAGTTAGAAAGTGTCAGAAGCATCAAATCCACACTCAAAAGGAAGAAAAGCTGGTCCTGAACAGCTATACCTAAAATGTATACTTAAAAAAAAGCAAATGCACCAGACTGCTGTATTAAAATATTCTGCAGCACCAATGATTGAAAGAAAACCTTCAAAACGAAGAAGGGCTACCCGAGTCCCCTTCTTCATTCCAGCACTGCAAGGAAAAACAAACAGGCCTGAAAGCAAAGATGGAACAAAGCAATAGCCCAGTCCCCACTACTGTGACCAAATCAGATCCTCCAAGTAAATAAAATAATGCCTTACCAGAAACTAAGTGAATAAGAAATTGCCTGGCTGACATTTGGTAGCTCTTTAACTGGCAAAACCTCTAAGTCATGACTAGGAGCCACAGCTCAGGAGAATACTACCTACCAGCACATACAGCATGTAAAAACAAACAAACAACAAAAAAAGCATGATTAGGTGAAGATCCCAGACAAACATGTGAACAGGTGTTAGAAATCAAAAAGGAGAACTACATTCTGTTTCCAGTAGCTACAGTATCCCTCAACAACCATTCAGACTCCCTTCCTCCTAAATTGTTAATTAACCTTAGCATTTTTTGTTAAAGACTCATGTCATGCCACACCAGAGCTGAGTAGCTGCATTCCTACATGTTCCCGTGCTTGGTAACTTCACTTGCTACCCTTTACATGGCCCTTTAAGAAGAGGAAACTGTAAAAAAAAAAAAAAATTATGGGAACTGTTCAAATTATACATAAGCTACAAATAATGAACATTTATAAATTCAAGGGAAGGAACACTGGGGAACAACAGTTGTTTCTCTTTCCCAAGTCATCCACATTATTTACATTACCTTTTCCACAAGAAACAATCCTTCCAGTATTTGATATAAATGCCTATTATTTAATCAACTGTCAGAAACTCCTCACACTGACTGTTCTGACCTGCTACTCTTGCTTATAATAAAGGCCTCTGTTCCAGCCCTTGAAGGAAAGGAAAAACTAACTGTGCCCTTCAGATTTGAACTGTGGAGTTGAATAAGCATTATCTTACCAGGATTGGTATTGGCATAACCTTATTTTACTTTCACTATTTTTCAGTGAATTTCAAAGTGTGTTTTAAATCAAAGGGAAGTAGTTTTCCATCAATAAATTGCAACAAAAACTGGACTGCCCCCCTACAGCTTCTTTGCCATCATCTCAGGCAGGGACTTGCAGCGCACAGGCTTGACTCTGTGACACCTCGGATGACTATACCATTCAATGAGCAACAGAAATGGCCAGGAGTTTTCTTGGACTTAATGACCAAACTGGAACACCAAGGTATCCAACAAGGTAACAGCCTTCTAGAAGACAGTGCGGTTCACGTGAGAAACAGCTATTCTGCAGCTGGCAGGCTTCTTCCAGGAGAACTCAGCACTGGTCATTTGCAGGGATACATCTCAGAAATAAAGTCAAAACATCAACTTTCATCCTGAGCTGTTTGTTTCCAACCAGTCTGTTTACTCTCAACCATGTGATCATGTGGATTACCTCAAGCCTTTCACTAGGCAGCAGTCTTTATTAATCACAGGTTTATTACAACATTCATGACTTAAGCATACAATAAAAAAATAGGGATGGATGTAAGTCATCCAGTTACTGCTAGCTTTTCCCCTGAAACAGGAGTGGGGCAGGGCAAAGGCTTACAGGCCCGAGCAGATGATGGAAAGGCCTAGTGCAACTATTGCACTGACCGCCCAAAAACACTTCATGAACATGCCCCCCGAAGCACCACCGCCCCCTCCGGCGGCCCACGGGGGCCATCTAACCCGCAGCCCAAGTTTTTCGCGGAAAACCCGCAAGTGGAAGCGCCGCAGACACAGCGGGGGAAACGCACCCAGGCGGGGCCCAGCGCCGCCCGGGGTCCCGCTCCCAGCGCTGGCGGCCGCCGCCCCGCCAGGGAAGCCTCTCGTTCCCACGGCCACCGGCGCCTCGCCGGGCGGTGGCCCGAGAGGGCGGAGGCGAGAAGAGCCCACCCTTCCTCCTCCCTCCCCCTTCGCCCCACCCCGGCCGGGGGCCTCCCCCGAGAAGGCGGCGGCAGCGGGGCGGACCCGGCAGCAGAGCGAGGGTGAGCCCGGCCCAGCCCCGCTCTCACCGTACGCGCTGGGCGCCGGGTCCGGCTGGAAAGCGAAGTGCGCCGCGGACCGGCGCGGCGTGGCCGGCAGCGGGGTCAGGCGGCTCCAGAGCCCAGCGCGGCGGCGCACCGCCACGGCCGCCCCAGGGCCGAGCGCCCCGCGCAGCGCCAGCCGCCCCCCCGCCGCCGCCATCGCCGCCGCTGTCAGGGGCTGCCGCGGCCGCCGCGCGTTCTAAAGAGGCGGGGTCCTGGGCGGGCTCCGTGACTGGCCAGCAGCCATGGAGGACGGGCCAATCAGAAGCCGCCCTGCGGTGGGTGGAGGGGAGGGAGGGGCGAGAAAGGGTTTGGTGCGCGTGCGCCGGGGGCACGCCGTCAGGGGGCGGGGCCGGCAGGGGCGGGGCTAGTGCTCGGCACGCGGGGCGGCGAGAAGTGGGGGGTGCAGCGCGCGCTGAGGGCGAGAGCGGGCGGTGCGCGCGCGTGCGCGTGGTACCGGCCGCGGCGAGCGGGCGGCCGTTCCCTCAGGGCGGCGGGGGGGGCCGCGGGGCTGTGCGGCTGTGAGCCTCGGCAGGGGCAGCGGGTGCTTTCGCCCTCTCGTCGGCGCTGCTGATAACGGTGTGCCTGGTACCGGGCGCATGGGGGAGTGCCGAGCTGGGCCTCGCCTCTCCCTTGGTGTTCTCACAGCTGAAACAAAAGTCTTCACCTTTCTTTTTAAACGTTGTTCTTCCACTGGGATTTTCATATTGCTATGTTGGCATCGAGAAACACTGAACAAGTGTCTGAAATCCTCAAATTCTACTCCAGCAGGTGGCCCAGAAAGATAAAATGAACGAAGAGACCTGCAGATACCGTTCCCTGTGTCCCTTTCACCCCCTCTCAACTGCGCATCCAACCTCTTCTTGAGTCTTGTTCAAGGTCTTTTTTTCCAAAAAGATCATACCTTCATGGCATTATTTTTAGCAACAGAAATTATGGTCTTTCCTATGTACATATTCCCTTGCCAGGTTTCATAATACATTCTTTCTATTGTTCTCCTCACCAAAGTGACCACCTCACATTCCTTCTCCAGACGCTCCCATCACCCACGTAACTTGCTCTACTTTTGCAGCCTTTCTTCCCCTGTATGTCCGTCATTCCCACCATTCACTTGCCTCCACATCCTTCCCCTTTTGCCAGTGCTTCACATCTTGCCCATACACGTACTTCTCCATCAAACCCTTTCATGCAGCCTCCAACATGTGTGAAAAGTCCCTTTGAGTCGTTTTTCTTTGTGTTGATATAGTCTGTAAGACTAACCATAGTGGACAGCATTTTTACTCTGATCCAAGAAATGTAACTCCAAAACCTTGCCTCAGAGAAAGACTAGAAACTGGAATGATGTATATATGACATCATCTCTTTCAAATGAGAGGGCTCATGTGTAACCCCGTCTGAATAGGGCTGGGTTTTAAACACTGGAATATGAGATTTCATATCTAATATGAAATATGTATCACTATTATGTTTAGATTTTCTTTTCTGTCTGAGTTCCAAGCCATTACTGAATATCCCTGTTAATGACCACAGGACCATTTCAGTGAAGACCATTGTTTCATTATGTAGAGTGCAAAAAAAATTTTTTTCATGTTGATTTTTAATTTCTTAATCATTGGGATTTATGCAAGATAAAAGGCTTAATCCTACTGCTAACTGGAGAGATGAGTCTCTTGCTCTTTACATGCCCTTTATCCCTAGAGACTGCTGACAAACCACTCGAGATCATGGGATCACGCAAGTTCTTCTACCAGATTCCAGTGTATCCCATGGAAGCAAAATACTGATGAGTATCTAAAGGGGGCAAGAATTTTAATAAACTAAGAGAAATGCAATCTCTCCAATGAAGGAGGCGTATAAATGTCAAATGTTGAGATTGCTTCCAACTCCACTGGAAGGCAAAACATAGATATTTGAAAAAGTTTAGTACATAGCAAACATTATAACCATCAAATTACATATAACCATTTATTTGTATGGATAATAGTATAAGAGTTTACAAATATCAAAGTTTGTTATTCAAATAATTATATTTCTTTTAGTAAGCAATGTATTCGAGTAGGAGGAATATAGCTATATTGCACATTGTCGTGGCCAGATCTGCAAAATTTACAAATGGAGAACAGATAGTATAGGAAGGTATTACTTATAACTCTGTGATCTATTATTAATATGTTAGTTGTTGGACCTGTGAATTGCTAAACTCAAAGTATAAACTATGAGATATATTTGGTTTAGGTACATTTAGTATTTGTCATGCTGTATTATGTGTAAAATAACCAAGGCAATAACCTTGGTCATATTCCAGAAGATGCTTCAGTTTTCAACACAGGCAGAAAAAGATACTCCTTACTGTCTTAGTTCAGTAACTGTTGTCTCCTACATCTGGTGATATATGGAACTTGAAAAGGAAAAAATGGTCATGCAGCCC
Source organism: Strix uralensis (assembly GCF_047716275.1). Lineage (NCBI taxonomy): Eukaryota > Metazoa > Chordata > Aves > Strigiformes > Strigidae > Strix > Strix uralensis. The sequence goes on along the minus strand of NC_133974.1, from coordinate 37,817,917 downwards.
AGTATCTTACAGAGGAAGTTCTGACATTTGTGGTGGAAAGAAGAAATACCTTCAGTAAGACCTGTTCACCTGCTATCCAGACCTAGGTGAAAGAGAAAAAAGTGTCTGGAGATGAGGCTTGCCACCTAAATTATTACTGCCTTTTGAGTACAATTGTCCACATGGCCTTGGGAATTTGCACTGGTTCTAAAAAGGGAAATGGACAATCAGAGAGGTTTATCCAAATGTACTTTGGCTGACCAATATGTTAGCGGAGATGAGTCCTAGCATTCATGTTTTCCAGCTCTGAGGAGGTAATAATTATATCCACATTGTTCCTGGTATAGGTTATGATATTCCAGCAACTTCAATTATGTTTTGAAAACAGCTTTCTCATTTGGAAGTTGTTCAGTCACTTAGGGCCACTTCCCTTAAATCTATACACCAGACGTTAAAGATTCTGCTGATTTCAGCAGCTGCATTCCCCATCTCTGTGGTTTTTCTCATCATGTGCACCCTTAGCCATTTAAAAAATCTGGCAGTCATTACTATTATTTCTGCATAATCATGCAGAGCAATTAATGAGGATCTGATGATGAGTGCAGACCCTACTGACATAGCCCACATTATGCCATGTTTATACCAGCATTAATCAGATGTAACTCCTTTGAAGTCCATGTTGTTACCTCTGATTGACATGGATCTAATTGTGAGCAAATTGCAAGTATTGGACTCTGACATGAGCATATGGCTCCGTGTCTACTGTTCTACGCCAAAATCTCTCAAAATTTGGACATAGCCTGCAGCTGAACCTTAGACTCCTTCTGAGCTTGTCACGTTTCCCAGTAGGTGTTGCTTTATTTAAATTACATCTCTGTAGATGATAAGACATCCAGGTGATTTCTGTTGCATTCCTTCAAGTGTAGTTTCACTGTTGTTTTCTTGTCAATTCTCTCTGTCATGCTATAGTGTTGCTGTAAATTTTCCTTGCTGCTCTGTGGTTCATTGACAGTAGCATGTTCTCCACACCAACAGTTGATTAGCTGATTCACCCTTCTTATAGGAGCTGCTAGCAAGCACTCTTGTCACGCTAATACTATGTCTTGGCACTTCACCTGTTTTGTTGCTTCCTTTGCTGTCTTGTCTTCCTGCTACCCTAATTATGATCTTATTCATCCTTCTTTTTCTGTAATTTATTGGCACTTTGGAGCTGTTTTGTCCTCTGTTCCTACTCCCTCACTCACACGAATGGGTTATTTTGCTAGTTAGGGACAGTCATCTCTTTCTTGGGTATGTATAAATGAGGAGCTGTTTTCTGAAGTTGTGCTGGGTTTATGTGACATGGTTTTGGTAGCGGGGGAGGGGGCTATAGCAGTGGCCCCCTGTAGGAAGCTTCTCTAAGCTCCCCTGGCTCCAAGTCAGACCCGCCTTTGGCCAAGGCTGAGCCAATTAGCGACGCTGCCTACACCTCTGCAATAATGTGTTTAAGAAGGGAAACCTGAGAGGGGGCAGAGGACTTGTGAGGAAGAGTTACAAAGAGGACACCTATGTGAACACTGAGGTCAGTGGAAAGAAGGAGGAGGAAGAGGGGGGTGCTCCAGAGCAGACAGTCCCCCTGTATCCTGTGGTGAGATGGCAGGGCCGCCCCTGCCACCCATGGAGGTCACTGGAGGAGCAGAGATCTGCCTGTGGAGGACCCCCCACTGCAGCAGGCAGCTGCGGCCAGAGGAGGCCGGGACTCTATGGAAAGAAGAAGCCCCTGCTGTTGTAGTTCAGCACTGGGAGGACTGCAAAACACGGTGGTGACCCACACCAGAGCAGCATGGCAACGGCTGCGGCCCATGGGAAGAATTTACAGCAGAGAAAGTTCATGGAAGGCTGTCTCCTGTGAGAGGCCAGCCACGTGGAGCAGGGCAAGAAATGCAGAGGGGTGTCCCCCCCCACCCCCCAGAAGGAAGGAGCAGCGAACTAAAAACCCCCCCACTCCCTGCCCCTGCACCACTCAGAGGAGGTGGTAGAGATATCAGGAACAAAACTGAACCTGGGAAGTAGGGAGGGGTGGGGTGAGGTGTGTTTATGATATGGTAATGCTTCTCACTGTCCCATTCTGTCTGTTAAGTGTTGGTTTTGTTAATGTTTTGAAATAAAGTGATGTCCTTCTTCCCCTAAGGAGTCTGTCTTTTGCCCATGACCATAATGGCTGAGCAACCCCACCCTGTCCTCATCTTGATTCCTGAGCCTTTTTCTTCATTTTCTCCTTCCCATGCTGGGGGGAAAGGGGTGAGTGAACGGCTGCGTGGTGCTCAGTTGCCCTCTGGGCTCAAACCACTGTGGAAAGGAGATGTAGCTTCTGGCCTGTCTGGTTTTATTATCAGTCCTGTACAGATTGGATGTGTGAACAGAAAGGGTAGTCTTAACCCTAGGAACAAGTAAGACAAACTGAGCAAGAGCAGAGCAGCAATGGTTTTGAGCAAAGGAACTTACAAGTGAATGGTTTCATCTTAGGTAGCATAAATCCCAGGGACCATTTTGCAGTTTAGCAGATAAATTATTATTTTAGACTTTGATAAGAAGCAGGCCAGGAGCACTGCATCTGGAGCCAGCCAATTTGTAGTCTGGCAGAGAGCAGGAAAAAAAGGAAAAGAAGCTTTAATGGAGTACTTTTGTATTCATTTGCATGTAAGGTCAGAAGTCATCCAGTTATTTCTGCCATTTCACCCACCTCTGTGTTAAGACAGTGCTTCCCGCTTCGTCTGGAATAGTAACCGTGGCTTTCATCCCCAGTTGCTTTTTAGATTTTTAAACACTTCACCAGAATGATCACGCTCAAGTTAAAGACAATCCTATTTTTAAATTATATGAATAATTCCTAACATTAAGTGAAGCAATGCTAGAAACAGCAGTGTCTATCCACAGAGACATTATTCAGCTTTTTTTGTAAGACGTTTTGTGTTTCATAATTATGGGAAGAGAATCCCACTCTCCTCTGTTTAATTCAATCAGTTTTAATTGCTTTGAAACCACAGAGCATATTTAACACTATTTTCTACTGTGACTCAATCTAGAAATACCTGTACAGGGAAGTGATTTCTAATAGTTGACAACTCATAATTCTAATGCAAAAAAAGTCATAATGAAATCCAATTTGTACAAGGAATAAGGACCACATTTTTATCTTGAGGATCATTAAATGTAGGAACAATTTACTTGAGAACATGCTGGTTTCTCATCACTTCCATTCTTCAAATAATAGCTGGATGTCTTTGTAGACGATGTACTGTAGCTCAACCAAAAGTTATGATCTTGATACCAAAACTATTGAAAATACTGAAATAATTATACTAATACCTTCCAGTTCTAAAATAACTGTTGTTGTTCATTAATAAGCAAGAATTGCTATTTGACCGATCAGGAAAGTATGACGAAAATTCTCAGTCAGATTCAGAAACAAGTGGAGAGATGGATTCTTCATATAAGTATATATATATACACAACTGACATTATAAGCAGAGCTCAAAAAGCAAATATACAGAAGTCCTGTATTCAGGGTTCTTGGGATAAAACATCCATCCAGTAGATCATATATAAAACACACTGGAATGTGTCTCTGATATTTTGATAATATACTATAGTATACTGGTCAGTTTTGATGCCTGCTTATAGTATAGTTGTGTTCAGTGGAAGTTAAAGAAGGGAGAATAAAAAGGTATGATGGATCAACTCATGCCAGGAACCCACTGAGCCAAAGTCTTGCTGTTTCCCCATAGTTAGTCATTGCTCTAGTGCTGTTCCCGTGTCTGTTTAAATGAGATACCTTTATGGAGCATTTTGTCCTCTGTAGGTAAGTCTGAAGCATAATTCTGTATTTCTGCTGCTATTATTTTTATTAGAGAACTATCTGCTTATTTTATTCAGACTGATAGCATTAGCTCTGATTTAAATAGTAATACACTGTAAACCTTATCTCATGATGTGTACAGGTAGAAGTGTGTTACAAAAAGAGATAGAAAGGAAAATCCACTGTCCATTAATTATCTTTTGTCAAAAGATACAGTTTTATTCAGTTTAGTTGGCTTTAAGTAATGGTCATGTGAGCTAAAGAAGTCACCTTTGGATCATGAGTTCCCTACAGGTTTCCAGTGTTCTGCCTGCCACTGGCAGGTACTGCTCTAGAGATAACCCTGTACCAAGCAACGTCTTCCACAGGTTTAAATAAGTGTTTGAGATTCCATTCGCCTTGCCACAGACTGACCTTGAGCTGCTGATCAGAGTGCGAGCTGTGATCAGTTACAAAAATAGTAAAACTCACCACATAATGTTAATAGTAATTCCTGTAAATTAAACATACAGAATTTGTACTCTACCAGCAAGTGAACAATTAAAAGTCATACTCCTACCATACAATTGTAAAATTTAGACTTTTAAGTATGGAGACATCAATTTCTGTGCATCAGTTGTCCATTTGTTGAACTGGTATCAATAGCCAGAGAGGCAATATTGCACAAGTCAGTGCAGTATCCAGGCCCACATTTCATTGCTCTCAACGTGAGAAGGTTGAAAAGAACTGTATTCAGGGTGTGAATAATCAAAGCTACCCAAAAATAGATCATACTTTAGGGACACCTATGCTACTAATTTTATAAATGGAAAACCCCATACCCAGCTGTCAGTTCTCCTAAATTTAATCCAAATGGCATATTTTTTTCTTTCTACATACCTCTCACTTTTAGTTTGACCATCTTTGCAGTTAGAGAATGTTCTAGATGTAGTTTTCCTAGGGTACTTTACAAAGGCTTTGGGTATTGGATCGTATTCAGATTCTAATGCTGCAGTCAGTGTGGCACTGGTGTCTGCACCAACACAGTCACCCACGTGCAGCCATCTTTAAATAAGGTAGCTGGTTGTGATAGTTCTTATTATTTCTTTCTTCCTTCACCCAATCCATTTTCTTTATCCCAGCAAATAATGTGTAGGTGCATTTTTAATTTTAACATAAAAAGAATGTGTCTTTCTATATGCTCTTTTGACTAAAGATTTTCATCACCACAGAGTACCTGCAAATTCTCTTGGTTACCTCTCAAAGCAGGAATGCTTAACACTCGTGCAATTCCTATGGCTCTGGGGAAATCTAAGATTGATTCAACATTTTTGTGCCTCATTCAAAAAAACAACTAGGTTGTAACAATGCTGTACATTGATTCTTTCTAATTTTTATATAAAGAATTGTTTCAAGTAGGTATATGACAAACTTCTGCCTAAATTTAATTTAGATGAACAGAATATGTTGTAGCAGGTTTTCAGAGGCACCCACAGGCAGCACAGGCATTTAATGTAGAAATACAGCTTCACTAATACCCAGAATTTAGGCTAAATTAGGCAGCCTGATCTCACTGAAAGACAGTAATGGTAATAGTAATTCACATTTTTATCCATAACCTCGATCTTTCTTCATATTTAAATAAATTTTATGTCTATTAGGAGTAGCATAATATGAGAATTGTCTTACTGATTTGTAATTTTTCACGTACACCATTAGGTGGCAGGGAACAATAAAGATTTACTTGATGAAATGTCATACATATGTTGAAATACAGGTCTGTCAGATTGTTCTCTCCACCCTTTTTGAATCAGAATTATTTGCTACTGTGAATTGTCAAGAGCTTTGTCTAGTTGATTATTAAATGACTTACCAACAGGGCTCACTGCTTTCATCAACACTGTTTCTGTGCGATCCTTTTGTCAACTGAGAAAAAAACAAGGCATATTCATCCTACTGGGAGTTCTCTAAAAATTAAATCTCACCACAGTTGTATCTCTACTTCTAACCTCTACTTCTGCTTCTGGTCTGGCTAAATCTGACTGCTGGAAGTAGCCCTTAGGCCAGGCTAATTCCAACAGGCATTAGTGGGAGGCAAGAAACTTTATTATTCTTTTGGGAGCCTTGATTCTAAACTGGTTGTAAGGACTAGACTTTTGTCTGGGTCCAGCTATAAATAAGGACTTTTTACATATCATAGGTACAAGAAGATTGAAGTGATGGGGTTTAGATACCCAGGCTAACAGGCAGATGGGTGCATGTTAAAAGATAGGGAATTTATACTGCCGGCAACATTTGTTTCTCTAAATCCCGATGGCTGCTGATTTTAGAATTGCAGTGAATGTCACAGGTGAGAGGGTAGGTGGCAGGAATCACAGAGCAAGACTCATCTGCTTGATAACTCACTCAGTGGTTGATGTATGGGAAGTATGGGAATTCCACTACCAGTGACTCTGCAGGAGTTAAGGATGCCTATGCTCGGCATTTCCCAGAGACGTAGAATGAAGTCCCTGGCAGGAGTAGCCCCTAAGAGATTTATTCTTACTCTCTCAAACTCTTCCAGTACTGTTGGTAGGAACTGCACCACAGATATTGTCACATGTGCTTAACTGGAAAGTCCCAGTGCAGATTTTTCCATATGTTTATGTAATAAGCTGTCCTGGGTTTGGCTGGAATAGAGTTAATTCTCACAAGAAGCTGGGAGGGGACACAGCCAGGACAGCTGACCAGAACTAGCCATGATGATGTTCGATACCATATGACATCATGCTCAGGACATAACCCAGGGGCTGGCCGGGGGCAGGAGGGATCACAGCTCGGGAACGTGCTGGGCATTGGGTTCCAGGTGGTGAGCAGTTGCATTGTGCATCACTTGCTTCGTATACTCTTTTATTAGTAATATTATTATTTCTTCTCTCCATGTGTTGTCCTATTAAACTGTCCTTATCCAGTCCACGAGTTTTTACCTTTTTCTTCCGATTCTCCTCCCCATCCCACCAGGGAGGGGTGGGAGGAGTGAGTGAGCTCATGGTGCTTAGTTGCCAGCTGGGCTTAAACCACAACATAAACTCATGCCAAAGAAAGAAGTAACAGTTCTAGAGAATGGTACAGCTGCAGTTTGCTGTAGCTGTTTTTGAAGCTAACACTTGAAAGGAGGAAAAGCACAGGAGTGATATTTTGTTGATTTGCTGTTGACTAGTCTGATATGCAGAGAAATTCAGCTCAGTGCAGTTTAAACATGACTGAGTGAGTGACAGTAGAGAGACTGAAATCCATTATTCACAGAAAAAATGCGTGGTAGCAACTCACAGAACTCCTAGAGTGTGTCTTTTTTGTCCCAGGCAATTGCATGTGGAAGCAAGGAGCCCTTTGTTTCCCCCGTTCAGCCCCAGCGTTGCCTGAGAGCACTGAGAGTAAGCACACAAACTGTAATCTCAGTGTTTGTGAGGTCTATATGTCTGCCTGGATTTGGATTCGGTATTTTTCATCTTAGTCCCTGAGTTTCATTAAGTGTTGTATCCACCCAGTGCAGACATAGGCAATCCTGTGAGAAACAGTGTATCTGAACAGGAATCGTCAATAGTTAAAAATCCCAAACCCGATAATAATGAAGGTACTACAAGATGACTTAAGCAACAGATTCTATTAACTTGGATTGCAGAAAATCAGTTTCCTTCCAAATAGAAATACTTACTGCCTGTGCACATCACAGTCCCATGGCCACCATGGCTGTCGGCATAAGAGGTGGGTCTTCTTCAACAGCCATTTGTTTCCTTCACAAATAACTCACAGATTTCAGAAGGCTGTCAAACAGGATTAAAGCTAATTCAGCATGCTATCAGCGTTCTATCTATCTGACAGCAGTCTTGGTACTCCAAATGGATTAGTCTTGCAGTCAGTCCATAGATCACCCTACCCTACTTCTACCTTGTAACCCTGTCAATTATGGATATCCCAGGAAAGATGCAGCATAGCCCTGGAGATGATGGGAGAGGAGCTGCAGTGTGTAAGGAGACTGAACTTGGACCCTGTGTGAAACCAAACAAGCGATATTTTTTTCTGGTGCATTGTGAGCTGTTCAATAGTCAAAAAGACTTGGTGAAAAAGCAGAATCACTAAGCAAGTGTGTTTCTCTGAGGAGGTTGTGTTTAGTGGGGCTGTCCAGGCTCTCTGAAGGATGGGCTGCTGGGAACAAGTAGTTCTCGTGCAATGCAATACACAATGCAAGACGTGTGCACATTATAATTTGCCCCTGGAGTCTGCAGCACACTGTGCTTGGATTTCACATGATTTTACATCTCTGCTTGTAAATACTAATGATGCTGCTATGCTCTCACTAGCTTAGTGGCTAACAGTACATTGGTTAATGCTGTTGACTGAGTCTGGGGCAGAGGTGATTTACTTATCCTTGTGGAAAAGGGAGGAACTGACATAAAGATCATTTATCAAGATCATTTATTGTACCTAATGTTTTTAGAACTGTAGATAAGTAGTATGAAATATCTGGATCTCCAGAAAGGAAAGGTCTTTTCAGTCTGCATAATTCACATGTGGGTTGCCATAGGCCTGAAGCTAGGGAAGACTGTTTATCTGTTATCAGACTGTTTTCTATATGATATTTTTCACAGTTGTATCAGAAATGTCAAGAGTTGCTTACTCAGATAGGCCCAAATCCTGAAGATTTCCATTTGTGCCTTTGGTCCTTTAAGTGTTTTATAATCAGATGTGAAAGTCTGCCCCAGAGTAGGTTAAACATGTTCTGAGATACTGTCATATTTTGAGAACATAAGGACCTAAACAAGATTCAGTCTGACTTTTATGATTTACATTGCAGTAGATGAGTGCCTAGGGTTGTTTTCCTTCAAATGTGCTACTGATGGTTTCATATGTGTGTTACTGCCTATGACTGCACACATTCAGCTTCTTGTGAAAGACTGTTACAGAGAAGACCAAAGGAAAAACTACTCTTGCAAGCAGTGCTCTACCTGCCCAAAACAAACAACAGCAAGGGTGGTTTGTGTAGCAATTTGTAGGAGGAGGTCTGAGGATTTTCATCCTTTCTTTAAGGCTGGGATCTAGAAAAAGAGTCGAAAGGGTAAGAGAAGATAAAGGATGCAGTTGCAAAACAAAAAAACCTAACTGATGGAGAAGAATAAGTTGAGAAATGAATTTGCAGTAATGGAAGGGGATGTGAAAAAGTAGGCAGATGATGGAATAGCAAAAGAGAAAATTAGGGAAGCCAGTTGCAACAGAGGAGAGGAAGATATGACTGAGATAGCTAAAAGGTGGAGCCTAAGACAGAGCAATGAGGCCGTACGTGAGACTATGACATAGAGCAGGAAACAAAATGACCTCCACGTGATGGAGAGTGCAGATGGGAGAAAATATGAGATTCACTTCTGTAACAGAGGGATTCATCCTCTGACTCAATCAGATGAAGTGAACATAATGTTAGGCCATCAGTCAAAAACAAGAGAATGAGATATGGACTAGAAGTTGAAAACTATCAGAGTAGGGATGGCAGGAGGGGCTGACAGAGGCAAATGGATAGGGGACATAGCTGTTGTCTATAAATACCTTGGATGAACACCTCTGAGTGAGAAAAGCTATTTGAATTGAATGACAATATAGGTACAAGAAAGAATGCATATACCTTAGTTGTTAATAATCTAGAACTGGAATTAGAAGGTTCCTGACCAGGAGGCTCTGGGCGCTGTCCCATTAGGAGTAGAGCACGCAAACACATACTAGATTATCTTTAGGTGGAGCTTGATAAATTTGGGGATGTAATCATATACAAGATTGATATCCACGATGAGAGAGACCAGATTGGATGTTGCAGGAGGACCTTCCTAGTCCCCTCCCTGATCTTATTTTCCTAATAATGATGCTATTGACTCATATATATTGACCAGGGCAGGTGCAGACAGACACATATTTGCCTCACTCACTTTCCAAGCCAACTGGATGCCACCCACCTCTGGAATCTGTGTAACTGTGGTGGCCCAGGGCCGTGCCCAAGTTGTTAAATCTGTGCAAGTACATCACTTTCAGATCTGAACTGGCTCACTTTTGCCTAACTTGGAGCATGGGCAAGGGCGTCCACACCTATCTGTACACCCTCAGAGGGCTGTGCAGGGCTCACATGTTTGGTGCCTCAGAGGAGTGTGAAAACTACTTAGATTAGGGGTGGAGGGACTGTACAAGCTGATGTAGCAGGGCTGAGGAGACTCGAGATCCCAGAAGAAATGTAGTAGCAACATCTGCTAATCCAGGGTAACACAGCAGCATGCTCAGGAGCTTGGTGCAACATCTCCCTGGTCACTTCCATATGACAGTGTGATGTTCAGTGGCAAGTGACTAGAAGTCTGATTCACCAACGTTGTGTATGACATGTCACCAGTAACGATGACTTACTCTTACATCTTTGATTTCCCTCCCAGTTGTGCTGAGTTCCTAGACAACACTGTGTAGTGGAGATGATGCTGCTGTTCCTCCTACTTAGAGCATCCGTTCCTTGTCCGTCATCGTGCTTCGCATCATGCTCCCAGAAGTTGCATTGCTGCTCAACAAATGTACAACCCCCTACTCATGCTGCAGTGACCACAGCCATCTACTACACCAAGTTATGTTCTAGTGCACTCACTGATATTTGTATATTTGGAAGCAAATGTTTGTATATCATATGCATAGGGCAGATTATTTTTAATTGCTAATAAGATCCTGGTGGGGAAAGATTGTGAGACAATTCACTGCATGGTCATCTGCATAAACAAGACCTTTATTTTGCAAATTCCTCTCCTGCCATCCTGGCTGCTGCCTCAACCACACTGAATTTCCATTTTGCCCTCCTAGTAAACATCTGTGCTTATGTGAGTTTGTGTGGATCGTGCTGTTTCTGCTGTGACTGAAATGGGTCCATTCCCACGCTACTTGAAGCTTTGCATTCTTGGCTCCTGGGATTACCTGCTAGCAGATGGCTGTGGCCATGTCTTCCTTTGATGAAGAAGTTCTTATCTTAGGTGAGATCTGGAGTGCTTCATCTTGCAACATTTCTGCTACCCTCCCCAGGCAGAGAGAGAGAGAGAGAGAGAGCGCACAGGAAGAATGACAACTTGTACTTTCAAAATCAACCTCTCCTGCGACAACAGCTGATAACAAGCCCAAGCAAAACTGAACTACTGACTCACTCTGCTGGCCCACTGGAAAAGAATGAGGATTTCTGCACGATTAATAACACTGGTTTCAGTTAGATCCCTTTTTGTCATTAAAAGAATTGGAGCCTCTTTAGCCCATACTTTTATTACAGAAACTTGTCTACAGTTTTTTGTCCCTGAGTTAGGCTGCTTTTATCAGCGGACCTGTGATGGAAATTAGTGGCATGTTTCCTTGTGTGACTGTATTAATATGAAGTACAGCACTGCATTTTTCACATATCTGTACTCTACAATAGTTGGCACAGCTGCAAATAAAATTATATCTAAAACTGAGATTATGACTTGCAAGTGCTTTCTAGCAAAAGTGAAATTGAAGTTTTGAATGAAATACCTTTGTTTCTACAAAAGAGACAGTAAAGGCATTCCACAGAAAAAAACATAGAAATATTGATATAGATAAGGACACATATATATGAGTGTGATGTCCCGTGTGACCTTGAAATCTGGTATTACTTAAACAAAATAAATGAATGTTTTCTCGGAGAATAGTGTGTCTTCTTTGTCCTTTCTGGGCAGGTGAATAAAATCACTGAATTATCTTTGTTTCTGAGCCTGTATCAGATATCTGTTGCTTACTAGAAATACATGTTTAGCTGGAAGTGTAAGTCTAACACCTACTGTTTAAAGAAGATCAGGACTGCAAGCATGCTAACATTAGAAGACGTTAAAGTTAATATTGCCCGTGCAAACTGGATCCAGACCACTACTGTATATGTTGTAGAGGTGGGATTAATAACACTTTTACCATCTGAAAGTTAGGCAATCAATCTCAAATGGTCAGGTAGGCTCCTTAGCTGTATCAACAGGCAGAGGTAAAGCACTTCATAGTGTGATTCATCCAAAGCTAAGGTAGGTGTCTAAGAGAAGGGAGGCATATCTCCCTCGGAGTGTGCTCATCTCTGCTCTAAGAGAGAGTGCAAGTGACTCGCTTGCAAGGTGGATCCCACCATAGCAAATGGCATGTTATTTTTGCCACAAGATCACTGCCTTAGTGCTTACTAAATCTTACTCTTCAGTATCTTCTCTTTTTATCCTTTCGCTGTTATGTGTAGGCCTTTGCATTTTTGCATTATTTTACAGTGTGCTATTGAATATAGCATAGAACACAGAACTTTTAATTTTCAGTGGGACTTTCTAAAGTGCTCAGGTATAGCATTTGTTAGCTCGACAAACACGGATTAATATCTTCAAAGATCTGTCTCAAAGAGGCAATATTATTATGATTTCTTTTTGCAAAGGAGTGAAAGCAGCAAGATTAGAACCATTGAAAGCTTCCCTTCACTTTGGGTGTGCACGGACTGATTTTTCAGTGCTTACAGCACTATACATCATTTTGGAAGTGTGAGACACAGTTTGGCGTGACCTGGATTGCAGCTGTGAGAGCCTACTGACTTCTGCAAACCATGCTTCCTCAGGCCCTGTGTTTGCCACTATGAAAAACAAAAAACTTTTATTCCAGTTAACACTGATAGTAGCAGCTTTATTCTGGGACACTTGCCACTCTGGAGTGCCTGGAATAATGCCACTTGAGTTTAGGTGGTTGCCCCACAGTCTGTAAGGTGTCATTCATCCAATTTAACTGTAAAAGCACTGTTTCTGTCACTGCAGACCCATTTTAATCCATGTGCTGCAATGTTGGTGCTGCAATGAAAGCAGCTGAGCCTTAGCAGAGAGCAGCCTCCTCCATTGCACAGTCATAACAAACAGCACAGGCCATTCTTTGCCCCAGGTAAGGTAGGGAGTCCTGAGGCGAAACCACAAGAGTTTGTCATCAGGTCATTAAAAGAGCTTATAATAATATTCAGAAGGAGGTTGGAGTAAGGTTTCACAAGCAAATTGAATTTACTTTTTCATTCTTGATTTTGCAAATGTAGGTTTCTTCTAAAAATTTAAAAATATTGTCATACAGTATTTTGAAAAAGTAACTGGGAGAGGAGAGGTGTCTCTGAGTGAAAGCTCTGACCGGGTCTTCAACAGCGCCAGGCACTTTATTTGGCAGGTCTCCATCAGCCAAGCTCACATTCTAGGTGGTGGCAATACTGTCATCTGCTGGGCACTAGAGGGGGATGGATACACATGCTTTGCTGCTGGATTTCACAATTGGAGAAACTGTTTCCGCTTCTGTTTTCAGTTTCAGAAGCTGAAGGAAGTGGTGACAAACCTTTCTCTGCTCGTTGTTTTTTGTTTGGTTTGTTTGTTTGTTGGGGGGGGGGGGGGGGGGGGGGCGGTATGGGGAATTTTTCCTTATCTTCCTTTTCCCTTCTGTTCATTTCTGTCTCTGCTTCTCCATTCCAATGCATTATTTCCCTTGACTTCTATAGGCTGTCTCATGCTGTGCCTTGTGCTGTGCCTTTCCTCCTTCCAGAGAGAGCTCCTGCTTTTGCTCCTAGCCTCTGCTCACAGTCCCTCACCTCTCCTGTTCCTGCATGGTTCTTGTACCTTGATAGCCTCCACCTTCATATGCAGCTTAATTACATTAGATACAGATCCTTACTCTGTCCTCAGCAAGACAGTGGTAGTTCAGCCCCTTTGAACAGGACATCAAGCAAATGATTATTAACATTCATGCTCTCTCTGTGAGCAGGTCTGTGAAATGGGGAAAGTTTGGTTACATAGAGCTTTAGCTCAAGGTTGTTGAGTTTTTTATTTGCATATGTACTAAAGAACATGTATTTTGTTAAAGACCTGTTGAAGGACAGAATCTTGTATTCAGAGCACAATGAGTATCAGATCTTGTGGGAGTTCCCTTTGAAGCCTAGTATTTACCTTCACAGTAGAAGGTAATGCCATCTTGAAAACACAAGATGTTGACCATGATATTCACTGTGGAGCACTAGGCATTCTTTTCAGACAGCTGGTTACATAGACACTCATCAGGCTAAAAGAGTAGGCAGCAAATATAGCATTGTCTTCCAGGTGAGCCAAGCCATGGGAACTTGTTGGCATTGTGCCCTCCAATTCAAACAAAGTTGAATTGAAGCCATTGTATACTATGAGGATAAAGTCAAAGACCTTGAAGCAGATTTTGTAAGTAAAGCTGTGAGCAGAGACTATCTGATGTGATCTCAGTACCCTGAAATTCAGGCTACTGAATTGCGAATGCTGTCTTGGGCTCAGGTTGTTGGTGAGTCACTGAGCAGACCTGTGGCTTATAAAGGTGAGCTGCACACTACACAGAAATTAGGTCTATAAATAAGCTGCTTCTGTTACTCTCTCCTGCTTTTTTTTGATCTCCCTTTTTGCTCCTGTCTCTAACCACCCATGAATATTTCTCATTTCACATGTACTTTTTACCTCTATCCAAAATTCCTTACTGTTCCCACTGAGCTGAGGGTGTTTCTTCTCCTCTCTGCTCTCCTCACACCAGCAGTGGGAGCACTGAGATCAAATCAAGGACCTTCTTCCAATTCTCATTGCAGAAGCTTCTGCATGTGCAATACCAGCTGGGTCTGCTCCAGCATCCCTGGCCTGCGCTGCACTGTCACCTGTGCGAGTGAAGCATTTGTAGTGACCAGAAGGTAGAAGCTGTTAGGACTTGGGAGGTGTTTGAGAGAGAGAAACTGATATTTTTACTACTATATGATATTGTTGATGCCAAATGTACAAATACAATTTTTGGATGTATACTGCTTGGGTGAATCTTAAAAAGAACAGACAAAAAGCAAGTCTCTGGAACTAATGTTTCTGTTCACTAACACAAACAACTAACCGTGGAATATCCTGTTATCACACACCACTTGATCTGTGGCAGTACTATTGAACGATTTTAACAAAAACCTACTGAAAACCGCTAGCCTGAAGGCTTTCCATAGAAAACATGAGTCCAGAAAAGTTAATTTCTGGAAGGTTTAGTTATTTTGTAGTGTAAGAAGGTGAGTTGTGTTTACTGTAGAGGTTGTTACTTCCATGATCCCTTGTACCCAGGGGCTTAGTTAGTGTGTCTTGTTTGGGGTTTACGTTTTACCCCTTATTTTTACAATTTATTCCTCAGTTACCAAAGTGGAGGAAAAATGTGTGGTATTTAGCCAAAACTGGTAGGTAGTAAACTCTTCTTCTTATTTAAACTTCTTTTTTCCTTGACTGACTTTCTTTTTAAGTCCTTTGAACATCCATCTCTGTATGTAAACGTGTGTTGATGTATGCATGTATGTATGTGAGTTCTTTTTCTTATGATTTTAGCTTGACTTTCTGAGGAAGAATGGATTAAGCTATCATACTCTTTGTCCTCCTGTCTGTCTATCTGCCTGTCAGTCCCCATTTGGTGAATTTGAGCCCTCTTGCCAAACAAAACTAGATGGGACCCTTTACTGAAAAAAATCAGAAATTAATTCCTCAAAGTTTTATGGAAACCACTGGGAGAGGAACAGGACAGGAAAGAGATACAAATAGGTTCCCTTACTGCAGCTAAAGTATAAGCTCAATGTTTTTTTTATCCTGACAGATGACCAGTCAGCACACACTTAGCTTGGCGCCAGCCGCAACACATGCTGCCTCTTCTCCAGCCAGCCAGATAGGAGAGAGTGAGATGTTGTGGGCATGCCATAACACACTTGGAGATGGAGACGTGGGACTCTTGCAGTGAGAGATGGAGGAACAGATTGTACACATCTGTAGGAAACCATATTTCAGCATTTCTGCTGTCCAAGGAACATCTGCCATCTGTTTGAAGGGAAATAAGGGTAATTATAAAAGGGTCCAGTTAGGGCTAAAGGGGAAAGGTCTTAAATGTGTAGGAAACTGGGCTGCATTAGTTCTGCTGCTTATGGCATAACACAGTAGCTTTAAGCCTTTGTTATTCCCATCCTGGAAAGAATCCTGAACAACGGCTTTTGTCTAGTCAACAAATTTTTGAATCATATTGTTCCATTTCTTAGTCAGGGAAGGACTTTGTGAATAATGGGGGAGGAATTTAATGCCCACAGTTTACTGCAAGACTTAGACAAGGAACCTGTAAGAAAGCAGTTACTAAGGGGAAGCTCCATCAAGCAATTACAGGCAAGGACCAGAGTTCTCAGTGGAACAGAAAAGGGGTTGGAATCAGGGAATGACATGCCAGGAAAAGGAAGGATTTATACTGCTTTTACCATTGATCAGTCTTTTATGCATCTATGCATCTTCAATTGGTGATGCACTCAATAAAATTTAACACTGCTCCTTTTCCTGTAAGCAAAAACTTCTGGAAAGCCAAAAGCATATAGTATAGTTTTAAACAGCTATAAAAATGCTCACTAGATATAATAGGGTTGAACCTAGCGCAACTGGGCAGTATGCTGGTGCTCCTAGACAGTCTTTGAATACGTTAGACTAAAGGTTTTTGAAAGCACACAGAATCATGAAATGCTTAGATTTCTCTGCTTTTAATTCTAAAATGTTAAAAAATTACTTCATCAAACAAAAAATATATATGGCTTACAAAGATGCACCAATAATTTGTTTGAAACACGTTTGGCTCATAAAATCCTCTCATCTCTTCAAAAATAGGTATTTGAGAGCACAGATATCATCTGTGCTCAAAGCCAGTCTGGCTTGATATATAGGGTTTCTAGAAGTAATACATTTAGGGTGGCCTCTCCTAGGATGGGCCTGAAGAAGAGCTCTTCAATAGCATCTGCATCGATGTCTTGAAGAGAGGCGATTAGCCGAAGAATCCAAGAAAACCTGGCTAGGTTTCTATGGAACATCATTGAGATAAACTCCATCAAGGCTTGCTGAGCTTCCTGCTGCAGTGTTTGTACGTAGGGGAGACATTTTAGGACATGGCATCCTGTCAAAACAAAAAGTAAAATAATAAATCTTGAGTCAACAGTTTTGTTGTGTTCCCTTCATAATGATGGGTGTCTGGCTTCCTAGCTTATAGTACTACTTTCTCTAGAAAACAATAAAAATTTTCTAAACATACTTTTTGGAAAAAGAAAAAATGCATAGTTCAATAATTTGAAGAAATATTGAGCAGCATTGTAAGCACGTTGGAATCTAGCCCATTACATTAAATCCAGCTTTGAAATGGTAATAGAAGGTAACTTTGACCCAGTACAGATGGAGAAGAAGGTTTATAGTGTTTTCTACCCACCAAATGATGCTGAGATCATAATCTGAGTAGGTGGAAACATTCCAACTCTAATCTAAAATAGGTAGGTAACAACAAGAGGATGGAGGCAGCGGTTTGGAGCACCAAGCAGACTAGCAGTCTGAAGACGTAGGTTTCCAGTCTACCCAGCCCCATCTCCCTCCTATTGTTGCCTCTGCTTGCTAGACTAAGCTGGGACAATATGGTTCACCATGCTATCTAGATATCTTCATTTACAGGCTAAATAGAGCATAAAGGTTCACTGTGAGACGTATCATGACACACAGGAGTAGGATAGATAATTGTATTTCCTGTTTTTGTACTCCCTTTCCTCAGCTATTTCTGAAGAGGAAGAGGTCTCTGCCCGATGGAGTCATGTCTTGAGCCTCAAACACATACCTCCCATAGCACGTGACTTCAAACCTTCTGGCTTACTGGGGGTCTTTGTGGGTGCCAAGGCTCAGTTCAAAGGACACCCCATGTTTATCCTTTGCCTCTGGTGGGATTGCTTTGTCATGTAGCTCTCAGCAACCTGTTGCCTCTTGTCCTCACCACCTGAGGATAACACCATCTTTTCTTTCCTAAAATTGATGCAGCCTGGACAGAGGTAGCATGAATCCCCAAGTTTTGACTTCTGCCTCTCCTGCCTCCCATGTCTTATTTTAACCTATCTCCCAACACCCACTCCAGACCTGTTTAGCATCTTTTACAGTGACTGACTACACACCTCCCTGGGATGAGACCTGAACAGCTTAGACCAGGGAGTGTTTCACACAGGATCATTGGTTTAAGTGTGGGAGGCTCTGCCTTCTTGCCTAGTGCCCTGTACTAGGGCTAACCCAATTTAATCAGGTTTTATTCAGTCTGTGGATGGCTGCCCTTTGCCAGTCTTCAGCGGTTCGCTTCTCCCTAGACATCACTGCCAGAGAAGAAGCCTAAGCAAAGCCTGAAACCAGGCTAACCAGAAATTAAGGATTTGGAAAAGTCATCTTCAGCCCCTGGATTACCATCAGCTGCAAGCTGTGAGGATGGTTCCAAGTGTTGTTAGATTTTTCATGGAAAGGACATTGTCAGGATTTCGTTTATTCAGGATGAAATAGCCATTGCCTATATCCCTTCAAATTTGCTTAATTTCCCCATTTGGTCTCCTTTTATCTGTAATCAAGCATGGGTTTTAATTTATAAATAATGAGAAACTTCTTATTCTGAGATCTGTTGTAATAATATTCAGTTAAACAGATGTTTCCAGCTGAACTTTAAATCTCTTAAGAGTGTCTTTTTTAACAGAAGTCCTGCCACAGCCTTGATGGAGTTATATATATATATATATGTATATGTAACTCCATAAATACATATGTATATGATACTGATACAATAGCAGCACTGTTTTTTCATGATTTCCATGGACCCTTCACCCATACACACTTTGACCTCTCCAAAGCTGCCTCGCCAAAACACCCCTGCGAAGAGCAGGGATGGCAATATGTTCTGGGGCGTCTGGATTCCATTGAAGCAAGGCTGCCGCTTTCCCCTCAGGTGTTGGGTGCACGTTTTCTCCTTCACAGGTTCTTGCTGGCTCAGATGTGGTCAACCACTAACTCAGACACAGCCTTACTTACAGAAGTACTGCGCAGATTGTGCTTTAGTGGGAGGACCTATGCTCTGTGCTGCCTGCCACCCTGTCTCCAAAGGGATTTTTTTATGATAGTAAACACAATCTCTATGCCACAAGAGATCACTTAGGGCACAAGCAAAGCTCTGTCATTCTTGTTTGCCATGCTTCTTGCCCAAGCACTGGCCTGTCTGTGCTGCTACAGATGCATTTCCGGGTGCCCTGTTGAACATCAACTCATAGCCCAGCTCTGGACTGCTCTGTGACTGGCCCTTCCTCTTTGCCTCAGTCAGTTTTGGTGGTCCTAACAGGAATAAAACATTCAGGGTGGGAGCCCACAAGAGGTACTCCATGATCCAGGAGAGGTTTTAGCATTGTCACTGCTGGTGGCTGCCTGAAATCCTCTTAGAAACAAGGCCTGCAAAATATTAAGATTTGGCCAAATATCAAGCCAAAACTAAGAGGGCAGCTGAAAATATGCTGCATGTTTGTAAAAAACATTTTCTGAGTTTGGTGGAAAGTGTTCAAAAACTAATAAAGATAGTAATTGTGAAACAACAGCTGTACAGATTTATTTGCAGTAAAACAGGTAGAGAAAGGGCAGTTTGGGCTGTGTATAAACCCCGAGTACCTGTTTCAGCCTAAAGTTAAACTGTGACTCTTTGTTTCATCTGGAGTCAATATAGACTTAACTGAAGTCCTCCCAGCCACCTTCTCAGCCTGTGGAGAAAGACATCTCCAGATAATAAGTCATCCCACCTAAGAACTAGGAAGTCCCCCTGAAATTCTGGATGGTGTCTGCAGACAGCATGAAGGGTGGCTGGGCCTCTCATATGGCACCCCAGGGAAGCAGCAGGCGTTAGAAGTCATGAATCCAGGACAAAACACTGCTTCTGCTGCTTTCTCCTTGAGTGAAAATTACATTTTATCCACAGAGATAATAAAAATGCCTGCTAGTCAAACTGTGTAAGCTGTATTTCTCCTCTTAGCATCATCTTGGAGATAACCGGTGGTTTCTTTCAGTCTGATTTTATTGTGAAAAACTGAGAAAATAACTTGCACTGAAACCAACTCCACTGGGTTGATGCTGCGGCATAGACACACAAGACAATACCAAACATCTGGATGACATTACATCTCCAGAATCAGAACTTGAATCCTATTGGAAACAAATATAAAGTCACTACAGCCTTTGACCAGCCTATAAACCACTCACCACAAGAAATATCATGGAATAACTGAAGCATTCAAGTATCCTTTTGGTGCAGTCCCAAGTATAGCACACTGCTGACAGTGCAGCCAACAGCAGTGATTGCTGTGGAAGGAGTCAGGGGTCTGAGCCAGAGCAGACTGCAGTCAATAAGTCTTTCCATTTACTTTAGTGGACTTAGAGCTCAGCTTTTAATGACTCATGCACTCCATGGTGCTGACCTAGTCAACCTTCTTTCTTAAAGAGGCTGAACTTGGCACCAGAAGGGAGAGGATTCAATCACTAGTCTGAGTTTGCTCCGTGACTGCTGGCCCAGGATTTGAATTAGAGATACTAAAGGATAAATACATTTTTTAAAAGCTGTGTAACCTCAATGCAGTATCCTTTTGCCTCATTGATGGAAATCAGATGATATAGATTATTTTATCTTCTCCAGTGTTCTTGCTACAGAGGAACTCTTTGTTAAGATACTTGTAATACCCACATCACGTACCCATGTACCATCTCTCCTTTGCTGTACTGTGGGTGAGGCTGCTGTATTACCTTTGAACTGGAAATCAGATTGAAGTGACACAGTTCATTCTTTATGACTTAAAATGTGTCTAATAGAAGCTGTTCTGGCTTACAGTGGGTGATGTACTGCACATATCCAGTGAACCTAAATAAACTACTTCAGGCATAAAATCATTAAATTGTGGAATATAGACTTTTGAGAACATTAGATATATTCATAGAAAAGACTAAAACTAAACATTTGGGTTTTGAAATTGCTAAATGCCCTTCTAGGCACATAATTATCTGTGCAATTTCCAGGACGACTTACCAGAATTAAAAAGAATAATTCCTTTAAGATAGGCGTATTCTTTCACACTTATGTCCAGGTCCCAGAATTTCCACAATAAATTCTTCATCTTCTGAACTTCTGCTAAAGATGCTCCCAGCAACGAGCTGCCCAGTTCATTGCTAGCAGTCCAAGACTGATTGAGGAGGATTTTTTTCAATAAACTAGGGGCTGAAATCTCTCTCAGGTCAAAATCCACCCCTTCTTGTGCCATGCCCAGGACAAAAAGAGGGGCCCAGTTCTGCTGTATGAGGACAAGCTGATCCTCCCAAGGCACATGATAAAAAGAAGGCAAGTTTCTAATAAAAGATAAAGTCTTCAAGAGCACTTCAGAAGCTCTCCTGCATGTGGCTTCTGGCGTTTTCAGGACAACTCTTCTCCTGTCCATACAAGAGCACCCCTTGCTTCCTGTGAAGCGGTGGGGACTGCGATACTGCTGGTGCCTCTTGGCCTCACTTTCATGCTCCTTGTGAAGGATCTGGTACGGGATGCTCTTAGCACGGTGTATCTCACGCTGACATTTCCCAGATTGCTCAGCTGGGATCTCGGTAGCCATAGAGCCAGAGTTCCCTGTGACAGGAAACAGTGCACGTGGAGCTATGCATCAACGGCGGGGGAGAGTGTTTCTGCCACACAGTGAGGTACTGTGTGCTTTTTATATACATGAGCGGTTGAAAAGTAATATGACCCTGATCTGTAAAGTTACCTTGAACTTTATCTGCACCAGTCCGTTTCGAACAAGGCAAGGCTGCAGGCTGCCGGTGTCGCGCAGGATGGCCATAGCACCGGGGGAACGGGAGGGCTCGCGCCCGTTGGCGGCACAGGCGCTGCTCACCGCCGTGCCCCGGTGCAGGCAGGCTGTGCCTGGCCTTCTGCCACCATGACAGTGGCTCCGTGCTGCTGCCACCAGCAGCAGCATTTTTGCAAAGGCCCCGCTATATAGCACATACAACCTGCCCCTGAGGGGAAGCTCAGTGAAAACTATGACACCGTAAAGTGAAGAAGGAACAAGTTGTCTGTATTTTTACTGATACACTGACCTTGCTCACTAGCTAATGCTCTGGAGTGCACAGAAATATGTTTAAACTTATGAATGGTGCTGTGGTAGCAGTCCCTTGAGTAGACGCTTTTATTTCTTGTTAAAAGGAGCCACCTGAAGATAGTGCGGATACATACCATTGCTTTTCACAGAGCATTTAACAGTGTTCGTACTTTACACTGTAGCTAATAGGAAGTGACGCCTATGTCAAGGAGCTCACGGGTCAAAGTCTGGGAATGGAAATCCCTTGTATAGGAATTATTTCACATTCCTGGTAGATTTGAGAGAAACTTCAGAGAAAGTCAGCTGCTATAGCTCATGACAGTGCTATCTCCTGCATTTCACATATGGTCATTTCAAACACAGAACATGTGGACTTCTCCCAGACTTGCTGTGTAATTAAATATTCTTCATACAAACTGTGGAAAGAAAACTGATGAAGAAAGAGAACAAAATGGCAATTTTTACCGTTGTATGTGTGAACTTTTAAAGCAAAGCAAGAGCTGAACGGTAGAATTGTCAAGACCCTCCAGTCAGCATCAGGGAATATTAAGTAGCAGGAATGCAAAGAACTCAGGCTCAGTAAGAAGAAATTGATACTTCAAGTTTCTGTTACTTCATACTCTCTTGCTTGCTCTTATATAGGGGAAGAGGTATTAATTCTTTTCACCAAGCATAATATTTATGCATTTCTATCATCTGGACTCTTGGCATGTCTTAACAATAAATAAGCATTAAAAACAACAGCTCCAAGAGCTACTTCTGTTAGATATCCAAGCCTTAGCTGTGTAAAGGCCATCCCATCAGATGCATAACCACAAATTTGTCCTTTGCTACAACTGTTTGGTTTTTTAATGCGGGGCCATTTTAAAATTTCCATTTATTTATCTCTCCATAATATTTATGTTGCAAAATTTTCCCCTTCTGAGGATATAAAAAGTGGAGAAAGAGATGACTGCTCCAAAGTTAAGCAATCTAGAAGTGTAGTGCTGCTGAGGTGCAACTACCACTAACTGCAGTGAAGGTCAAGGGGGCCCAGAGCACTGAACACCTGATGGGATTTGCTTGTCCACCTCTCCATCCATTCAGTAGCTCCCTACTGTTGTCCACTGCTGGGGTATCAAAGAGCTTTTTAGGCTAAATGGCACAGCAACAGAGAAGTCCCCAGGAAGTCCCATTCTTATTATTCTCACTGTAAAATTCTAGCTAGGCTAAGGTTCAGTGGAATGAACTCCAGTTGCAGGGCTAATGCCACCCGAGGTTCTGCATCAGGTACATAGATTGGGTAATGGCTGTACTAGAAAGAGAGACTGAGCTTGCTAAAATCATTCTTACACAGAGTTTGGTTGTGAAAAGAAGGTCTGTCTCCTAATTGCTGGTGAACATGGTGGTGTTTCAGTAATCTAGGTAGGAGAGTGAGCACTGATAAACCTAACTCCCCCACTCCAAGGAAAAAAATTTTTTACTTCATCTGAAATCAGCACCATTTCACAGTTCACCATCATTTCACCCTCATGGTTCATGTCATCATTTCACAGTTCTTGTTAATTGTGCTTATTAAAGTTCTACTCCAGATTAAATTGGTTCCTTTCCTACTTTTTTTTTCTGAGATCTGCATCGGTCATATGCAGAGTCCTGATGTAAGTAACATATGGTATTGGCTATCATAACTGGTTTCCTTTGATTATGTATAGTTCTAAGAAGCAGAAGCAAGTTATATTTTCTAACAGGAATTCCTGCTATATTATAATATCTTTATGACTGTTTAACAGAAATACAGAGTAAAGGTTACTGCCTCAGCACAACTGCTAAGGACACATCATCAGCTTTTTCTGAGAGAACGATTACTTAGAATTATGGGTCAGTATTGAATTGCATGTGAAACTGATCCTGGTGGTCCTGATTCAGAATTGTCTGAAATGAACTCTCTGTGTGACCTGATTTTCTCAAATTTAGAGGACCAGCAGCTGAATTTAGCTCTATGCTCATAAATTAGACAATAGTTATTTTTTCTTTCTAAATCTTACCTATAGAATGGTTGAAGCCACATGCACTTAGATATCAAGCATCTACAGTCTTCTTGCTACAGTAGCAATGATTCTTACCTTCAAATGTTAAGAAAGTATACTATCAAAAAACCAATTTTGTGAGATGAAAAATCCCCATGGACTTTTATCTCTTCTAACTGTTTCTAGCATGATGGCCTGAGAACAGTAAGACACAGTCACATCAGTGTTATTTTTGCTGGTTTGCATTTATAGAATTTTTCAGTCAACAAAGCACACACACCCACTCACCACAGTACTCACTGCCACCACATTCTCTCTGCAACCATCAGAATTGCTCCTCAGGCACAAGTGCCACCATTCGGATGACAAAAAAATGTATCTTAAATCCACACACAAAATTGCTACGGACAGTTCGTGGATATTCACACCATTGATGAGAATTGTCCAGCTCCAAGCGAGGCTGCCATCTCCATCTCTCCAATCAGTAATGTTGTTTTGCATTCCTGTTACAGGTAATATATACTTAATATAGCTATTCATCTTTGTTGTTTAGGTGATTCACTCATGGTGCAACCTTCTTCCTAAAATCCCTGGATTTCTCAGGCTTGCAAAAACTGCCTGCTAGGCATAGATCATCCCAGGCTTCTACCCTCTTTGACTAATGTGTACCAGCAGGGAGAGTGTAATGAAGTCAGCAGGAGCTAAGGGATATTTGTTACTATTAAATATCCAGAAACTTAGGGGCATTCTAAAATATCCTATTGGGTCCAAAAGTATAAGGGAGGTAGTATTTTTGGCTCTTAGCCCATAGCCTTAATTCCCCTAATAGAATACTTGGAAGGCTGGAGAGACTTGTCAGATAATATAGGAGCTTAAGTAGCTATCTCATCCTTACCTCAGCAGTGGCCAAACATGGGTGCTTCGGGAAGAGTGTAAGATATATACCATTCTTCTCATGAGTACTTTTCCTGCCTTCAATCATTTGCAGCTTAGGGAATTCCTGAACCAGAGTGATTTTATGCATTTAATAACTCTCAATTAAATACTACCCCATGATCTCATGCAGTCTGCTCCTGAACCCACATGAACATCCACATCAGCCTATGTCAAGGAGCTCTGTGGATGCTGTATGTGAGACAAAACTTGATCAAACATGACATTTGCTGGATTCAGTGCCTTCTTGCTCTTGTACTAGGGAAAAAAAATTAATCACTCAATCCATATTCACCCTCTCTATAGCTTGCTTTATTTTATAAATCTCAGTAAGACTCCCGCAGTCATCCTTTGTCCAAACTGAAGAGTCGTAGCTTCCAAAATTGTTCTTTCTTTAGAGTGGTACCATGCCTTTGATCATCTTGTTACCCTTCTTTGAACCTTTCTTAGCCCTACATCTTTTCTAAGATATTCTTTAAGGGGAATTGGGGAAAGTATCAGAACAGGACACGGTATTTAGGACTTAGGAGAGCATGGCTTTATACCAGGACAGAATTAAGTTCTCTGTTTTGTCTTTCCCAGAAGTCACTCCTAAACACTGAGCTGTTGTTGCCATGAAACTGTTACAGCCCCCAAGTTTTACTCCTGAGTGATAGTCATCAGTTCAGAGGCTCTCATCCTAGTCAGGAGTGGAGTCAGGAGTGTTTTAGCTTATGTACATCTTTTGCCACATATATATATATATATATACACACACTGAATTATCATTTGACGTCTAGTTGGTGAATTTCATAAAGGCCTTCTGAAATTCTTCTGACAGGCCTAGTCTTTCTCTGAATAATTTTGTATCATCAGCAGACGTTCATATTCTGAAACTTTGAAGGCACTGCTCTTCAGAATAGTTCACTTAATGCTGTGAGTTGTTCAAAAGACTATCATAATTTAACTATGGGGCAGAAAATCTGACATTGTCCTTGCAGTAGAGTGTCTATATATACAAGTATGTATATGTTGGACTGTAAGTATTGGTGCACTTTGTATATAGTAACTAAGTTATTACTAGGCAGGGATGTGAGCTCTCCTACTTTCCTAAAAGGCGAGACTGGAGGCAAATGCATTTCTGGAGGAGAAGAATCTTCCACTATTATTTCATATTGGCTACAAGAAGGAAACACCTTCCTAGGAAGCTGACAGCAGCCTTTTTGAGGTCATCCTGTCACACCAGTCTGATACATGCACGTATTCCTTTATTCAGTGATCTCTTATCTCTCTGGTCTCCCATACAAACATTTAATTGGCCTATAAACATCTACATGACTTCAGAACAGGATTTTCTCTGGGAGCTTTATACACGCTGTTTTCTGGGAGGGGTTAAGTGAATCTTGTGTCACTGGTTCTTTTGAGGACACCTGACTTCACTAACAGCCTTAATGATGACAAAAGGAGCCAGTAATAAAATCAATATCTTTCTAGAAGAGTTCCATCTCCTCCTTGTCGCATGGTACACACCACCTTTCTTGAGCAATAAAGGTATTCATTTCTCAGCTAGAGAAACTGAGAGCTACCATTCAAACTGCCTACTTTGGCTAGCCAGTGGCAAGTATCCCCAAGTTAAAGCCTGCTCAGTTTTGAAACAAGCTCTGAAACAGGTGCTTTTTGGCAGGTGCTGGTCACTGTCTGAAGATGGGAGGGTGTTCGTCTTCATTTTAGACCAAGGACATTTTGTTAGAGACTTTATGCTGCCCAACCATACTTCAGCTGTTGCAAATGTGAATGCAAACACATGCCATCTGGAGCTATAACTAAATCTAAGACTAAAATATTAGTACAGAAAGTAAATAATCATCTCAGTAATGCTCTTCAGGCAGAAGATGGGGCAACACAGGAACATATATCTTAACTCTCCAGCTTCCTATAAATCTAAAGCAGCAATGGATTTCCATGTATGCAAATGCATAAATAAACCCAGAAGGGCTTTCATGGTTGTTTAAAACAAACAAACAAAGAAAAAAAAACCAGCTGGACAAGTAAACTCTTTCCATTATTTTTGAACAGTTTTATCCTGCCTCTCAGTAACATGGGGTCAGAGCCTTCATCATCTAAAAGCCCAAGCAGTCATAATGTTGCAGTTGCAGCAGAGCTGCACATGCCATTGCAGATGTGCTGCTACTGGACGATTTCTGCCGTAGTTAAAGGTAAGAGTTTGTTTTAAGCAGTGTATAGAAAGGATCATGAATCTGGAGACATGAGTAGATTTAAAGCTGCCCAACATCAATCATTTACTTTCTTCATACTAGAAAAAATGGTGAATTTTTATAAGGGTAAATTGACAAATTTTTATAAGGGCACACCTTGGTGGGAGTGGGATGTAGAGGTTATAAAATAAACCAGAAATGACCTCGTACCAGATTGTGCCATTTT
Organism: Strix uralensis; assembly: GCF_047716275.1. Taxonomy (NCBI): domain Eukaryota; kingdom Metazoa; phylum Chordata; class Aves; order Strigiformes; family Strigidae; genus Strix; species Strix uralensis. The sequence continues at coordinate 37,790,772 of NC_133974.1, read as the reverse complement.
TCTATGGCTCCCCCACCAAGGAGACAGTGTTTGTACAGTTACTCTTATCAGCACTGGGGCAGGCACCATCTGTCATTTTAAATATAGATAGATATACCACTTATTATTGCTCAGCAAGTGGAAAATGCTGAAAAGCAAGGTAGAAAATGGGCAGTTTTGAAAAAACAGGTTAAAAAATGCTCCTGGCTAGCAATGCCATCTCCAGAGTGGCACTGAAAAGGTGACTCCTCTCTTCAGCCCCTTCCCCTGCTGAGAAGAGTGGTTGAAATGATAAACATTTTAATGTAGTATGGAGCCCACTCTCATATTAAATTTAAGTCTGTCTTATATCATTGAAGATAAATGCCTAATCTAGTGATTAGCACTCTGTAAATACCACAGATTAGAGAGTGAAGGTTAGATGGCAGATTAGATATGTGATGTGTATCTTCAGACTTCTCTTTACACATTTTATTTATGATAAAATTGGCAAGGTCTTAACAAGTAATCTGTGGTCCAGAAAACTAAATCCCAAACATTCCACTTTATTTTTAAAGATATGAGGGGTGAGTAACTTCTACCAGAGGTATAGGACTAATGCACTGAGTTTTCCCTGCGACAGAGTTAACATGCCCAGCTTCCCTCACTGTTTGCCATAGGATAACTTCTCTATCAATAACTCTTAAATTAAATATCTATCTATTCAGGTGGGGGGTGGGAAGAAAGCAGTTCTATTTCAAAATTTCTATTTTCTTAGAGTTCAGACTACTTTAAAAAATATAAAAAAAGTCTACATCATTTGAGTTCGATTCTTCATAATCAGTTATTGATTATGACTCCTGGAGCCTGTATGTACAAATCTCCAAGTGTTCACTCAACCCCAGAGAGATTCTTCATTGGATATTTCCTCACCACAGTTTACCCAGAAGAGCCCCATTTTTTCTATCTGTCTTTGACCATCTCCCCACCTTGATTGCTGTGACTTTCTTCTACTACACCCCTGTCAAGGAGATACCTGCCCCGTTCTCTCACAGCTGGTTTCCCATCTGGTTTGGAGTAAGGCTGGGAAGAGTTCAGACACAGCTGTAGTAGGATCTTATGGCAGATCTATTTCCTTATTATTTTTCTACTATTTTCCAAAGGGGCAAGGACAGAGCAGTTCACAAGCCCACCGCATCAGGGGGCTAGGACATCAGGGGATCCCTGGAACAGAGAGGAGTAACAAAACCCACTCCACTTTTGGAGATTAAACATCTTTGCAAAAGCTGTACATCCAAGTCTAAGCACATCTACAATTACATGAGCTTGAATTACTTCAGACTTCAGAGATTCTCTGGTATTACATACAACTTATACTCAATCTGTTAAACATTTACCTAACTGGCCCCACTGAAGACCAATAAGGGCAAGAGTCTGCCAACCTTTAGGCAATGATTCCTTTAGGAATAAGTTGGTGTGACAAAACTGGGGAGAAAGAAAAGATGTTGAGTCACATACATGTTGGAAATTGCAAAGGAAATCCTTCTATCTCCATGTCTGAGACTCTATTGTCAAGATACTTTGGGGAAAGAGCCAGCTTTCTGATAAGCATGAAGTCCAGCAGGAGTGAAGAAGAAAGGCTGTGAAAACCTTGCCAAAGAGCAGTATGGTTTTGAGCAAACAGAATTAGGAAACTAAGGCTAAAAAAAATGAATTTTGCATGCTCAAACCCAGAGTAAGATAGTTGTAATGTCTCTGTGTAGGAGGAACCAAGATGCTGAGAGAGTAGAAGATCCTGACATTTGGAAAAAGTAGAGGTTAAAAACTGAAGGGAGGGAAAGGAGGAAAAGATAAACCTGAGCACCTTTAATAAGAGCAGATTATGACAGGATAAATAGTATTTGCAAATATTCACATGAAGATTCAAGTTGCCCATGGAGTCTAAGGTGGTCACAAGACATGACCACTTCCATGCTGTTCACTGGTAGTTTGAAAGACATTCAGACCTTCTTCTGGACCTATTTCTGTATGCAGTAAATGAATGCTTTGCTCATTCAGTACTGAGATTTCTGCATTGTGAGATCAGCTGCTCCTTATTCTGGCATTTATGTTATTCCTGTCACTCTAAAAACCAGGTCTGGATATTTAGAAGCAAGCACATTTGCAAAAATCATATTTTCGAAAGAAAAGCCTGGGTCTGTTTATCTCATAAAAGTCTGCACTTAACCACTTTTTAAAAAATACTATTATTTTAAGGTCAGTGGAAACTCCATTAAAGTGTTTCAGGAAATCTTCAGATCATTAGAGCAATGGAAATTGAAATGTATGCAATGTACTGATGTAAAACACATTATAAAACAGTGGGAAAGAAATCAAGTGTGTTCTCTAGTCTTAATGTAATGTTCTCCTTTGGGACCCACACAATTCAGGAGTGATTTTATCATGCTATATACTGTTGATTGCTCCTAGCTTACAGTGGCTGCCGAAAGGTATTTTTCCTTCAGAGAAGACTGCTTTGTCACCTCTCAAACTGGCCTTTGAAACTAAGGGGAGACATACCTTTTTCTCCTTTAGCTACCCTGGGAAACACCTGTATGAGGAGCATTGGCCTCAAGAGAGTGTCTGATACCTAGAACTACCACCTTGAAGGGAACAGATGCCTTAGAGTCCAGCTGTGTACTTGAAACTGTGTTCGGAAAGGCAAGATTCATCTGAAAGCAACTGAGAGTGTTGGAGAATCCAGGTCAGTTGGTAGAGCATCAAGGCTTGTGTGAACATGTAAAAAGAAACAAAAGACCAAGAGAAGCCTGTGTCTGCAGAGTGTTTAAGTTAGTGCTCAGCAATCTTTTCACCCTCCCTGATTCCTGTGACAGGCCTTATGGAAGTTCTGTAGGACAGTAAATCCAAGCTCAGATGGACTGAAGCATTTATACCTTCAGGACCTGCTTCCCTTTATAGCTGAGATCCAACTGTGGGGGTCATTCTGGTTCAAACCTCTCCCCTTTTCCTCCCTCCTCTTGCCCCGTATACTTTTTGTTCACTAGGTCAAGCAGAAAAGGCTCTAGCACTTCCTCCCATTAAGCCAGTACTTGATACCATCTGTTGTGGAGGTGTGAGTCTTCTTTGGACAGAACTGGAGGGTTTGTCCTCACTCAGACAGGTCACAGCTATTCCCATAACTGGCCAAAACCCTTAACAAGCTCTCAGCTCATTGTGAAGTAGAGCTGAGCTGTGAAATGCCCAAATCCCAGGATATAAATGTTTCATATTAAACCTCCTATTCTGTACCCACCCTGCTAATCATGTTTTATACAATCTCATAAGTGTGAACAAATGACACAGCTCATTACTTGATCTCATTTGAAACTAGAATTGATGGCAACCACACACATGGAGGTGACAGTATTTTGGAGGGTACATCAACCCAGTTCTCAGTTCAGTGCTTGCAGAGGCTGCTGGAACAAGATGTACAAAGCTGACCCAACAGGTCCCATCCTGTGGTAGGAGACCACCCTCTCAGAGCTCTGTGCTCCTGCTGGGTCCCACACACTTCTGCACCCACCAGACTCCTCAGAATATCTTATCTGCTTTGGAAAGGGGGAGAAAAGTCATCTGCAGAGAGAAGAAAATGACCTCGAGCTGGTTCATCAGTGCAAAAGGACAGCAGAGCTCGTCTGAGGGATGGGCAAAAAACTCTGGTTCAGCAGAAGAGTCTCACCAGCTCAAGTGAGACTCTTACCAGAACCTTTGGGGCAGGGTTCCCTCCAACCCTTCAGGTTATTGCAGAAGTTGGAAATGATGACTGTGTCCAGCACGGGTATTTCAGCAAAGACAGATAACTCCTCTTACTGCATTGTTCAAGATATGAGAAATCATAAACTACAGACTTTTGCTGCATGTTAACCTGACTGATAAGGTCCTGCATACCTTTACACATTGCAGGACGTGCAGGAGGTGGCTGGGATGGAAGATCCGGCTGCTGTTTCCCCATCTGCTCCATCTCGCTCACAGGCAACAGCAGAATTTCCCATCCCGGGGCACCCACCAGTAATTTTGTTTGCCGTGCAGCTGTGTTGAGCATGGGAGACAGGGTCTGCGACCCGTTCATTAACAAAAGCAGTGTTTGGAAGGACAGAATTCATGTTTGCTCTGTTTGCTATCATGCACGCTAACATTGCTTTACTGAGAACCTATGAACTATGGTAAAGAATAGATTTGTTTTTCAAATCAAATATAAGAATGGAACACCAGTAGAAAACAAAGCAGTGAAAATTTTAATTTCACACACATTTTCTCTTCAGCAACTATCAACATGAGATGTTCAGTTTATTGTGACTTGAAGTGTCACCTTTAAACCTCCAAAATTCTGGAGCAAAAATGAAGTTGAAACAAATGGGGAAAAATGTAATTCTTTTTTTATTTTAAATGTCAAAACAAGATGTCACTTTAAACACTTCTAAAGATAAAAAAAAATATATAAAATATATTAAAATTGCCATGTAGATTAGCTAAAAATATTTATTTTTGGAAGAACTTTTTTTTCCCCCCTAAATTCATGTGTCCACAGCAAGCTGTATGGTTTGAAAAAACACCAAGCAGAGGTTCAGCTGTTTCATTAGTTAGCCTTCCTCACCTTCTGTTTGAATTCGTGTTTCACTGTGGATGGAGGATTAGCAGATTTTTAATATAGCATCAGAAAACACATGTCTAGACCCAAAATGTCATTTCAAGCAGCAAGAGAGCAGAAAAAATGAGTAGTACATAGAAAATCCCACCCCACTAAATAATCATAATAACAGGAGAGGAAGAGGTGTCTGGAAGATCAAACTTTCTTCTAAAAAGTATTGCTGAGGACATTTTCACAAAAGAGTAGGTGTACAAGTATTGATGTCATCAAAGTGAATGACTTCTCCGGTGCAGTAGCACTGAAGTGCTCCAGTTCATGTTTTATTACATCTCTGCCATTTACAGTAAACGCATGAAAATGATTCAGATGCCACATGGTCACGCAACCACTTTGGTGCTGAAAAGGATAAGGGTGAGATTGAGCCAGGTCTTTGAGCATTCTGTTACGTATTAAATCCCGACACTGAAATCTCAACAGAAGGAGGCATTTAGAAGAAAACAACTGAGGAGGCAAACTAAGCAAGCAAATAAAAGAAATTTTTTGGAAAAAATATTATTGCTGGTTGTTGTTGTTCATTGTTATTGTTTATTAAGAAATTAACAGTTCATTGTCTGAGCTAGAAATTTACTATGAACGTTTTAGTCTCAAAGAAGATAAAAAACAGGAATGCAGGAAGGAGGTTTTTTCCCTGTTTAATTTTCTTTTCTAACAGCAAAATAATTTTTCCCTGTAAATAAAGCATTTCTAGCACTGATGTCCACAAGAAACCACATAACAAGTGGTTGGATTCGGATGTGCTTTAGCTGCACATAGCTGGTATTATGAATCAAAAATGCTAGAAGAAACAATGGCGTGTGAATATACATTAAAATGTGCATTAACTTCCTTTGTAAACAGATGTTTTCTGCCAGCCCTTTCTTTCCTGACTTCTGTTTCATGTGCTTGTTTGTCACTGGGTGTTTGTAGAGCAGGTAAAACAAGTGGACCTTGACTTTCTTTGGAGTCATCACAAAACAAATTTATATAAGTAAGTAAACATACTCTAGGTGCATCCTAGCTCATTTCTCTCAAAAAATCCAGAACATGTCTAAATGTGAAAGTAAAAATGGAAGGCAGATTAACCCTGATTATCCTAAATCATTATTTCTAAGACACTTGCTGGGATATACCCTCATGTACGTGTATCACATGTAACAGGTGCCATTTATGGTAATACAAATAGCAAGAGCAGCAGGGATGGAAAAATACTTCCCTGTCTATAGAGTATTATGAAGCTTTGCTCTGTCACTCTATTTCCAAGATTTCTTTTATCTCACTCCATCATTTGACAAATCCAAGTACATTTCTGAGTCCCTCACCGTGCAGATGGATTAGCTACAAATAGGATGATGACCACACATCTGGTACTTCTATGCATGAACCCAGTGACTTTTGATCTGACAATGATCTCTGTGAGTCTTTTATTTATTTTCACTCTAACCATCTTCAAGGTAAACCAAACTACCTAGATGTAATTGCAAAATCCAAGGACAGATAATTATATGCAGGTTGACTTCACGGATAGAAAACAACTGATAAGAGACCAATATGATATCTGACTGTAGTTAACCTTTAATTGGGATCCAACAGCAGCATGTGCTTGCTAAATATGCTGTTTCAAAAGCAAAAATACACATAATCCCATCTTCTTTATGCAACAAGTAAAATGAATGGAAAATGTTCATTTCTGGTCTGACACGACCACGTTTACATTATAAAGCCACAACGAAGTGAGTATCATTTCATACCAAGCCTCAAGTAGGATTGCTTTGATTTTGTCTTTACTTCACACTGTGAAACCAGTGTTTTAATGTCAACTTTGCAAAGGCACCAAAGTTGTTTTTTTAAAAAAAATAAAGTCAGCATTTACACATACATGTATATAAGCACAAACAGGCTTGTCTAATCAGGTTATTGTATACGCTTTGCTGTGCTTTAGAGCAGTCCAAGAGAAAGCCCAGGGCAGCTTTCCCCTGCTAATATCACCTATGACTGATCCCTTTGTGCTGCACCTCTCCCTGGTAATTTCTCAGTTTATATTCACAGGAGACATAGGGCAGAAAAAAAAAAGGCAAGATGTGTAAACTGCAACAGGGGAGGTTTAGACTGGACATTAGGAAAAAATTTTTCACAGAAAGAGTGGTCAGACAGTGGAATAGGCTGCCCAGGGAGGTGGTGGAGTCACCATCCCTGGATGTGTTTAAGGATCGTTTAGATGAGATGTTGGGGGATATGGTGTAGGGGAGAACTTTGTAGAGTAGGGCTGATGGTTGGACTCGATGATCCCAAGGGTCTTTTCCAACCTGAATGATTCTGTGATTCTGTAGCCCCACCTAAATTTATTGACAAAGTCCTTCACACCTTCATCCCTATGTTCCACTGCATGCAGATATTTCAGTCAGTTTGAATGAATAGGATTTCCATGTGAAATGAAAACAGGGGGGAAAAAATTATTTTGAGCAGTGCCACCATACAAGATAGAGCTAGAAATACAAAATAGATTTGCAATGAGTGCTCTGTAGTGACACAGATGGAATCTGTGTCTCACTGCAACAGAGTTGGTGGCCAGGAGGACCACCTGCAATGAAGTAAGAACTTATACGAAAAATGTGCACTGGAAAAGATGAGGTGTAAATGTACTAGAGGCTGCCAGTCTAATGCATTTATGAAAAAGAATACAAGGAGCAAGAAGGATTTGCAGGTAACCGCTCCTCGTGGCATGGATGGAGTCATCAGTGTTCTCACTGTGGAAAGCCAGGCAATTATTTCTATTCATATGCCTTCTCCAAACAGTTCATAAAAATCAGCCATCATCCGACTTGCAGCCTCTGTGGAGAGCATGGGCTGAGCCTCACCCTGGCTGGCACAGACTGGCAGTCCCAACTCTCACAGCCTGATCACCAGCCTCATTCAACACAGCTAAAATCTCAGAGAGATAAATATTTGGTGAGCAAGCAGCTAACTCAGTGGCAAGAGACATTTGTCTTTCCCACCCCTTAGACCAATGGCAGCCTGTCTAAAGCCTTTTATCCGGGTGAAATTTCATGTTGCAGAGGAGCTCTGGAAGAGATGAGTCACTGAGAAAGATAGGGTCCTTAACAGGCCATAAATAATAAAAGCAAATGTAGATAGCAATGTCACCCTTACATTTTAGACCACTGAATTTGAGCATAAAGTGCAGCATGCAGCTAGTGAAGCTGAGGCTCAGAGAGGCCATTCAGTTTGTCACACGACCCAGCGGTAGATTTAAGACTCAAAACCATTTTTCCTGATTCTTTCCCTGGAGCTCTGCCAGCCAGGGCCCTTCAGAGTTCTGGCCCAAGCCCCAGATTAAATCTACTCTCTAGATTTGTAGGACAGATCTCTCCTGCTGAAGCTTTATGCATTTGGGAGGCTGTTCTTGTGCTGACAAGCCTGAAGTGGCCCAGCCTCTGAAATACAAATAGAAACACTTTTGGGGCACACCTCCAAGGCCTGCAGCACTTGCCAGAGAATCACACACATCCTTCTTTTTATTCTGCCGAGATAATAAGCTTGAATTCAAAGTACCCCTTGGGAAGTTTTCCTGGGCAGCTCTCCGTAGTGCTTTGAAGCACTCCTGTGTGCTTAGCAGTTGTCCCTAGCAGGAGCAGACCACCCTTTTGTCCCTTCCAGTTTAGTCAGACCCTCAGTCAACTCTCTCTGCCAAAATTCAGAACCCCCCTAAAACCAGCAAGTGACCATCCATCAGCCACCATCAGCATCGCCCTCCTTCCAGAGACAAAGCCATGACACTGCATCTTTGAGCGGATCCAGGGCAATTCAAGGCCACTTGGGTCTGGGGTTTGCTCAGCCTCTTGGGAGCTGTGTGATACTGGGCAGACCTGCTCAGCCACGTGAAGGTGACCTTCTTGTTGAAGGGACTATCTTTGCTGAGCAAATGCAGTTGCACTCAAATCTGGACTTGCCCTGCCTGCAAGGGATGTTGCAGAGGGTTATAAAAAACATGACTGCATTAGCCTGGTTGCAGCTGGAAACATTGGAGGCTGAGATTAAAGCCGTGAGTGAAGGGAGAGGAAGGATGGGAAGCGGGCACCGGAGGTAGAAGGGAAGGAAGAAGCAGTTCAGCATCTCAGTGGAGGAGGCTTTGCCTGCTGGAGCGATGGTGCAGGGGGCTGCATGCCCAGGCCACCCGTGATGCTGGGCACAGCAGCTGCCTTCAGCTTACAGGCCTTTCTCAAACAAATGAGTTGTCACCGCCCTGGCTCTCCAAGCAAAGGTCATATCTCACAAGAGCTCAGAGATAAATTACTCCTTATTTTCTCTCCGTTTGAGTCTGTTCACCCACAAAGCTCATCTCCCTGGTTGAAGTTACTGAAAGGATTGGTATAACCCCCCTGTGCTAGGGCAAGGTGCCCATAATCCCGGAGAAGATAAAACAGATCAGAAATAGGCATTCTTACAAGATGGTGGTGGTTTTAAATAAATTAAGCAATTGCTTTTTCCTAAAAGATTCCTTCAAAGTGCAGGGAACAGTCCACCACGCAGTTAGCAAAAATTCTGCTATCGGCAATGCTCTGGTGCCCTCAAGTGGATGCAAAACTCTGAGAAACGTGCTGCAGCCCACGTCCTCCTCGTGAGTGCTGTCCGTGCTCTCTGCTTTGCAACCCCAGACTGCACACACAGCGTGTGCCCACCCTGAGAGCTCTTTGCAATGCCGGAGGAATAAATGCGCTTCAGCATTAGAAGAGTGCCAGACCAAAAGTTCTCACTTAGTTAAGAGACATTTCTTTTTCAAGAAATTACTTGATTTGAGGAGGGGAGGGGAAGCCTTGGTTGCAGTATTGCTCTCCTGATATTTCCAAGAGGTAAACAGAAAATCGAGGGGCTTTTGGGCCCAACCACAGACCAAATGCCCTTGACCTTCATTCCCTTCCTAGATGCAATATTGTTTGCCTTCCTCTGGAAATCAGCGGTTGATGCCAAATTGCCTGACACCAGCCCTTGCTGATGTGCCGTCCCGTCACCTCGCTGTGCCAGCAGCTATGAAACGCTCTTGTTTTGTCCCACACTGCTTCACTCGTGGCAAAATACCCACCAGAAGTTTTGCCTGAGCCAACTACTCCATTCCCAGAAAATTCAAGGGACAGCACAAGCTCAGGAGAGGCAGTTTGGGTGAGAACCCTCGTCTGGGACAGAACCAAGTTCAGGTGTATGGATGTGAGCCACGCAGTGCCCCGGCCCTCAAGAACGGGGAAGGGGCCTGGGTCTGCTCTGCCTGCTAGAGCATACACAGCCACTGAGGCAGAGGGAAAGATGCTCCTCTGGGGTGTCTGTGTCTCATAATAAATGTGAAGGTGCAATCTAGGCACTGCACAAAGCAGATCTGTGAAACCAGCACGAGCCCTGAGTTAGACATGCTGCTAGTCATCAAGAGATACTCCAACATTTAACTGGAAACATGCCAGATTCACTGCTCTTTGCAGTAACGTCATTGTCACAGCAGAAGATGGACAGAAAGCAACAGTAAAGATACCACCATAAAGATAATCAGCAGTGAACTGGACATACATGTTAATAGCACATATTAGAAAATACACAGGCCCCATTTATGGCTTCCTCCTTCCCATGTTTAGGTTACAAATGTACCATGCTTTTTTTAATATCAGAAAGATATAGGAGCAGCATGGGCTCCAACACACACCCTTAAAGAAGACACAGAAGATCTTGAGAGGCTGGAGTGGAAATAAAAAAACCCTGACACCCAGTTCACATAATTTTTAAAAATCCCTCATTTTTAAGACTGTGCAATGCACCTGGCTGAGCTACTGCTCAGAGGTCACAGGGCAAGTCATGCTACTACTAGAGAGGACTTGAATCATGGTGGGTGATTTAAAACTTATTTTAACAGCTGTGCTTAGCTAATTTACCTCAGCTAAACACTCCATGGTCTGTCAGAAGGAAGAGCAGTGCAGGTGCTGATGCACATTCACGCACGTGCTCAGCTCGCTGCCTATCATGGCCTTTTCTGCAGAGCTGCTCCCCAGCCAGGCAGTGCCAGCCTGTCCTGGTGCCCAGGGCTCTTCCTCCCCAGAGCAGGGCTTGGCCTTTGTCCTTGCTGAATTTTACAGAGTTCCGGTTGATGCAGTCTTCCAGCCTGCCCAGGAAAAGCAGCCCTGCCCTAAAGCATTTATCATCTGCAAATTTGAGGTAGGTGCATTGCATCGGCTCCTCCAGGCCATTGATGAAGATGTAGTGAACTGCAGGGGTCTGTAAAGTACAACCCATTAGCCACTGTCCTCTGAGCCCAGTTATCCAACCAATGTTTCATCCATCTTCTAGCTGTCCATCCTTCCACCCAATCCCCAATATCCTGCCTTAGATACAAGAGCATTGAGGTAGGCAGTGTCAAAAGTCTTGCTAAAGTCCAGGTAAACCTCATCCCTTGCTCTCCCTTCATCCCCAGACTCAGTCATTTCATCATAGAAAGCAATCAGGTTGGTCAAGCATGACTTAATCTTCTGAGCAGCTGTGGAAAGAATTAAGACTAGAGTTAAAACAAACTGTATTTATTAGAAAGAGCATTCCTAGGTATATAGACAAATCATGACCCATAGGAGTCAATCAGAAACAGCTGTCTAGCAGAGCAGGAAGGAATACAAACTTCCTTAAAACAGTAAACTAAGTTTGGAAACCGGTACCTAGTTTAGCTGCTTTAGAGCATTCCCATGCAAAAGTATCCACCACAGTGATATAAATCCTAGTAAGAGTTTAACTCTTAAAGGAGTTAAATAAAGAACCCGATTACAGTAACTGTGAGGCATTGTAGGAGTGCATAGGCATTGTACTCTTAAAACACCAGCAGCACATGGTTCAGCCCAAGGGGCTGGTAGGATGTAGACCAGGCACCAACAGACACCAGTAACCAGCATGTTTGAGAAGAAACAGCAAGTTTGGTCAGAGTGTATAGTCATAACAAATTTTAGACCTGTTTGTTGGCAAACCAGTGTTGTCCCATTCTGGACAAAAAACCATTTTTGATCAATGGCCTCAAGAAAGAGTCTTTCAAACGTGCTAAAAGACTCCATGTGTTTGAAGTCAACACATGTAATTTGCAAATCAAATGCCAACCTGGGAGAGATTTGGTTTAACACCAGCCAGCAACTAAGCACCACACAGCTGCTCACTCACTCCTCCCCCCTCCCAGTGGGATGGGGAGAACAATCAGAAAAATAAGTAAAACTAGTGGGTTGAGATAAGAACAGATTAATAACTAAAATATAATATAACAATAACAGTAATGACAAGGAAGATAACAAAAAAGAGAACTAAAACCCAAGAAAAGAGAAGTGATGCACAACACAATTGCTTACCACCTGCTGACGGATGCCCAAGCAGCGATCTGTCCCTCCCGGACACCCCACACACCCCCCCGCCCCCGTTTATATACTGAGCATGACATCCTATGGTATGGAATATCCCTTTGGCTAGTTTGGGTCAGCTATCCCAGCCATGCTTCCTCCCTAACTTAGGATAAGTGCTACTTAGCAACAACTAAAACATCAGTGTGTTATCAACGTTATTCTCACACTGAATCCAAAACACAGCACTGTACCAGCTACCAGGAAGAAAATTAACTCTATCCCAGATGAAACCAGGACATTTGGCGAGTGCAGAAATTTTTCCCTGAGGATCCATCAGAAGTGAGTTAAAATATAGTCCAGAGCCAGTGGTGTGTCAGTATTGTACAGCTCAGACAACAATTACACAAGCTGTAACTCAAAACAAAACTATACTAAAAAAAAAAAAAGGTAGAGCTATGAATACAAAAGATTATGAACAACCTCTTACTAGCATATGAGGAAACTGTCAGTGCAGGCAGGTAGAAACCTGTTTAAGTGCACCTAGACTCTGACTAATAAAATTATTTTATAGATATAGAGATCTAAGAAGGCTAAAAGATATTTTGTATTAGCTTGAAATGAATAGGTGGATCGAAGACATTGTCAAGACCTGCCAGTTTTATGCCAAAAATACAGGCCCGTACAAAGAAGAGATACTGGTGACACTGGCATACCAGCTCTTGTACCAATGCTGGTATCAATTCGGCATTGACTGGACAATGACATATTGCTCTAGAACATCATCACTGATGATAACATACCCCAGGACAGTACCTGACAACAGTATGAAGAGAAAACCACCCCACACATCAGCACTGCTTTTTTCTGATGGTGACACTTTGGGACAGTTAAATAACCACAGAAGAAACAAACCTGTATTCTGGCTGCTGCTGGTACAGGTCTGATTTTAATACAGTCAAAATGCACATTAAAAGCTGGCAGTCAGTAATGCAAGGACAACCAGGAAGCAGCAGTTACAGCACAAACGCAACATTAAGCAATTAAAATATAATGTTACAATCAGGGCAAGTAGTTGACCTGGGGGTGTAGAAGATGCAGCAGAACATCCTTCTGCTGAGGAAGTCTTTTCTAGTCAGTTCCTCAGCGCTCACCAAACACCAGTCCTGGCCCCTGCTGAAATGACCTTCCCAGGGCAGATCCGTGACCACACCATACCAGCAGTGTGAGGAAGGCACTGATTTACGGTCTTGCCTCAGACCAAGCTCCTACGGCTTCTGATTCCTTCCTGACCATTCTGACCAGCAGGTGACATCTGCATCTGCCACCCTGGGCAGCAGCACTGCCTACAGGAAAGGACTGCTGTCCAAAGACTACAGGGGCTAAACCTGAGACTAAATCACCATATGCTCCACTATTATGGGAGGTTGGCATCCTCAAAAAAGAGGAGGAAAAAAAAGTTTGGATCACAGCCTGGAGAAAGACATTTCTCTTTACTAAATGGCCCCTAAATCTGTAAAAGCAAAAGCCAGACAGTTTCATTTTGTTAAGCAAGGAGGATAGAAGAGTTGCAAGATCTTCTTTTAGAAATAACAAATGATCACACATTAAAATAAAGTGGCAGGACAAATAAACAGAAGTAGATCTAAGAATATGGCTTTTGACTTTTAAAATCTAAAAGAGCATGAATTCCAGACATAAAAAATTTGAGAACCTTCAAAAAAAAAAAGTATCCCCTGAAGAGACAAAGTAGCCTTAGTATTTGCCTCTAAAAGGCACTTGGTGAGACTTCTGAAATAGTTTCATTTTCAATTCATCTTCTCTGAATGTGGTCAACCAGTATGTGCAGAAGGGCAAGACAGGTTACCAGGTGGGTCAGGAAAACACTCTACAGAAAAGCCTTACTCATTTAGCCAAGCAGAAGGAAGGCTGGGAGAAAGCAGGAGGGCCCCAGACAGTTTCCCACCCTCCCAGAGAGGCTTTGACAGCTCACAAGGCTGTGGAGACGTAGCACCTCCCTGTTTCTAGCTGGGCTTTTTTGTTTGGTTTGTTGTGTGCCTTTTTTTTTTTTTTTTTTTTAAATTGGATCCATTCACACCAGGAACTACAGTGTGGTTTTGCTGCAGAGGGAAGTGGATGCTTCAGTTAGCCCTGCTTTCATATCTTCATCTTTCCTTTATTCTTGGACTGTTTTAGGGAAAGGAAATTATAATTAGGCTATGATGTTCTAAGAGATGTTTAAGATGAAAATCAATTCACTTCTGTGATACCTTATCTCAATATAGACTTCAAGTTATTATTATAATTGCAAAATTAAGAGAGAAAGATATGATATTTTGGTTAATAAGAATCAGCAAGTCTCCACTTGTAATGACTCCTGTTTACTGTAACCAGGTAAGATGAATGAGATGTTATGGAAAATGTGCTTGGATGCACAACTCATGCATTAGCAATGTTTATGGATTAACTCATTACACAACCAGTCTTTATGCACATCCCTTCTGGGAACATATTAGGTTTCCAGACATAGTCAAAGGCATGACATCCAATACCCAGGAGTTTATTTTTCAGTAGTCTTCCATGAACCAGAACCTTTCTGAACTCAAAACCATCCCTGACCAGTGACTGAAGGGACAAGATTTAAAGCTCTGATATAATGACAGACCACGAAGTGAACAGCAAATACTGTAGGGCTCCTTGTTTTCCAGCAGGTTTACTCCAGACCCTGAAAGGACCTAAGCTCCAGGACAAGGAGGACTTATGCTAGGAACCGTGGCAGAAGTCTACCCAAATGATACTGGGCACCTGTCAAAAGTGAAACCCAGAAGAATTTTTAAAAAAACCACTGTGAACACCTTGAACTGACATTTCCCCATGAAACCGCCACTGGAAAGCTTCCACCTATTGCCCTAAAACAGGGAGGGTATAAGGACACGCATACAGCAAAGTGTGAGGCAAGGTGCTGTGGGAAGGCTGAGCACACGGGGAACTGTGCAAAGGAAGGACTAGTTAAACAAGTTTTGCAGGACTGGTTATAGACCTTCCCATGTAGAAAAAAAACCCACCAGTGTGCCAGAGTGGTTACTGGAACATCGCCACCTGCACTGACCTAAGCTGCTGGCAGGAATTGCTGCCGGCATTATCAGCAGGCTATGTGCAAAATGTGACCTAGTGCCAACTATGTCAGTATGTGGTTACAAGCCGAGAAAGTTATAACGCGTATGAAGGACCTGAAGGTGAACCTGTAAGACCAAGCCTTTAACAAGCAGACCTGAACCCTGCTCCTACCACAAAGTTCTGTAGCTGACTAGTCTGCTGCTCGCTTTCCTGCAGCCTTGCTCCCAGCTTGCATCCCAGCAAGTCTTTGCCATGATCCTAGTTTCCAGGTGCCCTTCTGAGGTACAGCATAGGATTTCAGCAGGGAAGTTACAGCGGAGTTACAAAACCTGCATGACTACTTGAGGCAGTGGCTCCGGTAGAAGGCGAAGGTGGGATGCCAGATAACGTTGTACAGATACAGTCAAGCCATTGCCAGTACACGAAATGCCTGCTGAAACATGATTGCTTTCCAGTTGACAGCGATGTACCTAATCAAATACATTTGAATGCTGCTTGCAAAAATTGTCGTGTTGACAGGCATGGAGATTGAAATCAAGTATCTAGTACCCAAAGAAAACCAACCATAGGGCTCTAATTAAGGAAACTAACTGTTGCCACAGTGGGTCAGAGCAAGAGGCAGTGTGGTCTGATATCCTTTTCAACATAAACCCTTTAGCAAGGTAAGCAATTCCATCTCTGGCAAAACATCCCAGGCGCTTGGGATCAGAGGTTTAAAGGGAATTCCCAAGCCAGAGATTACATCCACACCACTTATATTCAGTGCTAAGGATCATCCTAACCTCCTTGAATGTATCTAATCATTGTGAACACCCTTATACCTTTGGCTTCCACAATATCCCCCACTAACCTAATTTCAAATGTAATTACATCTTGCACACTAAACCCAGTATCTTCCTTTCATCTGTTTGAAAATTCTGACTGATCATTTCATCAGCTCCTAGTCCTATGCAATGCTGATTTCTTCCCTCCAACACCCTGTCAGAGTGATACAGTTTCCTGAGTCACACAGCTTGCAGTCTCGTATGGAAGTTGTTCCATCTCTTTGGTCACCTTCACTGGTTCTCTCCACATTCTCTAGTTTTACTAGATCCTTTTCAAGGACTGCAGACAGCATTCAAACCAAACACATTTATATAGCAACACATCAATATTTTGTTTTGTTCTCTTCCTTTCCCAGTAATTAATGTTCTAATTGAGTCCTTCAGTACAAGGGTTGGGCAGATATTTTCAGAGAACTATCCATAATGTAGAACCCCCTTCCCCAAATACCACTCCAAAGCCCCTTGTGTTATACACACATTAGGATACTTTCCTCCCATGTGAATTCCTTTGTGTTCTGTCAGTGTAGGCTTTCCTCTGCCATTTCATCAATAATATGAGATTCTTCTACTTGTTTTCCCACAGGACGCTCTAAGTTTTATTTTTCTGAAACTTGCTATTTAACCCTAAGATCACTTGGGAATGTGCATTACCACAGTTCCTTGACCCACTTTACTGGTAATCTTCCTTAGGTGGGAATGACTAACTACTTATTCCATAGCTTTCTCCCACCTGTTTACCCTTGAGATTTTTCTCCTTTCTCATGGCATATTAGCTTAAGAGCTGCTGAAGGACCTTGCATTAGTAGCTTCTGGAAAATCCAAATATGCCATATATGAGTATCATGCTCATGGACTCACTGGAAAGAACCAAGTAGATTTGTAAGCATTATTTCTCTGCAAAAGATTCTCTCTCAATGGTTTATATCCATTCGTGTATCCCCTTCATTCTGCTCTTTAATGTATTTTCTCCATCCAGTTTATTTATTATGAAGTCATACTTGGTATTCTAATTTACAAGTTACAACATTCTTGAAGACCAGTATAACATTTACTGCCTTCCATTTTTGTGTTCCTAAGGCTAGTTTAAAAATCACATAGTACAATGCCTAGCACAGCTATTGCAGACTCCTTCAGACTCTCTGAGAGTCTGAAGAACCATTAGTTCTGGCCTGGAGAATCATTAGTGCTCACTTTATCAACTGCCCTAAAAAGCTGTTACTGGCACATCAGTGTGAAATAGTTCCTTGGACTAATCTCTTACGAAGCAAGGCTCTGACATGAAAACTTTGAGTTCTGCTCTGAACACTGATGCAGGTAACCTACCTTGCTTTTCTGTCACAGTCTTCTCTTCCCAGAGAAGACGAGAAGCAAGAGCAGCAACAGGAGCATTCTCTAACTCAAGACAAACAATGTGCTGAAAGCCAGGATTTCTTTGGATTTCTTTGAATCATCATCTGCTCTCCCTAAAACCAATTTTGTTCATGTTTGCATTGCCCAGCATGCATCACTGCAGTTAGGAAATGTCTTTACCTATGTAGTGCTGGACCTCTGCTAAGTCCCAAGATCAGACTGAAAGAGATTTATGCAGACACTTACCTTTGAGTCAGGTACCCAAGTCCTGCTCAAGACCCAAAACTCCTGCTTGTCTTATTGCTGAGGTACCTTGTCTGTGGGTACTTTCACCCGTAAAACTCACTGAAGCATTATGCTGCCACCACTGTCCCTGCCAACAGGCATCACAGGCTTGTCAAAAAGGAGGATCTGGCTGTCTTTTACCCAAACTATCATGAATTTGGGAACCCTGTCTCAGCAGCTACGTTCCTTGAAGGCCCCAGGCCGTTAGATATGCTGCAGGCCTTCCTCTGTCTAAGGGGCAGATTTTGGTCAGTGCTTCCTGGTGGATGGCTCAGGAGTCCCTCCACTGCACAGCAGCTGCCGTGGTGCCCAGCCCGTGTAAGCTCAGTGCCCGTGGTGCCCAGCACTTCTCAGCCACCATGAAGGGGACATCACTGCCTTCTACTGCACAGAACTGTGCATCCACAGAACCCCATTCTATGAACATCCAAACACCGTGTGGATGACAAATTTTACCGCCGTTAAGAATATTTCAAAGTATGATGCCACTCTGCAATAGCAGCATCAAGAGCTCTATCCCCTACAATCACCAAATGCAACAAGCATTGTACAGACTCATGGTACAAAACAGCTTGCCACCAAACTGTAAGCAGACAAGACAAGGAACGTAAAGAGCAAAGACTCACAGAAATATTTTATCCTTAACTTGGCCGTGTTAGGCAAACGGTTGGACTCAATCTAAAGGTCCTTTCCAACCTAAATTATTCTATGATTTTATCCAAGGCCACAGGAATGCCAAGAATCTAATCCATATTTTCTTAAATATAGTGACTTAATTGTATTTTAATTGGTTTTCAACAGCTATGTAAAATAGGGAAAAAAAACTCGAGACAGATAGACAAAGCACGTAACAAGCAGGTATTCAAAGTTTACTTGCACTTACCACATAACATGCACATTAAGTGGGTACAAAGACAAGCCTGAGATCTTTACAATACTGTAAGAGTCAAGAGCAATGGGCTAAATCTGTTTATTCATTGACCTTTTCCTCGTGTTTATTAAGTGTTTAAAACAGTAGCACCACTATTCCTTATTAAATTAGTCATCTCTCATTGCAAAAGCTGCCTGGATTTTAGCAATTCATCTGATTAGAGCTAGCATCTTGGAATTGCATCACTGTTTAGCTCTGGATGTTCCACCTGCCAAGGGGAGGAATTGAGGTGAGAAGTCAGATTTTTATCTCAGGTTTCATTTCAGCAACTCCCATGAAAGCGTATGGGCAGGCTGTACAAAGACTCCTTCTGTTTCCATACAGGCGTACACCTCTATATCCTACAAGTAATTACACTACATTGCCCGCTCCATTCGTTATAGCCTTTATCTTGCAAGATTTCTCTCTTAATTACTTTATGTGGGGCAGTGAACAAACGGGCATACTCTGCAAGCTCACTGACAGACAGGCTTTGTGCTCTCGGCAGGTGGACAGAGATAACTGAGCTGGGAGACAATATATGCATTGAGCAGGAAGGGAATAGTAGTTTATACTTAGCTGAAACAGAACGTGTCTTAGCCATGAGACTGTCTAAGATACAAATATGATAAAAAGCAGTTATTTGTTTTATCCTTGCTGCTGAGAACTCATGCAAACTGAGGGAGCAGCAAGGCAATATGAGAATGTAAACAACAGGAAGGAAGCAGCAAATAGTTTTCCACTCTTACTTGCCATAACTGGCACCTGCAAAGATTAGCCTGTGATGCTTGCTGAGGAGCTCAGGAGTAAGCTAGGCTTCAGAGGTGGACTAGAACTCAAGTTTACTTCAACTGCTTTATTTTTAATTTGATACTTGCCACCGCTCCCAGAATTAGCTATCTGTTTAGCATGAAACCACTATCAGGTGCTGAAAGAAAGAACAGAAACCTGTAGGAGGGACCAAAATAGAGTGACAATTTGACCACTTATCTTCAGACTTAATTCGCAAATGCTGCTCTGCACTCTCGACTTTTAGGGATTAACCATTCCCTTCCCTCCCAGCTACACATTCAGCAGCAGGAGCTTAGAGTGCCTTCAACAAAGCCAGATGAGAAGCAGGAGTCTGACTCCTCCAGGGCCATGGGCATAGACTTGTCCTGCTCCTTGGACAACTGTCCTGAGAGCAGGGAGTTATGCTAGAGAACAGCTTCCTTTTCTTACATTTGTCAAGGACTCAATTCTGGGTGTTGGCACACCAAGACAGACTGTAAGAGCAGAGCCTTCAAAACTTTAACTCCATTTAGTCTTTGAATTCCAAGTATACATACAGGTGTTCAGGCTGAGTAATGCTATACCCATCCATAAACAAAAAAGGAAGTCACCCTTCTGCAGTTAGGCTTTTCTTAGTGTTAGCTGTTGAGTGAAGGTTCTTAGGACCACAAGTATTAGATTTAAAGGTTGTAAGTTTCCAAATCCATTTTTTAAATAAGAATTACTAAAGGGAACTTACTGAAGTGTTCTCATTTACCTTTCCACTTTTCATGTAGTTGTATTTCAAGATAGCTGATATTACCCAACATTTAAGACTGGTATTTTCTGTCCTATTATAGCATAGCTATTCTGTACTTCACACACACTTTTAAGATCCCAGCAGAATCTGAAAAGGGAGATGGTTGTCTGTAAAGCAAAAAAACAATAGGAACAGTCTAAGGGCTGGTAAGTGGCAGCTGCAAAGGTAGGCAGACATCTTGTAACATGTCATTGAGGTAGGGAAGGAGTATAAATCAATTGCTCATTTGCAGTGGAAAATTTTTATTTCAAAGGGATGACTGATAACAACCCACTGCCTCTCATCAGCCCCAGTCCTCTTTCATAAGCTCCCTGTCGGTTCTTTAGCAGTCATGAAATAAGAGAAAGGACTGATAAACCATACGCTACAACAGAAAAAAGGCACGTAGCACTGCTTCTCTGCATATTCAACACTAACTAGAGAAGCAAAACAGTAAAAGTTAACAATTATAACATTAAAATAATTATGCAGAAATATTTCAAGATCTGTAAACTAGACAAGTAGCTGGGAGACATTTCAGTAACAACTCTTTGTGAAAAGGTGTTTCTGCGGAGTAAAGATTTTCTTCACAAGTTTTCCTCTGAAGAGGCTGATACTTCCTTTCCCCCTCTCCAGTTTCCCCGTCTTTCAGTTCCCATGCCATATGTAGTCTCCCAAACTGTCTAGAATATGAAAGGTGCAGAACATTAACATTTTTTCTTCAGTAGCTTCAGGCTTTACAACCTTAACATATATAACAGACAAGTGAAGTACAGTTAGCATATGTACTCATTATGCTTGAAATACAACTTCTGCAGGAGTACTAAAGTCTGGGATTAAAAAATAAAAAATAAAATCAAAAAGAACAGGACCATTACAGGGAACAAGTCTAACTTTTTGTCCCTAGAAATATGGGATAGCTGCCCCCCGTCCCCACAGATGACTAATTGAGACTCCATAATCTGTTTCATACAACAATTAGATCAACAACCAAGTTATCATTCCAAGTTTGCCCGTACAAGGGAGATGTGCTGTTCCTGCGTGTGCCCCATCACTGCGGTGAGCACATGTTCTCTGCCCCCTGCTTCAGTCCTCCTCCCAGACCAGGCTAAGGGGAGAAGGGCTGGTATGGGGAGTAGTTCCCACTCCTAATCACTCTCCCTGTGTAATCCAGAGAATCACTGCTAACCTGAAACAAAGGAGGGCAGGTGTTGAACAGACACAGGAACACCACACCCCAGAATAATTAATGCTTTTTTACAAGCACTGGCTTTGTCACAGCAGGATAGTCCTAATTGGCATATGAAGGCAGTGAGGGCTTAGTGTTTTGAAACACAGACATTAAGCAGAAGCCTGATAAAATTACAGAAATACTATTCTTCATTAAAGAACTTTTAAAATTAATTACTTGAAGAATTGTTTTGCTGTTTTGAATATGAGAGAACTAAGAACAAAGTTCTGAAGAACAAGCCACCTATCAAGGGATGCTTTTATTATATTACCAAACTCTGAAAACCTCATTTAAAAATCAAAGCTACTAAAGTTTGGGAAAAAAACCAAAACTTCTGATTTTCATGTATCTTTTGAGATCCAAGTGTGTGCTATTCTTCTCTCTCATTGTTCAGTTTTTATAAGGCTATAAAGTCATCAAAAAAATGATAAATCAATGGCAGGAAACATAGCAAGAACACATCGAAATAAAGTCCTCCAATATTGCTGTTGCAATAGGTATTTACAACTCACTATCTCTTCTCTTTGCTATTAACTTCAAATCAAGACATTATGATAGTGCTATGAGTGACACCAATTAAGTGTGCAAAGAATGGAAAAAGGTTATGTTGTGAGCTAAAGAATCATGCAAAGTACAGCTGCCACTCTGCATCTGGATCACTGCAGAAATAGCTGCATCTTCCAGGGATAAAAGGTAAGAACAAGGATAAAAGTCGTCAGTAAAGTGTGATCCCCTGTAAACACTAAGGGAAAGTAGAATAGAGCGTACAGTACAATATGCCTATTCCTATAAGATAAGCTTACCTAGACAAAGGGACAATAAAGGTAGCCCAGCCCTGCTAATACAGATGGTAAAGGTAGTGGGAATCCCCCTTTTATAGGGTCAAACTGAAAGTTCTCAAGAACAATATCAACATCCTCAGAACAATCATGACTGCCCAGTATTTCATGATCCTCAAAGTAACTTGTAAGAATTCTCTGAACTCCAGCCACATCTTCAAGGCAGCAAGTAAGTCTCCAGCAGCAAGAATGACCAGTTTTTTCTTCCCCATAACAGCTGACCCAATCGACCTGCCAAATGGCATACAGATGACAGAAATGCTAAGAACATGCACCTCCACCAGAGGCAGAAAGAATTTCTAGGCTCTTGATTTGTGCTGCAGTGCTTGGATGCATAATCATACTTCCATCAGGCAGTAAAACCTGGCAGTCTAAAATAGACTACCTCCCTTCGTCAGAGGCTTGATGGAGATCTCACAGTACTGATACAGGTTCAGGTTAACAGGTAACCAGTAGCACCATGGCACTCAGATTTTTGATCCTCTAAATCTCTCACCAGTCATGGAAATGAAAGCTACAGATATCTACTGGTAGTAAGACATCAGTGAAACTTAAATGCTCCAAGATCAAAAAGAAAAAACCTAAATCCTGTGAATGCAGACACTGTGAAGAAAAAAATACTCAGGAGGGAAAAATATTTAAATATATGCTTACAATGAAAGACAAACCTCCCTCAACTTAGGCCTTTGTAAAGCATTACATTATGACATTTTTTCCCAATAGGAGTTACACAAAATACAAAAGCTATCACAAAGACTTTAAAATGTTTCTATGTTCTTCTGAAAGTAAGAAAACATGAACTCAGTAATCTAACATGCAGAAATTGCCAAGGAAAGCTTCCCTCCTGCTGACCTTCAACTTTTTCCATCACTGATCAAGCAATATGTCATACTTTTAATTTATGCAGATAAACAAGGAAAGAGCCACTTCAATAATGAAGTTGGGCTATTTATATGCAGGGCTATTATGAAGGAAAGGCAAAAGAGTCTAATTCAAAATGCTTGATCAAGATAGAGAGCTGACAAGCTCCATGTTTTAGAAAGTATCCAAGGACAGCATAGCAGCTCTCATGAAACTGCAGGGAAGATTTTTTTTTTAAATTTAAAATGATTAGATATTATTTTAACATCTTTCAATTAATTAAGTTTAAAATTTGTACACTTGCACCAAAAATGTAACTCAGTGAAAACAAAACCTGATCAATCCACTAACAATCGTGTAGAAAAAAGTCCTGCTACATCCAGTGCATTTTAAAGAAGGCTAAGTATTAATGCTTTTAAAAATCCAAATTAGCGATTTCTGACCATCATGAATCTTGATAAGTTTGCGATTATTTTGGAATTTGAAAAGCATATTGGATTTATAGTAGCATTTCTTCTACAACAGGGTTACAGCGTTGGTGGATAAGGGAAGAGTAACTGACATCATCTACCTGGACTCGTGCAAAGCATTTGACACTGTCCCACATGACACTCTTGTCTCTAAATTGGCAAGACATGGATTTGATGGATGGACCACTCAGTGGATAACGAATGGGCTGGATGGTCACAAAGAGTTGTGGTTAATGGCTCAATGTTCAAGTAGAGAACGGTGACAAGTGCCATTCCTCAGGGGTCAGTATTGTGACTGGTGCTGTTTAACATCTGTTGGTGACATGGACAATGGGACTGAGTGCACCCTCAGCAAGTTTGCCAATGACACCAAGCTGTGTGGTGCAGGTGACACACTGGAGGGAAGGGATGTCATCCAGAGGGACCTGGGCAGGCTTGAGAGGTGGGTCTGTGCAAACCTCATGAAGTTCAACAAGGCCAAGTGCAAGGTCCTGCACATGGGTTGGGGCAATCCCGAGCACAAATACAGGCTGGGCGATGAGTGGATTGAGAGCAGTCCTGCAGAGGAAGACTTGGGGATATTAGTGGATGGAAAACTGAATATGAACCAGCAATGTGCACTCGCAGCCCACAAAGCCAACCATATCCTGGGCTGCATCAAGAGAAGTGTGGCCAGCAGGTCGAGGGAGGTGATTCTCCCCCTCTGCTCTCACAAGACCCCACCTGCAGTACTGTGTTCAACTCTGGGGCCCCCAATGTAAGAAGGACATGGACCTGCTCAAGTAGGTCCAGAGGAGGCCCATGAAGATGATCAGGGGGCTGGAGCACCTCCTCTGTGAGGACAGGCTGAGAGAGTTGGGGTTGTTCAGCCTGGAGAAGAGAAGGCTCCAGTGAGACCTTCTAGCAGCCTTCCAGTACTTAAAGGGGGCTACAGGAAAAACGCAGATGAACTCTTTATCAGAGAGTCTAGCAATAGGATAGGGGGGTGGTGGTTTTAAACTAAAAGAGGGTAGATTTAGATTAGATATAAAGAAGAAATTCTTTACTGTGAGGGTGGTGAGACACTGGAACAGGTTGCCCAGAGAAGCTGTGGATGCCCCCTCCCTGGAAGTGTTCAAGGCCAGGTTGGACGGGGCTTTGAGCAACCTGGTCCAGTGGAAGGTGTCCCTGCCCATGGCAGGGGGGTTGGAACTAGATGATCTTTAAGGTCTCTTCCACCCCAAACCATGATTCTATGATTTTTAATAGAACAAAACCATTTTATTCATATAACTTCAGAACAGTCCTGATGTTTCCACTTAACCACAGCAACAGCTCAAAAACTGGGTGACATTTACAGGTATCTACCAGTAACATAACTAATCACTTATATAAACAGAGGGGTTATTTCCTTAGTTATGATCAAAACTGGATATAAGAGGTATTTGTCGAAAAGGACTGAAGAGCAAAATGCTCTACGTCATAGGAGATATTTCAAGAGATATTTGCATGTTTTCATGTACACCAATCGGCATTTTAAGAATTTTGCTTTAGCTTCTGGTGGATAGAAGAGCTTGAAGATTCTCATGAAAGTTTTTGTACGCCAAACACTGTAGTGCTGTCTAAGTAACAAAAACCATAATCACCAACTAGCAATTTTCATTGTTCAATCCAAGTGGCATGCAAAGAGTAAAACAGCCCACCATGAAAAGCATTCAATTAAATTCTTTTTAATGATCTGCAAAGCATTATCAGAAGACACAAAGAACATTTAAAAATGTGAACTTTATGCTGAATGTCCTTTTAAAAGCTAGCAGCACAAAATATTTTGAACAGACCAGACATCTCTGATGCATCCTGAACAGTAGTACATCATTTTGTTGTCCATGATTTTTGACTCCCAAGTTTTGAAAATGCTGATACATCAAGACTTTTACCACTGTTGCACTGTTCATATAAAGTCTGAAAGTTAATAAAAACACAAGTATTCAGGTGAACACAGTTGTAACACACATGAATTCAAACTATATTTTTTATAACAAACATCACCACTTGAAATAAGTCATGACATACTGAAATATTCCAAACTCCATACTAAAATTTCTGTCTCAAATCAGAAAATAAAGATACACTTAAGACAGCCTAGTTGTACCAGGAAAGAAAAGGCCAAAAAAATCAAGATTACTATAATCCTTTCAACCCTTCCTGTTCAGGACGTGGAGAGATTCTGCATGCTTGCAGACAAAAGCACTAAAATGTGTAATGTTTTTTCACCTGTGGTTAAAGCTTTGATATACATATCTTCAGCTTTCTCTACCAAACATTCTAACCTTTGTTTGCGTGAACAGGTACTACCATACAAAATAGAAAGTTTACTTACCCTAGCAGCTCTAGAAATAGAGTTGGGAGAATTCAAGCCAACAAGCTGGCCAAGGATACGTTTCATTTCCTCTGTTGTTCCTTTTGCATGTGGAACACCTGCATAATTTGTAATTAAGCATAATTTAGCATAATTTAAGCATAATTATTTTAGCATAAGCATTATTTAGCATAATTTGTAATTATGCTAAAGTTGTATACAACTACATATGAATTACCAGTGCAGTTTGGAAGAGGTTTAATTAAAATACCGAAGTCTTTTCTGAAACATAGGCACCAAACAAAACAGATTGTTACACTAGCAAATAGAAAGTACACATAAAAATTTTGCTTTAACAGAATTATAAATTAAATAAAAATGTATTTTAAAATAAACCTACCTGTTTGACAATGACTTTGAATTTGAACATAGGGATGTACCAGCAACTCCGAAACAGATATTCTTTGTTTAGGATTTCTTATTAAACAGTGCTGCAAATGAAAAAAGAAGAATGCTTTGCCTATAAATTAAGAATTTTCCTAAGAATTAACAGTGAGGATCTCTAAAAGACCCTGTAGATGCATGTCAGAACTTCTTACTGCCAAACTACATATTCAGAAAGACTCAACTCGCAATACAGTAACAGATTAACCTAACTGCTTTCATTAGCAATTATCTTCAGAGTAAAGCTTGGTATCCTGTTTTACTCAAGCAACAATGTTGGAGGAGGTGAAGAACAGAACCTACAATATCCTTTTATACCGAACGACACAAAATGACACAGAGATTTGAAAGTTAGGGGGATAAGTGTTTCTGGGTTTCAGTTTGTTACCTGCTGAGCAACACCAGTTAGGGCCTGAGTAAAAGCATAGGCCAAGTTTCAAAAAACAGCAAATATGTATGGTGAGGGAAATGGATGGCAAGTACAAAAGCTACTGTATTTACTTGGGGTTGTTCAGGCAAAGGAGTTAAGCCAGACTGCTTTAAGTATTTACTTGTTTATTTGCTACTGAGCTGAAAGTAGACTTTTACTATGGAAACTATATGAAGCAGCTCTAGCTTAAGTATTCTTTTGGAAGAAAGCCTGTACACGTAGCAGTAAGCATTTATTTGTGAAACAAGTTTCTCAGGCACAGCTCATTCAGTTTAAGAAAATATGCTTTAAATAAAGATTTTATCATTATTTGAATAAAAATTAATCTTAAGGAATAGTTACCTTTAGCACATCTTGAAGATCCTTCTCAGCAATATCTGGAAATTCTATTTCATAACTAGGATCAACAATAGCATGCAGTTTATTAATTGGATTTGTTATATGTTGAAATGGAGTCCTTCCATACGTCATACAGTACAAAATGCATCCCAATGACCACACATCACTTTTAGGACTTATCTAAATAAAAACAAAACCCACAAGATTACTCCTCACTTAAGGAACTGTCCCTTCACTCAGTTTATCATATGATTGTACAGTCTTTTCAACTTAACAGCGTATCTATTTTACATTGGGTAACAGACCTTAATAACTAATCACACAAAATCACCGGGACAGCATGCCATTATCTGCTAAGACAGTGATGTGGCTTCATTCACTAATATTTTGTAAGAAAGCTATTTTTATTAATAATCTTTGAAAATCAACTTACTTTAACAACTAAAAATAAAGGTAGTCCTTAACAAGTTGAAAGCAGGATTCTAATTTTGGATTTATGAGTAAATACAACTGAAAACATATTAAATTAATTCAATCCAGAAACCAGTCAAACATTACAGCCATGTCCCCAAAGCGGGAAGCCATAGTTCAGTTCCTCTGGGTTTAAAGGATTCAGATCCAGATTTCAACCACCACACCTGGGCTGTTCCTTACAGGAAGACTTTCCACTTCTCCTGTTAAAGCTGAAGCACTTTGAAAAAAGCACATAAGGTTGGGGAACTGGGGGAAGAGGAGGAGGAGGAGGGTGGGGAAGGAGGCACATAGAAAGCCTGTCTCCCAGCAGCAGTGGTTAGATTTTTGCTTAGATGAGCAGAGCTCCAGAACAAGTCTGTACTTTGTACGTAATTTTTAAAAATGTAAAAAAAGGTTAAAAGTATCATCCTTGGAAGAAATCTATAAAACATTCTATTTGGTGTTTAGAAAGACAAGATTGTGTTTCACTACATAATAATACTTCCATTAAACTGTTAAAAAGTCACAGTCTTTGAGTACGTATATGCACATATGTATGAATATGTTGGGGGTTTTTTTAAATACCTTTCCACAAAACTATGTACCCCTTAACTGAAGTTTGACTGCCAATATGAAATTGCTTTCCTTCAGCACCTTCTTCACCATTCACATTCCATTGCCCTGAAGTTATAAAAGTTCTACAACACACAGTACCCTGTAGCATAGAGAAATGAATAGGATACACAGAACTCATACATATGTCCTCTAAAATACTAGACTTCAATGTATCAACTTTTAAAAGACCTTATTAGGCATCACTCCTTTCTTGCAAAACCTGCCCCTCACTTAAAATTCAAAAATGACAATGACACAAGCATTATCCTATCTTGTTGTTTAAGCAAACATACTAACAATGGTTTATATCAGAAAGCAAATTTTCTTGCTTTCGGAAAAGGATTTCTAAGCCAGGGTTATTTATGCAGAATGCTAATATGTAGCTGCATAGCAGCTAGCAGTACCATAAGAGCTCCACCAATTTTTGGCAGAACACAAAGGGCATAAGCAGCACAACAGGCAACCAAGGAGGGACTGAGGAATGATTCTCTCACTCGACTCCATGGAATATCCTCCCAGAAACACCCCCTAAAAGCTCTAGCCTGGAGTGTTTTCAGTGCAAAGGAGGACTTGTCAGGGATGCAGAGCATGGTGGACCCTTAAGATGCTCAAAAGACTTTTGTAACATTAGTTATTAGTACAGCCTCTGATATGTCTGTGAAAAGGGAGCTGGACTCAATGATCCTTATGGGTCCCTTCCAGCTTGAGATATTCCATGATTCCATGTGAAAGGCTGTATACATTTCACTGTACTCTATATTGCTGTTCGATACCATTCACACTGATAACAGAAGACTGGTTTATACTGCTCCATAAAATGGATTTTAAAAGTATTTTTGCATTTATTATCAGTTTAGCTTTCATCACTATATTATCAGCTTCTCCAACACCCAAACTTGTGCATCTGTTTTGGTTTCAATTTTATTCATTAATTCAGCACTTACATTTTTCTAAACACCATCTGCAAAGTGTTTTTAGGTAGCTGAGAAGAATAAACTCTGAAAGGAATAAATCTCTGCCCACTGTCATCATGGCACAATGGATTTCCTTATGTTCTAGTTTCAGCAGAAGGTTTTGAGAAGACTAAAATCTTAATATATATGCCTGAATTACTTTCTTCTTAACATGAAGGGAATAGGAAAAAAAAGGATATGTTACCTTAGATCGAGATTTCCCATTTTCTCCATAAGACGACATATCTTTTATCGCTTCGGGTGGCATATAATTCATTGTGCCAACCTAGCCATAAAAACGTAAAAATATTCCTTTAGTGAAGTGATAAAAAGTTAGATTTCTGTCTCAAAGCACTGAAAAGCGTCTTGAAAATTTGTTTCTATGAAGGCTGAAGGCCACTGTTATTCCATTCAATAAAAACATGTAAAAATTTGTTTCTATGGATATTTTTATATATATAAAACCTTTCAGCATAAAATTTCAGTATTCCTTTAACTTACTACACTAATCAACATAATCAGCAAGAACTATAGCACTTCACAGAAAAGTGTACATAGATTTTCCAGAAGTATTTCACCTGAGAATCTTTAATGATGCTTGTCACATCTGGCTGCATTTGGTTTGCAATGCCAAAGTCAATTAGTTTTAACATTCCATCAACTATCAGAAAGTTTGCTGGTTTCAGATCACTGTGAATAATGCCTGCAAAATAGAGTTTAAAGTCAATCCAGGTTTAGTCAATCTAAGTTACTACTATGGCTTTTTTTATTGCTCAACTCCCAGTAACCCTTGCAGAAAGAAGATGCAGATCAGATTGACCCGGCCAAAACCAAATATTCTTTGCAAAGTGTTTCCATTTCTTTTTAAACAGTTAAGACCTGCATGACTTTATAGCTTGAGTTGTCACTTATTCAAATCTGCAGGCACCCCAAAATAGCTCCAAGAGACTTGAGCTGCACCGTATCTCTCAGGGACAGCCCCTCTAGCTCTATGTGCACACAGCCGTACTGAACTGCTGTTTTGGAGCAATTCAATAGCTTGTCCCTTCCTGTAGCCTTCTCTTAAATAATCAGCTAAGCAGGTACTTAAGTAAGAGAAATATATTTCTTAATCTGATGTTTCCTGCTTCCTGATCTGAAAGGTACCATTCACTGAGGATTATATACAAGTGACTTCTCACAAACCCTACTTACATGATTTATTATGAATTTTGGTTATTATCCATATAATCAACCAATCCATCTTTATATTTTGCATAATTGTTTGTTTGAAGGACACATCACATTAAGTAGGCTGTGTTTTAGTAGGTTTCACTGTCTTTCTATATTATTGAATGTTCTAGTGTTCTTGTGCTGTAATAAGGTGATGCTCTCTGCTGTATGTATAGGGCTCCACTTTTTTTCTTAAACAGGAAAAGGATTCAAATATTCTCTCTCCCTTATGTTATACAGGCAAACAGAATACAGATGCATGCATTTCAATTACATAGGTAAAGATGAAAGGAAGGCCTGAAGAACTATGAGAAAAAGCTGAAACACTATGTCAAAGTAAAGATGACAGAGCTGTGTAAGAGCTGTCATTAATGTCAAAGATTATTTGGAGAGGATGAGTGGCTTCATTTGCATGTAATGGAGAACAAGCAGTACTGGGAGTATACAATGTGGTCTAATACCGAAAAGATTATCTTCTGTCTGTTGCAAGGAAATAGAAAACATTATGAAGTGGTGATACTTGGAGATCCCTTTGAATTAGCAAAGTAAGTCTACTGCTGCATCAAGATTTACTCATCTTTTCTTTCACTGAAGCTTTTTTTACAATACAGTAAATACCCTTCTTTGAACATCACTAGGCTTACACCAAAACCAAGAGCAACACCACCTCCAAAACTTAAACACATTCATATTATCTCTGCCATATAACCTATACAAATACCTAGAATTATTTAAGAATACCATATTCGTGGATTGTGTGAACAGCTTCCAGCATATTTTTCCAATAGCTCTTCCGTTCCAATGGATCAATGTTTTTTTTCTTTTTGAGCCAGCTATTAAGATCAATATTTCCGCACTCCATTACCATGTAGATATGATGATCAGTAATTTCACTAGGAATAAATATACTTATATTAAAATTTAAGAGACTTTATATAAAAAGATACCTTTTAATAAAATTAGTGTTTACTCACTAGCCATAAAGACGGATGATCTTATCACTATGTTGCTGCAATTTACTCAAATGAGCAATTTCATTCTTATAGCTCTCAACAGTGTGTTGATCAGCTTCCTCTAGATTCACATATTTGACAGCATACAGCTGCTTCTTCTCATTCAGTACTTGAAACACCTGCAAAACAGTATCAGTTAGTAACTTCATTCAATTCTACTTCTGATTTACTATGGTCCTTCATCTCACCGCAGCCAGAACTTCAAAGAAGTGTACCTTTTCAAAAGGGAAAAGCAACACTAAATTTACAAAGAAGTTCATACAAGTCAGCATGAAGAAAAATTAATAAAGAAGCCACCAGTTACAACAGAAACAACTCTGTCAGAAGGTACCTTGGTACCACATAATATTTCACTAGGTGTATTTCATCACAAGTCTGAAGTGATTAGCATGCAAAATAACACCTCCCACAGAGATAAGGGTTTGTCCTGCCACTGCACATCCATTCTGTCACACCAAGATGATTTGGAGGTTAGACCACATGGCACGTACGAGGCTGAGAGCACTAGGTCCATTCAGTCTTAAGACGAAAAGGCTGCAGGAAAGCTTATTGCTATCTTAAGCTACTTAAAGGGAACATATGAAAAAGACTCCTCTTAAACATCAAAGTATGAGAGGCAACAGGCATAGCTAACAAGAAGGAAAATTCCAACTAGATATAGGAAAATTTCTTTCACCACCATGTAGTTAAACAGGAGAGCAGGTTGTCCAGCGAGGCTGTGAAATCTCCATCCCTTGTGATACTCTAAATTCAGCTGCAAAAGATGATAGCAGCTTGCTCTATTTTGGCCTTGCTTTAAGCAGACCATTGGACCAAGTGACATGCAGAGATCCCTTCCATCCTACCTCATCCTATGACTGTACACTGCCAGAACAAGAAGCTTTTCTTCCTGGAGGTCCCTGCTGACTGGTAGTCAGCCAATGTTATTCCAACCTGCAAGATGGGTCTGAGGGAAGACACAGTAAACTACAGACCTGTTAGTCTAACCTCAGTTCCCAGCAAAATTACAGAGCTCATACTGGATGCTATTGAAAAGCATTTAAAAGGACAATACAATCATTAGGCACAGTCAAAGTGGGTTCACAAAGGGAAAATCCTGTTTAACTAATTTGATATCCTTCTATGATAAGGTCACTCCCCTAGTGAAGGGAAGGAGGTAGATGTAGGGTTTTTTGTATTTTAGTAAGGCTTTTCATACTGTCCCTCACAACATCCTTCCAGACAAGCTCTCCAACTGTGGAATGAGTGGGTTCACAGTGTGCTGGGTGAAGAACTAGCTCAATAGCAGAACTCAAAGGTTGTGGTGAATAGGGCTACATCTGGCTGGCGACCAGTCACCAGTGGTGTTCCTCAGGGTTCAGTTCTAGGGCTATTTCTGTTCAATATATTTATCAATTATCTGGATGCAGGAGTTAAATGCACTGTTAACAAGTCTGCTGATGATACCAGCCTGGGACATGCTGTTGACTCTCTTGAGGAACCTGAGGCCTTGCTGAGGGATCTAGATAGATTGGAGCATTGGGCAATCATTAATGGCATGAAATTTAACAAGAACAAATGTTGGATTCTGCACCTGGGAGGGAGTAACCCCAGACATAAGTATAAACTGGGAGAGGAGTTGCTGGAGAGCAGCCCTGCAGAAAGGGGTCTGGGGGCACTGGTTGGCAGCAGGCTCGATACGAGTCAGCAGTGGCAGCCCTGGCAGCCAAGAGGGCAGATCACATCCTGGGGTGCATCAAACACAGCATAACCAGCCAGAGAGGTGACTATCCTGCTGTATTCAGCCTTGGTGCAGCCTCACCTTGAGTACTCTGTGCAGTTATGGGCCCCACAATTTAAGAAGGATGTTAAAGGTCCTTGAACAGGTCCAGAGGAGGGCAACAAAGGTGGTAAAAGGGCTGGAAGGAATGTCCTATGAGGACTAAGGCCTTTGGGCTTGTCTAGTTTGGAGAAGAGGAGGCTGAGAGGCAACCTCATTGCTTTCTACAGCTTCTGGAAGAGGGGAAGTGGAAAGGGAAGTGCTGATCTCTTCTCCCTGGTATCCAGTGACAGGATGCACAGGAATGGTTCAAAACTGCACCAGGGGAGGTTTAGACTTCACATTAGGAAGAAGCATTTCTTTGCTTACAGGGTGGTCAAACACTGGAACAGGCTTCCTAGAGAGGTGGTCAATGCCCCAAGCTTGTCAGTGTTTAAGAGGCACTTGGCCAATGCCCTTAATAAAATGCTTTAACTTTTGGTGAGCCCTGAAGTGGCCAGGTAGTTGGACTAGATGACCACTGTAGGTTCCTTCCAACTGAAATATTCTATTGTCATTCTATTCTGTTATTCTTTTCAATTTACTACTTTCTGGATTAACAGAATCACCAACTTTTTGCCTGTCTTCACTGGCAACCTCTCTTCCCACACCTCTCAAATGGATGGACTGCAAGACAGGGACTGGGGGAGCAAAGTCCCTCCCACTGTAAGAGAAGATCAGGTTCATGACCACCTGAGGTAAGTCTATGGAACCTGATGAGATGCATCCCAGAGTCCTGAGGGAATTGGCTGATGTAGTTGCCAAGCCACTCTCCATGATATTTGAAAAGTCACAGCAGTCAGGGGAAGTCCCTGGTGACTGGAAAAAGGGAAACATTGCACCCATTTTTTAAAAGGGTAGAAAAGAGGACCCTAAGAACTACCCACCTGTCAGCCTCACCTCTGTGCCTGGGAAGATCATGGAACAGACCCTCCTAGAAGCTGTGCTAAGGCACGTGGAGGACAAGGAGGTGATTCAAGACAGCCCTGGCAGGCTTCACCAAGGGCAAGTCCTGCCTGACCAACCTAGCGGCCTTCTATGATGAAGTGACTACCTCAGCAGACAAGGGAAAAGCTACTGGTGTCATCTATCTGGATTTCTGTAAGGCCTTTGATATGGTCCCCCACAACATCCTTCCCTCTAAATTGGAGAAACATAGGTGCAATGGGCGTACTGTTCAGCGGATGAGGCATTGGTTGGATGGTCGCATCCAGAGGGCAGTGGTCAACAGCTCAGTGTCCAGATGGAGATCAGTGACCAGTGGTGTCCCTCAGGGGTCCGTATGGGGACCAGTGCTGTTTAGTATCTCCAACAGTGACAGGGATTGAGTGCACCCTCAGCAAGTTTGCCGACAACACCAAGCTGAGTGGTGCAGTTGACATGCCTGAGAGACAGGTTGCCATCCAGAGGGACCTAAACAAGCTTGAGAAACAGGCCCACATGAACCTCATGAGGTTCAACAAGGCCAAGTGCAAGGTCCTGCACATGGGTTGGGGCAACCCCTGGTATCAATACAGGCTGTGGGATGAAGTGATTGAGGAAAGCCCCACCAAGAAGGACTTGAGGGTACTGGTGGAGGAAAAGCTGAACATGAGCCAGCAACGTGCACTCGCAGCCCTAAAAGCCAACCATATCCTGGGCTGCATAAAGAGAAGCATGACCAGCAGGTTGAGAGAGGCCATTCTGTTCCTCTGCTCAGCTCTCGTGAGACCCCACCTGGAGTACTGCATCCAGCTCTGGAGTCCTCAGCACAGGAAAGACATGGACCTGTTGGAGCAGGTCCAGAGGAGGGCCACGAAAATGATCAGAGGAATGGAACACCTCTCCTATGATGAAAGGCTGAGAGAGCTGAGGGTCATTCAGCCTGAAGAAGGCTCTGGGGAGACATTATTGAGGCCTTTCAGTACTTAAAGGGGGCCTACAGGAAAGATGGGGACAAATGTTTTAGCAGGGCCTGTTGCGATAGGACAAGGGGTAACAGTTTTAAACTAAAAGAGGGTAGATTTAGACTACATGTAAAGAAGACTGTGGTGAAGAGGGCAGTGAAACACTGGAACAGGTTGCCCACAGAAGTGGTGGATGCCCCAATCCCTGGAAACATTCAAGGTCAGGCTGGACAGAGCTCTGAGCAACCTGGTCTAGTGGAAGGTGTCCCTGCTCACTGCAGGGGAGGTTGGACTAGACCTTTAACAGTCCCTTCCAACCCCAACTATTCTATGATTTTAAGGTATTGCAACATTTAAAACCAATTTCCTATCTCTTAAAACACACCTGGACTGTTTCTATCACTAGAAAGCACACAGCTTGACTGCTCAGTACTACTTTGGTTTTGTCAGTTCCTGCATATGCAAACATCAAACCAAAATAAAAACTAGGCACAAAGGGTCATGAATATAAGCCAAGTCTAAATGAATATGATTAAATATGTTAAAAATTTTGAAGTCTAGACATACGGGGATTTCTGAAAAAAATCTAATGCTGTAAAATGACAAGTATCAAATATTTTTAGTTTAAAAAATTGAAAAGCTATACAACAAGGTCAATCTTAAATACCATCTCAGGCACCTAGAGCCAGTTTGGGAAAAATCCATGCTTTAAAACAAAACACCAGAGGATTTAGTTGATTGAATTTAAGTATAAGATTAGAGATATTCGCTTCTAAAACTGGCTCTAACTAAGCTTTCTAGGCAATTTTTGGCAAGTCAAAAAGCACACTTTAAAAAGTGTTTTTATTAGAAATGCTATCATTTAACTTAAGTATCCAATTTATATTGCACTGCATGCCTCAGATTAACTGAAAATAACCATTTCACTTTCCATGCACTGCAGACTAAGTTCTACATAGGCTGTTAGCGAAGATTAATCAAATGCATGCATGTATCAAATTTCCCTTACAGAAATTCTTAAGACTGTCCCTGTGACTAGTAATACAGTCTTCACACACAGAAGCATACAGGTGAAGCAAATGTGTGGGAGACAGAAGAAAGAAGACAGAAGTGAAATCTAACTCACACAAAACTGTTTATGTTGGTTTTGCTGTAATTCTTTATCTTCTGAACAAGAGGTTTGCCAAAACTGTTTCCCAAGTACCTATGACCCCAAATTGCCTTATAAAAAGCAGTTCGCTCACCACTTCACTCATACTTAAACTCCACTTCTCACACATATTACAGAAGTAATAAGGGATGGTCTGTCCACTTCAGAAACTTCCGATCAACCTTACAAGCCATGCATTTCTCAACAATGTATTCACACTGTCCTAAACAGCTTCTCGAATTAAGATGTACAGTAATATTGCAGCACATCTCTTGGAAGAGCGGATTTTATTAGGAATTCTAATACTCCAGCATAGAAATTATCTTCAAGAGCATACACAATCTGCCTTCAAGCCTTCATGCAGAAAGCAAAAGGAACTGGGCTCCCACCACTGTTTACTGATTTAAGTGATATTTAGACACTCATGAGAGTCAGGTGATTACTTCTTCCTATTACTGTAGCTTCTGTTCAGTGTTCTGACCACATCTGTTCAGAGTTTCTGTTCACTGTTTATTCTTCACTTCAACATCCCCCCTTTATTTAGCCACTGCTTTTACTTTTTCTCCACTAAAGTGAACAGTACTGTGCTTAACATCCTGTAATAACTGAAGCGCCATTTTCATAATAATATATTTAATCAGTTATTATTGCAGGCTATCTGAAGACTGATAAAACAGCACTGTACCAAATCTAACTTGTGCACTGTGTTTCTTCTGCATCCATGAGGGATAAAGTCTAAACATAACACTAAAACAACAAATTTCTACATTATCTGGGACACCAAACACTTTGTACATGTTAGCGCTAGGCACTCCTTACTAGATGACTTCAACATGTATGTTTATAATGCAACTACTAGTACAACTACAACTATTAAAGCATAAAAGAGCACCTTACCTTACTTGAGCCTCCACTACCTATTTGCTTCAATATTGTATAAACTCTTCCTTTGATGGCAAGACATTCATGTGAAGGTATAGAAGATGGAACCTGTGTACACAGAGAAAAAGTTAAGAAAATAACTATTGGTATACATGCAGCAGAGCTTGTTAGAGCTTTAACTTCTTAAGTCAATATGCTTTAAGTTGTCTTGGTCTTTCTGAACAAAATAAAGGGTACTACAGCTAAATTTTAAATATGTTTGTCTGGAAAGCTAAAGATCCCCATCACAAAAGTATTTGTATAATGATCATCACTTGGCACATAACATCATTGTACTCTTATAAAAGATACCAATGCTCTTCACACTGCAAATCAAGAAAAGGGTGTTCTTTAATAAGGCTTCTCAGATCATTAGAGACACCTCCCTCTTTATAGATAATGTTGGAAACTAGACTAAGAGAATTCCAGTCACAACAGGCAACTAACTTAGAGCTGTACTCAAATCACCTCTTATTTGAAGCTAACTACTAGCTAGCAGACTTCAGTGCTGTGAAGCTGAAACAGCCTATATTGCCTGTACCTGCTACAGCAAGCTGTAGAACAGCCACAAATTTTAAATATTAATCCTCCAGTAGGAAGCTTAACCCTACCCTCCAATTCTATCTACAACTGGGAAGATTCCTATCTGAAAGTGCAATCCATCTAAGGTAATCCATTTTTACATGATTTCAGGCCACTTCAAATGCATCAAAATTTGGGAAGTCTAACAAAATGGGGAGGAATATAATTCATTCTTTTATCTCCCTCAGACTCTTATGTTTCTTAAACACATGCTGCTTCTCTTTATGGGTACTCCACTGTAGTGGGTAGTACCACTATAAAAGCACAGAAGAACAAAAATAGTAACTCTAGTTCTTGCCTCTGTCATGAAGTAGGATCTGAAAAGGCTTAGATCTCAGACAAAGGCTTCAGGATTTTGATACAACTAAACTGATTTTTCAAGAGCTGACTTATTTTACCTAAATTCAGATATACATATGAAGAAACAGTTATTTTGAGAATAAGCAATACAGACTACTTTCCACTACTCATCCAGAAAGATGAACAGCAACTTTAGATTAGAAAAAAATATATACATACACGCATATATTTAACCTAAAGCAGTCTTCAATGAAAAAACATACTGAAAAATGGCAGAAGACGACCTGAAGTTGTTACCTGCAAGCCAACTTGGTTTTGAAATGGAGTCACTGGAGTATGTGGTAGGAAATACGGCAGCTGGCTGTAGGGAGTAGAAATTTGACATCCTGGTAGAAAGTTGTTCTTTACAACTGGCGTTCTGAAACTGAATTACGCATAATATCTGCATTTAGTTGTGTTTCTAAAATTATTCTAACAAAGTTGAAATCTTCAGTGCTTCTTTAAAGTTAAGCCCTATTGACTAGCAAAAGCCCAAGCCTCTGTGACATTCAATAAATAGCATTAATACTTCAACTTCTTGACTTAGAAGTCCTTTAGAAGTACACTTAAGAAATATTTATGTACATTGTAGTTTCAGTAAACTGAACAGTAAACAGTATCTGAGGATGGGGATTTAATTAGCTGGCACTCCCTGCAAACTGGAAAATGAAAGCACCATATAATTAGAAGAGCTGACCATAAGACAGCAAAATAGTCTGAGCCACAGTTAGTTTTCTTCAGCTTATTGTTCTTCATTCAAAACCTTTTTAAATGGAGACTTTTTTTTTGAACTAGGCATATTGAGACAAACAACTTCAAGGCAATCATGAAAAGTTTTTTCTTTGAGAGTTTTAGCTACACTGTATACGAGCATGCGTTTAAGAAAACTAAAAATGGTAAGAAAACCTTTGTTTTTTGATTTGTTCCCTTGATGTGTCTACCATATATTTAGTTATATTACCAAATATACTCTTCTTACACAGTATTTACAGAAACTGATGCTAAGATCAGAAGTGAAAAGAATTCATATGCCTAGGATTTTTTTGTAGAGAATAAAATGACAAAAAAGCTTGAAAAAACATTCAAAACCAGTCAAAAGCATGGTTCTCACTGAACACAGAAGCACTCAATTCTGCATATTTACCACGTGCCATACATACTGTAATGAGAATTTCATTTTTAAAAATTTTTATATTATTAAAGGTTGAAAGAAGCAAGAACAGAATCTACTCAAGGACTATTCTTACCAAGTTCCATCATGAGATGATGTGCTTCATTCACTACAGATATTCTAAATTCTACAACTAGAGACAGAGATCCTACCAACAGGAACAGTGCTTACTCATCATACAGGCTAGACCTATATGATTGATCCTAGAGACCTATGAAAATATTAAGTTATCATATAATTGGAAAGATTTATCAACACATGCACAGGGGTTTATGCTCAATTTAAAACTGCATGGATAAACAAATGCTAGCATTTCCAAACTTGAGTGCTCTCACAGACACTTGCATCATGGGAACCAGACTGATATAGAGTTATCAATCTAAAAAGCCTGTCAGCCACAAAAAAAACGGGCATTGAAAAGAAAGTGTAATGTTTCAAGTATCAGAGAAAGAGATAAATGACGTAACAAGGACTTATTGTTTTGATGGCATACTTCCAAATGCTGAAAATCTGACAGGGAAGGCAAAGTTCTCTAAATGCAACCTGAATCTTAAAGTCAGGCACTTGACAAAGTATCAGAAGCACTCTGACATTTTGTTTGGTATCTGAACAGAAAAGCTTAAGAAACCCTCTTAAAAACTGATAGCATTTCCAGAGATCAACTACTGTTCATGAGCATGCAGCTCAAGGAAGTGGCTTACCAGTCCATATAGTCATTACACGTCGTGCTTGGTGTTCTACAAACATATGATGGATCATTTTTCTTAGAAACAGCATCTGGTGGCGATAGTCCTTTTGAAACAGGATGACCAGATTTTTCAAGGCTTGACTGTTTTCCCTACAGAGGGCAAAGCAAGATATTATTCCATACAAGGAGCCATAATTAAGAACACAGAAATCATTTTTTCAACACGTGAAGGCTGCTTGCAGCTAGAAAACCACTAATTCCTGTTACTTTACCTCTCTATAGCAGCTTTTCTGTGTCACTTCTTGAATTGGCCACTTTTTTTTGCTGCTAACACAGTTTAGTCTAATCTGATCCAACTGCTTTCTACAGCTTTCGTCAGAACTAGATTGTTGCTGTTGACTTTCCAGACTCCTTAGCTCTGGTATCTTCAGCTCCTGATGCTGAACTTGATTTTCTGAAAAAATCAGATTATTAAAAAGACTTAATATTTAGTACTTGAAACAGTTTCTGGCAGATTTATCCCACAGTTTCTAGAAAAATTTTATATATCAGAATAAATGAACACAGCTGACTTGCTGGAATCAGGCATTAAAAGGCATTACTGTAATCTTCAGGATTCATATTCAGTTCAGTGTAGTAACACAGCAATTCTTCAAAATCGTACTATAACAGTAACAGAGATCCAACTGTTTCCTTCAACACACAGAACAAGATCATATTCATAATTTGTACTACATCCTGGGACACTGAGCAGGTTTATAAAGCATTGAAGATAAGCTTATTGCAATACTTCAAATTAGAAGTCTGTTGTCTCTGACACCAGGCAACCTATAATGCAGTGTAATGACTGAAGCCAGAGGCATAAAGGGACAAGGCATGCTCCATCTCATGATTCCTTTAGCAGAGGTAACAGGACATTGAATTGGTGGAAGATTGCAGGGCAGGCTGCAAATAGCACAGCCTACAAGTGTTCCTTCACATGCTCGTTCACTTTTATTTTCAAAGGACTCGAAAGCAGTATCCCATGATAAGCAGAAGCTGAGTGCAATTCAGCTACCGGAGGACTGAGCCACTACAACTACCATCTCATCTGTAAGCTCGCATGAAGCAAACAGGGAAAGCATGACCTGAAACCCAAACTGTTCCCAATGCAGGTTAGTGGGAAAGGTTTCGTTGGGGGGTTGAGGGGACACTGAAGTTGAGAAAAATCACCATTTTTTAAATGAAATCTTCTTCTTTGCTACAATAGGGTAGGTATGTATATAATCCTAAATCCAATTCTTGCAATATTATTAGACATTTTCACCTAATTTCTTCAGCAGGAAGAGAAATCAGAAAGCTGGCTAGGGAACTATATTTCTGATGAAACACAAAAGTGGCAAGTAACTGTAAAAGATTAGTACGTGTATTCCATGTTCCACAGTGTTGGTGCTAAGTCATTAGTAGTAACTTTCTAAGTTTTACCAGCCCTGAAATACTTGCTATAAATCCAAGTTATTTGTAACATTTCCCAGAAAGAGCACAACATTAGGTGGCCTCACACCACCCCAATATTTCTGTGTCATGAGGTGACTTCACACAAACTCTATGCATTAGATAAATACTTAAGTAGAGCTTAGGTTATTTCTGGAATACACCAAAAATGTCTGTTTCTAAAATAAATTAAAAATTATTCCCAAGAAGTATGTTAATAATGCAATAATAATCTCAGCTATTCAAATGATAGCAAATCTTAGATTTCTTTAAAAAATAAAATTTCTAAAAAATTACAATAAAGGCTGAAACACCATGTTGCTTAAAGCAAGAGCATTTACAGTAATCAAAAGTGTAACAATGCATTTGATCAACACTGAAATTTAATAAGCCTCTGAAGAGTACACATTTATGTAGTACAAGTTCATAAATTGGACTGCACTGAGTATATGGAAAGAATGGTGAAAATAATTCGGGCTTTTTTGCAGAACACAAAAAAACAGGCAAACAATTTGCCTTTTGACAAAGCGTTTTTGTACTTTTGGGAAACCTCCTAAGAAAGTAACTAAGACATTAAAGAAACTTATTTATTCTATACTTTGCCCAAAGATGCATGCATATGCCATGGTAAAACTCAGGTGAAGAAAACACTGTATTACAACAAATTAAGAAATGCTCAGTGACATAAATTTAACATTTAGAAGTAAATGTTCATGGGGCAGTGAAGCTGACCAATGGCAACAGATACTTAACAGATGAAACCAAGGAAGACAAGAGAAACCTGACTGAAGCAAAAGCAAACCATTCAGATACGTAAACAGTCCTAACATAAGAAATAGTTTCTAACATGTAAACAGCAGCAGAAAAAGCTACCTAGAGTTTCGTGTACTAATGCATAAACAGGATAGAAAGCAGAGTGCTGAAAGTGACAGATGCCACAGATGTTCTGCATTCAGAGAATTACAGGAGCTTTGCACTTTTTTCAAGTGAAAGACAATGTCATGGTTTCACCTTTTTAAGCTTACTTCAGCCAAATCACACATTACACTTACAACAAAAGAAATTAGAACTATGGCATCTCTAGGGTAAACTAGGAACATATACAAGGAAAGTCACAGGAGAAGCAAACTACTATAATTTGAGTCTGTCTCAAAAAAACCTAAACAGACTACCCCTCAAGAACATTATAATTCTTAGTTTGAATTCTCTCAGCCAACATCCACTTTTTTTTTTGTATAAACTAGCACTATTATCTGATACTCTGGCAACATTTTTCTACACTCAGACTGGCAGATCTTAATCTGAAACCTCATGTTGTTGCTATTCCAATGCCTATTTATGTTACATGTTTTGTAAAAGCTAAGGACATAATGAACTAACACTATACACTGGCATTTTACTTCAAGCCCAGCACTCTGCACTTACGGACAGTGAGGATTGCTGTGGTGTTCGGGGGTTTTTGGTTTGGTTTGTTTGGTGTTTTGGTTTTTTAAATTATTTTCACAGGTACCACTCCAAAGCCAAATTTTAATTAAATGTCCCTCAATTCCAAGCAGATCAGCTTTGTAACTTTCTGAAGAATACTTTATTTAGCAATTTATTTTTTTTTTAACATACAGGAACGTAGATTTTCAATGCTTGTTCTATTTCAAACTACTAAAGTATCACATTAACATTTACCTTCTCTTTTCATCACAAGACTTGTATCCATTTTGGTTTTGAGAGTTACAGTTGAATTTGTAGCCATTTCTAAGCTGTTCTCATCCAACATCTGCAACCATAAAAAATTTTTTTTCTTGTAAGGACTACAGACAGCAAAAAGCATCTTAAAAAGAATCAAAGGAAATCCCAAGGATAGTGTCCAAGAAATATTTCCTTATGGTATTTAATGACCAACACACCACAAAGCAAATATGCTTCAGAAAACAGTGCAAGGGTACACAGACAAGTATTACTGACACCATTTTTAAAACTCCATCACCACTCTGAATTTCCATCATACAGTTTCTATAACAAAGACCTAAATACTTTCTATTCTTGAATTTTCTTTCGAAGGACAGGGACACCAGACACAAAAATGCAAGGCACAGCTCAAAATTAATCTCTTATCAAAAGCCACAGTTTACAGCTCCATAGAGCACTTAATGAACACAATTAAATGGACTTCATTGACTAGAGTACTTCCCATGATAAAACTCATTACTTCAGCTGAAAGCTCCTGTAGTCATGAACAGATAAACATATTTAATCTTAAGTCATATAACATTTTTTAACATCCCCCCATTTCTCCCATCAGATGCATTGTTCAGAGAAAGGTCTTTCTTAAAAGCCTGATTATGCATAACAATTTTCAAATTTAAAAGCCACAATGAATGTTTTGATTCATAACTGATTAACATAAAGGAGAATTCTACCTTATTTCTTTCTGGAATTGACATAAGACAGCCTTGTATTTTAAAAAGATTTAAGTTACCTTTAAGTCTCCTAGGTCATATGAATCACCCCCACTAGATTTTGGTTCTGGTGGTGGAAAAGGTGAAATGAAGGCTGTACATTTGGAGCTGGATACTTGCCTATTGAAATAACATTGTTAATTACATCACATGCCAACATATAATCTCTGATCACCTTTTGTGATGAAAAAGGCAGTTGTGTGAAGATTTTTGGCTACAAGTTTCAAATATACAGAACAGGAGGTCCACTGACAGCCAAGTGAGAAACAATACAAAAAAACATATGTAACAATACCACCATCATTCTAACAACAGATGACTTAATTGGTTGTCTTCCATAGAAAACGGTAATAATCTATGGCTAGGATCCTAAACCCCAATGGTGTGTTCCAAAGTAAATTTTGAAATACTTCCAGAACAATACTATTACATGAAATACCTTATCCCACTACTTTCACAGATTCAGAATACTGGGCTTTAACTAACTTCTGAGAGGCTAAGCATGCAGTTGTCACTCTGGTTATGCATTTCTGCCCACAGTTCCTATTTCTGCATGAATTTAACCACACATCAATAAGAGAGGAAGGAAGTTAGCATAACAGACTTGATT
This sequence comes from Strix uralensis, assembly GCF_047716275.1. Classification (NCBI taxonomy): domain Eukaryota; kingdom Metazoa; phylum Chordata; class Aves; order Strigiformes; family Strigidae; genus Strix; species Strix uralensis. The sequence continues at coordinate 37,746,504 of NC_133974.1, read as the reverse complement.
GAGGTGGGGGGGAAGCTTTCTCCTCTGTTTACTTTCAAGCTATGCTACAGTCAGGTAACATGTGGCAAAGTGCTATTTTAATTGGTAGATTCTTCTACTGCTTAACAGTTATGACAATAAAATAAGCATAACCACTTAATACAATCATTATCATATGGATTATGTTAAAAATAAAGATTTGTCTTATATCTAGTTTTAGAAACTGGAATACACAAAATTATTTTGAACATACTTTTTTTCCTAAGTCTCCATTTCTTTAGAGCCTACTGATTAGCCAGAATAAGAAATTGATCTTTGCATGCTCTCATACAAAGAATCTGAGTAGTAGATAGCAAGTAGGTTATTGCAATACCTATTGCAGCTATAATGACTACTTGTCAATAATCCTTAGATCAGTTTTAACACTCTTAACACCTGACATTTCCATTATCCAGTAAAAACACCATTGAAAAGGAGTATTGGAATCTGTTGTGCTGTAGTAAACCCAATAACCATACCTCTTCATAACACTAGCTGTAAGTGGGACATCTGTCATCTTCACATCATCACCCGCATCAGTTATTAGTTTAACAGGAACCCTCCCAAAGGGGCAGGCCTAAGAAAATTGAAAGTTATCAGATATTTAAGCAGAATGAAAAGCTTAAGATTTAGAAGTTTAAGATTTTGAAGCAAAATGTTACATGTTCTACCTGGTTCGATTTGCTTAGTGGTCTTAATGGATTGTGGTAACTAACTAGAGCATCAAGTTCCTGTGACTTCTCCTCCCTGAAAGCAAGAAAAAAAACAAACCACAACACTGTAGTGTGTATTTGGTTTTAGTTCAAATGATGTTTCAAGAAATTAAATAAGAAATCAAGCCATTACCCAAGCAAAAGTCTGCTAACAGTAGAAGAACTTTCACTAGATTCATTCCTTTTTATGCTTCTGTGATTTCCAACTATGCTCTGAAGTCCAGACTCTTGTGTACTTGACACTGTGGGCAAATTAGAATTATTCAGATAGTACTGCAGATTGTATTTGTTTCAAAAGAAAAAAAATGTTTTCATAAGGGAAACAAAAATACATACATTTGCAGTAATCCGGTATCAGTGACATATCACTATTTTCTACTGACCTAGACAGACATTTTATATAATTATATAGAACATAATTCTGATGAAAAAAGAAAAAACCCAAACAAGGATTTACAGTCAGAAGCAGCTTTCCACGATAAGCACAAAATGGCCTGTAACCCTTGTTAAATATATTAGCTACTTGTTTTCTACACAGCTATAGTTGTAAACTGTATTTAAACACATAAAAGAGATTCAAGATGTCAAAAGACTATCCAAGCAATTTAACTTCTAACTGAAAAATCTCACTGATAATCTTATCCTACATGCAGAAGGAGGAATACAAGCACTAAAAACATTGGTTTACAGAATCACAGAATCATCTAGGTTGGAAAGGACCTTGAAGATCATCTAGTCCAACCGTTAACCTAACATTGACAGTTCCCAACTACACCATATCCCTCAGCGCTATGTCGACCCGACTCTTAAACACCTCCAGGAATGGGGACTCCTCCAGGGATGGGGAGTACCTTGGGGGAGTGAGGAAGAAACCTATGCTTTCAGAGCAAGCTAATCACATCTACATTCTGAGAATAAACCTTCATTCCAAAATGGCATCATCTGAAGGAAGCTTGCTCCACAAGTACTCCTCAGGAGGTTTCAAACTGCTTACATTTGGATTCTTTCATTGTTCATTCCAATTATTTATCAGCACACGTGATGAGGATACCCACACCTAAATAACTGTAATAAATCCTAAATTAAGCATCAAAACCCAGCTTATTTCAGAGGTAGTATCTCAAAGGTACAACTGCCTAAATCCTTACAAACAACTTGCTACTGCAGAGACCCAAAATATTGATAATATCCCTGAACTGCCCTGTTCTCCTGTCAAACACTTGCTTTTGGGCTCTGACTTCATTTATGTGGTATTTCATTTTGATACAACTTTTTTGTGCTACCTTAGTTATGTTTCTGTAGATCCATCTGGATTTAAAACGTTTAATGGGTGCCTGCAACTGCAAAAGCATGCAGCCTTTTCAGTTCTAGTGAAAATTATAAAGCAGCAGCAATCATAAGTAAATCTTTCACAGGCATACCTTCTCCTTCAGGTTTTTCAGTACAGTTTCTGGAAGGCCACATACTAAATCCCTAGAACTACCTACTGTGTCAGAGGTAGAAGACAGGAATCAGGAGATCAAAAATACCTATCATCAATTAAACACTTCTTTTTCTCTCTCAGATTCTCCTTTCGCCCTCTCAGAAAGAGAGGTACTTTAAATACAGTTTTAGTCATTAAAATTCTAAGAAGCTTCACAACTTCCGTTACTGAACATGGTTTTCATAATGACAATTACTAGGCTGAAAGAAATTTCAAGGTCACCTCCAAACCTCCTGACAGGAGTTAGGTCATTGGCACATTCCCTTCTAGAGTCAACTCTACTAGTCAGATGAAGAATTTACTAGCTCAGTGACTTGTTACCAAAGACCTTTTGCTGGTCCCTCCACATCACTGACCTGCCAATACAGCACTTAATGAGAGTAATCACTAAATCATTATCAGGTAAATTCAAGTGAATTAGTCTAAACAATTAGTTGGGTTAAATTAAACCAGTTGAGTTCACTGATAGCAAATCTGAGAGTGGTCTTATAAACTGTGATCTACTGCCAGGTCAGGGAAGATCAAGGCAGGCAATAGCAAACAGCTCATTCACCAACCCCATCTTGATCCAGTAGAGAATCTTGCTCGGTTATTGAAGAGTTATATGAAGTTGTACTTTAATCTTAAAATGAAGTGTCAAGTCAACTCCTAGACACATTATTAGTGAGCTTTGTAAAAATAAAATATATATTTCAGATGCACTTTTAAGCAGAACAAGAAATCAAGTTGTTTGAAAAGTCATTCTAGAACTTCAAAACCACAAATAAACAGCTCAGAACATGTTCATCATTCAAACTATTTTTGCCTAGAGGTGAAGGGAACATCATTTCTCAGAGGTGAACAAATGACAACGAGAAGTCAGAACACACCATGCAAATACATCAACACTGCCCATGAGCACATTGTGTTTGTGTGTTACAATACAGAAAATTCTTCCTTTAGGGAACATTGTGGAGTGTGAGCTATTGTAAGAGCCTTCAGATATACACTAATCTCTTAAATACACGTTGTTTTCCTGACAAACCCTTTTTAAAATTGAAATTAATATCTGATTATTCAGACAGAAAGATCTCTTCCACAATACAAGATACATTTTTAAAAGACAATCAGACATCAAGGAACATGTATTTTAAAAAAAAAAGATGACTAAGAACCTATATAATATGATCTTCTACATCACGTAAGCCTTGTTTTCCATCATATTTGTTTGACCAATAAACAGAAGAATTCATGGCTATCTACAGCCTCTCAAGAAATCAGTTTAAGGAATATACCATTTCAAAATTCTGGATCAGTTCTTTAAAATTAATTTGATTTTTATTTTGAATCCTCCCATGTCCCCCTTCTACCTTCAGCCAGCAGAAGCCAGACTTCTGGCAGATGAACACTGCCCTATTAGCTACTTCTAGTCCTTAATTTTTTATAAACTACTTATGCCAATAGACTAAACTATTCAGTTAAATAAAAAAAAAGTGCCTCAATGTATGTAGTTCTAAGGTTTGGTTTACATAATACTGACACTGAACATAGTTTTGAATTAGCAGTTTACCAATCCAGTACCATAACCACCTCACACACCTCCCACACTTTTAATTTTTTCTATACACACAGAAATATTTTTTGCCCAAGCTTACCACTAGATTCTCACATTAAGTTGGTGATCTATGATACTTTTATCCCTTCACAGTTTGAGACAGCCTATCTGCCCCTCATCCTGCTCATGACTATGATCTTAAGGGTCTTTTCCAACCTAAATGATTCTAAAATGATTCTATGACCAACATTTTTTTAAGTACTAAATTATTTTTCCCAACTAAACATGTTTTATTCTACCTGATACGTCAAATACTTTAGATTGCTGTGCATGAAAGAGGAGAAAAAGGAATTTAACCAAAAGCTTCTAAATTTGCGGCACTACACTATAACTGCATATAATTCTTGTCAAAAGCTTTCTGAACAATCTTTTGAAGCTGTGAAGAAATGCATTTACATATACAGCATTCCTGTTTTCAAATAAAAAGCTTTCAAAAGCAGCTCTTTCTATGGAAATAAGAAACAGACAAGACTTAAATGCCTATACATTAAAACAGTCTATTGCTCCAGGAGGACCATACAAATCCACTTAAAGCCAGTGATTTAGGCCACGTATATCCCCGAGTTTGAGATATTTCAGGTCTAGTGTTATTTGCCTTTTAAACTTTTATCTTTGAATAGCTGAAATAATGCTTAGCATTTTCCAAATACCTAATGTTACAAGTTCATATAAATGAAAAGTGAAATGAGCATACTCTCCCTGCAAATGGCAGACAGGCTTTTGCCATGTATTCTCTCATTGGTATTCCCTTAGCTTTGCAACAAGTAAAGCCAGTAATATCAGATAGAACTTGTACAATCCATGGAGAATATTCCACAGGTTTTTCTCCTCTGGCACAGTATATCAGCTGTGGCACTTACAATGTCTGTATCTGAGTTATGGTAAACAGAATAGGACCAAAAATAAAGTTTATTAAATAATTAATACCATAACTGAGTATTATTGCAATTGTTGCCAAAAGTTTGGGGTTTTTTTTCCCCCCACAACTAGTGTTTCACACAAAGGTTGATTCAATAGAAGCCAGCCAAATCTCAAACCACATTCCTGAAGACATATCCTTAAGGAAATGAAATCAAACATATTTTGAACTAATTCTGTCCTTATACAAAGCAAAGATATGTAAGTGTTAGACACCACTCTTGGAAGAGTTATTTACATGCACTTCAATATTTAAGTCGAACCATGTTTACTGCTTAATTCCACTCCAGATTTATCTCTTGAAAACTTCATGAGATAACTGTTCCCTTATTGAAATTATATACCCAATCAGTATCAGTTATGTTTTATGATATAGCTAAGCACTTCAGTTTTGTACTGACGAATAAGTGGGTTTTGTCCATTTGTAAAATAAAGTTGAAATGGATTACTTTTCATAGATTTGACTTTACTAAAATGACTGACTTCACTAGCCTGTTAAAAGATATACCTCAAAGTAAGTTGTCTGTATGTTTCAGTTCTAATTTTTCTCTACCACCAGTAGTTCTTACTTCACACTTCCAGCTCTAAGTCTCTATTGCAAAGTGCAAATACCTAATGACAGAGGAACACCCTCTGCAGAAGTAGAGAATCTACCATCCTATGGCTCTTGCAAACTACAGTCACTGCATTGAAGATGGAACCACGTACTGAAGGAATAAGGTAATAAGAACAAATAAATATGACTGTTTATTAAACAACAGCAGATTATGAGTTCATATCTAGAAGGCACAAGCATTAGAAAGATTTTTTTCTATCTAGAATTACATCATGCATAAACTCAATCAACATTTTAAGAAATTGCAGTTACCTGCTAAGTTCTCCTTCTCCTCATCTGAAAGCAACTGCTTTTTTTGTGAATGGAAGTTTTGTAGAGCAGTTTCCAACATTTCTGGTGGAACAGCAGAGCACTCCACAGCTTTCTGAAGGAGCTGCTTACACTTCTTCACATTTCCTAAACAGCAAGGAACACAGATTTAGAAATCAAGGAAATAAGAACAGTTACACTGGGGCAATGTGGGGTTTTTTGCATCATTCCCTGAAGCCATTGTTCATTAGGCACTTCCCCGCCCTAGGTATCCACTTTAAGCATACTGCCTGGAACTAGTTGCAAGTGAACCACATAAGTCAACTTTTCACATGAAGTTGAACAGCAAGTGACAAAATATGCTTTTGAACTCACAAAATTGCATTGTCAGTTTTTGTTTAGTGTTATAGGAATTGTAAGGAAATACAACACAAATTCTAAAATCTAGATTTCTTTCTGTAGTATCAGCAAGCAAAGATGACCTTTATGGACTCTCATGTAGATCTGTCCAGATACAAACCTTATTATGTATGCATCATAAAACATCTTTAATGCACTTAATAGAAACCAAAGTTAAAAGCAGCTGTTAAATCAAACATCACTGTGCCAGACAGCACTACAGTTAGGAAAAGAGGAGTGAAAAGGAAGGATGTTGTTTCATTACGTTTTATGCATAACTAAATAAATAATCAGAGACTGAAGAGAACTGGGGGGGGGGAAGAGGGGATGTTTTTAACAAAACATTGCAAGCAGTCAGTTTACACATATAAGCATGTGCACATGCAGCTATAAAAAAATTACAAGAGTCAAATAAGGAAAGTGTTCTGCAGCCAAAAAAATCTTTTTCTTGGTTTAGAGAACATCAGGGCAAAATGATGCAATGTTTTGTTACAGCTGTTAATGCCCCTGAAGTCCCAAATGCCCTTCTTCCTCAGTTCCAAAGCAGCAAGATGTAAACCACTTTGTTCTTATAGGTGCCACAAACACATATAATTATTTCTTATACTATGTAATAGCATATTTCAGAGCTCCACAATGTCTCCAGCACTCAAAAGTCCACTGATAACTGAAGTTAGATGTCAATGTTGCCTGCAGTTCAGACAGGGGGAAGGGGGTGTACATATTAGGAACTTATGCTTAAGTAATTTTAAGAACACTACATGAGTGATGTTGGACACTGAAGCAAGGAAATGTCAAAGTAAGTTCAGCTATGATTTAATTTAAATCTATTTTGTGCATATATGTTACAACTTGTTTTTTAACCATATAATCAAATACTATTTTTCTCCCAAATCCTTAGTAAGTGGATAGGTTTAGTATTTCTTTTTAATAATCCTTAACCAGCATTCTACCTTTGGCTACATTCAGTAATCACACATTGCTTCAACAAGACCTGCTACTCAAAATAAAAGTAACTCCTAGTATTATGTGCGTCACCGACTAAGAAACAACATGACACCAAAACACCTATGTGAAAAATTAACTGCTCCATCTCCCTTAACAGATGAGAAACCAAGGCACAAAAGTAAATCAGCACTATCTGTGAGTTTCAATCAGTCCACTTCATCACATACAAAAATTCCAAATGATCCACCTAGCATAACAGTTTATATAGCTAGAAGTAGTTTTATTTATGGTCATGAGTTCCGAGCAATTCACAGCAAGTCTTGCTTCAAGTACACCACCCAAGGCACACCAAAATTAAGGGGAAGACAGCTCCTCACCTGACCTATTTAAATGAAGTTGTATTCAGCATTTAAATAAAAACAAAACAGCACCTTTATAGTGTCACTCCATTTTCAGGTCATGAATATTCAATTTATACGGAAATCAATATCAATTTGCCAACCATAATTTCAGAATTCTGACTTGAGCTGTAGCTCACAATTTTGCTCGAGATGGGGAAGTGAATGTATAATTAACTTTCTTCTTAATGCAAAGGCAAATACAGATTAATCCAGAAGCAATTGGCAAGTGTGCCAAAGCACTGCTGAAATCACCAGGATAAGGAGGTAACAGGGCACTACCCTCATCCTCCTCCCTTCCCTCTGGTCTAAGCTGGACACACACAGTGAAAGAGGAACAGCACTCAAAATAACAATGTGCAACTAACATGTTACATTATTCCTCTTTGAAGCACCCAGCAGGTACACTATAGTGTCATCCACATTACCAAATGTCAAATAGAGCAGCTTAAGCATAACTGATACAAATCAGAGAACACAGTGGAGATAAAACAAAGCCAATCATAAATGGTTTATTCCTTTGGGATTAGGACTTCATTTTAGGTTGACTATTTGCTGTCAAAGGGAACCTACTGAATGAACACATCCCATAGCTATGGGGTAATTAAATTTACAAGTGATTGTGCAAGAAGGATGAATTTAGTTATTGGTAACCAGTAGGAACATTTCTACACTTAAATTACACACTTGGTTTTGTTTATCACAATTATTTGACAATATCTTTTATTGCAGTATTACTGGTTTATCTTTTTTAATAAGCATACAGTGCTCACTAAAATTATTAGCTGCTTTTTACCACTGTTTATAAGTTCAATACCACTTTACATTAGCACAAGAACAGTCAAATAATTGACTCATCTGAAACAGAAAAGCCATGGAATTTCAAGTCACAAATACGCAGATTTTTGTCTTCTCCCTCATCCTGTGGAAAAGTCATATTCAGCATCCTTCCTCAATCCATTATCTACATGGCATGTATTTCTGAGAGGGATTTCCACAGCCTGTCCTGCTCCGTTACAAATAAACTTATTAGTTAAGAAGAGCTGGAAAATCTGAGAAGACAAATGCATATTTACTTATTGATTTTAATAAAATGGCTCTGCTTCATAGGACATACAGTTAAATGGGAAATACAGTTAAAAGCGAGTACTGGACCAAAAGTCTATTTTCCACCGGTAGTGATTTTGTCTATAAACAATAGAAGTAAGCATAAAGAGAAGTATCTAGTAAGATGTATTCAGCATCCAGAGTGTAATAGACAGTTTAATCTCCTTTAATTATTTACTGTAGTTAATTTGAGGGAGAATTTCTCATACTAGGCAGTATACTACAACTTGCATAATACTGACAAAAGCCATGAAGAAAAACAAACCACAAAAAACTCAAAATATATTCACCAAGGCTGCTTCTTTCGAAGAAGAAAACAGCTTTAATTGAATGTGCTTGTCTTTCTGGATAGAGCAAGCTGTTAAAGGGAACAGATAAATAGGGTGACATGGATCACTGCTCAAATCACCCACAGAAAGATTTAAAACAGACATCCAAAAATATGAGCCTGTGGGTAGGCAGCACAACCCTGCTACCAAGTACCAGGGCCACCTTCTCTACACACCATAGGAAAGAAGTGACACAAGCCCAGGTGAACTTTGTGGACTACTGGCCCGAAGTATTGATGACCTATTGTTCTAGATATATTAAAGCATAATTTATATAGTCTAGAATAGTCTAGAGGGAGAACTGGAAGAGCAAAAGCAAGAAAAAATTCAAAAAGTTTAATAAGTGAAAGAAAAAGGAAAAAAAAGAACAAGCGATGCCAAGGCAATCATTTCATCATCTCCTACCAGCAGACCAATGCCCAGCCAGTCTCTAAGCATCTGCTACTGTGGAAAGACAGTTTTTTGTTGCTGAGCATGATGCTATATGGCACAGAATATCCCTTTGGCCAATTCAGGTCAGCTGTCCCAGCTGTGTCCCCTGCAAACCTCTTGCCCAGTCCCAGCCTTTGGGCAGAGGAGAGGCCAAGCAAGAAACAAAAATCCTTGTCACTGTGCAAGCACTGTTCAGCAGCAGCTAAAACACCAGTATGTTATCACTACTGTAGTCACAGATCTAAACCACAGCATCCTATGAGCTATTAAGAAAATTAACCCCACCCAAGCCAGATCCAGTACACCAAGGAACAGGATGAAGAGAGGAATCTTAAAGAAGGAAACCAGAATTTGAGAGACATTATGACTTTCATATCAGAATGGCTTGCCTAAAACACTGCTGTATGGCACCATATGATGAAGACTACCATTTTATTTTGGATACTGAAACTACAGTTACTGTTTGGAAGGAGCCAGAATTTCTTCCACAAGCAAGCTGAAAATATCTAAAGGGAGATTACCACTCAAATTTGAGCATAATCTTTCAACACAGCAAGCCTTACTCATACCTCCCACTGTAAGATCTAAGCTTAAAAAAAAAAAACAGAAATCACTGCCACTTTTTATCTTGTTTGAAAGTTACTTCTAAAAAGGAAGAAGCCTATTAAGAACTGTGCACATATGTTCATTAAAAATGAACACGTGTTCTTGTTAAATTTCAGTCAAAAAAGAAAATCCATTTTTTTCTTCTTCTGATTTAATACTTATTTTCCTTGCAAATTATGCAACACAGCAGAAGTTTAAAACAACAAAACCTAGAACAACACAGAACAGCAACATCAAACAAGTTTTTCTACACACCTTGTGATAGCTCAAACTGTGCAAAAGCCACATGCACAAAAGCAAATTTCTTGCAGTTCAGTCTGGCCAGATGAAATTGGTCCCGTGCCTCCTCTGGATCTTGAAGACTGTAAAGACAGCATATCAATAGTTACACAAGGTGAAAAGCCTAAGTAACAAGGGTGAAGTTCCATGTGCTGGGGGATGGCTTTAGATAATCTGGGAAAGCAATCCATCTATAGCCAAAGTTTTTCCTCTTCCTTAGAGACATCAGTGAAGTACAAGCAAGCAAAGAGTCTTAAAAAGCCAGTAATTGAAAGATATCAAGCTGACCCTTTCAGAAAAACAGAATGTGCTCAAACCTAAAGATAAAAGATTGAGGACTCATTCTTTGTCACTGCTTATATTATTCCTCAATGTATGTAGATGTTTTCCCACAGAACACCCACTAACCTGTACAGAACACCCACTAACCTGTACAGAACACCCACTAACCTGTACAGAACACCCACTAACCTGTACAGAACACCCACTAACCTGTACAGAACACCCACTAACCTGTACAGAACACCCACTAACCTGTAGCCCTTCTAGGCTACATGCTGACAACTATCCTGAGAAAATTCTCCATTCTTCTAGATGCATCCACTCCTATACTACAGGGGTTGCAAGGCAAGAGGACAAGGAGATTGCTTTAGAAACACAAAGTGTGGAAAAATGTATTCATATTAATCGTCAGAAGAAAGGTATACACTACTAGTTACACCCTGCAGCAATATTGTCACAAACTTTCTAGTTCAGTATTGCTTTAACGTAATGAACTCCAAAATTTTGCTGGAGATTATGAGCTTTTCTACCTTGAAGAACTTCTGCAACTGCACCCAAACGGTCAGATTCCCTTAGAGATGGAGGTCACTGAAGTTGTTTCTGTTGGTACATCTATGAAATGATACCTATAGAAAACTAGGGCACAACAAGAGCATTTATCCAATAGCTACCTCTACCAAGGCTTCCATGGGAACAGACTCCTTACAAGATGTAGGGAATTAATTCCATTTTCCCCATACACAAGAGAAATTTGGTAGCACAAGGTAGATTTAAGTCTGTTTTCTGCAGACACACCAGAATCAGCAATGGCAAACATGGTATACCTCAAAAATGTAGAGGTTGTGCCACACAGTCCAGACAAGGTAATTTAATAGTTTTACTTTAACTAGATCTTAATCCTAGTTTTACATTCAGCGATACATTAGGTACACCAACAGAGACGCTTGCACACAATACAGTAACATTTAAATATTCTAGAGTATCTGCAGCTTAAGTAAATACTCAGACAGAAAAAGCCCAAATCTATATCACTATGGCATAATAAATTAATATTATATTTCAGTGGAATCCCTCCCCCTCTTTAATATTAGAAAAGCAGAGTTCTTAACACTTTTATTAGCAAAATACACAAACAAGAAATAAAGGAATTTCTTGCAAAATTCCACCCTGGCTCAACAGGTAAGCAAAAGTAGTACTTAGAAGTAGAGATGGTGAAAAATTTATGACAATGGCTTAAAAAAAAATAAGTACAGAAAAATCAACATAGAAAGCTAAAGAGAACATACTTCCAGTAGAATTTTGTGGAATTAAGAATGAGAAAAGTCTATCATAGTTTAGGCATGTTACTGGACTCCAGAAAGTTAAATAAACTCAGCTCTGATCATCAAAAGCAATAGGACAGTCACAGAATAACTCATCTGCAGGCAAAGTCAGAGTAACAGGAATTAAGCTGTAACATGAATTACATTAGCTTTCAAAAAGTGTATTAAAACTTCAGTTCCTGTAAAAAGCAGCAACAACTTGCATAGCAGTATGCAGACCAAGACCTAACATTAGCAACAGGCATCAAGTGCCACACACTTGGTGGCACTGTGCTACAGCCAGAAGCATTACACAAAAGCAGGCCTGGCATGGTTAATGTGCAACACATAACCACTGACGCAGCCGACTGTTCACCTGTGCCTGTTTCAGAGTACATCCAAGGGTTCTTCAAACATTGTCAGCATCATAATAGGTCAAAAGGTTTTGGCATAGATTACAGGTAGAGAAGATACCAGGACAACACAGGTGCAGTACCAAGAATGGAATAATCCAGCCTTGATCAGAAGAAAACAGTGTTGATGCCAATAGATAGTAAGATCTCAAGCCACTGTCACTGCTGCTGAGGTTTGTGATGCTCTGACTTGCTTTTCCTGTTAGGTGGAACATTTGGGAGAACAGCAAACAGAACTCTACTAAAGAGCACCTTTCTTCTCCCACTAAAGGCAACACAATCAGAGCACCTGTGTATCAAAGGGTTATTTTACTTGCAATAGCTAAAAAAAAATAAAATCAGAAGCACTCTAGGAAGTGATAAGATTTTCTTTAACAGAAGCTACAACTGAGCAGATACAAAATTAGACAGTACTAGACAAACTGACAGCCCGGAACAGAGGTGGTGAGTATGAAACACCAGGGAAATCTTGAACACCAAGAAAATTAAAAGCAATTAATGAACATACCAAACACAAAAGACCCAAATAACCACTCACTGATTAACTTCACATTTATCTCCAAAAACTACAGACAAGCAACACTGCTGTTTTTTAGATCTGATCAAAAGCAATTTCATGGTCTGGTGTGATTACACATGTAGTTCATTAATGTCAATTATTTATACGAAACTACATTTTTTGCCACTCTGAATGAGAAAGTATTAGCTTATCATAGATGATAAAGAATTGGCTAATCTATGAAAGTAGTTTTCAAACAGGGGACCATCATTTAGGGAGATACTTACAGCAAAGTTCCATTGGGATGGAACCTATACCAGACTTTGGCAGGTACATTTTTTAAGAGGGGTTTGGGAGTGGGTTGTTCATCTTTTTTAAAAAATAATTTTCATTCTCAAGTCAGGAAAGATATGACTGATGGTATTTGCCAGTTAAAAATACGAAGCAGAAAACAAAAAGAGTAGATCTGAAGTACCCAGTGAGCTAGGCAGATTCTACAGTAATGCTAGCTACCAAAGCAGAAGGTATTTCAGTATAGCTATACTGACAGTGCCCTCAGTTTTGCTCTCTGCAATACAACACACAGATTACTGAACATAGTTCCCATATCCATTTTGAAAGTATCTACCCTTAAAACCATGTCTTAAAGATCAAATGGAAATAGGTCCAGGAGCTTTTAAGCGATTAGGCAGGCAGGAAATACTCTTTCTGAACTTAAAACTCTTACTGCATGTAATAAAATAACAGATGAGACTTGATAATAGCATCCAATCATCATTCTGGAAAAGAAATTCCAGAAAGTATGAGCTTGAAGCCTATGGTACACAATTTCTGTTCTGAGGAAAAGCAACAAGAACACCATCTCTCAGTATCTTTAAAGACAGGAGGTCCTTCCGGAAGATACGCTTTACTCCACTTACACAAAAATACCTTACATCTTCAAGATACTAAGGATTCATAGCAGGTTATTATTCACTCCTGCTTGTTTCTCAACAGTAGATTTAACAGATTACTAGAAGCATACAATGGAAGTAAACACTAATGCAGCAAGATCCATGCAAATGACGGTACAAAGTAGTATACAGTATCATACTGCAACATCAAGTCACCTGCCAAAAAGCCAAATACAAGGACATAGAAGAAACAGAGAAACACTAGCTGTATTCACTGGAAGACCACCTGCTCAAGTCTAATTGTTAAGGGTTGCTGCAATGTTAAAATGGAGCTCTTCATCAAAATGTTTGCTGTAATGGTATTTCAAGTGACAGAAGAACTCCTTACAAAAAAAAAAATCAAATTATAACCCTGTCCCAAATTATGTCTGAAAACATCTGAACACTGCTCAAATTTGGACTGAATAAAGCAATAAATGACCACAATCAAAACTAATTTCAAAAGTATGAAAGTATAGAATGATATTCTGAGACACTCTTCCTACCCTAAGGTAGCTAATTGAATGTAGCTGGGATGAGTCTGTCCTAGTAAGGGAGAAAGCAGACAAGGATAGACCACTATGGTTTGCCTAGATGGATTAGATAATAGCAAGTTGTCTACCTCACAGCCAAATCAGTTATAGAAGACCACAGAGAAATTAATCCTAACTTACAACATACACAGTTTAATACACAGATTATAGTTACCCAAAGTTATATCAGATTTCACCCACGCAGCTTCTTTTGAGCTGAAGTATAAAGCTAAAAAAAAAAAAGGGTCTTATGCTATTTCCCCATGTACTTTACACATAGAACCCAGAAGTGTGTTAACATCTCTAAATAAAATAGCTGTGAACAATCATGTTTATTAGCATATACAAAAAAATGCTAGTACTGTGGAGACAACAGAAACTGGCCAAAAGTGCTCAGGGTTTCAAGTTGATATGAAAACATCCACACTCAACATGGTAATTTGTTGCAGAAACCACTAATGAAAACAAGCTATTTTAATCATCATTCAAATGCAGAATTCTTACTGATAAGTTCTTATATTGAAAATTTATACTTACGCTTTCAGCTCGGCAAATCTCACAAGGATGCGAGCGTAGCTCTCATCTTGACTATGCTTTTCTGCAGGTAGTGCAGTCACTGCTTGACTGTAACGACCAATGAGTCTATTCAGTAGGCTAACATCCATTTGAGGAATACCCTTTTTCTCTAGCCTAAGCAAAAAACACAGCCAATCTTCCGGGTTATTTGTTGTCATCATTATTTGATTAACAGTTCCAGAGTTATCTGACAGAAAAACAACAAGGGAGATGGATTAAAACTGCAGCAAACATGAACAGAAGACAATACTTTCTATAAGCTTTCATGTAAGACAAATAGTGATTTTTATTTTTTTTTTAACAAGATGACAGTACCACAGTTAACTAAAGAAACAAGGAGAGATGAAATGTACTTTGCAGTCATTAATACTGAGAAATGCTAACCCTTAAATCCTTTCAGCTAATGGTTCTTCCACTTAGGTTAAGATCTGTTGGATAAGTGACAATAGAGTAACAAAAACACATACCTGTTGTATCAGCTGAGATTTTAGTACAGTTAAGCTCATCTGTGATATTGTCTTCATTTCTGTATTTGTTTTTCAAGTCTCTAACTCTATTCATGATTGAAGCAATTTGTGGCAATCCTCTTTCACTTAGGTCCTCCTCCTCCATCTGCAGACACAAGGTCAAAAACCTGTGAAGTTACTGAGAAACCCTGCTGTAGCTCACATTAATTGGCAATACCATGGAAAAGCCTTTCAGGTATATTTTGCAGCTTGAGACTCAATCACATTGTGTAACAAATGTTCTATTAAGTTTTTGTCAATGTAGCTATACAAGTAAACTTCCTAGCAGAAGACAACTTTGACATGCCAAAGGAATTGGTACATGGCTGATCTGCACAAATACTAGTCCATGCTTCACAGTAGCTCCTTCCAATAAGGTATACTCAGTGTCTGAATTAAATGGGGGGTGGGAAATGTTGCCTGAATAGCTGTGAGTTTCTCATATTAAATCACATTCTGAACCCTTAGATTAGGATAGCTAAGAGGTAGTCCTCCTCCTAGCCATACACTCCTGCCATTTCTCTTGAATTAACAGTAATAGAGCAAGGATTTGTCAGACTTCATGGTGACGTGGCTCAGGGACAAATCCCAACAGAAAACTGCATAAAAAAGGGGGGAGAGCTTTTATCTTTTTCCTTGATGTTTTTCCTGCTCTCTCAACTGTGTTACCATATGGGCAAGAGAACGGAAAGGCAGGAAGGAGAGACTTCCGTTAGATGACACCTGTAAGGCTGGGTTAGACTACCTTAGATGTGTCACCCCCCCACACACACACACCTCCCTTAAACATAAACATTTTTCATTTGGAAAGAAAACTCAATTCTATAAACTTGAAGTTTTAACAATATCAATTTTTTCCATCATGGGTATAACTTACAGTAAAAATAATAAGTTTTAAGACCCAAGAGATACTTACAACCCATCTTTTAGCAGTACTTCCTCTCTGTAACAGCCATATTTTTTAACATACATATAGTTGGACAGTTGTGCTCTGAAAATATCAGTTTATTCTTGTTATGCCTCAATTTTATCATTATCATTCTCTAAAGCAGCACTGAATTGAAATGCTGTGTACTTATTTATACCACTAAGATTCTAAATCAAACATTTTGAAGTAGTTCCTTGTCCTAGTTCTCATTAACTTTTGCTGTTCCAAAATTTTACCACCATGTCTATCCAAAAGGATTCATTCTAACAGATTACACAAATAAAGACAAACCACTGAATACAGGCCAACCAGTAAGGGATACGTAACAAATTACTATACTACATTGCTTGTAACAAGTAATATTCAACTTCTTTATTAATTCCTGGCTGGAATGTCTGCTTTAGTAAGGAATGCAACCCAACACTGAAACTAAAAACTGATGGTGGAGGGAAGCGCTAGCCAGGAGACTCTAATCAGAAGACTAAGAAAATCGACACATGAAACACCAAAGACATAACTCCACAGAGTTTCACAGTCTATGTGCAGGCTGGGAGAACCCTACAGCAAATTTGTGTACTTTGTCAGCTACCATGAATTATGTCCGCATAACTGGAGTAATTTGAGACTTACAAAAGTAAACATTAGGAACATTATTAAGACAAAACGATGTATGTTTAATCCTTCTATAGTCTCTCTGTTCAGGAAAGGCAAACTCTTGTGAATATTTCCAAGAAAGAAGCCATATTGCTTTTTCAAAGGATGTGATAGAACCACCGATGTGGGTAGCAGCTTACTAAAAAAGACAGTTTTCTTTACTCGGAGGTATGCTATACAGACCTCTGTATGCCTACATTTGACTCACACCTTGCAGATTCATTTACTATAATTCAGTCTGAAAACTAAATTATAAAGCTTCATTGCAACTAACATCACATTGGAAGTGTGAACAAAATTGGCTGGAAGGGGGCAAAGCCATAGATAAATACCTAACTCTAAACCTCTGCACTCATGGTTAGCAGTGAAGACAGGGAAACAGTTGAAAATTATCACTGCTTTTACATATAAACTAAACCAAACTATGAATAACTCTGGTGAAAGCTTAGCAGAATTAAGGCTGGGATGAGACAGGGATGAACTATGCATCTGTGCCTGAAGAGAGTTCAGAAGAAGTGAATGATATCAGTAAGAAAAAACATATACCTTAAAAGATACACTATGCATCTACAGCATTATTTTGCACAGTTTGTGACAGTAAGAGGACACAGGGATCTTCTCACCACAAGGGGAGATAGTCATAATCTTGAAAGTTTAATAGACACAGAGGTGTGAAAAGATATTATGGGTGAAAAGTCCAGCAGAGGTAAGATTCTTTCTAAAGAACAAGCTAACTAGGTAAGGGCTTCCAAGTTCCTACCTAAGTACAAATCAGGGAAGAGTGCATGCAGTTTTGTTAGAGTACATTGAAAGAGAAGAAAGAATGAATGTAGGGAAAAATGTAAAAAACACAATTATGGTAAAAGGGAGTATCACTGAACTTGGTATTTCGGAAAAGCTAAGATTTTTTACTTTTTTTATAACAGTAGCTTAGCTATTAAATATTGTATGTGTTTGCAATCATTTCTTAAGCTGGTAATTTAAATCTAGGTTTGCAGTTGATAACATCTAAATAAATGTAAGAAGTGTTATGCCCCTCAAGTCTCAATATATCATAGCACACTGGTACTCAGAACTGATCTGTTGACTGTAAGGGTCTAACTTGCAGATCAACACAGACTAGCAAAGACACAGCAAATTAAACCACACTGAAATTATAACTGTCCAGCATGTCATTAGAAGACTTAAGAGCTCCACCAATCAATAAATGCTGAAAACCACTGCTATAATAAAATGTTGTTGAGATACACAGAAAGCTTGGAGGTTTTTTTCCAGCAGAGCTAGTGAAAGAACACACAAATACAGTCTGCAATTTCAACAGGTGTAGCACAGGAAAGCACTTGTGAAAATGTCAAATAAGAGGGGGAAAAAATGCTATTTTTTTTTCACATTTCAGCTACCTTTCCAGTTCACATCCCCTTCCCGTCACAATAATCTATCAATATTCTAAAAGCCATTAACACAAGTTTCCATATTCCTTACTGTATATGCACATCTGGCAACCTATTACAGAGATGTAGTTAATTCCTACATTACATAGCCAAACCTGTACACCAAAAGCAAACAAACTTCTATATACTCTCTGTTTGGCACAAGCTTATCCCATCCTGATGATCCCCTTCCTCCAACAGATTCCCCTACTGCTTTAACAAGTGGTACATGCCCAATATACAGCAAGCAGCCAAAGTTCAGACCGTAAGAAAAGCCAGGGCCTCAAATTCCAACAGCTCCAGGACAAAAAGCCTCACAGAAAAAGAGGTCCTTGCAGCTTTATCTCCCACAAAATTAGTCTCTTCCTTTTCAAACCCTGTCCCTCGACAGGAGTTGCTATAGGCAATTCACAAAAAGGGGAAAGACTTAAGATGAGAAGTGTTCTGCATGTACATATCCATAAAGCCAACAGGAGCTATGATCCCATTACCATCCTTCTTTTATTCTGCCTAGAAGTTTAGCACACGATGTTGATCTAAGCTCCATGCCACAGGTTACAGCAATTAGTTTTCACAGCGGGTAAGCAGAAAAGAATTCACCTGCTCCTTTATTCAAAGGGGTATTGCCAAAGTGACACACTTTTAAATTTCTAAAAGGATATGGATTTAGAGGCTTGAAGATTTTTTTAAGGAACTTATGCCAAATCCTCGATGCTGTATCAGTTTATTAACATCTGAAATATAATACATGGATATAGCTGAGAGAAGAATCCAGCCAATCTGAGCAAAGCAAGAGTGATAAAATAAACTGAAAACTGATGATTTTTTGCCTACAATAAAAATCTTTTACATTTTCATGAAACACACTGATCACAGCTTTTCTCACATTATTAATGTTCCATGCATTTAATGAACAAAAGAATTTTAATATTAAGACTTGTCAGGGGATTTTAATATTAAGAATCCAGGGGATTTGACTTCCCAATTACTGTGAAGTTGGTCCCAGAAACAGGGAAAGTAATGCAGTCTGGACAGATTAAATCGGTTCAAAGAAAAGTCTAAGTTCATTTCAGTGAATTGTTGGTCTTTGTTCCTTTTGTACTCGGGTATAACACGTCAACGAAAAGTTGCTGGAAGGCCCTGAGAGATTACATCTATTTTAGATGAATTATTGATAGAGATGTAATTGAATGGGATAAGTAAGCTCATCCACCTCTAACTCCACTATCTAAAAATAAACTTGGCACCACTTCCAGGAAGTCTCACAATTATTTTTTAGAGCATTAGTCATCGCAAGTTTGCATTTCTTCAAAAGCAGCAGAGTCACAGCTTTCCCCAAACAGAGACCATAAACCAAAAAGACTGTCATGATTACAGAGCTTGCTTATACAGCAGAAGTAGGCATATTTCATGTTCTTCCTGTACTAGAAACGGCCCACCAAGAACAGTAAGTCATGTCTATACAGAAGCGTTGTTTTAGTAGGTTCAAAACACAGTTTTTTGTGTAAACTCCAATATTTAGTCTGGCAAAAAGCACCTTCTACATTACAACTATCAAAAGGTCTTAGCATCACTTTAACAACTCTTGGAGTCTGGTGAGAAGTTCAGGACATGACTTTAGAATATCTTTGCAGAAAAGCAAAAAGAAAAAGCACTAAGTTCTGAAAATGGTTCCTTCCTTCATAAAGTAAAATGTTTTCAGTGGTCTGAGAAAAGTAGAAGCAAGCATCACCAAACACAGCTGTAAGCAAGACGTATACAGAATAAAAAATATGAAAACTAGAGGCAGCATGCTAAATCAGTGCTATCTGAAATACAATTTTCATTTCACTGAACCAAGACTTACTCTCCTTCCAAAAACTACATTCAATAAATTCTAATTTCAGGGTTCATTTGGAACTTGCTTTAATACCTGTTTATCCCTAAAGAGCATAGAGAAAAATCAACTTAGGCTGTTCTGAGACTGGCTCTGTAAACCGTTTCATCTTTTGGAGATCATGTTGCTAAAAATTACATAGCAAAGGTTGTTCACGTGCCATTTTAAAGATGATACTTATTTACTTCATGGGAAAAAAACATTTGTCTCTTCATAGGGAAGATTTTGATACATGTTGCAGTTTTGCCTTTTATAAATACAGTAGAGGGGTCTACAGGAACTCAGATACTCCAAAACTCCTACTTATGGGTGAGAATATCCTTAAAGATCTGCCTTTAAGCTGTACCCACTCCCCTCAAAGTACAGATGAAGTCAGCTTCTCCAGAAGCTGAAGCACCAAGAAGATCAAAAGAAGTTTACCTCATGTTTAGCAATACCACGACCTCTCATTATAACTGTAATGGCTAACAATTCCCAGTTGGATTTTATTTTTTTAAACACAGTATTTATATTTTCCTCACCAATATACAAGGCCCATTATTCTTTTTGCAGTGATAGCTTCCCAAATGTAGTAGACCAAAACCATAATTTTCTGTGTAAATCTGATCTTAACTCTCATCAATACACATCAAACTTACATTTCTGGTGTGCTGCTTAAGTGTTCAAGGTTCAACGTGTACTATATGGAGAAAACCTCTCCTGAAGAACGGATATGCCTTGTCAAAAACATAACATGAGACTATCTCAGATGATCCCAAGAATCCAACAGAGGCAAGAAACGTAGCTCTCCATCCTGAAGAAGTCCCTGCCTATTAAAAACAGAACGGTTAGACACCTAAAAGTACACTAATATCAGTATCCCCTCTAAGCTTGCCTTATCTTCACAATATCCCAGAAATATAGCTTTCATTAAATCAATAAAACTATTGCTAGTTAGTAGTAAAAACAGAACAAAAAAGCTTAAACATTACTTTTGAACTGACAGCAAGCACTTCCAAATGTGTCAGCTTGTTACAGATAAAAAATACACTAATGGCACATTATTCACCTGTGTATTGTCATGATTTGCCACTAATCTTTCTACTCATGCCAAAGTTCAACCCTAAGCAAGCGTTCAGAGTCTCATTTTGACGTAATTTGCTGCATGATTACTTTTAAAGAAAGCATTTGCTGTGAATTTCTGTGTGAAGTGCGTTCAAAATCTAACAAGACAGCAAAAACGTAAAATAGCAATATGCACTCAATAGGAACTGAGCTTCTAATTGCAATGGCTACATCCAAGATGTAGAAATCCATACAGGAAAAGAGGCCAGAGACAGGGAAACAAGGAACAGTGAGGACATGTACACAGAGATCAGGAAGATCTACCACTACCTCCAAAAAAGCATAGTAGTTAAAGTAACCTCACCCCCTCATACAGACCCACTAAGTAAGGAGCCAAGGGACACAGATGAAAGAGCAGTATATGTTGTAAATGAAGTGGCAATACAGGTCAGCCGTAGGATTTCATGTGTAATACACCCAAAAGGATTTATCGATAATAGAGAAATGATGGCATCCAGTCTTGAAATACTAGATTTGCTGTCTTACGCTACTTGTTCAGTTTCTAAATGAAGCCAGATGCAGTTTTTCCTCAAATGCAAACTTTTAGAAAGTATGAAAATATGTTTTAATTATTGAACAAAAAGGTACAATCTTCCTACTCCTGGAATCTAGTGATATTTTGCATCTGTCTATCCAAGGAGATGTAGGGGCCAGCAAAAATTTTAAGCCAGTGCCCAACAGCTTGCCCAGCTTTATTCCTCCAAGGGAATTTATCAATCTAGTAAAAGAAATTAATGTTATTCTATTACCTATATTTTCCTTATACCCCACATCCTTGTGGCTACACTGTTATCTTAAATATTTGTTTAGCTCTGTTCCTGTGGCCTGATTAAAGCATCTACTAATGTCAAGAGACTATATGTTGAATTTTGTTAAGTCCTCTGCGCAGATGAGTTAAAACAGCACTTATTCCTCTCAATCAGGAACTTTATCCATGCATATGTTTTCTGACATTTCCTCCCGCCCAGTATTTAAGATACCCTTCTCTTCCTATGCAGAAGGATCACACACAAGAGGGAAAAACTAACTGTAGCTGACACCTTCTACAGTATTTGCATTATTCTGTTCATGTGTTCAGTTCAGTATAATAGTGCTCACCATTTAAGCAGATGCACATGCTTGCATGGAATACAGAAAATGCTGTCAGTTACAGGAAGTAGAACTATCTCCAAGTGCAGTTATACCAACATCACTTAAACACACTATCATACTACCAAAGACCCTTCCTGAATTCTAGAATATATTACATGGACTTTTGGGTGTTTAAAAGTTCCTGCCCTCAGGATCTTGCTGTCTTGGTTCAAGGCAAGTAAGAATGGAAACATGTGATAACAACACACAACAATCTTCAGAAACACGTCATTATCTGTCATTCATCCAGTTATCAATTAGTGTTCTGTAGATATTACAGCAGAAGCTAGTTTTTATTACTGCTTTGAAGGAACAGCTATTGCTTTTCACACTGCTGAGTTTCTTCAAAACCCATGGGAAGTCATGAAAGCAAAAGACCTCCTTGTTAAAAGATACAAGTTTTTAGGGTAAAGTCTGAAGAGCAATTGCAATGGTAGAATGTGAAAGAAATCCTGCAACTTTTGCTTACTCCAGACAGATGTTTAAAAAATAGTTACTAGAAAGAGTCAAGCTACATTTTTCTGTAAGCAGTCACCAAAATCTGAACTCAGATGAGTGGCAAAGCCCTCCAACTCCTCTCCAACTTCAGGTCCCTTCATATCCCACATAACATCCTGATTACAGGACTACATTATGAGATTATTAAAATAGCTTTCTAACTACAGACTTGATAACTCACTTCTAACCTGTTCCCTACTGTAGCCACTAAGTCTCTCCTTTATCCAGCCACTATTTACCAAAATACATAGAAAAGTGATGTTTTTGAAGCCTCTAGCCAGGCTTTAAAAAAAAAAAACCTGTGTACATAATCTTTGCTTGGTTTTGTTTACAAGTCCTACAAGCTGAATCAGGATTTTCTTAAAGAGAAACAAAAATGCCCAAGACTCAAAAAAAAAAAAAATCATTAAAAAACCTAGCAACATTAACTATGAAAAGAAATAGGAAAATCTGAAATTCTAGTCTTAGCTACAAAAAAGACTCAAGCATACAAAATAGGGCTAATCAGAAAGGGGTTCAATAGCAGAGAAGCAGGTGAGCAAACTGTAGCATAAACAAACCAGAGGCTGTACCACAGCCTAAGAGTTACCAAGAGGCAGGGGAGCACACAAAGACACCAAGATACAATTCTAAGTTCTGAAGGCTTAAGGATATAGCCAAGCAGTAACAAGGGTCACAACTGAGAGGAGTTTTAACTTAGGGTATCATTTCAGGAATTTAAACTGCTTTATCACCTGCGATAGCCAGAGCTGAATGGGTACGCATTCAAAGATTTCTCTCTCCTCTTCCCTCTCCTTGCCAAAATGCACCTTCCTGTTTCCAAAACAATTTGCGTAAATTAACGTCAACCATAGTTCTGCCTTATGTCTGTTTCTAGAAAGTGCTACTCTTCAGCCTAATTGAAGATAACTTGCACAATGGATTGATATCCTCACCCAATTATATATTCTTATATGCTGCCAAGTCTGCAACTAGCTGTATTATCTAGGACTTCTTTTTCATTTGGTTTCATAATATATCAAACTAAAATAAGGAAAAAAACCCAACACCACTCTCCAAAGTCCTCATAAAATTCAGATAAAGAATTCATGGAAAGAGAAACGCAGTGAGAAAAGGTGGTGAGGGGGTGTGAGGAGAGAGACACACCAGGTTTCCTGACCCGCAGGGGCGGCAGCCCAGAGGAGCCCCAAGCCCCCCTTCTCCACCAAGCGCCCGACCGCAGCCCGCCCCACAAGGCCGGGGAGCCGCCCGGCCCGCCCCACACCCTGCCGGTTCCCGCAGGCGTGCGCCGGGGCGCGGGTCAGCGCCGGCCTCCCGGCCGCGGCGGGGAGCGGAGGGCGGGGCCGGCGGGAAGCGAGACCCACGGGCTCCGCCGACAGCACCGCTCGGCAGCTTCACCGCTTACCGCGCACCGTCGCGGCTCCCCGCCCGCACTCACCCTCCCCGCCCGCTGCGGCGGCAGCTGCTGCTGCTGCAGGGCCAGGACCGGGCTCCGGCCGGAGAAGCACGCGCGCCGCTCTCGGTTTGAATATCACCGGCGCCCAAAGAGGCCGCTTCCCATTGGCCAGAACGGCTCACGGGCAGGGGAGGGAGCGAGCGCTGATTGGCCGAAGGGGGGAAAAACAGCAGAGCCCGCCTGACGATTGGAAGCGAGTGGCGGCTGCCGCGCTCTCTGTAACAGCCGGGGCTCCTCCCGCTCGCCTCCCCCCGCAGCCTCGTGGGGGCCCCCTCGCGCTCGCGCCGCGCCCCGCAGCCCCGGGGCGGACGGGGGGCTTGTGCGCAGGCGCGCTGCGGGGCCGGGCGGGCGGTGTGGTCGTCGGAGCGTCCCGGCCGCGGAGGGGCGGTGCGGCTGCTCTGTTCTTGCCGTGCCCGGCAGCCCCTTCTCCCGGAGCCGAGAGGAGGCAGGGGGCCGCCGCGCCGCGCCGCGGGGTGAAGGCAGCGCCTCGCTGTCCAGCCGGCGTGGCGGGAGCGCGGGAGGGGCTTCCCTCGGCGGTGGCGGGTTTTTCCCGGCGGGCTGGCCCGCCGCCGGCCTCCCTTCCCTGACGGTGTTTGCGGAGGGGGAGGGGAGCTCCTGCCAGAGCTCTGGTCGGGGCGGCCGAGGCAGCGGTTGGGTGCCGGCCGCCCGGGGCGCTGGCGTGGCTGCAGTCGTTACTTCCGATTCCCCCAGGGAGGGAAAGTGTGAGTTGCCCGGGTTCAGTTCTTGATTACCAAGTGCAGAGCACAGAAACGAGATAATGCGGATCTGAAAATATTTCATTCTTTAAGCGATGACTAAATACTTCTTGAAGCTTCATTTAGCTGTAACAGAACAGGACTGTGCGTCCTGACCAGCTCTTTATGATTATGTCTTTCCTTTTCCTTTTTCTCAGACGGATTCTTCATAAGCTGATCCCATATCTCCAATATGCCTAAGGCTGCTAAAAGCAGCTCTTTCTCTGAGCTGTCCCTTTCTTCTTGGAGTTGGATTATAGTAATGCAAATGCACTAAGTAGAACGGTTCAGCCTCTCAGTTTACATTCTGGCTGTACTAATTATTTACTCTGTTCTTCATAGCGGTGTGGTTCTGATGCTTACAATGTTTTCAACACACTATAAAAACATAATAACACACTATAAAAAGTAGTGACATGTATATATGTGCCTTATTAATTTGATAAATTACTAATCATGACCTTTCCACAGACACAGCACATGATGTATTAATAATATGATACTTACACTGGTTTTTTGTTGAAATTTACTCATCTTTATTCATTTAGAATTCAAGTATCTCGTCTAATCTAGTGATACAAGTTCACTCTACAGTCAAGGAAAAGAGGCATTTCAAGAGAGAAATTCAGTCCACCTATTTTGGAATGTAATGGGTGATCCCATGGAGATGCCTGTGTTTCTCTACTAAGTATAGAGCAAGTATAACTTTCAGCTAAGATTAAGTGAGATGATATTTTTTCTACATTGCCTTACTCCTTGCATGTACACAGCTTTTGGTGGGTTTCACGGTTTTGTTGTGTTGGAGCTGTCATGTTCCACCAGAATGCAAATCTAGTGTAAATTTAAAGAGGCAGCACAAGTGGCATGAATCTGCTCTGCATCTGTCTTAACTTGAGGAACACAGGCATAGATTATTTTATTAGCAGAAGTTTTGATGGTGTCAAAGGAGAAGAAAGTTGTATTGTTCTAGTGAGTGAATAATGCTGCAAGATATTGTCATTTAATTTCTGTAGCTGTGATGAGCAATCAGGATACCATATAGAATCCTGGCAAACCGAAATGAATGGAAGAAAGAAGACAGGGTAGACCTCTGAAAAAAGCAG
The DNA here is from genome assembly GCF_047716275.1 of Strix uralensis. Classification (NCBI taxonomy): domain Eukaryota; kingdom Metazoa; phylum Chordata; class Aves; order Strigiformes; family Strigidae; genus Strix; species Strix uralensis. The sequence continues at coordinate 37,720,438 of NC_133974.1, read as the reverse complement.
CAAACAGAGAAAAGGGTCAGAGAAAGAAATACTGTAATACTCACAGGAAAAATAAAGGAGCCTCCATTTAGTATTCTTCAACAAAATAGAAGATACATGTGGTGTTTGGATTGTTGGTAGAGCCATCATTTATTTGCTTATAAATATTTATGCTTGCTATTTTATTCATTATAAAGTCATAGATGTATAGAGAATTTAAGAAGTGAACCAACTGAAGTCTCCACCTGAAGGTGATTCCAGTTTGAATGACACAAGTGATGTGTGAATTGCAAAAACAAGGACTAGTCTGGGTGACAAACAAGAGAGAGGTCAGTCTTTTGAAATGAGTTGCCATCAGGGGAATCCTGTTTCATTATTTTACATACCTCATCCTATGGTAAGATTTTGTATCAGTTTGGATAATGGTATTGCAAATCTGAAGGTAGCAAAGGTACAGGCAAGTCATGAAGGATTTTTCAAATGTTGATAAAATTTTTATATCACATTATGGTGTTTTCTGCAAATGGATATAAGAGAAAGGCCTTCCTCTTCCAGTTGAAAATTTGGCAGCCACTAACCCATCCTCTTGACTTGGTATTTGAGGTTTAATGTTTCTGATACAAAGGGTTGATCTGAAAGAAAAGAGATGGTAGCTCATTGGTTATAATTAATCACAGACGTTCAGTGTAGTTGATTTGGTGGAAAGTGCATTTGGAGAAAGCTCTTCAGAGTATTTCATGGACACCGTTTATTGAGAGTATCTGGACTGTTACTGACTGCTGATGCACTGCTACAGCCTACGGATGTCCACAAGAAGAAGCAAACAGACATTCTAGATGGCAGAGTCACTTCAGCAGCTAAGAAGTTGTTCTGAAAATAGTAAGTGGGTAATTAACAATTAAGATTTTCAGCAGCAAGAGTAATCACCAGATGTCTAGTATTCCCACTTCTCTTAGGTGTTATGTTTCCATAACATACTAGTTGTTTGTCACTACTGACTACTTTGAGTTTTAGGTGTAATTTTTTTTTGTTGTTGTTTTTAATGAAGAGAAATAGAGATCAATAGTTATTTATATCAGTGGATCTTGTCCCATGGCGTTCCTTCATTTACAGATCTGATGTGTGCTTTGTGTCTGGACTTGGAAAATAACCTTTTTTTCCATAGTGGTGGACACATTCTATCACTAAAATAATGAAAACCATTGTACCTGGGCTTCTTTGTGTTGTCTGATATACCATTTTTTGCTGAAAGTCTGTAAAATACACAGATGTGCACACACACAAAATACTGATTTAGAAACTGGCTAATCAACAGATCACAAAAAGGAAGTGTCAATAAGAAGTGTTGAAGCTGTTCATTTGAGAAGGATGCCTCAGGGATAGGCTCTAACTGTGATGTACTTTGAGTATTGTATTGGTGATATAAAATGGCTGCTGATAAACTTGATACAAAGATGATGTTATGGGTGCAGGCAAATGCTTGGGCTGTTGACTACGTCCTGACCAGTTAAGCTGACTGAGGGGACATGGAACGTGATGAGAAATTGCTGAACGTAACATTGTGAGAAGTTGATGAAAGCTACAGATCACACTGTGAAAGGTGGCTGGATCTCACATGGTTATGAGGCAGTTATGTGAGGAGTATCCAAACTTCACAGGTATTTGAAGTGGAATATTTTGAAAAGGATATTTTTTGTGGAGTATGATTGTACAACACCAAGAGCACCTACATAACCACATCAGGAATACCAACCACCACGTAAGTATGAGATCACTTTGGTGATGGTGCCAGCCGTACCAGATTTGACTATAGACTTATCAAAACTGGGACCAATGGAGAAAAAGGAATTAAGAGACAGGTTCTGTATTTGGGAGGAGACTAGGAGGCGCCAGGGCGGTGAAAAAGAGCTGAGAAATGGGAAGGATTTTTTTAAGCTCTGGAAAGAAATGCATACATTTTCTTGCTTTTCACAGTTAAGCTAAGGCTTGTAGTAGCATGTGTTATGTTTAGCATAACTTACTCTGATCATTAGTAGAGCTACTACATGAAAATTTCTAAACTGTGCTAAGAAGAGATCAGGCTGGATAATCCAATGGTCCTTTCCACCTTGAACTCTGTGAATCCACAGGACTCAGGGGAGACATATCCTTGCTGTTCAAGAAATGATCAGCATTCTTTATCACTTGGAAAGTATGGGTCTCATCTTACAAAGTTTCTTTCAGTCAGATTTATTCCTTCACAGCATCTGCTTCCTGGGGAATCAGAGAAATAATTTCTGATGAATCTTTTTACCCCTTGTATAAATCTTATGTTTCTTGTTCTCCCGCTTTCTGTTCTTTTTCTTTCTTTGTTCTTCTCTTTCTGCTTTGCTGCCTAAGGAATACTGGTCTCAAATAATATTAAAAATCTATCAAACAGGAGTTGCTTAATCTGGATATAAACCTCTGCTATTTTCCAAAAACCAGCTAGCAGTTGCACAAGAGAGAGTTATGGAGAAGATAGGGTTGCTTATATTTCTTTTATAATAAGGACACATCTTTAATCATATGGTGGTGCAATGTCTTATTGTTCATTATTACAATTTGAGATAATTGCTAGCATTAAGCTTTTCACTACTATTGAAAAAAATCAAAACGGGAGGGTAGGGTTAATTTTCCCTCTTCAGCTATCTAAAAGGTAGATAGCCAAAGCTAGAGATCTATGTTCCCCTTGCAGCCAGTGCAGGGGAGGCTGTCTAACCCTACCTCCTTTCAGACCACAGATGAGGTGAGGAGCTCTGGAGGTGTCGCTCTTCCTCTCAGCTGACTGTTGAAGGAACATCTGCAGCTATCGTAGTCTAAATGTGTAACTTGCACTCAAATAAGGTGAAGTGACTTCTTTGTGAATTGCTTCCTTCCACAAGCAATACCATTTCTCCTCATCCTGTCCTCTGCTACATCTCCTAACCTACTTTGTTACTAGCTTCCTGCCTTCATGGATATACTTTTTCACTGGATGATCTGTATTTTTTTAAGTTAAAAACTGAATGGCTTTAATTCAGCTGATCGCCCATTTTCCAGATTTTAACTTGGAAGTAACAAGGCAGCCTGTATATTTCAGTGATGGATTGCTACAAAGTCCAAACATCCATTTTCATCCTGTCAGTGCCTTTTCATTTTCAGATGCTTTTCTGTGCATTGCCATCTCATCAGAATACCTTGAAAATATCTGAGGATTTTGTTTTCAGCACCTATGTAAGACTGAGAAGTATTATTCACATCTTATATTGGAAAACTAAGACATGGGAAAGTGAGCAGCATACCTTAAGTCATACAGGATGCTCAAAACAGATCTAGGAATCAACCCCCAAGATCCTGATAACAATTCCAGCACATTAAGAACTTTCTCATTTGTGGATTTCTTTGGCACTCAATAGCTGTGCTAATCTTTGAGGAAAAGTATATTATTATATATACCCACTTCAAACGGTGATAATTGTAGACCTATTACAGTGTCAGCCTCTATGGGTTGGCACTGAATACAACAAACAGTAGGTGATTGCATACCCACATACTGGATAATTAGTAATCTGCTGTGGATGACTTTTCAACTAAGTTCTGTGTTTTGTTCTGTTATCTGGCCAGTACAATGTATGTGTGAAGCCACACAGGAAATCCGTGGTGATATGAGAGTTGTGGTACCTTCAGTAGGAGGATAATACCCTCCTGTACATACCGATTTCATCAGATCCAGCTGGTGCTGTTCAGCAGCTTACTTCATATGTGGCCAAACTGAGTTACAGATTCATGTGGGCTGGAAACAACTAGAAAAGAACAGAGTTGAGAAATCATGTGAACAGTCTGTTGTGCAGGTTCACAGCTTCGGGTCATGATGGATCCATAGATTCTGGGATGTCCATGTAAAAAGAAAAGAGAACATATTTTTTATATATACCTGTTGGAAATTTCCTTAGGTGTCCATCTTACAGTAGCTAAGTGTGGTACAGTTGCCATGTTTACTGCAGTACATTTTATATATGTGCATTCTTGAATATTTCTAAACGTGTCAGATAATACATATTAACTGCAATAAAACCTATCAAACTTGTTACACTGGCTGCTAATCAGTTCCTTAGTGAAATTTTAAATCTGAGTTTTGACCTGTAAAACTGTAGATGATACTGGTTACTACTTCCGTGATTAAATGTTTGGCAGAAGGAATCAGTTAAGGGCAATTAGTCAGATAGCTACAAGCTGCAATCTTTTCTGCCCACATTCTGATCCAGTTGGACATGAACAGTGTCCAGTTCTGAAAAGACACAATTGCACTGGGATGGTCCTCTGAAACCTGCCTGAGAAGCAGCACACACTAGTTAGTGCATAGTATTCCTCTGTACAGCCCTTAGACTGCATGTGGTTTCTACGTGATTAGCTTAAGCTTGGGCAAAGAAACTTGAATCTATTTTCACCTCTCACTTAGAAAGCCCTGAGAGAGTGCAATTTACTTTTTAATGAAAATAAGGGGTGTGGGCAGAGGGACATCATCTGTGAATGCCTTCCAGTTGAAGAAATCTGAGACCTGAGTTTGCTCAACATCTGTTCTTGACATCTTTCCTCATAAATGACTGACTTGAGACTTTGCTATTGTTAGGTTTTGGAGAAAATACTTAGACTATCAGAAAGAACCAAGTAAAAGTAGTTTTACTTGGGCAGCTCAAAGAAGTAAATTTAAAAATGTGCATGGGTGAAAGATGCACTTGTTCGCGATACCAGATCAGGGCCTAAAGTTATTACAACATGTTACCATTGTTCACTGTATTATTAGAGTATTTCAAAGAGTAGGTGGCCATAACGCAATAATGTGCATCAGTCATTTTAACATATACCTTTCAAAAGAGGTGTAACAGACATCTAAACAGCAATCACCATTATCGCTGTAAGATGACATACAGCTATGGTATCAGACACTTCTCGTTTCAGTGTCAAAAAAAAAAAAAAAGATAAATACCGAACCACATTTGTTTATTCTCAGACCATAGAACCCTGCAGAGGAAATAAGGTACAGATTTGTTTCTGCTAATTCACCAGTCTGTGTGACTGTGTGCGGTCTTTAGAAGGTTGGGAGATCTATAAGATGTTGGGCATGTTGCTCCACAGACTGTGTAACTGTTGAGACTATTGCAATTGTTAAAGTCTCCTTTGATGACTCCTTTACCACAAACAGTGAAAGCAAGAAAAGATACCACATATAATTGTGAATTTGGTCCTGAAAAAGTTATGGCAAGATCTAGATGTGGGTAATCTAAATGATACTCTTAACCAGAAGAACATGAAGTGAATTCTAAATATTTAACCAGGATGTCAGTTATTATCAGTCTGGTTTCATATGCAGCTTCTATAAACCCATGTAACTATGATATTTAGTAACAGAAAAAAAACAATAGATGGGTTGATTTTCCGGAAATCGTCTGCTGGGAAAAAGAGTAGACCTAGAGAGATAGAAAGTCTTTGAGTATGACTACATCCAAGAAGGCTCAATCAGGATCCAACAGGCCTAGACAGGCTCAGGCCCTCAGGCACTAAATCCAACAGATAGAAACACTTTCTCTGCCTTTCAGGAGTAAGTACGACCCCATATTTATGCCACCTCTTACTTGCCAGCCACCTTTTTCCCAGCATCCCTTTTCAACTATTTTATAAAAACTGAGCTGATGAAAAGATAATAGGGAAAAGACTTGTTTTCTTTTCTTGCTGACAGGTAGCTAAGGTTTAGGGCCTTGCTTTTTTTCTTCTTCTTTATGTATGAAAAGATGGTATTCATGGATTTGTAATCATTGCAGTTCCTCATGTGGAAGATACTATTATAAGTGTATAAATGCAGTTATTGTTATTATTGCATAAATAATAACATATTTGTACTGGAATGAAGTGTCCCCTCATGGCTAGAAGTAGGGTTAAAAATTTGTTTAAGTAGCCAATCATTAATACTCTGCCCTTTGAATTATAAATGCATCCAAACAATGTATTACTATGCCACAGAGATTGCACTTCTGATCCATCTTTATTTATGACCTTAAGAAGGAAGTAAATAAAATATTAGTGAAATTGATCAGTAAATGAGAGAAGTGGGAATAGGAGTGAATAACATATAACAACCTCAGGAGAACACAAAATAAAAACAGAACAGAAAACAAAATTATAAAAAAACCCTCAAGCATTCAAAAAGAATAAGTGGGCAATCAGTAATGCTGCAAAGGAAGTATAGATGATGTTACACAAGGACATAAGTATGTCATAACTGCCTCCAAAAGCAATTGCCACTTTAAGCAATTAAGAACTCTGACAGAGTTCTCATGAATCTTGCTTTTCACCCCTTGCCTGTTTTCTCCCTCTTTTGTTGGAGGTCACTACTTCCATAATGCAAATAACGCATTGTACTTCTTTAATCCCAGTGAAAGCAGGATGCTTGACTGAAATGGTGCAGCTCAAATACGCATTCCTTTTGATGCACTCTGCTACCCGGAAAGTAGCCTCAGGCAGTGGGATGAGGGGAGTCTCTCAAACTGCTTCACTTCTTTCTCAGCAGTATGATCAAAACATTCAGGCCAAGTACTCTCAAAATCATCTCCTGCCCCTGGAAATGGATAAATTCATTTCTGCCTTGAAAGTTCTCGCTGTTTTTGCCGATGATAATAATGAGAAAGCAGCTCAAATGTTAACAACATGCAGCGTTTGACTTTTGTCTCACATTTGGCATTAGTGGAAGACTCCAGCAGCAATAAGCATTCATCTGCTTATTTCAACAGGAGATTTTCATGTGGTAGATGAACTGTGAGCATGCACAAACCACAACTCTACAACAAATTAATGATCCAGTAACAAAGCAGCCTGTCATTTCAGCCGGGATGTCAGGGAACATGAATTCAAACACCTTTGCTGCCAGAATTAGCAGAGAGATCAGATTCAGACTTTCTTATCTTCTTTTTCTTAACAGCCCTGGACAGACTGCATCAAAAGCATCACTGCCACTCCCGATTACCACATTATCACAAAGTTATTACATTATCACAGTGTTATTTACAAATCGGAAAAAGATCAGAAAAACTTTTTAAAATTCAGGAAGTTGGTAAAAAGTGACATGGGGACAAAACTGAATGAATTTTATTTGTGAAGCCAGACAAGAAGTAACATTCTATAATATTCAGTTGGGCCGATAATTAAAATTACAGGCAGAAGCAACAGATTCTAGTACCACTCTGATAGGTCAGCTTTGTGTTGCAACATTTTGATGTTAAGGCCTTGAGCACTCTTTGGAGGTACACTGTAATTACTATTCATCAGTATTGTTGAGAAAGTGGACCCTGTTATTTCTAATCATATAGGAAACAGGGGTTAATCAGACCTTGCCAGAGAGGAAGATAGAAGCTGAGATACAAACTGTTTGTTGCAGTCTCAGAAAAATTGCCTGCTTGTGGATCATGTTTAAGCTGAAGTTACATAGATTTAATTACCAATACAGCCAAATAATCCCATCAGCATTCTCCACAAAATGCACAGAGTGTAGAAACTGTTTTCTTTCATTTTCTCTGCTGTGAAATTATTTTTCTCAGTTTATTTTCTTCAAAATAGTCAGCAGTTTCCTTGAGTTGAAGTTCATGGTTTGATTTTTAATGTTTCAAGAAAATTAATAAGTATTTTCTCCACAAGTTTTTAAAGTGTGATAGATTTTAAATTAAGGCTTCTTTTCCTACATCTTTTTAATGAAAAAGAGAACTTTGGTCAACTGAAGATTAAGCATTTAAGGGAACTGAATGTTTCTTTGGCTATTTTTGGGATACCTCCCAGTTAATGGAAGTAAAGAGCTTTTGTTTTCATAATATGAGACCATGTGAAGAATGGTAAGATTTGAGATATCAGGGATTGTTACCATTGCTGGAATTAAAAAATAGATTTTAAACTTAAGCAAAAGAGAAGGAAACTGAAATTTTAGAATAGACACAAAATTGATTGAAATGCTGTTTCTGTAAAGCATAAAGGAAATTGAAGCTGAAGGAAAAATTCTGGTCCCCAATACTAAATTATTAAAAAAGGCTAAAATAATTATACTCGATGACGTTTTCCCACAAAAAGAAATTAATTTTCCAGCCAAAAATGCGATTCAAGATGACACAATGAAGCGAAGGTAGCGGAAGCTATTACTAGGCAGATTGCCCAGAACGGAGCCTCAGGAGACATTCAGAAGAAAAAATTGATCTAAGCTTGCCAAACATGAGATGCATTTTAAGATCTTATTACTAGAAATAAATATGTAACTGATTTTTATCGCAGCTGTAAATAGCAGCATGAGAGCCAGAAGATCCACCTCAGGACATCCTTGTTATAGCTCTTAATTTTAGCTCATCTTAAATGAGCTAACCTGGTTATTGAAAGCAGTCCAAGGGCAGCAACAGAGAGCAATGTGGGCTCCCATACGCTGCTGAGAACTGTCGAGCTGAGATGCCGTGCTCTATCCTGAATGGTTCTCCATGCTGTCACTGTTGCTTCTGGTACCCAAGTAGCATTTTTTAAGGAATACTTAGAATATATAGAACGGTACAGACCACTGCCTGATAGAAAGTATTGCTTGCTCCACAAGAATCTGACTGTAACTTAAAAGACAATTGTGATTTTGTACAGAGCCATTTCCTCTATTCTGCCCTGACTGGTTTGCGAGAAAATTGATAATGAAAAGTCAGGTTAGTTCCTTGGGAATCAGGTCTTGCATGCTGAGCTGCACATTTCTCTAATTGATGGGGTATGAAAGAAGCAGAAAATTAGGAAAGGAACCATGGGGTAGCAAACTATACTTGAGTTAACTCATTGCAGCAACACCTCCTTCCAAATTTCTCAAGGAAGGAGGTTACTCAAAAAGGAACCCATAGATTAATGGCATGAAGGAACCAACCACCAAGAGTGATTTAATCAAAGGTATGAGAGTCGAAATTAGCAACTGGCAAATGTCCAGACACACAATACTGATAAAAAGAGATTAGAAGGCTTTGTCCACCCTGCTTTCTGTTGGGTGAGCAGCATGAATAGACATGCACAAATTAGCTCTAATCCAGTAAACAGAGGTAACATAGCAGTCAAGACATGGCAGCACAGTGTGGGCCAGTAACCAGTGTATTCTGTATTTATTATATAGCCCTGGATACTGTTGATGTTATGATTATCAACACTGTGGTTAACTGAGCTAGCCGGATTACAGCCCAAATAGTGGTACTTACCAGTGCTGCTGCTGTGCATCCCATTTGTAGGTGAACATGTGGAGAGGCCAGTGGAGACAGTGGGGTACACTACCCGGAGGGCTCAACTTGCCAAGACAGCTCCAGGCTCATTGAAAGGACTGATGTAGTTGCTGTAGTGTTGCAGTAACACTTGTTTTCACTGTGCATGAAATAGGTACCCAGAGGTAAGACAAAACAAAACTTCTTTTTAAAAGCAAAGACATGAGAATAACCAGTTATTCCATACTTTGAGTGCATCACAAGACAGCTTGTCCCCAGGGAGAAAAATACAAGAATAAAGGAAGGGGAGTCATCATGGCAGTGCACATTTCTGATGCTGCCTAGGGGAGAAACCACACCAGTTGTCCAGTTTATTACCTTATATCCTAGGAAAGTTGAAATTCAAAGATTATGACACCTTAGAGGACCCTAAGACCATTGTCTTAAGTGAACAAATGATCTTAACACTGCTGATACTAAATTCTTCAGAACTGAAGTACAGTCACAGATAGGTAAAGTTGTAGACATTTTGACCGTACTTATGCTGGCCGTTTCATACATCGTAGGAAAATTTGATTATTTGCTACACTAATCACTTAGTAGGACATTGGCAGTTAGCCTCATTCTCAGTGGAGAGGTTCCTTATGCTGATATAGCCAAAGGGTGCTCCAGTGTATGCTTATGTAGGCTCTGCATGAAAACTAGTTTGAAAAACTTGTGCCTGTTATCAGTAGCAAAAAGGGAATTTAATTATGACAAAATGAAATATCTTGATTGTCAAAAAGGAAGATCCTGTATGACCAAGAAAGCACTGCAAGGACTGCCTTCCAAATAGAAAAACCTGTCAGGAATGCTTCAAGCTTAACACTGTTTGAAGAATTATGTTGGAAACTACAAGCCGTTAATATCTGAAATCCCAGTGGGTGTTTAGAAAGTACTGAACCCATTGAAGATGGCCTGAGTGTTGAACAAGGTAGCAGCAAAGATCAAGGACTGAGCTAGCGTAGAGGAAAACTGTGCAGAGGAGATTACTGGGATATGTTTGACTTAGCAATTAATCTGACCTAGCCATGAGTGATGTAAAGGAAGACTACCCTACAGATGTTGAAAGTGGTTTCAGCAGATCTCTATCATTTCTGTAGATAGAACAGAGATAAAGCCTGCATCCTGAGTGTTTACAGGTACTCCTATTTTCCCAGTCACTAACCAATACAGGCATGTCTCATGCCTCAGTACCAACTCTTTCATACAAAAATGTACACTAATACTTTCAAGATGCCTTAGAAAAACAGATTACAAATAAAAGCTCTCTTACTCACCAGTGTTATTCCTTCCAAAAATAAATGATAACTTAAGATAATAAAAGTTAAATTTTTAAAACTTATCAGAGCAGGAATAGTGAATTATTCACTGTGGCGTGCAAATCCAATGTAATCTAAGCAGATAAGAAGGAAGATTTTTGTCCTCCATGTTAAACTGAAGGAATCAAGCAGTCATGGTTGAACAAATTCAGTGCATTATATTTTATATTATTCTGTGAGTACTCTGTGAAATATTGAGTCCTGTTTTGTCAAAAAAAAAAAAAAAAAGTGCCTGCTGTCTTTCTGAAGTACATGGCAGCTGTGCCTGATTTATTGCATTTCTTCACAGAAATCACAAGGCACCGTAAAAAAATCTGCTGAGTTCTCACCCAACATTAGACAGAGATAGTAAGATTTTCTCACATACCAAACCATTATGCTCCATGTTGACTACTTCATTGGAATCTGAATTCCTGTGTCTAATAATCCCCCAGTGTTTTAAACTAGCTGGCCAGAAGACTGGCAGAGCAACCAATAACGTCACATCTTGTTTTGCCCTAATCTTTATCTTACATGTCTTCTGAGAAGAAACCGTGTGTGGTCTCATATTAATACCAGGAAGGTAAATTGAGGAGATGAACATATCAGCCAGTTGTTGCTGACCAAGGTAGGGTAGGAATTTACAATGCATCAACTGTCCCTTAATTGCCTGTCTTACCATGCATTACTGTCTGGTTTAATCTCTGCAGAATGTGGCAAATAGATCACCCCTCAGTGAACTCACTTTTACGACAAGGTGAGAGTAGGCACATAGGCAGATACTGATGAGTAGCTGACATGTGGGGTCTTCAGATCCCTAGATTACTGCCTGGCAGTCTGTCCACTTGCTGTTCTCCTAAATTTGATTGCTTATGGATCAGGGACAGTAATTGCATTTGAGAAGAGTAATTATTTTCATTCAGGAAACCTGCAGTATCTAGCTTGAAACAAGAATGTGTATTTCAAGACTCCTTCACAGAGCAAAAATCCTTCCCTGTTTATTTACAGAGATAGCGTATTAACCTGTTGTCCTGGTTTAGCCAGGATAGGGTTAAGTTTCCCCAGCAGTGGGGGGGGGAAGCTCTAGCCGGGTTATTCATATACCATGCTGACGTCACATCCTGGCGCCATAGCGAGGGAAGAATCAGTGAGCGGGTGGGGTTTGTGCAACTGGTCCTCTTCACTGCTGTATCAGTACATACTTTGCTCTGTTCATTGTTATTACTGTTATTATTATTGTTATTGTTGTTGTTTGTTTTGTTGCTGTTGCACTGTTATATTAAACCTCTCCTTATCTCAGCCCTGGGGCTTTGTATTTCACTCCCTTTGTGGGGGAGGGGCAGCAGCCGTGTGGTCTCAGACCCCGGCAGGGACTAAACCACCACACCTGTGATTTTGTGAATGCCACTACCTATTAAGGATTGCAGGATCAGAGGACTTTAAATTAAACTTTCTAATGTTATCTACAGAGAGATTTTCACGTTAACTTTTTATATAAAATATACATTTTCTGAGAAAATGTGTTAGAGAATACCACGGAAAAGCCAGCAAAGACTGGCTGCAGTGTGGATATCTGCTCCACCATTGACCTCCATTGGCTAGAGGGGACAACCTGCATCATCGTGGTCTTCACCTCAGGCTGCAGGGAAATCTCTGCTCCGGCACCTGAAACATCTCCTCCCCTTCTTCTCCACTGGCCTTGGTGTCTGCAGAGTTTACTTCTCTCTCGTTTTCCTCACTCCTCTCTCACAGCTGCTGCACAGTGTTTTTTACCCTTTCTTAAATATGTTAGCACAGAGGTGCCACCAGCCTTGCTAATTTTTATACATGAAGACTGAATAATTTAATTTTGCAATAGCATCATAATTTTGAGTTTGCTGTCCTTAACATCCATATAAATCTCAGCCTTGGTCTTTTAATACATCTACATTGCCAGCCATTTTGCCTGGATCATAGGATGACAGGACGATTCAGGTTGGAAAGGATCTCAGGAGGTCTGTAGTCCAACCTCCTGTTTAAAGGAGTATGGGCAGTTCTTTGCTATCCCACTATATATTTTTCTGTTACTGTCCTTATTCCACAAGTGAGCCAGAACAGATTCCTTCTTGGACTCCAAAAGCAATCTGCATTACTTACTGGATCTTTTGCCCCTTTGACGTCCTCTGCAATTTAGATAACTGAGTCATATTCAAGGTTAAAAGATACAGAAAACTTCTCCAGCTTTTGCTTATATGTCATACATTGAACTATTCTGTTGTCTTTTAAGTGCTATGTCAACTTTCTTTTCCCCATCAGACTTTTCTGAAAATGGTAATCAATCTGTCATTTGAGGGCAGTTTTAAACACCTCTCACAGAATCACAGCATCACTGTGGTTGGAAGGGACCTCTGGAGATCACCTAATACAGCCACTCTCCTCAAAGCAAGGTCATCTAGAACAGGTTGCTTAGTGCCATGTCCAGTCGGGTTTTGAATATCTCCAAAGATGGAGACTCTACAACCTCTCTGGGCAACATCATCTAGTTTTCAACCACCCTTACAGTTTAAAAAGAGCTTTTCTTACGTTTAGGTGGAATGTCCTGTATTTCAAAGCCTGTCCTGTCCTGGGCACCACTGAGAAGAGTCTGACTCCTTCATCTTCATTCCCTCCCACTGGATGTTTATATCTATTGATAAAATCCCTCCAAGCCTTCTCAAGGCTAAGCAATTCTAGCTATCTTAGCCTCTCCTTGTATCAGGGATGCTCCAATCCCTTAATCATCTTCGTGGTCCTTCTCTGGACTTCCTCCAGTATGTCCGTATCTCTTTTATACTGGGAGCCCAGAACTGGATGCAGCACTGCAGATGTGTCTCACCATAGGACTGAGTAGAGGATAAGAATCACCTTCCTTGATCTGCAGGCAACACTTCTCCTCATGCAGCCCAGGATGCCATTGGCCTTTGTTGCAAGGGCACATTGCTGGCTTATGGTCAGCTTGACCAGCAGGTCCCCCAGGTCCTTTCCTGCAAAGGTGCTTTTCAGCTGCTTGGTCCTCAGCGAGTACTGGTACATGGGATTATTCCTTTCTAGGGCAGGACTCTACATTTCCCTTTATTGAATTTCAAGAGATTCCTGTTGGCCCATTTCTGTAGCCTGTCAAGGGTCCCTCTGAATGAGCAAAACCATCTAGTGTATCAATCACTCCTCCCAGTTTTGCACTATCTGCAGACTTGCTGAAAGTACCCTCTGTCCCATCATCCAGATCATTAATTATCATGGTTTGAGCCCAGAGGGCAACTGAGCACCACGCAGCCGTTCACTCACTCCTTCCTGCCCAGCGCTGGGAAGGAGGAAAATGAATCAAAAGGCTCAGGAATGAGGTAAGGACAGGAAGGGGTCGTTCAGTTATTAATGGTCACAGGCAAAAGACAGGCTCGTTAGGGAAGAAAAAGGACATCACTTTAATTCAAAACACTGATGACAACGACACTTAACAGACAGAATGTGACAGTGAGAAGCGTTACCATATCTTAAAAACACTTCTGGCACACCTCCCTTCGTCCTGAGCTCACTTTTGTTCCCAGTATTTCTACCTCCTCCCCCAGCGATGCAGGGGATCGGGATGGGGGGTGCAGTCAGTCTGCAACTTCTTCTGCCGGGGGGAGAGGCACTCTTCTGCATTCTTCCCTCTTCTCCACGTGGTGTCCCTCTCATGGGAGACAGCCCTCCACAAACTCTCTCCACCATGAGTCCTCCCCATGGGATGCATTCTTCTCTAGATGCTCCAGTGTGGTTCACCTCCACGTATTGCAGTCCTCCCAGCGCTGAACTACAACAGTGGGCACTTCTTCTTCCCACAGAGTCCCAGGAGTCCTCAACAGGCCACAGGCGGATCTCTGCTCCTCTGGTAACCTCCACGGGTCCACAGGATACAGGGAGTCTCCAGCGCACCTTCCCCCTTTCCTTCTTCCTTCCACTGACCTCGGTGTTCACATGGGTGTCATCCTCATAACTCATCCTCAAAGTCCCCACCCCCTCTCAGATTTCCCTTCTTAAATACATTATTGCTGAGGCATGGCCACCATCACTAATTGGCTTGGCCTTGGCCAGAGGTGGGTCCAACCTGGAGCTGTGAGATCTTTCAAGAAGCTTCTTACAGGGGGCCACCGCTGTAGCCCCCCTTCCCTGTTTCCAAAACCCCACCACACAAACCCAGCACATTAATAAAGATGTTAAGCAGTATTGGCCACAGTATCAACCCCTGGGGTACCATTAGTGACTGGCCTCAGCTGGATTTCATGCTGCTGATCACAACCCCCTGAGCCCCATAGTTCAGATCACTTTCATTGGTTGGTCAGTGAGGATATTATGCAAGATGGTGTTGAAAGCCTTACTAAAATCTCGATAAACAACATCTTCTGCTCTCCCCACATCCACCAAGCCACTTGTCTTATTGTAGAAGGCTATCAGGTTGGTCAGGCATGATTTCCCCTTTGTATATACATGCTAACTGCTCCCAACACCTTCATTTCCTTCCTATGCTTTGAAATAGTATCAAGCAGGATTTGCCCCACCACATTACCAGGAATCAAGGTGAAGCTGACCAGCCATTATTTCCCTGGATCTTCCTTGTCCTTCTTGAAGATTGTACTGACGTTGGCTTTCTTACAGTCCTCAGTTACCTGCCCGTTGCCATGACCTTCCAAAGATAATTGAGTGTCCTTGCAATGACATTGGCCACTACCTTCAGCACTTGTGGATGCATCCTATCAAGTCCATTGCATATGTCCAGTTTATTTAAAACCTTGATGTATCTTGGAAAACTCTGAGATTTATATGTATTTTAAGGACATCAAACTTAAAACTATGATGGTATTGCAAAAGCAAATTATTCAGTCCTTGTATATAAAAATCAGGTGATTAGTGAGTAGGACCTGAGAGGCGATTTTATTTTCATATATGGTGCTGGTGAGTCTCATATTAGTCAACAGCAAAGAATCCTCATTTCAAAAAATGAGTCATTAAAATGCACAAAAGATCCACAGAAATACCTCAGACCCGAACAAAAGGACTCCTTTGTTAAAGAGAAAAAAAGGGATTTGCAAGATAACTTGATTACTCTCTTTATCTTTGCTGGGAGCAAAAAGTAGATATTACAGTGGTCTTCAGGGGAGAAAAAGTTCAAAGGAACTAATGTTTGGAAGATGAAACTGGACACATCTGCAGAGACAAAGCACAGCATTGAGCATAACCACTGAAATAAAGCTTTGAAGGGATTTGTAAATAATCTTTGAATCAAATTTACTTTTTCTGAAAGAATGTTTTTGTCAAAAATGTATTTGTCTCAATACAAAGGTAATACAATGAAATGCAGTGAGTTGTGATGTATCAGCACAGATGTTCATTTCACAGTCCTATCTGACTTAAAACTCTACGAGATCATTAATTTCAGAGGTCCTGACAGTGAATTTGAAGGCCAAAACCAATGTGAGGCTTCAAAAAGTACTGCCTGTGCTGATCAGTATGGTTGATGCTGTATATCTGAAGAATATCAATCAGGCTGAGGTATCTCTGTTTGTTGTTGAGGCATGAACACCAAAATTAGATGGGAATTAAAAGCATGTAGTGCATGAAACATAGATCAGAAAAAACTTTATAGTAAAACATGAGTTCATTTTAGCAGAATGAGAAGAGATCCCACTACACACTGAACATTCTGAAACTCCTACTCAACAGTGTTTTAATGTAATTTTTGTACTAATGAAGTTATCATGGAATTAATGTCAATTTTTTGTCATCATTGGCTAGTTATTTGTGTATGTGCGTTACTCTGCATTCTTAACAATACATCATTGACTATGGGGTCTATTTTGTTCTAAATAAATTTTCCAGAACTATAAAATGCATTGTCATGTTTATCTTATTACTTTTTGTTTCCTAAATGACTTGCCATATGCTGAGTGACTGGGTTGCATAGCTGTATAGGAGGTGTCATTCATATGACATGAGTATTTTGGGAAACTCTTTTTTACATCACAGTCCTTTTTCCACCAGTATGCACCTTAGTGCCATCTCTTCTCTAGTCCATCTAGTGAAAGTGTGAATTTGCTAAAGATAACTTTAAAATGAGACTTCTGAGAGGTTGTTTTCTCAGAAGTGTCCATTCTGTTGAACAGTAAATACATAATTGCTGCAAGGCTTACACAGCTTTTTATGGTATAATGTATTTATCAAAATTTTGTATCATAAGGAGCAAAAAGAAAGAAGAAAGTAAGCTACATTACAGAATTGCTCAAAGAGCTTGAAGAACTCCAAAACAGTTCCAAAGGAATAAACTGAACATTCAGTTACAGTTCCTATGTAACATATTTCTAAGAAAGGTGGTTGTATTGCACTCATAAGAGAAGCTACAGTCAGATTTACTTGTGCCCTACCTCTTTGATGACGGAACAGCTCAAAAGGGCACAGGTCTTGTGACAGGTGAATAATACTGAAGAGACTCAATGTCAGTGAGACTCACATATGCACATGTTTTTGGTTGTTTAACAAGATTCTGAAAGTCATCAAAATGGTAGCTCAATAGCATACCTTTTCCCTCCCTTCAGGAAAACAACATGTACATGTCTATAATAACACTTGTAATCATGGGGCCTGGTCCGATAACTTCACCACTGGTTCACGTGTTTTTCTTTTTCCACACTGAATTCTCATCAGGTTTTCATGCACACTCCTAGCTGATGCCCCATCAGCTGGCATTATTTTGACAATTTCACATCTTCTCAAACAATCATATCCTAATGGGAGGATCCCTTCCCAATTCCACATCATAAAATTATACCCTTATTACCTGTCTTCACATCATTTTTCCCAAACAGAAAGGTCTACCCATTTCCTCATCTGCGTCTGTCTTCTTATTTGCATCAAGATCCAGCTCTACTGTCACATGCTTCATTCCTATTCCCTTTTCTGATTCATTCGTTAGAGTAGCACCATACAATGTCAGGCATTAAAATGACACCTCCGGGTTATAGGACAGTTCTCCAAATACCCCTGAAACAGCAGCTCTCTGGAATTGGGCTTTCTAAGTGTCAGTAAGATCATCAGTGGTACTCACGTGCACATTACTTGTCCATCAAATGAACGTGTGGAAAGTGAATTGCTGAGGCTGCTATTCCATCATTCTCAAGTGGTACTCAACATGTGTATGTGTGTGTATAAGAAGTATTGGCAAAGGTACATATTGTCACATTGTTGAAGAGATCAGATGTTTGTCTTTTGGGACAGCAGAGATTTTATTCTCTTACTGAGAAGGTAATCAGTAAAACATGATTTCACTGTTACTGCAAAGAATACCATAGACCTGTTCCTACCATGATGCCTAGTAATTGCAGGATGATGCAATAATATGCAGGCTGTGGTGAAAACGTCACTGTGTAGGGAAGCACCTGGATATGGTCCTGGCCATGCTACGGCTTACATAGTGAATGCTTACATACGTCTTATGTTATCTTCTCATTATCTAAGAAGATAAAAGGCAAGCTCTGGTCGCACACCCCAATACGCACTCAGCTTATAGATCTGGCACACACAGACAGAAGAAATCCTATCTCCTCCCTCTGAGGCTAAGGGGAGGCAACCAGGGAAAATGAGGGATGCCTCCCGCTCCCACATCCCTTATTGCAGGGTGATGTGGTGTAGGAATGAAGGAATGCCAGGTGACCGTGGGTCATGTTGTGTGTTGTGCACTGGTGCGGTATGCATATCCACTCTCCGGTTACAAACTGATTTGATGTTGCGCATCAGAGACTTTTGGTTTTACAGAATTTTAAGAGACTCTACCTACAGTAAAAGTATTGGATGCAGCAACATGTTTCTCCTTCATTTTCCAAGCACATAACCCCATTTTTAGAGTACTTGGCCAATATATCAACAAAATCAAATGCATTTGCAAAACCAAAAGTATGTGCAGAACAATTGAAAATATTTTTAATGGAAGAGGGGGAAAATGTCCTTCTCTTATCTAGGCAAAAACAAAGGCCCAGTTAGGGTTTGTTATCAACATGATATGCATTTATTCCCATTTGAAATAGTGTGCATTTGGAAGTCTTCAAAGCTGAAGCACTCTGGGCCAAACCAAACTAACAGAAACTATGTTAGGAATTTTTTTTTTTTTTTATTAACTAGAATTTTTTTCTTTATTTTTCTTTTTATTTATTAACTATTATACTTTATTAACTATGATTTTTCATTATTAACTAGAATTTCTTTTTCTTTATTAACTAGTAAAATAACTGGGGAAGTGAAAGGAGGATTTGCTAAGGAAGTAATAACATAACATAGGATGGCATCAAGAGCAAGAAGCTCGACATGACCCAGCAATGTGTGCTCACAGCCCGGAAAGCCAACCTTATTCTGGGCTGCATCAAGAGAAGTGTGGGCTGCATCAAGAGAAGTGTGGCCAGCAGGTCGAGGGAGGTGATTCTCCCCATCTACTCTGAGAGTACTGTGTCCATCTCCGGGGCCCCCAATGTAAGAAAAACATGGACCTGTTGGAGTGAGTCCAGAGGAGGCCACGAAGATGATCAGGAGCACCTCCCCTATGAGGACAGGCTGAGAGAGTTGGGGTTGTTCAGCCTAGGGAAGAGAAGGCTCCGGAGAGACCTTATAGCAGCCTTCCACTACTTAAAGGGGGCTACAGGAAAGATGGGGAGGGACTCTTTATCAGGGAGTGTAGTGATAAGACGAGGAGTAATGATTTTAAACTGAAAGAGGGTAGATTTAGATTAGATATAAGGAAGAAGTTCTTCACTGTGAGGGTGGTGAGGCACTGGAACAGGTTGCCCAGAGAAGCTGTGGATGCCCCCTCCTTGGAAGTGTTCAAGGTCAGGTTGGACGGGGCTTTGAGGAACCTCATCCACTGGAAGGTGTCCCTGCCCATGGCAGGGGCATTGGAACTAGATGGTCTTTAAGGATCCCTTCCAACCCAAGCCACTCTATGAGTCTGTGATTCTATGATCATGATCTTGTTACCAGAAATGGTTTCACTATTGCTTCATATTCAGTAGGTCCTGGAATGCATTAGCATTGGAGACTGAAAAAAGGCAAACTAGATAAGCATAATTCCACCTGTTAATGCAAAGGAGATTTCTTCATTACCTGGTGACTCAACAGTGTATTATGGATTGTAAATGTGTTAGTTATGGAGGTTGCCATTGAAAACATGCATCTCATTGACCACCTGCAATTCCACTCATATGAAGTGCTCTGAGGTGTCACTTGCCAGCTAAAGGGAAAATTTAGGCAAGCATGAAAAGAAGCTGAATTATGAGGGGAATTCCAAAAAACAAATTGTTTCATGCACCTTTCCCCATTCCTCTCAATCAGAAAAAGCTTGCTAAGAAATGACACAAGCCAAAGAATATAACTACTGGCCTCCACAGTCCTTCCATTTGAACAATTTTTCAGTGTTAGTTAATCTGTCTCAGTCTGCTGCTGGGATAGATCTACAGAAATAATGGAAAAGATGGGTACTCTTCCTAACTATATCTCTTGTATTTCTGCAAATTGCAAAGATAGTTTAAAATAGTCCCTAGCTGTATGTTTAAATTGCATCCATCCTCTGAAGATTACCCGATGTAGGAAAAAAAGTGGTGCAAGTTCTAGAAATACTTTTTCTCCTGTCTTTACACAAAGCCAAATACAATCCATATTTGTAAAACAGTAATAAATTCAGGGTCTAAAGCTGGATACTGCAGTGAAATTCAGGAATCTCTTCCTGTTCTGTCACAACTCACCCATGACTATAGTAAAGAGGATCAGTGGACCTTTTTCTGGCCAGAGACCATTCTCTTAATATGGGTCCAGCTTTTACTTAGTCTGGCACTTGTAACATTCAGCAGAATACCTTCCAGTACACTCACTTCCAGAGGCTGACCTTGAGGCTCATGGTCCTCATGGTATCTTCTCCTTCCTCTTTGCCATTAACATGCAACCTCTCAGTTACTTTCCCCTGTATCCTCCAGGAAAAGGATGAGAGAGCCTCTGTTCAAAGTTGTGTCATAGTAGATTATGGTGGCTGAAGGAATTGGCTGTTGGTTGCTCACACCAGCAGTTAACCCAAACCACACCATGACCTAGATAGCAGCAGGAAAGGTGACTTGGCATTCTGTTGGCTGGCATAACTGAGATGAACCATGTAGCAAATGCAGATGGCCATATGGAAATGGAGAGTGAAGCATTGTACTAATGTCAGCACTTGGGGAAGTTATCCAATACATGGAAGAGTGACAAGGAAAAAGGTAGGGAGGATAGAAACACTAAGGGAATTGTGTGAATAATAATTTGAGACTGAAGTGCTAAGGCTTGGACAACAGGCCCAAGCCAGAGTTGACCTATAGATGAATTCTGTATATTTTATAACTGATAACCACTGTGCTAGTAGGTATTGTACTAAGTTATAGCAGCCCACCTCTGCTGATGTAAAAAGTGCTAAAGGGTTGAAGTATTGAAGCCTGAACAACAGGCCCTGAGCCGAAACTGCTAACTTAGTATGTAATCATTAACAAAGTATGTATGCTCACTAGTGAAAAGTTTAGTTCAGACAGAACATAATCAGTAGTGAGGATGAAATGCTGAGAGAATGTGTCCAACTTCCCTTGCTCAGCATTGTTCAAGGCTGAGAACCCAAGTGTTTGGCCTAGCTAGAAACTCCCTTGGTTCTTCCCCCTGAGCCCTGGCCAGGCTTCGGGTGGAATCCAACAGGAGGATGAAACCAGACATTTCCACTCAAAAGAAAGGTGCCAGTTATTCTGGTTTGCTGATTTTTGGTATATAAGGCTGGACCCGCTTGCAGCGACTTTGGATGCCTCACCTACAGGTGGACGCACCGCATAGGACTTCCCACTTGCCAGGACAGGTTCTCCAAATCCTCACTGCAACCAGGGCTCCCCAGAGACTGCAGATCTGGATGTTGGTAATGTATGCCTTATCCTTTAAGTGCCTTATTCTGTCTTTTCTTACTGCATGTTTTCTGTATTACTCTGTTACATTATTTACTTCTCACCAGTAAAATACGCCTACTCGTTTCACTCTGGTGTCTGAGTTTAATTGGCATCCTTAATCAGCAAAACAGAGACTACTTTAACAGCATTTGAAGTACTCATGTATTTGCTGCTTCCATATGGCAAATCAGGGAGGTAACCTCACCACGCGATTTGTCCTGCAGCTCTGGCGATGCACACACTGATAATGGTAGGTTTAGATATGCACATAAGAGGTGTTGGGCAGGAATGGCAGTAAGGAGTTGAAGCCAGGAGGGGAGAGGGGTGGTGTGGAGAAAAATATGCAGCAAATTCATATTAATGATAACCTCAGAAGTCATGACATGAAGCCTACTGAAGTTGTGAACAATTAGTAGTGACTATGTCCCCACTAATAAATTGGCGTCAGAGAATGTTTCATGATCCTTAACTGAAATCATCTTCACTAGCAAGCTCCTAAAATGCTCTCTGTCCTGCTTTCAGCCTGAAACACCTAGCCTTCTCCTCAGCTGTTCTTAAGCCTTGTCCAGGGAGTAGGACCCCAACATGCTCAAGCCTTTCTTCGCAGGACAGTTGTTCCAGCCCTCTGACCATTTTTGTGGCCCTCCTCTGGACCCACTCTAACAGGTCCATGGGTCTTTTCTCTACTGAGGACTCCAGAGCTGGATGCAGTACTCCAGGTGGGGTCTCACGAGAGCGGAGTAGAGGGGAGAATCACCTCCCTCAGTCTGCTGACCACTCTTCTTCTGATGCACCCCAGGATACAGTTAGCTTTCTGGGCTGCATGTGCACATTTCTGGTTCATGTCCAGCTTTTTATTCACCAGTACTCCCAAGTCCTTCTCCATAGGACTGCCCTCAAATTGTGTTTCTTTGCTCAAAGGTTGGATTCTGCAGAATTGTATGGACACACAAATGTCTGAAGTATGTGGAACAGGTATTCTGTCATTCTGTCCTCAGTCTGGCTACATCTGTACCAAGTTGAATGTATGATTGATGTGAACACATCAGGAATTACCCTGTGCACACCACACCTCAACCTATTTACTTTGAATAGGGCGGAAGCAAGCACCATATTACACTGTTTATATTGATTTGGGAGCCACACCTTATGATTACCCTATCTTTGGGCTATGATTGTGAGGCATCCTCTGGTATTTACATTTATGCCACTAGTTTTCTGTGCAACCAGGGACGACTTATTTAAGCATGCTACGGCTGCATTTCTTCATCTCTAAATTTGGGGCAATTCTTTCCTAAGATTGTTATGAAGCTACATTAATTAATGTTTATAAAGCACACAGAGGATATCCTGGGGTGAATGAGATAGATACATGAAAAGTATTCTTACTATTCATAATAGGACAGTACATTCTATGTATATGTACATAGAAAATATACACACTGGCTCAGAAGAGGTGAAGTTTACCTAAACTATATATAAGGGCAGGATTCATTTTCTTTAGTCATCTAACACTTAAATATCTCACCTAGTCACTGTTCTAGGCTCTTTATATTATTGATAGAGACAGAAAACCTCAGGCAATGGCTTGTTTTATCTAGGGTGGTAGAATGAATCTTCCTCTGCAAGTGTCTGTTTTTCCCCACTGGCTATGAAACCTAGAGTAGTTCATAGAAGATGTGCAGGCGCACAAAGTAAAGTGAGTAAATCACAGACTTACCATTTTGTTCAGTCAACTGCTGCTATGTATTATTTATTCATAAGAATGATATGACTAAAATATCACCTATACAAGATGATAATATGCATTGGACTCACCATATCCTTTAAGTCAAGTTGGACAGCCACATAACAAAAATTATACAAGCATGTACCCAGCTCTATTACTGCACATGTGGATTGTTATTACACTGTGCCGTTAGTGTACAGACATGAAACAGGAGAATCACCTGGAAACTCTTGAGTCCTGCAGGCATGAGCTCAGGTTTCTTTGTCAAATGTGTGGCAAGCAAAGAAATCGAATACATGGCAAGAATCTATTTAAAATTAACATCAAAGCTGAGCTCATGTTTGGAAAAAGGAAAGGAGGAACAGGAAGAGGTGAAGGAGGTGGAATCACCTCAGGTACCTATTTAAACAGCAATAAGATCAGTGAATCATTATTATAGGTCACTATACCTTTACGGGACTATTTCCTTGGCAGTCCCTACCCATAACATGGACCAGATGCCACTTTCCCTAGCCCCCCCCTGCCACGGCTAAAGCATTTTTTATGAAAGCATGTCAGAGGGTTTTGAAACTGCTAATATCCGACTTGCCTATAAGATATTTCTATGAAAGCCTATGTTGCAAGGCCTTTATGGTAAGGGCTCTGTCCTTGCTATAGGTGTAAGTGATTTCTAGCATACAAGTTCCAGAGTTTCTTGTTGCTATAGCATTACAGATAAACTATTATTATTTGCAATTAATAGAATATTTTTTAAACCTCCTATAATCCATAGTTGTTATACCATTGTATTCTACTTATGCATGAAATTCCATTTGTACATGTACTAGATATACAGAATATTCACATTTTAGGATATACTGAAAGCTATTCTGACATGCTTAATACTGTTATGCAAGAAAAAACCCTCTACATTCATAGGGAATCTGAACCCAAGTGGCTATAAAAGTTGCTGTATATGCTATATATGGTTTAGTGTTTGATTCCCTAGATGAAACAGCCTTGCAAACACTCCTGTGATGACCATGAGGGATATTCTGGCTGTATTGTTACTACTGTTATTATTATTAATCACAGTAATGCAATTCCTATACAGTAGCATGTACCTGTACATACCTGTACATTCACAAATATTCCTTTACAAATATGTCCTATCTGTATCATTCATGAATGTGAGCAAATTTGGGATTACTGACATTGAGAGATCATAGATCGTGTATGACGTATGGTGAGATAGCATATACTGGAATTATAGCTCAGGACACATCACACTGTCAACTGTGTTCTAGGATACATTTGCACATATCAGAAAAAAAAAAAGACAAAATGCAGCTAGGAACAGATTTCATTTTTAGTTGCTATACAAACACTTTTCTGTCATTTCTGACACATTAAATGCAATACACATGAACAGAATACAATTTGTATCCCACCTAGCCACTTCACAGGTCACTAAGTAAAGCTATCACACCCGGAACACTGGAAGCAATAGTATAATTAAGTGGACACAGATCTTTATTATACTGGTATTATTTTAAAAAACATAGGAATGGAGAACTCACTGTTCAAGAGTATTAAAATATTAAAATAGTTGGTCAAATAACTCTCTTAAATATTAGGGTTAATTTTTCTCTAATCTAGAAAGAGTCATTATTTTCAAGTGCATTAGAGGAAACATGTCCAAATGTTAAATTGGTTGATTTCACAAACTTGTAACTTATTAACATGACATGGATTCAGGACTCAATTAAAAAGGCAGAAATAGGATGCCACGAGAAAGAAAATAAAATGTGAAGCAATTAATGTCCATCAGCCTGGTATTATGAAGTACAGATTTTGTCAGATAGTCTTGCTATTTGCAGGTCATAAGTCTGACCAATAAAGGTAATGGTAGTAGTGTATAAGATAAAACTTCTGTAAGCACATGAATTGCATGAGTTTATGAAAAAAATTAGAGGTGCAAAAATTAATTTAAATTATCATTAGAAACATCTCTCACAAGATTAACAAGTAAAGTGACAGAAAAGAAAAGAAAGAGTAACTGCAAATGGAACTATCAGCTGTAAGTAGTAAGACCATTTCTGAGATACCATGGACAGATCTGGAATTCACATTTCTAAAACAATAATGAAAACTTGAAAAAACTTTGGTGAATGGTATAACATCTGGAATATATGCCTAACAATAACAGTCAAAATAAGACTAATGCTATTTGCAATCCAATAAAAAATCAAGAGGTTACTAAATGAAGACATATGGAGAAGAGATTACTGACAGTAGCCTGATCTATACAGTAGGGCAGAGAAAGTATAATGGGTAGTTAAAAGCTGCAATGGGACATTCAGACAAGAAAAAATGATGATAAAAACCAACTCATAAGTACTTAATTCAAAATAAAAGAGAAATGGCAACTCTTGTATGCCACAGGGATAAAAGATATGACTTTCCTTTTGCTTTGCTGCAGAAAGTTTAATGGAGGTTATTTGATAGGCAGCCAGTCTGGGTTTAAAAGAGAGCGGAGATTGTGACAGCAACCAAGATGGATATTTCAACTGCTTCTTGACATGATAACCAGCAGGTCTGAAGACCATGTCCTCTGCGCTGCAGCTGCAGACTAGTTCTGGACTGACACTGAATTATGCATGGACCTGCACCTTGGCAGAATTATCAGTGCACTCCCTTACCCCTGCATTAGCAAAAGAGAGGAGATGGATCCTGTTATAATAAGATACTGCCCTATGGGACAATGTTCTTTAGTACTTTTATTGTACTGTGTAAAATTGTAAAAAATTTAGAAGTATGATTTCCTTCCTGTAGCTAAATAGCCTCTGTGGAGTTTGAATACACCCCTGGAGCTAGCCCTGTACCTACAGATACTCTTTCTAGAGCATGCTGGTATAATGAATGCTACTATATACCATATGTACATCTATTAACTTTTGGCTGTATGATAGCCATTTTCATGTTCAGAGTTAACTGTTCATTATTACTTTTTTTTTCTTACCCAGTGTCTGATGTATGTTGTTACATTGCATTACAGCAACTTTTTTTTCTTTAATACACTTTAACAACTGATCTTTTTAAAGGATTATGGAAAATACGAATAAACTGAGTCATCCATAGTTTCTCTGATATACTAAGAAATTTCTTAGAATAGCAAAGAAACTGTTTTCCTTCCTCAGAAGATTATGCTACCAAGTAGTTACAGTCTTAACATATTTCATACTTTCAAAATTCCCTTTTTAATGTTTCAGACGGGGTTCTTTGGTGCTGAAATAAGGCTGATTGTTCTTTCATTTAAGGATGCCCGTAAAACTCGTTTCAAAGATAGATCAAATAGTCACAGAATGCTAGCAGCTAGGGAGGTCTATTGGAGAATTACTTTTCATTGGCTTTTCCTGTTGTTACTTTCTATTCTGCTGTTGGTTTCTACAAGATACAGCCTACCTTTGCTTGGACATTTTCACATTCTTAAAATAAGTACAATGTTTACTCTTGTTCCAGGAGCTACAGATTCCAGTCCCTTTCATTAGTTGTCAACTTAAATGGAATGTACTGACAGTTTATTCTCAATAGGATAGAATAGCATAGAATATTTCAGTTGGAAGGGACCTACAATGAACATCTAGTCCAACTGCCAGCATGAACACCGTGATCATTTCAGCTGTTGCCATGTGGAGTGTGGAAACTCAGAAATTTAAAGAGAAATCAGTGACGCACAGACAAAAAGAATAAAATGTACTTACATTCACTTCACAGTAATATCATCATGTATTACCTAGCACTTCCTTAGGCTACGTTCTTAAGAACAAGTTGAAAAGTATTAACAATATATACAGAAAGTTGTACAAGTCTATGCAAGGGGTGATGTGAGAAATAGCACCAACCTCAGCTCACCACCAGTCCGCTCAGTTTGGAGTGCTGACATTTACTAAAAGTAATTAAAATTAACATCTGGGGTTAAGGGAAGGAGAATTTAACTTCTGGAGTTGAAGGTGAATCATGGAAGAATTCAGGTTGGAGGGGATCTCAAGGTTCTGCTCAAACCTTGGACAACTCTTAAGTCAGAACAGATTGCTCAGGACCTTTGGTTGGATTCTGAATATCTTTTTCTTGGCTGCAACTTTTGCCCAATGCCTCTAATCCTTCCTCTGTGTGCCTCTGAGGAGCATCTGGCTCCGTCTTCTCTGCACCTTCAAAGCCAGCAGGTAGCTGTAGACAGCAATAACTTCTTCCTGAAGACATCCCTTCTCTGGGCTGAGCAAACCCAGCTCCCTCAGTCTTTCCTTCTACATCATGTGCTGCAGCCCCTGATCATCTTGGTGGTCCTCCAATGGGCTCAGTATGCCCAAGTCCTTCTTGTAATGAGGAGCCCAAAACTGCACATGTAGTTTCAGATGCTGTCTTACAAGTGCCAAACAGAGGGAAGAAGCACCTCCCTTGTCCTCCTGGCTACACTCTTGGTATTGCAGCCATGCAGGTCAAACACAGAAGTATGTGATTGACCACTTTTGCTGCAAAGGCACACTGCTGACTCATGTTCAGCTTGTTGTCCAGAAGGACCCCCAGGTCTTTTTTTTGCAGAGTTGCTTTCTGGCTCAGTCCCCACTCTGTACTGTTGCATGGTGTTGTTATTCCATCCCAGATGCAGGACTGCATTTTCCCTTGCTGAATTTCATAAAATATTTGTCAGCCCATTTCTCCAGCTTGTCAAGGTACCTCCAATGGCAGCCGTATCATCCAGCACAATGACTGCTCCCATCAGTTGGATATCATCTGTGAACTTGTGGAGGGCACATGCTGTTCCGCTGTCAAAGCCATGAATGGAAATGCTAAACAATATTGGCCCCAATATGAATGCCCAAGGAATACCACTTATAAATAGCCGCCACAACACTTTCACTCTGTTACTCCAGCCTTTTATTTTTTACTCACTTTGTAATTCACCCAGCTAGTCCGTATCTCTCTAGTTTAGCTCCAAAGATGCCAGAGACAGAGTCAAAATCTTGGAAAGTGAAGGTAAATGACATCCACTGCTCTGCCCTCATCTTCAAATCCAGTCATTACGTTGTAGAAGGCAATTAGGTTGATCAAGCACAATTTGCAATTGGTAAATCCATGCTGGTTTTTCCCTATCACTTTCTCCTCCCTTATGTGCCTGGACATGGTTTACAGAAGGATTTGTTCCATAACCTTCACAAGGACTGAAGTAAGGCCAACTGGCCTGTATTTCCCCAACTCTTCCTCTTTGGCCTCTGGAAGATGGGTGTGACATTTGCTTCTGCCATCTTTGGAAACTTCTGATCACTGCAGCCTGTTGAAAAGATAGAGGACAGCCATGCAGTGGTATCAGCCATGCATCCTGCTTGGCTCTGTGTTCAGTTTGCTTAAGTAATCCCTAACTCAGTGTTCCTCTAACATTGGTTATATTCCACCAAACACAGGAGAAGCCTGAGAACAGACTTTGTCAGTAAAGACTGGGGGCATAGAAACCTCAACTTTTCCATCTCCTTCATCCCTAGGTCACCTGTCCACTTATCTTCCTCTTGCTGCTTTTGTTCCTATAGAACCCCTTCTTGTAACCCTTCATGTCCTTCACCAGTTTTTACTCTGGCTAAGCTTTGGACTTCCTAATTCAATCTCTGCATGCTTGGGCATTCCTTCTTTATGCCTCCTGAGCAGCCCATCCCTGCTTCCATCTCCTGTAGGCTCCCTTTTTCCATCTAAGCCCAGTCAGGAGTTCCCCATTCAGCTAGTCTGGCCTCCTCACACCTGCATCGTGTCCTGCAGATGGAAGTGGATGCTTCTTGTGCTTTGAGCAGGTTGTCCCTGAATATCAACCCACTCTCCCGGGCTTCTTTGTTTTTCAAAGCAGAAGCTCCTGAGAGCTAGCACACCAGGAATCTCCCTGAAGTCCTCTCTATTGAAGTTTAGAGTCATTATTGCTACTTGCCTCTTTTGCTTTCCATCTTCAAATCCTATGGCTTACTAGAACTAGACCAAACAAGTCCAGTTCTTTTGCTATTAGAATCAGCTAAGAAGAAATAAAACCAAATTTTATTATTCAACAAGTTTATTTTTAAAAAAATATTTTTTCATGTTGACATGTATTAATAAATTGATCCTCAGAGTATCTTAATATAATTATAAAAATTTTATTGTGTTCTTTTAATGTAGCATCTCTGGCCTTACTAACATTTTCAGTTGCCACTTTCTCAATGATGAGGTAAGTATTTCTGTTGGTGTTTCTGCCTGTGAATGGCATAAAATAGGTGTCCATAAAGACTCTACTCAAGTCCAGAGTCCTGTTCATTTATACAAGATGAGGATCTGTTCTAACTGTTGCTTTGTGAATTCTTGATGTAATTCAGATACAGAGCTATTATTCTGTGTCCATGAGCACCTCTGTTCCTATGATTTTTTGGGCAGATATTACAGTATCTGGTTGGTCTTTGTCATTTGGGCATACTGTAATATTGCCTCTAACAGATAGATCCTCTCTCAGTGTCAGGCCTCCCAAGTTTTGGTTTTAAGCATCTTGCTCCATTACATAGATAAGACCTACAATTTTGAGAGAAGACCTGAGGCAAAATAAAGATTTGTGGCTAGATGCAGGGTTGATAAAATGTGCACAGCAGGTAAAATGTGCACAGCAGGTAAAATGTGCATATTTTCTGCAACTACTCATATGCAATAGCTGCCTTTTTAAAAGCACAACAGTTTAGGGTGTCACCTTCCCTTCTGGAAGTCCATTTAGCTGCCATGTCGAGTTGTGACTCTTACCTTGGGGGCAGGTGACTTCACTCCCATCAGAGCTCTGTAATCCTGGTAAAATCTTCCTGAGTGTTAATTGCCTCTTGCGCTAAGAATGGATGGCTCACAGTCTAACGCCAATCCCAGTACCACAACAGCCTGCAACAGGCAGTGCAAACCCCACCAGGAAGCATGGCATACCTGCACAGCAGCCCTCCCTGGGGATCTCCCTCCCTGTCCCCAGGCTGGAGAGACAGAAGTATGGCAATTTGGGCTGAGTGTGGACAGGAGCTTGTAGAAGACAGTTTCAAGGTCCTTTACAAGGTAACAGCTGTTTTTCTGATTTCAACAACTACATATTCTTATGTTGTATTACCTGTTCTGCTCTTCTTTTGTTCTCTTAAAACACCCTTGTGTTATACACACACACAACTACTACAAAATTTTCTGTTGAGGACCCTGACAACTAAAAAGCTTTAGAGCAGCCACTGCATGAAAATGTACAAGAAAACTCTCATATGTTTTGTGAGAAATTTGGAATTTCACTATACAGCGTAGGAAATATTATGTTTTATATGTTTGTCTTGCCTACAGCTACCTAGTGGATCTTCATGTTCTTTCTGAGTAGGGTCCTGAGGCTCATGCCCTAGCCAATCATGCCTGAATATGGTGCTGGAAAGACCAGTGAACCATGGGTTTATACCAGTGGGTGGACAGGGCTTAGCTAACTTGAGGAAGATCCCAACATTTTTGCTGTATTCCATTCCAAAGACCTGGAACTGGCATTGCTTTTCTCTAGGCTTGATTTTACCATACATAAAATGAAATTAATAATACCCGCTTATCTCAGTAGGGTGTTATGTGGTTAACCTGATGTTTATAAAATGTATAACCCCCATGGCAAATACTTCCACATGACCTTCTGAGGATAGGACAACGCAAGCCTCTAATGAGGACTGGCATTCAGGCTGTCCGTCAAGAGCATACAGATCTACAGAATACCCCCCTGGCAGAGTGAAAGGTGGAGCATGCGCCAGGTCGCACCGGTTCAGAGGCCCAGAGGCTGACACAGCTTTTATGTAACTCCTTTACCACAGTTTTGTCCTCCACACATCACACAAATAAAGGGTATCCCCAGCACCATCGTTACCACCCATACTCACAGTTACAGCCGGAGACCGTGTAATAGCACACAGCTTGCATAATCAACACCCTTCCACCTAACTATATTGCTATAAGCATCTTCTGCAGGGGACCATGCCCTACATTTCAGGCCATTACAGAAGCAAAGGTGCAAAATCATCCCTACAAACAGCTACACGCCTTCAGGAGGCTGACACACCCAGTGAAGTGGGTGCAGTAGCAGTGACACACACCTATGGAAAAGGCTGGATTTGGTAGTTAGCGACGTGCTGCAGATCTGACTATACATGTTGCTGTCGTTTCAACATAGTGTCCTCAAAACATCAGCTGATACTTTGGCATAGCCCTTCTCCAGCATGTACACATATGAAGCCCTCATTGCAAAAGCGTGCTTGCCACACCTCACAAATGATAGATGCTGTGACAGATATCACTGCAGATAAAAATCTTAGCTGTGTAAAAGTATGAGAAACCATGTAAGAAGAGTATCAGTAAGGCAGAATGAGATAGTATGCATACATCCTTTGATCATCTCTGAAACACTCATTTTTAAAAGGAAGCTGAAACACAGGTAAAGCTGTGAACATGTACCTGCTGGGTATACAACACATCTCAAATACTCTGTAGACACATTAGCTTCTTGGTTAGGGTGAAATCTCCCACAGAGGAATTAATTACAAATGAATCTTACAGAATGGGGCTGGGAAACACTGGATTAATGGCTCCGCTTCTGGACCAGCACAGAACAGCAGCAGTTTAAGTTGGATGCAGCCCAGCACTGCAGGCCAACATTTCTTGTCACTGTCCAGATTTGTAATAAATGGGGTTAGTTCTACAGTTTAAAACCTGTAAATGTAATGATCTGGAGTCAAACCATAGTTATATTTACTTGGGAATAAAACCCAATGTAGCTTGGGAGAAAGCTGTCCACCACTTCCCTGGTCTTCTTCTTGGGACCAAATTTTTGGGTAGAAAGATGGACAAGAAATGTTAATATGTATATAGCGTCCTGTGGAAGCAAAAGTTGTATTTAATTCACTAGGTATTTGCCCTTGAGCATTTAAGCCAGGATATTAAACATATTTTAATTCTGGTATTTCAGATGGAGCCACAGCAAAAATGGCTGATGTTCAAAACATGAAGTTGCTACAGACCAGAAATCAAATTCAGTGCTGGTGCTGGCAGATGTGAGGTGGCACCTAGTGGGAACTTACATCAAAGGTAAGTTTTGGCCAAAGCCTGCACTAAGTATTAACTTCTCCGGATACTTTCTGATGCATCCATCATTCCAATGTATTTAGTTTGGAAAAAACCTGTTTTGATGCAGTTGAAAGTATGAAAGGACAGATGGCATCTAGCACACAGTTTAGAAGACAAAAGAGCTGGATCTGTTTCAGATCCTACGGAAGACTCCCTGTACAAAAGCTGTGTAATCCCTCTGTGCCTGAGTTACCCAACCTCAAATTATGGAGTTAACAACATGTTATGTAATAAACAAAAAAATGTGATTAGTACTGAAAGACACATTGTTGGTTTTAATGTTATTATTTTTTAAAAAATATGGTTGTTTGAAAACAGCTTCTTTTAAGCATGTATAGTATAAAGCTGCCTTAAACCAGCCTCTGTATTGAAGCAGATAGCAGTTGTACTATTGCATATGCATACACTTAAGCCTGTACTTGTTGATTCAAAGATCAGACAAGCTTTTCTGGCACAGCTAGCAGTCTTTATAAGGCATATCAGCTAGAAAGCATCCATACAAGAAGCATATAAATTTGACAGGCTGTGCAAGAAAATCCCATGCACTGCAAACTGATGCGCTAATTTATTTCATCATTTTCCCTCTTAAAATGTTAATGGAATGAAATGAAGAATTAGAATAGATCAATAGTTAATCAAAACACATTTCTAAAGTTAAGGTCTTTTGAACAATTTAAAATTGGTCATGCTTAACATATAGAATACTTTGTATGCCTTCTTTACGGGTAAGTGAATGGGTTGTCCCTTACCGCATGGTGTAACATTTAGATCTTCTGTCAAATGCATTGATTCAAGCACTTTCATGGTTTCCCACCAGGAAAGTTCCTGGTTGTGATGATTCTCTTTGTAGCAAGGCAAAGTTCTTTTACCACTGTTTTTGTCTTTTGGTGAGCTGCCTGGAGGGATTACTGGCAGCAACATACAAAGCTCTGACTGCTTTCTTCCTACTACACTTCATAAATATTATCCAACATACATACCTGGATTTCATTTTCCCCTTACAACAATCTCACTGCTAACCTGAAGTAAAACCTGCGTGCGAATACTTTCAATTACTGCAGAAGCATCTGCTCATTCGTCAAACATTACAGTAGAATATGCTTCACTGAAATTCATGAATAAATGCTTTTTCACATGCATTACTAAATGCACTGATCACCTGGACTTTGTAACATTTCTATTGCTATTTATTTGTGTCATGAAGAAGCAGAAAATGGCTGGAAATAGTTCTGAAATGAGATATCTCATTGGCTTTTTTACAAAAAGGTCTGGAAGGAATACAAAGTTTGTATCGTCTCAAATGGGAACTGGGAGGAGACCTTCCTTGGGGCAGGCTGTCCCACAACTTCCTGTTACCTTCCGCACCTTTCCTGAAGCACACAGACTTGCCTGCTGCCAGCACAAACACCCTGGAGCACTGGACAAATGGCCGGATTGCAGCTGGGAATTCGTGTGTTCCTCTGGGGTCAGCTGCCACAGGCCTGCCTTTTCCGAGCAGAAATTTGTCCATCTGAGATGTCCAGGTTTTAGGAACATGTACATTACCAAGTATAAGGTGACAACACTGGCTAATTAATGACACTAAAAAAACATCTTTTTCTGACTACCACACTGCAGATTTCCTTGGAGGTTGCTTTGATGCTATGCCTTTGGATGCCTTCCTCCTTCTGTGCTCTTTAAGTAGCAGACATGGGTCTCAGCTTTCTTAGAACCAGCACATCCTGCTGGGTGCACAAACATAGGAAACTAGGTGGGATGTGTTTGGAAGCCCTCAGATACAGACCTAATTTTAAAAGCATGTCCGCGTGCTTGCAGTCTGAAAGTTAAACTAATGAGAATAGTTTGTCATAAACTTCATCACATTTTTTAAAGCCAAAGTCAAAGCACAGAAGTTACTCTGTTTAGATTGTTCATCTTTTCCCGGTTCTCCAAGCGCTGCAGCTCTGTTGCGGCTCTGTGTACAATTCTCAATGTACAATCATATTGCCAATATAAAGGAATTAATTGCAATCAAGAAAAGTTATCTAATCTGAAATAGATGAAACAGTAAACCGGATTGTATATTTTATAAACAATAATTATTGGTGTCAATTGTTCAAAAAAGACTTCCATAGAATAAATAAACAACCGTTTTAATAAAGAAGTAAGCATATCTAGGCTATAATATAAACAATTATTATTATGAATATGTATTAATATTGCTAATATGTCTTGTTCCTTTTTGTTCTTTGGTAGACTGTGGATCTTTACTCCTTGTGTTGGTGGCACTCCACTTAGTCCACATCTTGCCCAACATCATGTATGGCAGGGGAATGTGATCCTTTGTCATGATTCATTCAGTAGCCCATTCTGTTTCAAACATGTGGCCAAGGCAAATGGCCATATACCAATCTGAGGATTATGACTCATTCTTCTGGTTTCCTTTTGATTTAAATTATAATGTTAAAAAAAATTCTGAAGCTATGCTTTAGACAATACCAACCACACGTCAAATAAACGATACGCCGCAGTGGTTTCACCTGAAGGAGGCACAGGAACCACAGCTAATATTACGCTGTCTGCCTGCAACTTGGGAAGCAGGTTGGTGTTCACCTTGCCCTACCCAGTGACAGATCCATTTGAGAGCTCTCACCAGACCTCCTGCCATGATCAGTGCCATTAAAATAAAATGTAATTCAAGTCAGTGAAATTCATGCAGAGTTTTGATTGACTCTTCTCACGTGAGAGAAGTAGCAGCTGTCCATACATCAGCATGAGGTAACCTTGCTTTGGCTCCGAATTTCAGCCAGCATTGGTGTAAGTTGGACCTCCCTGTCCGTCCAGACCTCCAGGGGTTGAGATGGCTCCTCTTCCTTTCCCCAGGGCAGGTGATCCCTACTCCCAAACACCTGCTGGTTTCCAAGCTGCAGGTGCAGCGGCTCTGCTCGCGGTGGAGTAACTAGCGATGGCCAGTGTGCCTCTCCCATCCATAGGGCTGGGATTGCAGCAGCCAGGGTGGTCCAGGAGCAGAGTGGAGGGTGACTCAGCCAGGAGGAGGAGGGTGATCTGTGCTCACCACGACCAACACACAGGTGCTGGTGCACTGGGGGAGGGAGAGGTAGATACCATCTGATCTGCTGCCTGCCAGGAAGAAAGCTCACAACGCGGGTGGAGCAGCTCCCCTCCTGTCCCTCAGTGATCCTGAGGGTGTCATGCAGCCATCCACACTACACCTACACGGACTGTGGGAGAAGGAGAGACAAGCTGGCAGGAGGAGATAAGAAGCAAAGGGTGCGAGAAGCAGCTGGTGCACCCACACCAGGCAGAGGGTTTGTTGGGGTTGAAACGTAGGATGCAGAATGGATGAACTGGGACTGCACTTGTGGCCCTGCGGGCTTTTGCCATGGAGGCTCCTTCTCCTGCAGCCCCCAGCAACGGTCCAGGCAGGCGAACCTTTCTACACCACGAAGTGACCATAAAGGCTTTGGCCCGGGAGGTGGAGTGTGCAAAAAGCACCTCGGTGGCAAGTTGCTGGTCAGGGAAATGCCACCAACCACCACTGGTGGGGCAGGGAGAGAGCGAGTTCTCGCTGCGATTGATGGTGTTACCAGTGCTGGGAGGGGAAGGGATTTTAGCAGCGGCTTCTCCGGGCAGTCAGCTGCAATGCCAACACCTCGGTACCACCAGCCTTTGAGGTAAAGTGAGCACCACTCACACTGATGCCTTGGCCTGTCCGTCAAGGGGGAGTGAGAAAAGAAGAAAAGTCCAAACTTCTAAAATGAGAAAAGGAAGTAGAGAAATAAAGTTGACTAAAATATTTATTCCCCGTCTGGTAAAAGCATACCTATTTGAAAATAAAAGGCAAATTAAGATAACAAGCACCTCTTTTCCACCCCGGATTCCCACTGAGGGAGGAGAAGGGTCCCCGCGGGAGCGCCAGGGGCCGCCGCGCCGCCCAGCACCTGCTCCCGCCGCACTCACCTCAGCCGGGCGGCGGGTGGGCGCCCGCAGTGCGCCTGCGCGGCCGGGCCGTGCCCCGCGCCCCCCGCGGCCGCCGCCGCCGGGCAGCCAGCCGGCCGGCACGTGACGCCAGCGCGCCGCACCGCAGCGCGCGCTGCGGACGGTGCTGCGGAGCCGGGGCCGCCCCGCCGTCCTCCCCCTCCCGCCTTCACACCCCCCCCCCTCCCAGCCGCCGCCGCTCCCCGCCCGCCTCCTCGCCCTCCTCCCTGCCCGCGGGACACGGGAGCCGGTGACGGGAGCGAGGCGGAGTCTGGAGGCAAGATACCGAGAGATAGAGATTTAAATCACATCCCCGGCTGTAGAAGGGCAGCAGCAGCAGCAGCCCCGGCGCAGAGGCACGGACGCACGCGCCGAGACAGGTCTGCCGGCTCCGCCGCTGCTGCTGCTGCTCACCATGGGTGCCGCCGCCGCCGAGCCCCCCCGCGCCATGGGCCTGGTGTCCAGCGTGGTGAACGACACCCTCGAGTTCTACCGCTGGACCTGGAGCATCCGAGGTAACCCGCCAGGGCGGCCCCGCCGGCAACCCCGGCACCGCCATCGCCATCGCCGTGCCCGGCGCCCCCCCTCCGCCCGCTGTCACGGAAGCGCAGCGGTTCAAAATGGCTCCGTCTCCCGGGAGACGCGGCGCGCCCCGAGGGGTCTGAGGCGGCGGCCGGGCCTGGGCCTGGGTCCCCGGGCCTGGGACGGCGGAGGGGGGCCAGGCCCCTCCGCACCCGCTTCTCCTTCTTGTCCTTCTGGGTGTGCTTGCGTGCTTTGTTTGTTTATCTGTCTTAATCCCGTATAACGGCCCGGCGTGCGCGGGGCATCTCTTGGTGGCAAGGTGAGGGTGTCCCCCGGGCGCCCGCGGGCTGGGCGTAGCAAAATCTGCTTCCCAGAGCTGTCGTTCCTCTGGTTCCCTCTTACCACAGCCTGCCTTGGGGTGGTCATACGGGAACCCGGTGTCGGAGGTAATTCGTGTCTGGTAATTCACACTGGAGCTCAGGCCTTAGGCTTCTGCGGCAGGTGGGAGTCCTGTGACAGCATCGCG
Source organism: Strix uralensis (assembly GCF_047716275.1). Lineage (NCBI taxonomy): Eukaryota > Metazoa > Chordata > Aves > Strigiformes > Strigidae > Strix > Strix uralensis. The sequence goes on along the minus strand of NC_133974.1, from coordinate 37,682,987 downwards.
TGGAGTTCAGCAAACTAAATGAGGAAATGATTGTTACCGTCTGTGCAGAAGCTTTTCATTTTATACTAAGTGTGTTTGGGTTGGTCCTGCTGTTTTCCCTTTTCAATATGCTCCATTTTTGTATTGGCACCCGATGACTGCAATGTGGAAGATGCTGAAGGAAGAGAAAATGTCTTGGAGTATGGAGAAATGTGAAAAAGCAGCTTTTAGTGCTGGGACAGCAAATGAGATGGTAACTTGCTACAATGACAGGTAGCTCTGGAAGTATTGGTCAGTGTGAATGGCTCGCTCTCGTTGGTCAAATGAAACGAGCTGGGTAGAGTCGCAGCTTTCATAGTTGCTATTGTGAGTAACCTTGGGCAGTTGACAGAAGAATCAACTCTTTGGATATTTTCTTCATTTTTCAGTTGTCCACACAGCGATGAGGTCTAGGCGATTTTGATGTAAACCCAGAAATACATGGAGTAAAACTCTGGAGTGAATGTAACTATGGACATATTTTGTGGTAGTATGATAAGTGAGAATGTGGGGCCTTCATTACAGACGGGAAGCTCACTGCATCAGCAGTCTTTTCTTTTTCACCCCCCTCCCTTCTGCCATCTGTCAGATAATAAATTAATCTTGTGTTATAGATGGAGAGACCTCACTGTCTTTCACAATTTGCCTTCCCAGCCTATCCTCTGGGTTTTGTCATATTTTAAAAATTAAGCCTGTGTGCATATTTTTTTCTTCTGTATTTAAAACCTGCCAGAATATGAGATCAAATAAAATGCTTGCAGCAGCACTGCATTGTAATCTACCACTGTTTGCTCTCTTTCTCTTGCAACATACAGTTGTTCATAGACTGCCAGGTAGCGTGTGAAAGAGATGCTGTTCTAGCCAATCAGCAGCATTTTCAGATGGATATAAAAATAGGTGTGGGTATAAAGTTGATATCCTTATGGATTACTTGATTTGTTTGGAAAAATACTTCAAGTTCTGATATATTTCCTGAGCTTCAAACATGTTATTTAAGTCTGCATATAGACCATATTTGTTGTAACCAAAAATGAATGGAGGAAAAAAAAAAGAGGTGAAAAAGGCAAGTGTATGTTAGGAATGTAAAGATAAGTAACTTACATTAATACTATATATAGAGCAGACTTTTGCTTCTTCAGAGAATGTTAAGCAGTAGTAGGATGACATTGTGATGACATCTAAAATGTGCTTAAGTCTTTTACTAATTTACTAATGCAAAATTTTTAATTATTGCTCTAAGTTCAGTAGTGTTGCTGTTAACACAGGATTCCACTGTAATGAAGTAATCAGTTGCATTTTGCGTAAGAGGTGGAGAGTTTCTTGTTCAGGTTCTGGATTTCAGCGGGTCCCTGCAAGGATAGTTTTGGATAGAGCCTAAGTCACATCAAAAGCATGTTACTGTTCTTGTTTATACCCAGTAGTAAGTAAAACAAGGTCCTCCCGTAGTTTTCACAGTTGGGTATGGATGTAATATCGCACAATGCAGTTACAAGGTAGCTCCGGATAAAAAAGTGTCATTTATGAGGCAACGCTGCATTGCTGTTTAATGAAATCATATCTTAATGCCCTGAGTTCTGCTTAAATACCTGCTCAGTTCGCTGCTTTTCTGCATGTGTCTTTGTTCAGAAAAAAAGTGTCCATTTGCCATCTCTGAGTGAATATAGGTTAAAATCACGAATTCAGCACTGTTGTGTGAATTCATGCAATTCATCTTTGTGTCAAGAACTATGGCAGTGATATTACTCAACAGAAAACATAAATTATGGCATGCAAGACCATTGCCTAATGTTCAATATCATTAAATAAAAAAACTATACCACGCAGCAAAGTTGCTCAACAAATGATGCCATACCAGTAGCATTACACAATAAATCATACTGAAACACTACCACACAGCAAAATTACACAATAAAATGTGAAGAAATTGTATTCCCACTACTACTCCTACACAAAAACTTCTCATTCATATAAAACCAAATTTACTTATTCTCTCCAGTTCTCACTTCCATTTTTTTATTGGACACTCAAGTCATTCTTTAGCCCTGTCTCAGTATTCATCAGGATTGTCCTGCCAGCAGGTGTTTTCTAATGCTGCTCCAGACTTCTGTGATGAGACTTGTGAAGAACTGTGCCAGAACATCCCACTGAGTCGTTTGCTGCTTTATTTTTGTGCTGTAAAGATTTGGTCTTTTTCCTCTCCTCCTTTGTGCTATTTAAAAAGCAACTGACCTTTTCTGAGACCAAAAAGAACCCCAAAAGACTGAATATATGATGAGCCTAAGTGGATTTTTTTTTTTAAATGATGTCACAATTATTTTAGCATTAAGTGTGCTATCTAAAGCTCTCTTGTTTGTGGTTTTGTTTTTTTGATCTCTCATTTGGGAATAATAACAGTATTCTGTGACTTTTTTTCCCCATATATATTATCAATTACACTTTCAGCCTTAGCTTAATATTTTTGCTTGTTAATTTGTTGAAAAACTACTATTTTTCTCTCCTTCCTTGACTGTCTTTTTAGACCCCTTTCATGAAAGCCTAAAATCCATTGTAACCATATTTTCACCTGAAAAGGCTGAAGGAGATCATTTAGGAAGCCATAAACTTAAAGGAGAGATAGAAGGGACAAAAACATGGTCTTAGCGGTCATCAGGAAAAAAAAAAAAAAAGGTGGTTGGTGGAACAGTTACTATCAGGTAAGATGATCTAGGAATTCCATTATTTCTGTAAGGGCATGGGACTGGTTACTTGTAATAGCTAGGGCAGGGCTTCCTTCTTTTTCTCGGCTCGGGTAGCTGGTTGGGGTTAGATCTGTCAGGAGGGATTAAGGGTGTGATCAGATGACTGAGCAAGTGACTTAAAGGGAGGTTCCAGGCTGAGTCCAGGGGAACTATTAAGGTGAATAACTCAGGACACAATCCAGGAAAGAAAAATGTGGAAATCTCAAAACATGGGTGAAGAAACCATTGGCAGTTGGGGAGGGGGAGTGAGAGACTGTGGCTTGAAAAGGAGATTTGTGAAACCCTGTATCAAAAAGCTTTATTTTAGAAGAACTAGTTAATTTGAATCTATTGAGCTAAAGAACAGAAGGCTTTACCTACTTTGGGTGAGAATAGTTGTTCTTGGAGCTCAAAGTTAAAAGGAGGCAGGGTCATCTCAGCCCATGTGGGACTGCTTTGGAACAGCAACTATTTACAGCTGTTGCAGTTAATAAGATTACAGACTTTTTCCATCAGGAGGAAAGGAGAGAGGAGAAAGATGCAAACTTTCACTTTAGTGGTAGGATAGTCTTCTAGTAGCATCTTGTTCAGGAGAAATATCAATTGTAGCTTTTATTAGATGGGTCCAAAGTGTAGGGCAATGAGGATGTGAAACACACAGCTGCTTGGCCTAGAAGTGAACCAGTGGAGCAGCTTCCCATGGGAACTCCAGTTGCTATAAAAAGTTTTGCAAGAAAGATCTTGGGACTAAGTTAAAAATGCTCAGGAAGTTCAGGTTCAGTTTTTTTCAGTCCAGGGAACAGAACTGGAAGAAAATGTGTTTCTTCTTCTCCCTCATTCTTTTCCCTATGCAGAAACCAAGTGGCCAAAGGATCCTGAAAGTTTATGCTTGAGTAAAGTTCATTGGGGTGGTTAGCAGAACAGTCTGAGTGCAGGTAGTACTTTGTTGTATATGAGAATTTGTGCCAAAGCTGGAGGCAAGTAGAATCCAAATAAAAGTTCTTCAGAGGGTGATAATGGGGAGAGAGAACGAAGGGTGAGATGAAGGTTCATAAAGCCTGTTTCACAGAAACAAAGCAGAATGTGTTCCTAAGCCTTTGGAGGGTTGGCTAAGCATAAGACTTAGTGATTTGACTATGATACTTGTCTGGCAGATACAATTTTCTTCTCAAGGGAACTGTTTTTTCTATCTGTGACTGGGTAAAACACAAGGATTAGGTAGACAGGAAGAAACACACCAGAAACTGGGGAAACTAGTGTAATTGGGTTTGGCTGTCTTGTAGCAGAAACACAAAGAAAAACCTGTGGCAGAAGCAGCACCAGGAGGAATTGGTTACAGAAGTAAAGAATGTTAAAGGCTAGATTATGTGAGTGTATTGTCAACCAAACTCAGCAAAAGGAACATCCCAGTTTACTTGATTTGTTCCATTAAGCATCACATTTAACTGCCTGTCAGTGGAGGGAGGGACTTCATTAATGAAGAAAAAACAGCTCTTGGTATTGAAGACAATTTGCTGGGTGTTTGAAGGAAATTACACCCATGTTTCATCACCAAGAGATTTTATCAGATTGCGGAATTTGAAAGACAGATAATCAGAACAAAACAGATACCAAGCACCTTTGGAAATAGAAACATCAGACAGAAAAGTATATTACTGAAGTGGAAACGTCTGCTTAGAGATTTTGGATCACTAAACTTGAAGAACTCAAACCTGAGGGAGTAGCCTGAAGCAAAGCTAACACTATGGATGAAGAGCCGAGTTGTGAGTGGAAGACTTCTCTTTCCTAACGTAAAGGAGGAGGAGTTGTAGGTGACCATCTGCAACTCTCAGCTCCAGCGAAGAGATGAACCAGAAAAAAGCTCTTTGAAGAGCACCAGCAAGAATGTGATATGAAGTTCTGTTTGAAGACTCATCAGCATATTCTGGAAGGAAAAGCAAATGTTTGGACAAAATGGCAAGAACATAACTAAACTTCTGAAAATTCCTCTTAATGGAGTGTAGATAGAATGTCTTGAAATCTTTGGAGGAAGGAAGATGTTATGAATACTCTTAAAGCAGATTCCATGGAAAAAAGTTGGGAAACGGCTTTATACAGAATTTAGCCAAGCTGATTGCATGATCTTCGTACCTACTTCAGAAGGCCAAATGACTAGATGTTTAAAATTGCAGCACACTGTAAATTACTATTGTGGAGTTCTCAGCAGATCATGTTTCTCAGCTAAGGCTGCATGCCATTAGTGAGGTGCAAATTAGCATGTGGTTCTGGAGCCACGTACTGCAACAAGAGGTGAAGAATTCTTGAGCAGTTGAAATATCTGTGGCACGCTACAGATGCATTCATCCTGGGGACTGCACTGGTTATGTAAATTGATTGAGCATAGTGGATGAACTAGGTAGCTGTCTGTAGTTAGAGAAACTGGACTAGAAATTGATCATGGTAGTCATTCTGTATTTATGCTGTGCTTGGCATGAAGAGGCAGGTAGCAGGGCTATGGTTATGCCTGTGGAAGACCAGAAGAGGTTGTATGCAAGGCAGCTATGCTATATTATGCTGTGCAACCAGGAAAGATTGTCAAAGGCTGCATAAGGATGGTTAGTAGAGAAAGATGTAGGAAACATAGGATGTAGTTCCTTTTAAGGTCTTGTAGATCTGGAGCCATGAGGAGTGGGTGAGACAAGACTCCACTTTTTCCTCTGCCAGTCCAGACAGGTTTTTGGAGTTACTTGATTCATATGGAGAGGATTAAGGGAGCGTTTGGTTGAAAGGTGAATGAATGAAAAGGCTCCAAGCGAACATGGAGAGAACTTTTGGAGGAAGAATTTGCTAGGATGCAAGACTAGGGGGGGAAAAGGATGTGGTGTATACTGAAGAGTTTTTTGAGGTAAGGCAAATGGCGCTAAACATGAATGGCCTGAAAAACTGGAGCTAAATGGCCGTTCGTTTAGCTAGAAAGAATTGGCCGTAAAAAGAATGAGGGCTTTGGCTTTTAAAGAGTGTTGGTATGAGTGGAGTGTGCATGGAGCACAGAAGTTGGTGTGCTTGTAAGGGCAGATCTGATCCATGGTTATACCTGTGGAAGACCAGAAGAGGTTGTATTCAAGGCAGCTATGCTGTATTATCCTGTGCAATCAGGAAAGATTGTCAAAGGCTGCATAAGGATGGTTAGTAGAGAAAGGTGTAGGAAATGTAGGATGTAGTTTGTAGAGAAGGTAGGACTTCCCTGACTAGTGAACTGTTACATGTTTTGCTTTGGGCTTTGCTTTCTCAGGCTGTATTTGGAAACGAAGTTGAAGCTACCATTGCATTTCATAAGGAACTCGTGTGGGACTATCTGACTGACATCTCCTTTAGGAAGATGTAGATGTGGGGTGCATAGTTTCTGGATCTTGTTTAGGTGGCAGGTAAGTACAACTGTGCTCAGTTTTGTCAAGACTCAAGTGCTTCTGAGTGTATGGACTTCAAGGTCTTGTGGCATTTTAAGGACATAAATGAAGGCAGCTCTGAAATTCAGGCCTGCCAAGACTTAGGTGTCAGCTCTATGGGGATTTCCAGGACTGAACCCTCGACTGGAGGTAAAGCAATAAGTAGCTCCAAGGCAAGCATAGAGATGAATTGATTGCAGCGTGTTTTGCATTAACTCCCATTGTGTGTGCTTGGATCTCAAGATAAACATGAGCTAGCTTACCTTTTGCTCGTGGAAGGTGAGGGGGTATAAGCTACCTCAATTTGGCTTGCATTTGATGCAAGGTAATGGCACACCTGTGGGCATTAACTGCTCTTGGTTCTGTCAGATTAACTCATTTATATGCCTGCAACTCAACTCCTTTCTTTATGTACTTGAATAATTTCAGTGGTTTGATCCTTAACTCCTGCCCTGGAGCGTTCTCTCTCTCTGTGGCATTGTGTCTGCTTGTACCATGCGTTTCTTCCCTAGTTTCACTCTATCCATCCACCTCCCACATGTACTCCTCTGTTTCAGCATAATTGTGGACGCTTGACCATTTGATTTGTTTCCATCATATTTTCATATTCCTCTTATCTCTTTCTGCAGCATCTCAAAAGCATCTTCTTCCAGCTCTTGTATATGTTATACTTCAGTTTGCATGCTTGACCATGGTGATTTTCTATTATTTTTTTTCTTTTTTATCTGCTTACAGATACCATCTCCTTGATTCCCTCTCCCAGCAAATAAGAGAGATTGTTTTATTGCTTTCTAAATGCTCACAGGATGTTGCTACAAGAAGGGAATTTATAACCCATGTTTTTCACTTTTTCTGTTGAGCCAGTAAATCTTCTCTCTAGACAAGATTTTATGTCCTTCTATTCCTAGAGCATCATTGTAACACCTTGTTTTTAAATGGTTTAAGATACTGTAAAGGAAAAAAAAATAGGAAATGCAGGTGCTAAATTGAATAGCTGGGCTGTAAGTACGAGATGTCATAACCATATTTTCGGGGTATGCATTTAATATTTAGTGGTTTACCAGGAACAGATATGCCCAATAGAAATAGTTACACATATAGTACCCCAAAATGCTTTCATATTTAGGTCAGATTTTCTTCTATTCTGTCTAATCTCAGATTCAGTGATCCATGAATTTTTGATCAAGAGTGAGAAACTGCATTGCAGAAAACACTGGAGAAGCTTAGATTTGGGGGCCATATGTTACCATGAAAGGTAACATGGCTGTTAAAGAGAAGAGACGTAGTTGTATCAGTCATTTGCGTATGGCATTATCTAGCTGCCAAATTGATGATTTTTCTACTGCATACTTAGTGAGTGAAAGATTCAGACACTGATCGTTCTTCTGGTCATCTTTAGGTATAAGAACATTTTCTCATTCAGTTCATGCTTTGAAAATCACCAGTTAAAAATTAGTCTCTTTTTATGGTCATTTGTCATTTTTGCTGATGTCAAAGGCATGTTGAGGAAAAAAAAAATCTAAGTGTTTTGCAGTAATATTTTTCATTGGAGGCTTTGACTGATGTATTTGTGTTAGTCTAATGGAAGACCTAATGTACCTCACAACTGTAAATTTTACTTCTGCCCCTGAACTTTGAAGATAAGAGCGAATATATTTCAATAACTCCTTTTGTAGTTTTTACTCACAACATAATTCCTACCTCATTCATCCTTCTGTAAAACCAAATTGATGAGCAGCATCTTCATGCTGATGCAAACAGAAAAAGTGGGTAGTTTATCAGAGAGACTTCTGTGCAGCTTCTCATAAATGTTCTCAAGTAGTTTTCTGGTATTGTTTTTAGGTAGATTTCACTTGCTATTGCTGGTTTTCATACATGTTCAGTCACTGCATCTAGGAGTCTCTAAATGCGCATCTGCAACCCCAAATCATTCTGTTTTATGAGAGCAGCAATATAAATTGTTTACATTTGCTATGTAGTTAAGCATCAGTATCCTTGTACTGTGTTACCACAGTAGCAAGACATACATCAGTGCTGAACTTACTGTCCTGTGTATGCTGAGTATGTAACACATGTCTCTACAGTGGATAAGGCCTTGCAGAGTTATTATTAAACTGTTATTAATAATCCTTCAAATTTTTCAAGGTTGTTATCTTCTAACTGAGGGAATCTAATAAAAAAATCTGTCTATGGAGAAGATTTATGCGGTGATCATCCTCTGAATCACACTAGATGGGCCAATAGTCTAATCTGTTATTGCAACATTGAATGTGCATAAATCCTGTGTTTGTATTACTGCTTACTGACACCCCTACAACTATTTTCATAGTACCAAAACCCACCACTTCTGTGTGGAGTAATGACATCTCCAGTCTGAGCTCTCCAAAATAGTTTTGGCTAAGACCAGAGAAATTTGAATAAAAGTTTCAATTTTAAAAAAAAAAAGTGTGGAAGGAAAGCTTATTGAAGTGTGTTTTATGCAGCACTTTTATTTCTTTAGAAATACAGAGTCATGGGCTGGTTCATAGAGTTCTGCAACTAGTTCATAAAATTGCATCCCATGGGTTGGTTGTTTTTTTTTTTTTTTTCCATCTGTTTTCTTCATCTATTTACTCCATAACTTGTAACATTTAAGAAAAGACATGCAGGTATCACTGCACTAGGAATGCATCTTGCTTTTGTGATCTTTGGAGAAGATGTGACAAACAGAAGAATGCTACGTGCCTCAAGGGCTTACTATCTTCCAAATCTTGTGTAAGCTTCAGTGAGGATTATATTTTTATTATTCCTTGAAGCAGAGTGTTTGCACTGTCCTCACAAATAATCATAATCAACAGAGGATGTAAATCAAAAATAACTTGAACAAGTCAATCTCTTAGACTTGAAAATCCTGCAACTTGATGGTGAATTGATATGGCTCCTGAACTTCATAATAATTCCATTATTATCCTTGTCTTGAAACAAGTGTATCCTGTAACTGCTGTGTACAGGCACAGAGACAATATGGTATTAGTGACTGAATGATGGGAGTCTCAAGAAGACTAGCATGCTAGTTAGAATAACATGAATACTAGCTAAAATACATCTGACCTTTTAACAACAAATTTGGGCTAGGTATTCCTGTTATTTTAATGGGAGTTTATGGAATATATGCATATTACACAGGTGTTCATTAGCTCCAGGAGATGTTCTTAGCTGTGTAGTATTTTGATTTTATTTTGCTGTATATAGGTTTAAAAAAGACTAAACAGTCAATTACAAAGCCCTGAAATCTAAAACAAAACTACAGCTGGTTATAGGCAGTACCTGTTAGTCTTGTCTGTAGTCCTTTTGGTTTTGGGGCAGGCACCTCTCATTTCTGAGTGCAACAGGATTTGTACAGCTTCATTGGCAAACTCTTAAAATCTGTGGATTTTGTTGTTTTGTTTTTCAGAGTATATGTTTTCATTATTCATGGGGCTTGATACTGAATATTTTTATTCTTGCATCTTAGCTAAATGTTTCATAGCTTGTTAAAATGACAGTGATTTGCCATAAATGTTGATGTCTCTTGTTCTCAGCCCAAAGTTGTTTGTTCTTGGCTAGCTAAAGCTTGAGGGTAGACAAAATACTTGGATATTTCCATTCATTCTTGAAGATCAAAGTAAACATGTTTTCTCCGTACTGTTCTGTATTTTAAAAAATTACTTAAGTCAGGCCACCTGTTGTGCTTTTTTGTGCCAGGTTTTAGGAAACTGTTACGTGGCATTGTGAGTGTGTCATCCTTAGCTTTACCAGTAACACACCTATTCATTTTCTTGCCAATCATAACCACCACTGGTGCTATGATGTTATTGTGATAATACAGAATTCATCTGTGATGGAAAGTGGTGGGGACTTGATTGGTGTAGTTAATTTTCACTGTCAGGCTGATTTAAATGTTTGTAGAGGATCCAGAGAAGAGCCATGAAAATGATTAAAGGTTTGGAAAATACGCCTTCAGGTGAATGAAATAAGGTCTTTCTTTAAACAAAATAAAACACATTTTTAGAAAAAAGCAGCTAGTGAGTGACCTGATAGCTGCTTGTAACTACCCAAATAAGGATGAAGAAAAAAAATTGGTAAAAGATGGGTCTTCAGTCTAGCAGAGAAAAGTATCACTAATTGGTTAAAGTATAATCCTAAATCCTTGGGCTTTAGGGAGCAAATGTATGCAGTGGGTCTAGTTAACATCTTACAGCAAGCTGTTATATGTTCTACTGGGTTCTCTGTCTCTGAAAAGACATATTCTATAGTAAAATGGGAAATTCTTCTGAGGAAGATCTCTTAGCTAAAATGTGCATTAAGGGAAGTTTCATGGCCTTTGATTTGTAGATTATACTAGATTGCAGTGTTCCTGAGTTAGGTACAGGTATCTTTGGCCCTGTCAGACTCCGTAGAAGTACCCATAGTGCCAGAGCCTGCAGACATTGCCAGGTTTGATAGGCGAGATAAAGGTGAGAAAGAAGCATAAACTGGACATTCCTTGTGTCCCAATCCTTTTGCTTTCCTGCAGCAATCTGTGCACAGTCCCTCCTAGGAGGACATAGACTTTTTTCTGATTGAAACAGGAGTGAGACTATAGGCAAATTATTTTAGTTTGTGCGCTAGATTCAATCCTCTATCATAGGATTTCTCATAAAGAAACTTGATAAACTGAGTTAATTGCACATATTGCACTCTAATCTTCAATGAATAATCAATATCAAAGCAGACAATTCAAGCAAGGGACACTTCTAAAAGAATCATTTTGGGCCATATAAACTGCTTTATTAAAATTGTAATTAATAAGTGAATAGAAAAATTTAACTTCTGTAGGTATTCAGTCCAAAGATATATGGCCTCTCAATTTTGATTCTGCAATAGTACTTCTCTGACAGTCTTCAGTCTCGAGTTGTGCAGCCCATGTAGTTAGTCATGTACTGCTTTAAAGGCTAAGTTTATTGCTGTTGTTGTTCTATCCGTACATTCTGAGGTTTTAGTCAAAGACTGAGCTTTTTTCTTGGAATGTCTACAAACTTGTAACAGTGAATGTACTTCTAAGTGATTTTGATGTGTTACTCCATTTAGTTTAAAAGCATAGGGTCTAATCATGTAGATGCCTATCTGAGTTTAATTTTAGCTGAGCCAGTCTGCAGTGGTTGTATAGCCACAGTGAACCTTATATTCACATTTAAATATTTACTGGACTGAGCCAGTATTTCTAATACAAATGCAGAAAAAGAAGTATGTTGTATAGAATATTAATCCCTAACCAGAAAGCAGAGAGGGAGAGGGGGGCACTAAAATACTGCTAAGGTATTTAATTTGAAAGCTTTGTAAACATTTTAAGGTGTATGAAGTTACGTTTCTCACATGTTTTCTTGATATCTGTTTTCATTTTGTAATATCCTTCAATTATAGTGCTAGTGGAGCTAATAAGATATGGGATATTCTTAAATAATTAAAACAGTGTAGTTTGTAGAACAGTACTCCAGTTAGATAATACTGGTTTGCCTGCCTTATATCGTGGAATTAAAATTTCACTTGTTTAATTATATCTTTCTTAAACTTGAGATTGAGCTTTGAGAGGACTTCTTGTTAAAATAAACTGTGTGATCTGCAGAGAGCTCTCCCTGTTAAGAACCACTTTTAAACAGTCACCATCATTTCTGCAGTGTCTTTAGAAATGTAATTGGACAGATGGATGTGCTGGATTGGCACTGTAAGTGTCTTTGCGCTGAGAATAGTATCAATAGCTATTAATAACTTTGAAAGGCTCTCCAGATAAATTAGTGAGTAGCGACCTTATAGCTAAGGAATGCATATAATGTTTAAGTGAAAATAAAGACTTACTAAGTATTGCTTTTGAATCTAATATGAATGCAGGGAAATTCAAAAGTAATGTATTTTGGTTATGTATTATTTTCTCTAAAACTAATACTAAAAGCAGATATAGTCACCATTGCACTGTTTCAGGATTTTTCCTGATGAATGTAGGAGCAACTGTGCTGTGCATTTGTTTGCTTATTCTTGAAGTTTGTGCTTCTTGATGAAAGAAAAGAAAATGATCATAGGCTCAGTAATATGCAGGAAATTTAACCATCTGAAATCCTCTCTATTGGAAAGGAAATGCTGAACCACATTTAACAGAAGCATTTGCTATTAAAACACTTATAGTATGTTTCATGGAGGTTTCACCATCAGTGCAGCCTTACTTATTGAAGTTTATCTTCATTTGCGTTCTATATTTCAATGTAGGTCAATTATGTCCTCTTTGGACGTTACCAGGTAGGATATTCAGTCCTTTTCACTGGTTCTGCTCTTGTTCTTGCTTTGGAGGAAGAAATCTGAAGTTTTTATGTGTGTATTTCCTGTTAATTGCCCCATGTAAAGAATTAAATCCTGCAAGGGTAGGTGCCTCAGGGCAATTTCAATTATTTATATATATATATATGTATAAGTTCTATTTCTTGTCTTGTCTTTGCAATGTGAAACTTTAAAATGTATATACACAAAATGACAGGAAAACCTTGTGTATATAAACATTTCATATTCTTTCCTTAAATAACAGTAATTTTCTATCAGGAACATGTTAGCAGCTACCTTATTCTACTTTGGATTCACCTTTATGATTGAGTGCAACTTTAAATGTTTGTTCTTTCTCCCACCTTACAAAAAAAGCACTGTACTCTACAGCCTGTGCCATCACAACAGACATTTTATTTGTGATCGAATTAGAATCTGGGTCTTAGGATTTGAAAGATAAATGCATTAATCCCCTGAAAGATTCAGTCGGTCTCTGTCAATTCTAATCAGGTAAAGGCATTGGTCATTTTGCTTCAAAGCAGTTGGAGGGATTTTTTAATTCAGGGAGCTGGCCTTTTTATTTCAAGCTTATTTCATCTTTCAGGTAATAATGTACTTATAGCGTGTGAAGTACTACAGGATTTAATACACTCATATGTCCCCTTAAGCTGTAGACAGTTCTCTGTAATTTGCAGAAATCATTTGTGGTCATCAGCACCAGCTAGTATGTAGGACACAAAATTATGCTGCTTTTGCTAAAACAAGGTGGAGTTGTGAGGGAGGAGGGTATTGGAGTAGCTTGGGAGGTTTGTCTCTTAAGGAGATGACTTAAGAGAGTGAATTTATCTTGGTTTGGAAGAGGATATCCGAAAAGAAGTTCGGAACAAGGGTCTTTCAGCATGTAATTGTGTTTTCTGTGTAGAACACAGACAGGCAGGCTTGCCTGGTAAACTGAAATGAAATTGGTTTTGTAATACCTTCTGTGCAACAGGAATGGTGCGTGCAGCTGGTTTAAAACTGAACAAGTTACTTTGCATTATCCAGGCGAGATCTTGTGATGAACAAGTTTCTAAATCTCTCAAGTTCTGGGATGGATAGTAGCATGTTTTCTGATGCCACAGTATTAGTAAAAAATAATCATGTGCGGAGTCTCCTAAATGCCCTTAAAATAAATGCAAGGTGGTATTCTTAGTTAGCACAGTAGGAAATAGAATAAACTCTTTGACTATTGATACGCTTCTCTTTTGGCCAGGATGTACTCCAGAACTGATTTGCCTACTGTGTTCTCTCTCATACAGGTATTTTGTGTTCAAAAGGTCATGCCCCCAAAATCCCAATCCAACAGATTCCCTGGGCAGTGTGTTATGCGGTCTGTATCAGTAAGCTGTGCTTTTCTTGCAAATACTTTAAGACTTGTCTTTGAGATGTGGTGGCCCACTGTCCAAAAACCTTGTGCAAATGAAAAGTAACAGGTTGAAACCATGGTACAGGTATGGAGGTGTAATGCCAGCTGCCCAGGTGCTCTTATGTTGTTGTCACAGTTAACTAAATAGATCTCTTGGTTTTCTCCAGTTAAGTTCTTCAATTTGTAGTATTTGTGGAAAGTAGGAGAAAGAATTGTTTACAATGCTGATGAAGTGTGAGGCAAAGACCACTTGCAGCTGGACTTTCATAAAAGTTGTCCTGTTGTCTTTCCTTTCACCTCTAGTGAATCCTTGTTCTTCCCTCTAGAGATCTTTGTCTCCTGTCACCAAAAGAAATCTGGAATAGGTCATAGTTTCTTATTTTCAGCAGTGGATGGTAACATTCAGCTTCTGGGTAAAATTCAAATCTTCTTCCTTTTTCACGCTTTTCACATTGTCACTTTAGCATTCAGCATCCCATGAAACGCTGGGTTAGAAAATAGAAGACAGATTCTCTAGTATGTCCTTGCTTCTTTATATTGCTTAGTGCAAGAAGGCTGGGAAAGCAACCAGGCCTCTTGCCTCACCTGCTCTTAACTTGTTGCATGCTACAGTGTCTGAAGTGAGATGTGGATTTGATTAAAGCATGTCGCACATCAGCTATTCCCAGAGCTGTCTCTTAGTTAAGATTAAGTGACACCTTTCTTCTTGCTTGGTGGAGATGAGTCTTTGCCCATTACCATTATCAGGTGGATGTTGAGGTTCTCCATTTCTCTTGTCTTTTAAATGATGTTATCTTTTACTTTTAAATTCAGATTGGTAGAGGAATTGCTAAAAACAAACAGGAACTAAAGTGTAAGGGAGATACTACTGTAATAATTGCAACGCAGTGGTGTGATTTCAGCTTCAATAGGTAACGTTCTGTGAAGTCTGGAAAATGGGGCTGTTCCTTTACATCCCAAGACACTCAACTGTACTATAAAGCAATTGTTCTTGTGTTTTACAGAAAGTACATTATATTGTAATAGAAGTGTCTGTTCCAGGGACTTGCTGAAAAGTAAGAGGTAACTGACTGACTTCTCTCACTGTCTTTAGTTCTGTTTTGCTGCCTGTGTTTCTACAGTCAATCTGAATTTTTTTACCACTCCTCCCTGTACTCCTTGCCCTACCTTGCCCTTGACTTCTATCAGCAGCTGTGGTCGCAAGGCTGACTCCTGTCACTCTGGCAGCATCAGCCTTGCTGGAGGTTTCTGTGTACTAGGATGACTTCTCTCTTCTGATATTAACAGCCATAATGGAAGCAGCTAGGCTGGTTTCTCTTTCTTCTTTTCTGCTACTTTTTAGGCATCCTAGCATCTTGCTTGCAATGTGCAGATCAAGTATTGTTAAATCAACTGGAAGCAAGAAGCATCAGTGCCATGCACACTGTCTTTCTGTAGATCACAATACGTGTTGTTTATTAGAAATAGAGGGTCTCATGAAATCTGCTCCTAAAATGAGGTTCTAATTATGATCTTAAGGGCAACCAAGGAAACGAGAGAAAAGTGGAGGAGTAATGGCAGTGCTGTTCTGTACTTTTTTCACTGCATCAGAGTTCCTCATTTTGTAGATAAGAAGGGTTTTCTAACTTACCTGTTAGTATGCCTGGGATCAGGAATTAATTTATGGTATAGGTTCTTTTCACTGTCTTTGGGTTACCATGAAGAAAAACAGTTCTCCAAAAGAAACTTGTCCTCTAGGTAAGTCTGTGGGCAACTGCATTGCTATTTATGAGTTTGCTCACAAATGACTGAAGGCAGGTGTGTTTAGATGTCTGAGCTTCCCAAGGAGCCCTGTGGTGTGATTTCCATCTGAACTCCAACTGGCCTAAGCATCTGGAAAATAATCCAGTTAGTATTGTAGAGCTGTGCAGTATCTGAAGTATTGATAGTTATGGAATAGTTACCTTGTATTTCTTGCTATAACTAGAGATTAACCTTCATATGGTGGGGTGGGGGGAAGGAAACACTGAGTAAGGAGATGTCACAGTAGTCTCTCCCTTCCCCTCTCTGTAGCAGAGCCATCTTCTAATCGTAGATGTCACTGGTTCATCATGCTCAGAGTGCTTTTTTGATACAGATCCACAACTTAACATAGCATATTCTGGGCCCTAGAATATGTGTAACTCTGGATCCCATGAGTGACTGAAAGAGACTGTAAATAAAACCTTTGTCTCCCGTATAGCAGCACAGATTACTCTAACTAGAACCATCCCTTTAAACTCTTTTATTTAGTTGTTTTCCAGTAACGTTAGTATTCTGTCTGAAACATATGAGACTGATCTACATCAAATAGCAAAGGTACTTGGTTAACATCATACAACCTTTATAAAAAATAATAGGAGGCTTCCTGGTGCCTAATTTTAAACTAATAAAAGCTGTTAATTTTGTCAGTATTTTGCCAGTTTTGTGTATCTTGTCACTTGCAGTGGTGCTGAATATTTGGTTACGTTGCCACTGCAGTCACTATTCATCATAAGCAAAATTGGTTTGGGGGGGATTAGTGGGTTGGGTTTGGGCTCACGTGATTCTGTTTGCTTTATTGTTTTGGATTGTAGAACTGAACAATAGAACTTGCATGACATAATGAATCTCTGTGTGAGTTAATGTGATATAGTGGGTTTTTTAAAAGCTATTTTCTTTAACCTTCCTGGAAAGAATGAGTGTATTGTGTTTCTACTATCTGATGCAGCTATTCCAGGAGATAACAATACTTAACAAATGCAATGCTGAAAGTGATGATGAAATATATTTTTGTCCAGACCTTGTTGACTCCTTCTGTTTGCTTCATCCCCCCCAGACAAACGTGTTGATGATTGGCCCTTGATGCAGTCTCCATTTCCAACACTGACTATAAGCACTATTTATCTCCTCACTGTCTGGCTGGGCCCCAAATGGATGAAGACAAGAGAACCCTTCCAGTTACGTTTCCTGTTGGTTGTTTACAACTTTGGAATGGTTCTACTCAACTTCTTCATTTTCAAAGAGGTGTGTATGCCCTCTCGCAGGAGGGAATTCCTGTTTAAGTCTGAGGGTGTCTACAGATTGTAAAATGAAAATAATCTTACATATTCATGATGTCTATTGAGGGTGAATGTTTTGCACAGACTTTTAAAGCTGAGTTTGCCTTTGATGTGAGTATTTCTGTAGCTGGGTACATTCTGTTTAAGAATAAATGCACTAAAATGAGTCTGTAGAGAGAATGTGTGTACTAGCTATTCCAAGTTGTTCTTAGATGTATATTAGTGTGAATACTGGACAGATTAACTAAAATCTGTACAGATTTAACACTTGTAACTGATTTTTTTTTTTTCTGTTTAGTAATCTGAAGGGGTGTCAGAATGTATTTGTTAGAAATTGAGCTGTTTGGTGCCTTCCATGTATGTATTGTTTTTAGAAATTCAGATGTCTGTTGTCTGTAGTGAGGAAAAGTATCTTGTCTGTAGATTATTTTTTAGAATAAGAATAAAAATGAGCTGTATCTTTAAATAAAAATGATACAGTCTCCTAATACTTGGTTTGCAATGTTCTGAATGTGTTAATTTAAATAAATTTCAGTGTTGCTGCATTTCTCCTTTGTTAGATTTTTCTGTACAGAAGAAGTGACTAGAAACAATGCAGTGGATCAGCTCTTTATCAGTAGCTAAGTGGGATTACTTAACAGTTTGCTAATCATTATTCAAGGATAGCTGTCCAGAATATAGCTGATGTTAAGGAGTAGTTTATGCTGCTGTGACTTTGCTCATGTGGATTGAGAGTCTTCTTCCTGGAAGACCTTGAATTATAAATTTGCAAAATCCATATCCAGAAAGAAGCAAATGAACAGAGCAGTTAAAATTACAGCATTGCAAAATTCTTTTTGTGGCTGGTCTGTTCTGTACTTTTGCCAAGAAAGCATGGCATATCTGATGATGATCTGCATATTGACCCCTCCCCAGAGCTTCTGTAATAAAATCATGAACTAATTTCAGCCTTTTTTTAAGACATGGTAAAATTTTAGCCATCGCACCTCGGTTGTCATTTTGTCTAAATTGTTTCCTTGCACTATTCAACTGAGTAATAAAATACTACAAGTACAACAGAATTTAATGCTGACACCCAAGGATAGTTGTGTGAATGGATGAAATCCAATCATCTTGACAGGTTAAAACTGAAAATCCTCTGAAATGAATTCTGCAGTGTTTTTGGCATGTCTGTCTTTTTTCACTTATTCTTTTAAATTGGTTTGTTTTATCTATAAACTGAATTATACCAGACTTGTGGTCAATTAATTTTCAAGCCTGTGTTGCTTAAAGTATAACACATGTGTTTGTATGGCATTTCCAAATCACTGAATCGACATAAAAACGAGTGGGACTGCAAGGATGCCTTTGCTGCTGGTAGGCTGAAAGCTCATAAATTTAGACACAGGCTGAGGTTCTAGTTTCCTGCTATGTGTCTTTTCTTGATCTTAGAGACTGATAGGAGGAAGGTGTTCAAGTTTCAATTGCTCCCTTTAACCAGGCAGCTTCTGCTTCAGTCTACATGAGGTTTACAGTACCAGTGTGCCACTGTTGTAATTCACATGAGTAATGTAATTGTAATGAGTAAAATGATACACAGTTTGTGTTTTGTGAATGACTACAAAGCTTCCAGGTATTGCTGAGGACAGAATTTGAATGTGAAATGCCTTTAAATGTTATTTAAATAATCATCCTGATGGCAAGCTGTATTCATCTGTGATAACTTATGTTAAAAATATAAGTCCATAAAGCACTGCTAGGTTGTCTAGTCCAAGACTGCCATATGTTGGACTCAAATTCAGATACAAATTAGAAGCAAATTTTTCTTAGAACATGCAGAATTCCCATATGCTTAGCCCCTATTTTGCCACAAAATCTTGAATTTCTTATTCTACTTTGAGGCAGTCTGATGAAGTCAATTTACTGCCTTTTGCCAAGGGAACCTTGGTCAAATTACCCAGTAGGTCACAGTAGTGATTGGTTAGTTTCTTTAACAGTGCAGACTAAACTGTTCCCTGCTCTTCTCTGAAATTATCAAATGTGCTTGTACCTGTGGAGGACCATGCTGGAGAGTAGTGGTGTTACAGCAGTTTGTAAATGGACTTGAATGATGCAGAAGTAGTTCAATTTCTTTCTTAGGATCATTTCTGTGTACAGTTCTTTCACTTCCCTACTTTAACAGACATGTGCAGCAAGTAATTCTAGAGTTTCACAAGGTTTTGTGTGTTGGTTTTATCTGGATAACGCTTGTCTCTGCACCTCACTGCACTCCTAGTGCTGTGTGCAAGATGAGATACTGAAGTAAACTCGAGTTCACTCTAAATAAGATGGAAGTCAGGTTAGCGGTAAGAATAGTCAGTGCCTACCCATGTTTATTTTGGCAATCTTTTTGTATCACCCTTCTTTACTTTTACAGCTCACAATTTACAGGTTATATCTGCTCCACTGCTGTCTTGTTTGATCCTTAACAGGGTGGGATTACCTGGCTTTAAACAATCTTGGATCATAACATTTATGAATGTCAAGAGTAGAAGTATTACTTGAACCTTGTACAGCTCTAGGCAAGTGTTCTTCTCTCCAATGGGAACTTGCTCAAATGTCAAGTTTATCTTCTTCTGTTCAGGTTATTGTAATATGCTTTATTTTGAATTGGCCCTACAGGAGCACTTCGTGTGCTTTAGGCCATTTCTGTTGGCACAAAATGGGGAACTTTTCTTCATTCTGTTTCTCTCAATATGTTTTATGGGTGCTCAGCATTGGCTGTTCGGGGGTGGTTTTTTCCTGGATTTTGATTGGTATACTGTTTTAAGAATAGTAGACCAAATTTATCTAATCCCTGTCTCTCAAATCCATCATGGGAATAGCGTTTCTGTCATTCATAGTGAAAGCAATTAGTTATTTTTTGTTTCTGAAGCTAGAGCCGTCAGAGGGAACACTCATCTTTGAATAGCTTAAAGTCATACTGGAATTTTTACTAATGTGTACAGTAATGTGTACTAATTATCTGGGAAGAAACATGCAGGGGAAAATGAGTACTTTTTAATTTACAAGGAAAAAAAAGGTACTGTGTAACAACAGGTAGTTAGAATTAAATACTGGCTTTCTTCAGTAGTATTCTCAGGACTGATAAGGATTTTAAAAAATATTTCTTTTCAGGTAAGTTTGATGTAGCAAGAGATTGCTGATAGTTGTTATGAACATGTTTTATGTAGCGTCTTTCCCCTCATGTATGACTTTAATATTTTCAGCTGTTTTTGTCATCAAGAGCTCGAGGGTACAGCTATGTCTGCCAGACTGTGGATTATTCAGATAATGTTTATGAAGTTAGGGTGAGTATTTCTTTTTTGTATTTGTATATGAATGTGTGTAATATATAGCACTATGTGATGGTTTTAAGTCTTACCTGAAAATAGTGTTTCCAAAGTTCTGCTGTCAGCCATGACTGTATCCGTTATATTCTCACAGACTACTTCAGGTTTGACTACGTTGCACTTAACAGGTTTAATCAAAGTGTATCAGTGTATTTGCATTAACTTTCATCTGACTGCTGCAAGTACAGGTAGTCTTAAAGATACCATCCTTGGCTTCATTTGTGGTTGTACAATCCAGGATAAACTTTGTATACATACTTTGGTTCCTAGACATTGCTGAAGTTTATGATACCAGGATAACCGCAGTAAAGGTGTAGTGTTCTAGCTAGATCAAAGCAAGTAATATTTGTCAGCATATACTGTGGTTGCACTTCACTCATACTGGTGAGGCAACTTTTTGTCTCCTTTACCCATGTTTGGCTTCATGAGGTCTTGCTGGCTTCTGGCAAATGCACTATCGGTACATTTCATTGTAGAAACTTAGATTTCAAATGTGTGTTTTTTGGAAAGTATTCAAATTATAATCAAAGTGCAGATGCTTGTTGGTTTCTGTAACAGTGTTGATTAGCTCATGTTCTGAGTCTTATCTTCTGGCAGAGCTGACACTTGAGAATCTCTTGGCTGTTCTTGCAAGTTTCACCTACAGATTAGAACGTGTTCCTGAAAATGTAATGAAAGTGTGTTATAGTATAAATACATTTAATATTTAATAACACATTTTTAAAAGTGTCTGTCTACAAGATGGCTGTTCATGGGTAGTATTACTTAAAAGCTTGTGCACATGGCAGGGGTGGTAGTGAGAAGGACAGTTTTGAGTCTTACACCTTATGTATAATGGCTAATATTGCAGAACAGCTCTGTGTAGATTTTTATTGGCTTTATGGCAGTTACCCATCTTTTACCTTTGACAATACTTGCACTCACTATTTCAGTCGCTGAAATACTTCTGTTAATAAATTTGTTTAAAAACAAAGTCTAGACAAGTATAACAAATGCTTGACAGGTTGTTTTTTTTAATAGATAAGCAAAATAGGATGCCCTTGTACTCAGCTGGGTGACATTGAGGACTGGTATGGCATATATTGAAGGAATTTTTATATTAGCTAAGTAATTACAAGAGGTAATGACTTTTAGTACGCAAAAATTCTGTTTTGTAGCCTCACTTTTAGGTGCACTTGTTTGTGGGAAGCTGTGGAGGGATCAGACCTGCTCAAAAGATTTATCTTCTGTTTAGTTCATTATGCCAAATGAAGCATTATTATACAATGAAATAAAGGCAAAATCATGTGCACAATGTATTTATTACATAATATGTCCAGAAAAGAAAGGTTGCTCTAGCAATATCTACTCTTTGGATTTCCTGACTTTTTGATTTTTTTGCAAAGTTATGAATTTGCATAAATTCTAAAGTTTTAAGTTGTAACATTCAGTTTGCAACTGAGAGAGTTAAAGAAGCACGGAAGATTGAAAAACTTCTCTCAAGTTGTGCAGCACCTGTATAGTATGTTACCAGTCAAGATCCTTATCTTGATCATTATCTGGTAGTTCTTTTGAATGAATTCTCAATTTAGGTAAATAAGTTGAAAGTAGAAAACTATGCTGTCCACAAGTGTACTTTGTGTAACTAAAGAGTCTGGGATACGTTTCTGGCCTGCCTTACAGTGTATCATGCTTTGCATTTAGAAGGTATGGTTTTGGACAAAAAAAACCCCAAACCTCATCAAGATTCCTTTCACCATCAATTTTCATAATATAAACCTGCAAAAGCAGTTTTAAAATGTAAGTAAATGTGAGCTGCTTCTTGCAGTTTTGAGTTTAGAATTGATAAACCTTATAGCACATCTCTCACACCCTTTTAATAGATCTAGATACTAAATATCTAATATCTGTTGGCACTGGGTTTTCTCTGAAGAGGAATGCTGCACTTCAGTAGTAGAATTAATCACAGATGCACTAACTTTATTTGTAAGAGAATGAGTAAATAAGTACTGTATAAGTCAGATAAAGCAGACTGGGACTATCTCAAATGGAAACAGCACTGAGCCTAAAAAGCATTAAGGAATATGCTCTGGAAAGCAACAGCTTCATATATGGCAAATATTGAGAAATGTGACGGTAATTGCAGATGGTGGTCTAAATGGCAACATAGTAGCACTGGTATGACCTCTGTTTCTGTATTGTTGGGAATGTGCCACTATGATGTTGCCGTGTAGTGACTGCTTTTGACCAGAGCTCTTGCTCAAAATGAGGGGTCAAGAAACCATCCTTTGTTCCTCAAGGGAGTACATATTGCTGGTAGACAGTCCAAAAAAAAGGTGTGGCTATCCTGGGTGCTAGAGAATGACTTTCCTCTCCTCTCTGGCCCACATTGTGTGTCAAGACAGTAAGCCAATGGTGATTTCAAGAGAACAGTGTAAAGGCATGTGGTAGCACTTCCCCTGTATAGTCTCACAACACCAGCGGTCTGTAGCTCTCAGACCTCTTAAGTGAGGCCTAGCCTCTTTGTTTTGCCAGTTTCTAAGGGAATAGTCTTCCATGAATTTGTATGTTTTCTTCAACTTTATCAAGCTTCTGGCTTTCACTGACAATTAATTCTGTAGGTAGTTTACACATAGTATGAAGAAGTTGGTCCTCCTCCTTACTGTTTCGAACCTACCCACACCTGTTAATCTCATCCAGTCTACAAGAGGCAATGGATGACTGGAGCAAGCAGGGATGGGAATTAGATTCCACAATTGCAGAAATAAACTCCTTTCTAAAGGACTTCTGTGTGTAGTAGGTAGCCACCTTACTGACTGCTGGCAGGAAGTTGAGGAGTGTGTTTTGTAATTGGTTATATAAAAATATAAAATGTTTATAGTAGACAAGAAAGAAAAGGTTAAAGAAATCGCCAAGAAAGAATTTTGAAGGAGCTGCAGCTGCATCTTGGAAGAACATTTTTCGTTACAGCTTAGGAGTCAAAATAATAAATGCAAAGGGCTGAGGTGTTAAATCCATGCTTTGTAGTACTACTTTGGAAGCTCCAGTATTTGGAGTGAACAATTTCCTAACACTGTCTACCTTAAGACATGTTAGTGTCTGTGAGTAGTCACCTTCCCCCTCTGCTTACATTTGCGTGTCCTTATTTCCCAGGTCGAGGTTCATCTGTTTTATTAGCATTTCTGAAGAACTGAGAATTAGGAATCTGGGGCTGTGTGAATTAGTTAGTTCTTAGTCTTAAGTGTGCTATCTGTTATCACAAAGCTGAGCTATGGCTGTCTTCTGTATTGTAATCATAATCTGTGTTGTTTGTTTTTATGTCTGGAGCTTGAGTAGCTTCCTCTTACAAAATAAATATAATAATCATTTACTTTAAACTTCTGTGAAAAGGGAATTTGACTTGACAAATAGACTTCATGGTCCTGTAAACAAAATTCTGTAACTGAAGCTGGGAAAAGAGTTCTCTTTAAAAGCCACTTTCATTTTTCATGTTACTGTTACCTTCTAAGAAGTACCTGTCCCCAACGGAACGGATAACTGTCCCCAGCCTGAAATGAGGAAGGAGGGTGCAGGAACGGAGTCCCATGTTAAAACAGCCCTCTATTCAAAAGCCTTGCAGGAGGCAGAGGTCATGGGATTGGACCTCTTGTTGACCCCCTTAATCCTAGGCTGTAATGTAATCTTTCTGTGCCATCTGCTGTTTTAACAGACTTAGATTGGCGCACATGAAAATTGCCAGAAAAGGTATGGTTGTGACTAGTATTACTCATTTCAGGAATATGCCTTTTTAACTTCTGATGCTTTGCAGAAGAAGTTTAATAGTAGTCATAGATACGTAAGGCATATCTTACGTATCAGTGTATTTTCCACTTTTTTCTGCATCTATAAGGTAGTGATCAAAACATCTGCATAAGTCTTTGGGAGCACTGAAATAGATCATCAGTACATGAAACCTATCAGGTTTGAGAATAAATGGCAGTAAAATTTTATGATAGGAAGAGACCAAAAGGGCTGTCAGGCAAAAAAATGTACAGGAACACAAAAATCAGCGAGTGTAATCCTGCAAGGAAATGGAGGCTATTTTTGTTCTTAAGTGATGGGAAGCATTTTGATCAAAAGTTCAGCTGGTTTTGATCCATGGGCTGTAATTGCTTTCTGTGAAAGACAGGTGGAATTCAAAAGAAGAAAAATGAGGTATGTTAAATGGCTTGTCTAGGAGCATATGGTGAACCTGTGGCATCTTGAGCATAAAACATAAGGGTTTTTGTTGGATTTTCCTCCACTTAAATTTTGCTCTGTGTCATACAGTAAATTGACTATTTGCTTCTTGGCTATTTGGCTTATTGTTCCACTGCTTCTTTAACAAAATGCACATTGGCTTTATAAGAGATTTTATGGCAGCTTGCTTGTGACTGATCTATTTGTTCTTTAAAAGTTTCTCGGAAGGAAGGACCTCCAAAGAGCTTGAGTATTTTGCTGGCTTGTCATTTTATAAGTGTTTATTGTAACTCATGAGATTAAAAGATGCTTATCTTAATTTATTTAGGAGATGCAGCTTTAGCAAAGATCTGTAAAAGATGCTGGACTGTTGTGCTAATCCATGGATGTGAGACAAAGCCTTGATGTGGGTGTCATTAAACAACTGACTACCTGTCCCAGAGGCAGAACTGCACTGGATATTGAGCAACATACATATATATATCTGTATATATAGATAGATATATATATATGTGGCTCTTGCAGCTTGCCTGTGTGTCTGGGAACTCCAAGATCTGTGGGAGTCATTTTTCTCTCATTAAGCCTTTCTCCGATTTTGACAGATATTAACATCTTTTTATATAAAAAAAATAACAAAATCTGCCTCCTCTTCCTGAGACCTGAGTAGGCTAAATCACATCCAGAGAATGAGAAGGGTATTCATTAATGGATACATAGAAGCCTGCAGTTTGGCAACAGTAAGCTGTGCAGTCCCTTTGGGAAACTGCAGAGTCTGCAATGCAGATCTGCAGCACTCTTCTGCTCCTGTGCTGCTTTTTCGCTTCTGCTGTAATCTCTCCTGAAATGCTCAGCAGTCCAATTATGGCCGTGACAAACTTACTCTGAGGAGAGATGCATTCATTTCCTGCTAGTTTGGAGAGGTGGAGGAAAACATGCAGGGGGCATTCCATTACTCTGTACTGCTCGTTCTGATTCTCCTTTCTCTCTCTTGCCTAGCAGTATGTGTGTATTTGGGGAGGGAAGCTATTGCTGTCTTAACTTTTTCTCTTCTGTCTCCCCTGGGGACTGATGGGGTGGTGGGATTATTTCAC
Organism: Strix uralensis; assembly: GCF_047716275.1. Lineage (NCBI taxonomy): Eukaryota > Metazoa > Chordata > Aves > Strigiformes > Strigidae > Strix > Strix uralensis. The sequence goes on along the minus strand of NC_133974.1, from coordinate 37,657,419 downwards.
ACCATGTTAAGGTAAGGAAGTCTAATTTGTTGTCAGATGAGTCCTGAAAGACCAGGTGAACTTCTTACAAATAGGTGTGTTGTGACATTGCCTCCTCTCCTTGCTGGTGATGCCATTTCCAATTTTTTTTTTTTTTTTTTTTTTTTTCTTTTTACATTCTCTGTGAGTCACCATCTGGGATATGTTCTGGTTCCACCCTTGCATAACAAGCTAGATGACTTACAATGCCAGGAACTAGACTTGTTGCTATGCTTTGGGATCTGGAAGGGAGTCCCCACCACCACCATACCCCCATATCATAGTATTAGCAAATTGCTACGCAGAGCTTCTGAGCTTTACCTGGTACAACACTATCCTGATTTCAGCAGGAAGCCATGTTTATGTTGCATCTTGGGCAAGATTCACTGATTCGTGGATTAGAAGAGGAATTTTGGGTGTGTAGCACTGTCACGTTGGGTAGATGGGTTATATCTCTGCAGCTTGTGTGGCTCCTATTCCCTGAATGACACAGAGCCACTTGGAGAATGATGCTTTCCAAAGGGAGTTACTGAGCAGACCTGAAGAGGCTGAGGAGAATATTGCTCTAAGGGATGTGAAATCTGTACTGCACCTAGCTTGTAAGAGTGATTTGGTACCATCCCACCCATATACCTGTGGTACAGAAAGAAATGTATATAAGGTTTCAACTTTTGCAACTTCATTTTATCATCATGTTTCTGCCTTGTTGTTCTGACTATATCACAGTGTTGCCTCATTAGTATGGGAAGCCCTGTGGTAGTCTTCTCCCGCAAAGCTTAGGATAGAGAATGAGGACACAAACTCCCTATGTTTAACTGGTAAAAGACATGGCAAAGCTTTCAACTATGTTAGTTCTTTTTACAGTTGTGATTTGTGAGCAGTAGACTCAGAATAATACTTCCATGTCCAGAATAGATGAATGGAGCATAGTTTTTGTTGTTCCCATACCATTAGGTGTTTGACGACTCCACCTCAACATTTACCAGGATTTGGGGAAGGAAGACATATCCTTCTCTTGCAATAGATAGGTGGAGAGAACTTTTTTCCATTCAGCCTGGAATCACTAAAACTTCTGTGTTGTCTTTTTTTCATTGCAGATAGCTGCTGCTTTATGGTGGTATTATGTCTCTAAAGGAATTGAATATTTGGATACAGTATTCTTCATCCTGAGGAAGAAATTTAACCAAATTAGTTTCCTTCATGTCTATCACCATTTCACCATGTTCACCTTGTGGTGGATTGGTATTAAGTGGGTTGCAGGTGGACAAGGTGAGTTCCCTTCCTCCCATACCCTTTTGACTGGACACAAGGGAGAATTGTTATTGTTTGGGAGAGATGAAAAAAAATTTCATAGTCTTAACATTTATAATATACAAGACTGTTTAAATAGCACTGAAGCAGTGCAGTAGCTTTAATGTGTACAGTTTTCCTCTGTGGGAAACGTGGGGGAGGAAAAGATAACAGGGCAGTAATCTAATGAATTGCAAAACTGTTTTCTTCCCTCATGGGCATCAATTGCAGGCCTGAAGTTCTGTCTTCAAAATTATCCTTGTTCTGTATGAAATAGAAAGATGAACGTGTCTTGCCTAACTTTAATTTTTGCAGATACAGAGAACTGCAAAATCTAATTACGGGCCACAATCTGTGTGCAAATGTAATGAAGTTAATGGAGACGTTATTTTGGCATTGTATATGAGTTTGGGGTTTGCTTTCTTTTTTATAAAGAAGCATGTATAAAATTCTGAAACCTTCCCTTGAAGGTGAGCCAGTAAATCTGTCAATTAACTTTTAAAACCTGTTTGTAATGACACAAGTCTATAATTCATTATCAGCCTTTTTTTTTTTCTTGCTAAAGCCCCCATCAAAGAATTTTATTCCATTGTACTTGCCACATCCTCCCTTGCCTTATTGTACGCCTGTTCCTGTTGTTTTGTCTTGTCTCTCTCAAATTAGAAGCTCTACAGAACTGAGGGTTCAGGGAAAGTACCCTCTTTTGTTTGTAGTGCGCTTAGTAGGCTTAAGACACTGAAAATAACATATAGTAAACAGCACACCAAACTAATATTTTGGGGCTTTTTGTCAAACCACACTAATACTTAATGCATGGGGGTTTTATGCTCTCATTTACTATAGATATCTTGTAAAATGAGTATCTGTGACTATCCTTGAATTTCTCCCAAGTAATCTGCAGGATGCAGGTACTCAACCAGACATTTCATGATCTTTATTGGCTACTGCACCCATAAAATACACTTATTGGAGACTGGATGCTTACTTGTTGTCTTAGAAATTCCCTGGATATCTCAAAATGCCCTCTTCCTTGTTGCCTTTTCAGACTTTTCGTGCTAAATATCAGCAGTTTTCAATATAACAGTTGCAACTATTTCCAAATTTATTACAAGTTTTGGTGTTCTTGCGCTGCCTCTTAGTTTATAGCCCCTGCAAAAGGAAAAGCAACAGTTGCTCTTCTGCATTTATGTAGCACTACTGCATAAATGTGACTAGATCTATGTTCTTCTGTTTTCTAGTTGATAGCACATTGCTTACATAGACAGATCTATTATAAACTGGACCCTATTATAACTAACTGGGTCTAGACCACATGGACATCTGAGCTGTTTGATGTCAGCAGCTATTGTCTGTATTGCCCTAATCTTATACATTAGAGCCTTTTTGAGCCTCTCTGGCACTGTAAGAGTACCTTAACAAGGTATAATTTGTTTCTGTTAAATGGCTCCTAATCTTGACAAAGCAAAGAGATTTTAATGCAAATAAGAACTGTCGTCTTCATGTCCAGCATGGATCATTCTGGCAAAAGTTATACTCTACATTTATATATTTAAGAATGCTGAATATTTTGGTCGTAAATAAGGAAACCAAAGATGAGCAATTTAGACAAACTCACTTGGCAATGCCCTTAAACGCCTTATAACCACAAGTGAAGTTTTGCTTTGTATGATTTTTTTTTTTTTTTGGCCTATTTAATCAGACTTCCACATGAGTTTCTTGACTTCTTGCTGAGAAGTGGACCTTGTGCGTTCAAATACAGTTTAAAAGATTTAAGCTCAGAACCTGATAGTTTATACTTTACATTGTTAAATACAGCTTTTAATAATCCTTCAGCAACACAATTGCAGTTATGCTACAATAACTAATGTGGAATCCATGCGATTTATGTCTGTTCAAAAATCTTATGAAAAGCTTTTGCATAAGTAGTTCCATGAAAGATGTGACATACTACTTGTGCGAACAGCTATTTGTGTCAGCACATGTTGGCAGTCAGGTCTATGCTATACTACTGAATATTTCATGGATGGAATCCCAGCATGTCCTACGCTTTAAAATTTTTACTATCACATGAATAATCCTAGAAAAGACTACTTTTTTTTTTTTTTTTTTCCAAAATTACATGGCAATTTTCCCTTTTGTTCCTGGACAGCTTTTTTTGGAGCTCAGATGAATGCATTTATTCATGTCATAATGTACATGTATTATGGATTAGCTGCCTGCGGCCCTAAATTTCAGAAATACCTGTGGTGGAAACGGTACTTGACCATATTACAATTGGTAAGTAAAATTTCTCCCTTTATGTCAGAAGGTGTTGCCTCTGAGTGGATTTGCATTTGCAGAGTTTTGGAACAGATGCTGCTCCTTCCAAAAGTTCTTAGCTGCCTGATACTCACAGCTCAAGCTAGAATACTTCCTGGAGATGGAAGTATTTATTTCATTTCCCAAAACACGCAGCATAGATATGAGTTGTGTGAGTAAAGTCTAATACTACTTTACTGGTTGGTTGGTTGGTTGCAACTGAATTGCAAAAACCTGTTCAAAACATAGAGAAAATCCAGATCTCTTAATGTCTTCTCATTTTGCTATTTCTGAAAGCTGGTGCCAGGTACTGCAATAAATTTGATGTCCCTGGTCAAGCATATGTGTGATGTAGCAGCCAAATATGGCTTCCTAACCCCCTCCCAGTTTAGCAGTTTTCATAACTTTATGCATTGGTATACACTGGTGCAGTCAGACCTACAGAATATATCCAGACCTTTTTGATTCTATATTTTCTGTCTTTCAGGTGCAGTTCCATGTGACTATTGGCCACACAGCCTTGTCTATTTATATTGATTGTCCGTTCCCTAAATGGATGCACTGGGGTGTAATTTTCTATGCTGTCACCTTCATTTTCCTGTTTGGTAACTTTTACTATCGGACATATAAGCTGCCCAAGGAACCCATGAAGAATGGCAAAATAGCAAATGGTGCTGTTGCAAATGGATTAAGCAAACAAGAAAATAATGCAGTGGTGGAAAATGGAAAAAAGCAGAAAAAGGGAAAAGCAAAAGGAGAGTAACTTGATCCAGGCCTTAACCATTGTTGGCAGTGAGGAACCTCCAGTTTGGTTTATAAAAGGAAGAAAAAACCACTATCTGTACCAATTAACCTTAGGTTACTGAAGAGCTAGAACACAGATATTTTCATTATTTATGAAGATTGTTTTAAGAACAACACTAAAGTTGAATTTCTATTGTAATTATGTAATTATCATGCATATGGTCTCTGTGTAAACTTGTAGACTGCTGGTGTTGGTAAGGAAGAATGGCAGTTGATTCCATATTTAGCAGTCCCAAAGTTAATACTACCATTGATACAGGCAGTTTTGTTGGCACCCACATTTCTTTGGGGGAGGGAGGTGGGAAGGAAGTAGCATTTGGATACTTGTGTTTTCTTTCCAGAAAATTATTAAATTTCAAATTATGATGTATTATCTAATCAGAATGCGCAACTTTTCTTGTCCTCCTTGGAGAGTGTCTTCAGACACATCATGTTTATGTGCTGTCAGAAGAGTGTTTGACTTTTCAGACATTATTTGATATAATTGAGTATCTGTTACAGGTTTGGTTTTTTTTCTTGTGTGGCAATATACCTACCTCTTCATCTGCTGAAAAGAATATTGAGCATTAAATAACTGGTTTCTGAAATATGGAGTCCTCTAATGTAAATATCCATTAACACTAATTCAGGAGAAAATATGATTTCCTGTGGGAGAAAAAGGGATTTTTGGTGGTATTTTTTTTGTCAAGTCATCAATAACCTTTTTCAATGTAAACTTAAATTTTAGAGTGGTACTTTTAGTATAGCTAAGTGAAGAAAACATCTTAAGAATGTATGAATATGAAACAATACATTGTTTGAAGCAAGCAGTAAAAGTAGGCCTGCTGCTTGTTGTCCGTGACCTACATTAAACCTGTGGTGCTGACTGATACTGAAAATGGTAAGATAATATTATGGTGGAGAGAAAACAACAATACGTAGTTCCATTCAGAAATGCTGTGTGTATGAGTAGTCATTCTAACTACCAGACAGTCGCTTTATAGGGAGAGAGAATTCAATTAAAAAGTACTAAATACAGCAAACATAAAATGTTGAAGATGCTGCTACTGCTTGATACCCATCAAAACTCTATTTGTTTAGACACTTGCAGACAATGTATTGCTAGTAGTCAGGCCACCATTTTAATGTGAATGTCAGAGATGGGCTTCTGAAACTCTATTTCCAAAATATTCTCAGATCTTTTCAACCTAATTGACAAAGTGATTCTGCTAATTATTTTTTAGTCAAAACTGCTAAAATAAGTAGAAGCCTTTTAGATGGCTTTCCATCTTATGTGGCACATTAATGGACTTCTTACTGCTCCTTTTGTGAAGAAGATATGGAAAGAGTTATTCTCCTTCCAAATAATGGGATTACTAAGAGAGATGTTTTGAGCTGCTCAGGATGCAATGACTAGAAGAGAGGGGTGGAATCAGAAACCATCTCCTGAACTCCCATGTTTCTTGTTCATTACTCCAAGAGCTGTGTTGTTGCTGTCTAAATGCATTCCTCCCAGCTCTGGTCAAAAACATATTCATAGTTAGTGACAAACTTGCATCCAGCAAGTGACACCGTTGCTGCAGCAAAAAAGTACATGGAGCTGTAGGTGTAAAGTGTGTGACACATTTAATATTTTTTGCATCTTGATTATCCATTTGTCTGTTTATGATATGCAAACAGGTCACATCGTCTGTGTCTCAGGTTTTTCTCTTGTCTCTATACTAAAAAGTGTCTAAACCCAAACAAGTCCTAGGAAAAAAAGGGTTGGATTAGTCTGTTGTATTCAGAAATAATTCCTAATGCTGGAGTTGATTCAGCTGGAAGGTAGTTTCCATAATCTCCACCACTGTGGATTTTATGGCAGAATATAGGCTTGTGAAAGAATTTCTCTGCTGAACTGTATTGCATGTGACCATTAAGTTTCTTATCTGCTGTGTCTTGTGATTCTTCCAGCCTTTGTACTGATGCTTTTTGCATTTGCATAGCTCTGTGTATTTAATGTAGTGTGGCATGGGGAAGAGGGATAGTGGTCTACCCTTCCTTCTTGGACAAATGCCACTACCGTTAACCAAGCCAAAATGCTGGCTCACTGGGTAACTTTGGAATCGATAAAGGAGCAAATAACTACAAAGCAAGCTAGCAGATTTACAGCACACCTGCTACTCCGAGTTAATGGCTGGTGTGAATACACTTACCCTACTGTAAATTCAAGGTAGCTTACCCCTTTGATTAAAGGGTAGCTTCTTTCTATTTGGCGTGGGATGTGGGCAGCTGACTTGTAAATCTGTATCATTCCTTGTATTGTGTTAAATTGATTGCTCTGTCTTTCAGTAAGCCAGATCAGATAAACATACTCTTAATGCGATCTGGCTCTGAAAGAGCAGACTGAGAAGTATTCCAGTACAGGTTCAGTTATGTCTTTGCTACACTTTGTCTTGCATGTTGGCAAATATTTAAATAACTGAAAGTCAAATCTTCTCACCCCTCCATCATGGAAGCTGCTTAAAGTTGGTAACAGCTTGAACCTTATTGGCGGAACTTGAGTAGAAACCTACCCTCAAACTCTGGGGCATTTGGTAACTTTCAAGAAAAAAAAAATGAAACAATGCATTGTGAGAATGTGTGCATACATACACGTCGGGTTGTCTGGCCCTGTGGATAAAACCAGTTCAAGAGATTGGCATTTAATGGAAAAAAAAGTCAGTTATTGAATTGCTGGAACACTGCTGTTTTGAGTCAATCATCTGCAATATGGCTTTCCTAGGTCTATGATATATTTGATTGTTTATGTGACTTGAGTCCCATTATGATCTTGAATATAATGGCCTTATTAAATGTACATTTTTGTAGGTGTGGTCTTGAGTGCAATACTTCTGTTTCTGACTATGCAGCCAGACTCACAGAATACAGGGCTGAACTTGTATAGCTTTTTCTTTTTCAAAATTTGAGGCATTGATATGCATGTGAGATACTGCCAGATTCATTAAAGTCATTGAGTCAAGACACCTCAGAATTTTGCCATGAAACTAATAGAATATATGTATAAATGTGTGTGTTTGCTATACACAGAACTGAACTTTAAATTATAAAATCTACTTTGCATGGTATTTTTTCAAATATTTTTTTTCTAAATGCTTCCAATTTATTAAAAGTGAAATTCAAACCATTTGGAACTTTTTTTTTGCCAGTGAAAGATACTTTTTTGCTAACAGTTCTGAAGTTCTTGGACCAGAGTCTCATAATTATTTGATGCCATATAAGCGATACCATTTCATTTAGCCTCATCTCTAGCAGTGACAGTTGTTGGATTCTTTTAGCACTGTGTTGATGTAAAATAAATACAAATTACCTATATATATGTGTGTGTATATATGTGTACACATACATTGTGTGTGTATGTATATATATATATATATGGGATCTTAGCAGGTTCTTTCAATATGTGAAGTAAATTGTATTTCTTTAACGTGAAGTTGGCAGGAGCTAATAGAACAGTTCCTGCAGCTCGAGCAGTAAAATCAAGCAGTTTTCATTGATCCATAGATCCAATATCAGTCTTGCAGACATAAATAGTATTTGTCAGTCATTTTAGAGATAGGATGGCAGGCAAGCCAGAGCCATTTCTCCCAGTGTAATAAATATTTTGAGGCATCAGTTGTAGATTCTGAGGGGAGGGACCTCAACTCAGAGGAGCTGAGGAATTATGCTGTTTTATAGTAGGGATCATTTTAGGAATCAGTAAGTAACTTGCTCCAGGTAAGTCTTTGAAGTTATTGCAGTCGAATTCTCTGTTTAACAAAACACTTTTAAAATAAATAAATAAATAAATGTTTCTCTGTAGGTTCAAAAGCATCGCCTGTTTGATTGTATGACCATTAACTACTTCCAGCTCCAGATCAGGAGAAAAAGATGAAGGCAAAGTAAAAATGCTGCACATTTTTTTTAAGGTTAACCTTAGGGCACATTTCTTCAGAGTAAGCACTTGACCTCCATGTGCTGGGGAGGCAGGTAAGAAAGGAGTAAATAGCTATTGTGCTGAAAGGTCTCACTCTTAAAATAGCTTATGAGCACACTTGCTATCCCTTCAAAACTTGAGTAAAATTGTTCATGGTGCATAACCTTGCATGAAGTTAGTGTGGGACGAGAGTCATAATGTTTAAACACATATTTAAAATTAGATCTGTTTCAGTCAAAATTGAAAAGAATGGGGAGCTTCTTAATTATCTGGATAGTGTATTTATCTTGGTTAGAGGCAGACTAATTCAATTTGGCACCTAAAGCACGTCACCCATATGACATCTCGTTGCATTGCAGTCTGATGAGTTGGCCTCTTTGCTAATGTAAGCAGTCAGAGCTCCATGGAAATCGGTGGGGTCGTTTCTATTTAGCTCAGCAGAGTACATTTAACCCTAAAGAACAGAGAAAATACTTGTTTTCTGCCAATATCCCAGGAGGATGAGGGAAATGTATGGTTCAGGATGCTGCTTTTGCATAAGGTGTTCATGCTTTTGTAAACAATAAAAATAAACATTACTTTTTTCATGCTGTTTGAGTTTGGTTTTATACATTCCATAGAATGTGTCCCATCCTGCTTCCAGATCCTTACTAATTTCACAGTGTTGCACAGGTTGTGTTGATGTAATCAGTTATGTAGCCCAAAAGTTTGAGAAAAAAAATTTCTTGGCATTTTAAGGTTATGGGGAGTTTCTAATTTTGGATATTGCCCCAAAATGGTAGTCTAGTGGCTTTGAAGTCACCCTTAGGGAATTGAGTGAAAATAGGATGTCTACTTACACAAAAACACAAGTCTTCTGGAATACGTTCTGGCTGTACAGCAAATGCCATCTTAAGGCTGGGATAAACTGAAAGTGTCAGATGGAGTTGGCCTTTGCTTCTCTCCCAGTATGGCTTATGCCTTGGATATGCAGGAGAGGAAGGGAAGGATCAGCAAAGTGAAAAATGGATGCAGTGACTGAATATAATTGTTCTAGCTAAGAAACCTTCTCAATCATTCTTCTGGTTTGAGGAGGTGGTGGTAAGGGACTCCACACTGTACTCAAGGCTCCAGATTGGAAGTGTTAACAATTAGGAATACGATTAGCCATGTGGTTTAGCTTTTGCTGGACCCTGCATTGTGTTAATGTGGTATCTCTCATCCTGGAGAATCTGGAGCACTTTTGGCAGTAGGTGTAATTCACAGTTACATGTTGCTATGTACTATAAGTTCCCTCATAGCTAGACCACCAAGTGTGATCTCTGTAACCAACCTTATAATACCGAGTGGCACCTGTGCTGCACTCCTAGCACCTAATTGCAAATAGCTACTCCCGATGTCAGGTAATAGAGAATCAAGTCTGCCATCATAGCAGAATATGGTGTGGTTAATTATCTCCTGCATAATTCACAGCTGTTGCTCCAATCCATTGCTTATCCCCTCCCTGGAATCAGAAAATCTGCTAAGTCTTCAGAGCAGGAATGGTCCCTTAGATGATTAACATATGCTGGTGATAGGCACTCTGTCCAGGCATCTTTTCCTTAATACTTATTCCTGACCAGTAATTAAATATAAGCACAATCATCAGATGATTGGATTGAATAGACTGGATCCTTGGTTTTTCATGTTCAGTTTTCTTTATTGTATTCCTTGCTTCTTAACATCCAGGAAATTAGGGTTGGGGGAAGGGTTTTATTACCTGTTTGCTTGCTCAGTTCAAAGCGCTGGAGCACCACAAGAGAGTAGGTGAATGCAGGCTATAGTCTTAGATGCAAATGAAGTATGTACTCAAAGATAATCTTGAAAGCAGTACTTTCTGTGGCCTAGTGCCTTTCAGTGTCTTTTTATGCTTGAGACTTCTAGGTAGCCTAATGAACACACACACACTTCTCTATTGATTGCCTCATGCGTCAGGGACATTGCTTTGACTTAATTACAAAGATGCTTATTGATGGTCAGGATTATGGCTGTTTTGATCATCATGGTGCCAGTTGTCCAGGGCCCGATTAGCGCATGCTGGTCTGATAGTATTAAAACAGTGCTGCAGTTCCTGCCAGAACACCATACAGTCAGTACAGCTTTGAGGGGAAAAAGCTATTTGCATTTTGATCCAATATGTGGGAACTGATACAAGCTTGTATGGCATCACTGCTATCTGTCAAATCAATATCAGGTAGGTTTTAGTCTGCTAAATGAGAAGAAATCTTTGATTCTTGAAATGATTCAGAGATGAATGTTGTTTATCCTTGTATTTAGGTTGAAAACTGTTATTCTTGCAGTGGTATCATCTTAATTTGTTTCGTTAAAAAAACACCTTTATGCTGATATCTTTTGGAGTGTGTTTATGAGAGAAGATGAGAAATACAAGAAACAACTTGGGCTAAAAGCTAGAGAACATGGAGTTGTTGCTCCTCTAGTTTTTGCCCTTGCCTCTAGATGATGCCAGAGTTAAATGGCTACTCTATAACTGTTACAGCTGTGTATTTATTATTTATAGATGCTGTAACAGTATACAAGTAGTGTATTTGTGCACAAGTACATTCTGAAGTACATAAGAATTGCTTTGTCTTAAATTACAATAAAGAGAGCTATTTATCTAGGTACAAATGCTTGTAGCGGAAGTAATGACAAGCATCATAGTCCTGCGTTGGCAGGACTCACAAATAATAACTGTTTATTCTGTGTTTTCTGATTAATAATCTTCAGGTCTTCTGAGGAGCTTCTTGCAATAACACAAAGCTCTGTGAAGATGCAAATTGCTATATAACTGCTAAAAACCTATTTTGCAGAGCTCCTATTATTGCTTTGTTTCCTTCTGTAAATGTGTCTTCAGGTCAGGTGCTTGCTTACTAATACTTTCTTACTCCAGAGTGGGATGTACTTCATAGAAAGACCTTGTAGTAGTTGCAAGTGCATAAAATGTTAGAATGGACTTGGCGGTGTTGTACAGTCGAGGGTGTCAAGTCCATGGCATCGCTTCGTACACTGGTCTCATCTCAAACGCTGCTCTTGGGCCCAGGGAACAGCCTATCCAGCCCATTATGAATTTTCTTTACTGGACAGCAGATTCTCACCTGGGATTTATTTGGTGTGACCTGGTTTCCACACATTTGGCAGAAGGGGCAGGAGAAGTCCTTGGGCCAAAGAGGAGGTTTTTCTGCAGTTCTGCCTACTCTCCAAATACCAAACTTGTCAGGGGGTCTTTGAACACTTTTGGCTGACAGCTTGAGGTACAGAGTTTGAAGGAAACGTGGCTCTGGATTCAGTACTCATAGAGAACCTAGCATGCTTTTCAGCTCGTCTTAGTTGCTTGACATAAACCAAATGTCCTGGAAATACTCCAGTTAAATAGAAGAAAAAAAGAAAACGAAACACCTTTAGGATTTATTTAGAAAATGAGGCTTTATGTAGTAGCTAGTTTTTTACTGAAAACTTCCCCTTTTTTCCCCTTTGCTCTCTTTAACCACTGTGCATGTCTTTCTGCTCTGCTAGGGTGGCTCCTTGAACTAAGATTACTGTGTGTGTTCAGGAAATAATTTATTGCTGTGATTTGTCACTGAGGCATTTGAAGTGACTTCTCTTATGGTCTGAAATGCTGAATAGCAGCCGCACAGTCTGATTCGGTTGAGTAGTAACAATATTTCACGTATAATGGTCTCAAAGCATCGCTACAAAACTGGGTGTTCTGGATACACTAAGCTAGAAAAAGGAACAGCTTTTATTAAACTTTGTCTTCCTGCTCAACAAATACCAGGCTGCAAGGACAAACTCCAGTTTTGTATTCTATGATACAAAGGTATATTGTACACTCATAACCAGAGCTTATGGCTGCGAGAGATGGAGAGTTTACTGCACTATAAAATCACTTTGTTAGAGATTTTATACTGAGCTATTCTCTTCTGTGATCAGAGTTTAATAAAAAATGGATTTTTATATAAATATGACTTCTGTTTTTTATTTCAAAGTCAGGTAACTAGTACAAATATTTTCTTGCACAGGTAAAAATTCTCATCCTGACTTTCTGATGCTCTCTAGGAGAAGTTTCACTTATTTCAGTGAGAATTTTCATTAGCTAAGGATATTCTGTGATGCTAACAGACTTTATAAGAGCTCACTTACCATCTAGACCTCACATTGCACGCTAAGATATTCAGAGGATAATAGAACAATAAGTACCAAAAACTTTATATTTTTTTTATATTTAGGGTTTTTTTTAAGAACTTTACAACAAAGGTATAATTGGTTTAGTAAAACACTAGAAGTGGCAACGTGTTTTGGACTTAAGCGGTGTTGGCTGTGGCAGGTTCCTTACTGAGAAAAAACCTGCTTTGTGCTGCAGACGAGTGCGTGGGAAGATTTTTTTTTTTTTCCCCTTGCTTTCTGACACTATTAAATATGCTTTTGATAAGAGCTCAGATATGAGATTGTATGTGCAATGTTTGTAGCTCTGACCCTCCTGAATGCCGCTGGGTGGACCAGCCCTATGGAGTACACCTGTAGTACTGTAATGGTAAGCAGTTGGCGTAAGTTACCTTTTTCACAGGTTTATAAATCTCTTGGGTCTGGGAGGTGTTGTCTAAAGGCTGTTGAAAGCTATAGAGGTACTGATTTACTAAAATCCTTGAACTGAACCATTAGGATGACAGTTTGAATTCTAAATTAAGCAAACCTGTATTTTTATTTTTTTTTTTTTAATACTTAGATTCCCATGTTACCTTGCAAAAGTATGGTTCGGCTCATTTTTGGCACCTGCTTGAGGCAATTTCTCATTCTTTCAACACCTTGAGTCTTTGACTTTACAAGCTTCTGGTCGTGCCGCTGTCTCCCAGGGAGTAGCACTGGCCTCTCAGCAGTTCATTGCGAGTGTGAGGAGATGGCTGCTCAGTAACTCTAGTAGGTGATGCATTAAATAGGAGGAATCAATTTACTTTGTAATGTGTTTTGTTTGGAATTTTAACAACTGACTGGGGCCTATGTGGGTATTTTAGTCTGACCAAAATATTCTTGGTGTTTTCTTCATCTCTTGATGCGTGTTTTTCATGGGGGGGTATGAACACATGCTGGGTTACGGACAGACGCACAAAGCATTACTGGCTTGCTTGCTTTTGAATTGCAAGGATGCTGAAAGTAATGCCTTTTTTTATCACTTTTGTTTTAGCTGGACAAGTGAATTTGGGCTCTGTTCTCAATTTGAATTTTGGTGTGGCAATTTTGGCAGCTTAACATCTTGAGGCAATGTAGTTCTTTGTATGTTAGAACGGGCGCTGAATGGTGTACAGTACCTCCTTCACTGAGCACAACTCCCTTTGTAAGCATCATGCTAGACACTAAGATTAGCTGTCAACGTTATTATGACTGGTGAGCAGTGTATTCTGGATCTGAATTATAAATTTTAAAAAATTCCGTAATCTGCCTAAACCAGATTTTTTTCCAGCTTTTTTTCAGCACTGTGGCTAGGCCAGGATATAAAGATATGTGCCATTATTAGCTGCAAAAGCTATGTTTAGGAACCAGGAATTCAGAAGAAAACGCAGCTTTTTTGTGTGTCCTAAATCCTTGATTTAAATAAATAATTTGTTAAAGTTATTACATTCAACACAACTTTGTCATCTCTTTCTTCAGCATTGTGAAATGAGGTAAAGAAGAAAACTCCCTGAAGTTTGCTCACTGGGGTTATTACTTACTGTTCTTTACGTGCCCTCTGCTAATTTAGTAGCAGAAGGAATCAAATGAAGAAATACCCTCATTATTGCTTACTAATGCTATTTATTTCAAGAAAATCGGTATCAGGTTTTAAAGCCCCAGCTGGAACCTGTTTCTCTTCGTTGCTTAGATAAAATAGCATTGTCGGTTGTGAAGAATGCTTTAGAAAAGAGATTAATGATATGCTCAATCAGAGATGGTGGGTGAGCTATTTGTGTTTCCTTTTTTCGGCTGTTATAAGGCAGTCTGAACATTTAAGCCAGAATTTCAGTTCCTGAAGCTGGAAATTCTGGAGCAGAAGTAGTATTTTATGTTAGCAAGGAGGAATCCGTACACTCCCAGCAGGATGGCCCTGGCACAACGTGGAAGGTGAAAGAATTAGAAATCACAGGAATATTTGGCCCTGACCTCCTTTTAAAATTACAACATCCTCCTTGCTGGTCATTCCTATTCCTTGGGACTGGTTTAACTTTGGGGACTTGCTGGATTGATTGAACAGCAATTTAAATAAATAGATAAATAAAAATAACAGGTGCTGAATTTCTGCTGTGGGTGATTTAGTGGCGAAGGTGAAAATTCCTGTAGCTGGAAACTGCATCTGCTTGCAAAATGTTTTCTAGGTGGCACTTGGATTTAGCAGGTTTCGCACAACCTGCGTGCTGTTACCAGATTGCACTGCATAGGGATGGATACAGGTGAGTGGTGGTGAAGGCACAGCCAGCTGACTGATGTGTTTCACTGCAGTGTTTCCTTATGAAAACTTGGAGCCTCTCCCAGCTGCTGATGTTTTCTAAGGAAGAGGTTAATTATGTTCTGGCATCAATAGGTAGGGTGTTTCTGCAGCTCCACCTCCATTGCTTTAAAAATTTAACTGATGGGCAATCTTAAAGTGCCTTTTCTGGTGTCCACCTACCATCAAAAGCGGCTGCTCTTTCAGGAGCTTCTCAACATCAGTAAAAGACCACTCTCAGGTGTTTAGCTTTGGGGTGTTTTTTTACCTTAACAGGGAAAGGAGACCAAAAGAGAAGACCTATCATTTATTTGGAATGGCTACTGTGCTGTTTAACTTCAGGAGGTTTGTATGTTTTCCAGTGGCTACAGGCAAGGATGAGAGAGGACTGGACAAGTTTTGAGCAGACACCCTTTCTGCAGTGTGGTGTCATGCCTTAACAATAGCGTTATCCCTCCTGGCAGCGCTGTAAAGTAAGGAGATTATTCAACAATAAAAAGTGGGATAGGTAATTTGTGTTAGTGCTAGCTCTTTGTTAAGATTTTTTTTTTCCAATTAAAAAAAAAAAAAAAGACATTTACAAAGTGGTTGGAATACTTGGTAAACAACCAGAAACAAGACTTGCAAGAACTTGGGTAAGGATGACTCTCTCCTTTGATCCTGTTCCTTCTGCAGCTGTGGCAGGCTAACATAAGGCTGCTGCTGCTGCGTCTGCAAGCTGTGTACAGGACTGATCGCACCGAGGAGCAGGAAATGAGGTCCCCTGGCCACCGCTGCCTCCCTGGGCACGCTGGTACAGAGAAACACCGAGAACTGGCAGTTTTTGCTCTCCTGCCCATCCCCAGAGAAGCCTGAATCTTCTCGTGTGAAGAATATCCTGCAATGCATGATTTGTACCATCACAACTTTTGCAGTTTCTGGTCTAGGATAAGAGACCAAATTGGTTTGCACAGCATTAAATAGGAATTTTGCTGAATGCTGAAAGCAAATGCCAAATCCCACTATCTTGTTCATTAATTATAAAATCTTTTTAATTTGGGATGTAATTAGCTTACATCATAAAAGTTTTCTAGATAAGCCTTTTCTAACAAACAGCTGAAAAGCAGTCATTTCGAAATATTCATAATTGCAAGAAACAAAGCTAAAATGATTTTGCTTAGAAAGCTGCTAACACAACTGCAGTTGTGTTAATCATAAAATCAGAAATGGTTCACTTTTGCTACGTGTGTCTGAATATACACACCCAGACACCCCCATTATTGATTGATGTTGCAGTTTTCACTTTTGTCAATCCTTCTGTTTCCGAAGTGCATGTATCATCTCTTATGTTGAGTCTATACAGTCTATTTTCTGTATTTCTAATGTTAGAAGGAAACTAATCTGCTGTTGCTGTATTTTTCTGCAACTCTTGCAAAGTAAATTGTACAAACCCCAAACATCTCCTGGTGTTACTAAGGAGCAGTCCCTGATACATCAGTTCAGCTGTTTGTATACAAGCCTTAAAGCCTCTGTTAGTTGCATAAGAATCATAGAATACCAGGTTGGAAGGGACATCAAGGATCATTTGGTCCAACCTTCTTGGCAAAAAAACCTCTTATTTATCTTTGATGATCTCTGAGCCACAAGAGGAAGATTTTTTTTATAATGCCATAGAACTGCTTTGTCTTGTGACTCCAGAGTTCATAAAGCACAGTGCTGGTGATCAGCTGGCTTTACTGTGGGTTTTACATGTGTATTTTATCACCCCCTAATGAAGACTAATGATGTAACTGTACCACAGCTGGCAACAACAACAAAAAAATGCTACAAATAGAAATCAGCCCAAGGTTTGAAATGCCAGCAACAGCTTGGGGGTGAGGCTGGTGGCTCCCCCTGAAAGATTCATCCCCTTGGTGTGGTCTGGCCCTTGCCCAGGGGGTGGGTGTCCGCAGGGGGGTGGCAGCCATCTCTGCCCTCCACCCACTCTGTTTGTTTCCTGGTTCCCAGCCTAACCCTCTGCTCATGCCCATCGCTTATGGAAAGGATTGACCAATCTGGCTCCCACCACAGAAGCACTGGGTAAGGCAGGAAAACATGCCAAAACATCACCAAGCAATGAGGAAACATGAGCAGGTTTGGTCTTGGTGTCGCCCAGGCTGCTGCTGCAGAGCATTAGCTGTGCAAGACAGGCCTGCCCCTCGCCTGCTGACAGCCCTGCGTTATCACCTCTGCCATCCTTCCCATCGGCTAATTTTGCTTGGCTCTACTGGTGACTCAGCCTATTAAATGTGCGTCATATTTTATTACAAACCTGAGCTGATTAATTACATGCTGTTAGGCAAAAAAAATGCAGGACAGCTGTAGAGCAGAGTGGTGATGCAATGGAGCTGCAAACGCAAAAGTTGTCACTTCTGGAAAGGAAGAGAAAAGGATTAAGGAGCTAAACGTAACCAGAGGAGCTGCTTTGCCAAGTGGATTGGTCACCAGAGGCAAGGGGAAAGCGTGGCTGCCCAGGCCTGCCACCCAACAGCTCCCCTTGCCAGGCTGGAGAGATGTGGAGCTCATTGCCATCAATTTAAAACAAAATCGTAATGCTTTTTAAGGAAATATTTTGAAGGTTTTTTAAAATAGTGAACAGCTGGCCTGGCACAGGGATCCACCACAAAAAAGCGGAGGGTATGGAAGCACAGTGCTCCCGCAGCCCCCAGCCTTCCTCCACCCAGCAATAAAGCCGGGGGAGGAGGTGCCCCCACATCCTCGCTTTGCGCTTGGATCAGCAGCTTAACTTTGGGTTTAACTGCACATCAGCATTGTAACTTTGTAGCCTAATCAGAAAAGGGCAAGGCACCCCTTCCTGGGGAGAGCCAGAGAGTTCCCGGCGGCTCGGTGTCTCAACTCTCGCCTGTGGGGAGGGAGGACTCTGCTCCATCCATCCCTTCACAAGGAGCAGTCGTGAGGAAAAGCAAGCGTGAGTGAGGTGAGTAAGGCAGGAGAGGAGGGTGACCTCCCGCTGCCAGCCCTCTCTCGGGGCGCAGGCTGGGAACGCCTCTCTTTCAAAAGAAGGCTCTGTGAACACACACACACAAAGAAAAAAAGCCTTTTAAAAACTATTTGAAATCTTTGGGTCCAAGACAAAGAGTAAGTGGAGTGGTTTAAGAAGCCAGGAACAACGAGCGCATAGACAAGCGCATGAATCACTTGAGCGGCCTTCTGCAAAGGGAAGGCGACAGGTATCACGCTGAAATTACCACGGATGGCAACTCACACCCCTTGAAGCGCTGGCTAAGCCAATTTATTTTTTGCTATACATGTTTGTTGCTTGTGCTTGAAATCACGTGGAAACAAACACTTCTGCTTGCTCTGTAAAACAGACTGTCTCTTCTGTGCTTGAGCTGGCACATCCCTGTGTGGTGGGGTTGACCCTGGCTGAACGCCAGGCGCCCACCAAAGCTGCTCTATTGCTTCCTTCCTCAGCTGGACAGGAGAGAGAAAATACAACAAAAGGCTTGTGGGTTGAGATAAGGACAGGGAGAGATCACTCAGCAATTCCTGTCACAGGCGAAACAGAGTTGACTTGGGGAAATTAATTTAATTTATTACCAATTAACACTGGAGTAGGATAATGACAAATAAGAAGAAATCTTAAAACACCTTCTCCCCACTCATTCCTTCTTCCTGGGCTCAACTTCACTCCCAAATTCTTTACCTCCTCCCCACCAGCGGCACAGGGAGACAGGGGATGGGGGTTGAGGTCAATTCACCACACATTTCTGCCTCTCCTTCCTCCTCACACTCTTCCCCTGCTCCAGAGTGGGGTCCCTCCCACAGGAAACAGTCCTCCATGAACTTCTCCAACGTGGGTCCTTCCCATGGGCTGCAGTTCTTCATGAACTGCTCCAGCGTGGGTCCCTTCCAAGGGTGAAGCCCTTCAGGAACAGACTGCTCCAGCATGGGTCCCCTCTGGGGTCACAAGTCCTGCCAGCAAACCTGCTCCAGCGTGGGCTCCTCTCCCCACGGGTCCACAGGTCCTGCCAGGAGCCTGCTCCAGTGCAGGCTCTCCACAGGGTCACAACCTCTTTCAGGCGCATCCACCTGCTCCAGTGTGGAGTCCTCCATAAGCTGCAGGTGGATATCTGCTCCACCGTGGACCTTCATGGGCTTGCAGGGGCACAGCCTGCCTCACCATGGTCTGCACCAGGGGCTGCAGGGAAATCTCTGCTCTGGCACCTGGAGCACCTCCTCCCCCTCCTTCCTCACTGACCTTGGTGTCTGCAGAGTTGTTTCTCTCACATATTCTCACTCCTCTCCTCCAGCTGCTGTTGCACAGCAGTTTTTTTCCTCCCTTCTTTAATATGTTATCAGAGGCTCTGCCACCATCACTGATGGGCTCGGCCTTGGCCAGTGGTGGGTCCGCCTTGGAGCCGGCTGGAATGGGCTCTGTCAGATATGGGGTCAGATTCTGGCACGTTCTCACAGAAGCCACCCCTGTAACCCCGCCCCCCCCCCCCCCCCCCCCCCCCCCCCAAACCTTGCCTCACAAACCCAATACATCCTGTTTTCCAATGCCATAGGAAACTCTCTGTAGCCTGTTGAGTAAGTGAAGGGGGGAAAAAATATACCCTCTTATCCGCCATTACACTCTCAAAGCAAAACCCATGGACTCACTAACACTGGAGAGTACACAGAAGCCTCCTATGTAGTAGATGCATACTTGCAGAACACGTCTGAAAAGCCAAGCCTGTGTGCGCCATGGGGACTGGTTTATTAGAAAACTACTTCTAGCATTTACTGAAGCTGCTTAACTTCTTCCTGCAATCCCACACTGTCTGGTAGGTGTTTCAGAGCCCTGGCTAAAACACAACCAGAAATTATACAGATTTTGAACACGTTATTAGTAAACCAAGGTGACAACACTCTCAAAACAGCACTGTTACCACTGCCTTGTTCACCAGAGAGTGCAGGTTCTTAACAACAGAGGAGCCAACAAGGAAAATGTACATCATTGGGGTGTTGGGTACATCCCTGGGCGATAGCACCACAGCGTAGCATCAATGGAAAAGCTTCAAAGCAGTTAGGAAATTTTTGGATTAGGGAATATAAACCTAAAATTTGTTACTGGAGATTTTTACATCAGACAATAAAATCTAAAAAAAACCATGAAGATTTTTTCAATAATGTGGCTGAGTTACATCTTGTATCTCATCCTGTATCCCACCCTTGCCTCTTTTTAATACTTTCACCTATCTTACTATGTGATATACCATATTTTTACGTCAAATTATAAAACAATTTAGCCTGGGACGTCTCTCTGGGGACCTTCTGGTTCAAACCTCTGCTCAGGTCAGGGCCAATTACCAACAACTGAGAAGCTCTTCAGATACCCCTGCCCATTACTGAAAATGTGCCCTCACCAAACACTCACACTTTGGAAACCTCAACCAATCCAGGGGCAGAGGGAGCCTGGAGGTGTCTCAGCTGTTAGTGGAGAGGGTGGACTATGGAGAATCTGAAATAGGAGGTTAGAGAGAGGGTTCAAGGCTCAACTGGCCCATCTTTACCTACGTATATATAGAGAGAGTCTGGTTTTCTCTTAAATCATGACAAATATACAGCCAGCTACTTTCTGGAATTAATGGTGATTCCCTGCAAAAAGCAAAACTCCACCCATCAAAGTGGTTCAGAAATTGAAACTTCACCAGTGACGAACATTTGGCATAAGAATAGTGCATGAGGTCCAGCTTCAGGAGCCACGACCAAAAGCTCCACAAGAAAAGACAACGTTAATAAAGGAGGTGATCTTACAACATACAACTAGGAGAGGTCCAGAAACCTTTTAAGCTGGCAGAAGTACTGTATTTTTTATGAAATATCCAGCAAACTAACATGGAGCTTGTGCTCCTGGAGAGAAATGAGACATGCAAAGGGCAAAGCCTGATGATGTCCCTGAAAAACATCAGGCAGCAGCTGCAGCGACTCCCTACCAAGAAGATGGAGGAGAAGAGGTAAAGACAGCTAAATATTTCTGTTATGCATTTAGAAGGAAGCAGGATGATATATTCAAGCAAAAGGTGTATTTTTTAGCTGCCAAGATATATGTGAGGACATTAAAAATCTCTGTTAGACATAAGTAGGTTTAAATCTTGCTACATACTCAGGAGGCCTGGAAGATCTGCCTAGGAGATAATTGGCCCACTCATCTTCATTTTCAGTACATCTTAGTGTATCAGGGAAATTCCTGAAGCCTTACAGAGTATTAGCATTAAGCCACTGTTAAAAAAGGCATAAAGATGAGCCTGGTAATTGTAAGACATTTAGTCTGACATCAACCCAAGGCAAACTGATGAGATTGCTGACAGAGGGATTGGACTGATAGATGACAGGAACAGAAACTAATGCTGCTTGGTGTGATGAAGAGGAGAAAGGCATGGCTGTTTTTTCTGAATGGACACTATTTGCACTCTGTGTTGGCAGATATTTCAGTTTCTGTGAATCTTTTGGTTCAGTACATTACAACACTAGCGAAAACATTATCAGTAAGTTGTATCAGAAAGGGCATGAAACATTGAATGGGCAGAGGAGGAGGGGAAAAGTGAGAAACAGCAGAGGGGACAGCAAGGTCAGAGGAGGAGAAGGAAGGGGACAGGGCAGGAGCTACTCCACCACACTCTTGAGGACCCACGCTGGAGCAGGTTTATCCTGAAGGACTGAAGCCCATGGAGGACCCCACACTGCAACAGGGGGAAAGTGTGAGGAGAAAGGAGCAGCAGAGAGGAGCTGTTATGGACTGACCGCAGCGTCCATTCCCCATCCTCCTGTGCAACCTGGGGGGAAGAGGAGGTAGAGAAGTGGGAATGAAGCTGAGCCTGGGAAAAGGAGGAGAACACAGGTGTCATTTTAATGTTTGTATTTGTTTCTCACTACCTGAATCTATTTTAACTGGCAACAAATTAAAATATCTTTCCCCCTTTCAAGTCTAGTTTTCTTGTGATGGTAACTCACAAGTGAGCTCCCTGTCCTTAGCTTGACATAAGACCTTTCTCACACTGTTTTCTGAGGAGGGGTGTAAGTGAGCGGCTGGGTGGGAGTTTAGCTGTTTGTGAAGGCTAGCCTGCCACATACAGTTCATGGGAAGCAAAAAGCAAATGCATTAGTTAATTTTAAAAATACAGATTATTAATAAAGCTAATAAATAAAGGATAAGGAAGCCAATCATGGGGATATATCCTTGCTCCTCCCAGGATCTCCCTACTATGATTTCCGGCCTGTCCTTGGATGCCCTAAGTTGCAGGCCCCAGCCATGTCAGACTATTCCAAAAACTGAAAATGATTGCTATTGGAAGATTGATTTTTCCTTACAGGTATTTTTGTTCTTGTACACATCTACTAGTTCAAAAAAACTCAAGCAGTTTCTCTATGAAGTATTGATTTTTAATCTTGTTCGCCCTTCATATTTGATTTAACTAAAGAGAAGCAGCTCTTGTAAGAGTTTTCAACTGTTAGCATGTGCCGTACTTACTGTAATCCATCCCCTGTGTATCTTAAATATAAACATAAGGCTTTCCAGAGACCTGCTGATAAATCTCCAGAGACCAATAAAGAGCTGAGCTATATTTTCAAAAAATATCCACTAGAGGGTACTCAATGACCTTCCAGTGAAGGCAGGTTTGCAATCTAGAGACTGGGAAAGCCAAAAGAAAACGTCACTGATAGTTGCATTAACAATAGCAGAGCACAATGCAGGACTGGAAAGCACAGTAAGGGGGATTTTAGGGGGAAGAAATGTTGGACTAGCTTAAATCCAGCAGGAACATCTCTGTACCATAGCTCCAGTGACCCCAAGCTGCCAGATGGAAAAGGGGCAATGGGAAATGGGGGGGTTTGGTGGTCCTTTCCTGGGGAGTGGGGCAGGGAGTGAGCCCGTGTCCAGCCCCATTGTGGGACGAGACTGCATGGCTGGCCAGGAGCCTAGTTCTCGCCCCCGTGACAGTGCACCGCTGGGTTTTATTTCTTTTTTTCCTGCTTTTGTTGCCTGACCTGCAAGGAGAGAAGCTTTGAGGATGATCTTCGTGCTAGCTGGTTTGGCTCAGCTGAGGTTTTCTGAAGAATGTGGGGTTTTTTTGTACTGCTGGCATTGAGAGAGTTGTTCTGAGATACCGGTGTATAAAACAACAGTGATTGTTATTCCACAGCAATCTATTTTTATTGTGCTGATCACTCGTGATCATTTTAAATGGGCAGCCAATGACTGTCCTTTGTAGGCACCCTAGAAAATGAGGTGATTTTAACATGTAGATAAGTCACAAACATCCACGGAGGCTTTATAAAGTCAGCGAATCCCTTGGTCACAAATTTCTGTTTGTTATTATTCCAGGCTTTTATTTCCCCATTAAATGCTACAAAGGGCATGTAAAATTCTAGGCATGGTCTCCGAAAGGCTGCCCCTGCAAGGATATGCCATTCATCTTTTGCCTTCTGCTTCCAAAAAATCAATAATAAGCATCTAATTTCAGGGTTGAAAGAGAAGATTTTTACTATCCAGCAGGACATCTGAGTTATTGACCTTGAACGCTAATCAGTATGTTTGAATGTTCTCTCCAGGTTTAGAGCTAAGGCTAAAAAAAATCTAATTAAATCAGCAGGGGGCACGATTTCTTCAAAATATCACAGGATTACCCAGCCTGTGCAGGGTTTTCTTTCTCTTAGACAGGGCAGGGCTGCCCACCAATACTTCTTAAATATCTAATGTTTTTCTCAGTTAACCTGTTCAGCCCCTGAGCTGCCCCATGGGGAAACCTCAGGTGTTATCAACATAGCTCAGGGTCCTGCAAAGGGATCCTCTGCCCCAGCAGTGGGTCAGTCCTGCAGGGTGTCACTGTAATCATCCTGGAGTCCTTTTTTCTTCTTTTCCTGGATGTCCCAATTTCCTGGGGGCAGCCCAAGCCTCGGCTGCTTTGCCATTAACCTGCAGTACACTGAAGAAGTGCTGCATCACATCTGCCCATGGCCATGGGTCACGGACACCAAGCCCAAACGTTCTGGTGTGCTGGGAAGGCTTGCCTGCACCCCTGAAATCCTTTTTAGCAATAAGCAAACAGGAAGGCAAAACTGAGACAAACATAGACTAGCATGCAACATCTAGGAGAGCAGGTGACATTTTTGGAGGCAGCAAGAAGAAAATCTGGAGGCTGTTGTAGCAACATAGGGACTGCCACACCAGAGGGGACCCTAGAAAAGACCAGAGAAAGGTCCACCTAGCTCAGTGCCCAGGCTCTGCCAGAAGACAGCACTGTAGGGAAACTGTGTAAAAAGAGGTCACATTTAGGGTATGCATCCTCTCCTTCCAGAAATGAGTCAATAGCATTAGGATTTCCTGAGGTTCAATTTGATCGATGGTGCCCTATGACCATGAGTGGCTTTAGTCACGGAAAGGCTGTAGTGGGGAGTCAAGCAAACATTTTGGGTCACTATCCTCCCAGTTGAGTCTACCTATGGCTTTCTACTTCGTACAAGATCTTGTATCTTGAGAAGCTCAGGTTTTTGGTCCTGTTTTTCCCTCTGAAAGTTTATCTTTAAAGGACAGGCACTCAAGCTATCTGGCTTTACAAACAAGAAAAGAGAGAGATGAATTCCTGAAAAAATTGCCTCTTCTCATTTTTAATTAGCAAACCACAGTATCTATGAGTAGCTTTAGGTGTGTGGTTTGTTTCTTTCACAGACATACCCATGAAATGGCTTTACCCGTTTCCAGTACGTGTGCTACATCTCTGTCAGAGCCTTCTCTGAGGAATAGCCCAGTGGGGAGAGTACCTGAGAGGGCTGGAGGTGATTATGAGCATGGGTGAAGGAGCACTGTAAGGACTTGAGACCAGAAAACACAGTGTAGCTCTTAAAGAAAGCTTTTAAATGCTAAAATGCTGAAAGTGAAGATCTTCCAGTAGCTTCCTGGGGCATTTTTATTTTTTTGCCCCGTATTTAGCTTGTTCCCAGTTACGTTCCATTGCAAACACTCTGCTTAAATACACCTGCAGACTGGATTCAAAACTCAGGGACAAAGCAAAGGTATAGTCAAGGGGGTAAGTGTAGGTAAATGGATTTTACCCACTTTTAGTTTAGGATAATGCAATTTTCCCACTTCTCTAGCATACCAGCTGGGTGAACTTGCCATTTCTTTACCAGTTACAGCACGAGTTGGTTTTCATGGTTTTCACCTGCAGAATAGGCAGGACAAAAGCAGCTAACGTGCAGAAGGTGGCCAGAGGGATGGTGCTCTGAGGTGAAAAGCAGTCAGGTCTGAGTGCCCACAGTGATATGGACAGATGACAAAAGAAAGGAAGACATCCTTCTTTATTTTTAGTATGTCATCTTGGATACCCTATCCAAAGGCTGATGCCATTTTCACTATGAATTCTTATTCAAACTCCACCTCAGGTTCTTGAAAAATTCAAATTCACCTTCAGTCTTTGATCATTCAAGAACTGGATTTTCTCCTTGGCATCAATGATAGCACGTAGATTTTGGGACTCAGTTTGATGGTGTTTGTTTTGTCTTGCTATAAAAGTTGGCAATTAAGACATAACTATGTGAGTCAATCAAAGTTCAGAATACAGCATAACCCTAAATATGTGGTTCATCATGGTTTATAAAGCAACATGTTAGTTATTTTAATAATTACACCATGTCTTTTTGTTTCATCCAAATTCCCTGCCCTCACTTCAGTGCACTTATCTAGGCCTCTAATTAAGTACCTTTGCTTCAGCTCTTAGTAACCTTTCACGTGCATCTATCCCATTCCAGTTTTTTGATACCTCTGAAAATAAAATAGGGCTAGTAAGGACCCTGTTTGGGCTTTGTTTCACAGGTCTGAGTGACGATATGATATTCTAATTTCTGCTAAGATGCTGTCAGGAGGAGATCTGCACTCTGAAGAAGACTTTCCAGAAGATGAAGTACTTCATCTTTGCTGCTTCCCCAGTGAATACGCAGATGTGGATTAAGGGCCACCCACCTTCTTCTGATCTCAGAGATAAATCATGCACTCTGAAGTGGGCACATGTTACTATGACTGTCAGTTGCTAGAAAACCTTGGTGATGCATTTAAAAAGAGCTATTAAAAGCTGTGGAGAAAAAATAAACAAAATATACAAGCAACTGTTTTCCGCTTGAGAAATATTTTCCAACCATATTTAATGAAAAGGCAGAGGTGATAGAAGCCAGGCTGCAAAAAGCCTCCCCAGTCACCCCAATCAATGTGCATGCAACTCCCCTTCTGCACACACATGTGCCAAGGACTTCCTTAATCTGGACATGTAGGTGTCTGTCTCCTGCCTAGTCAAGACCTGCAAGACCAGGCAGAAGGATGCTTATGCCTGCCCACGGCCGCTCTGACACTTTGTTGTAGACATATGTGCTAAATGGGTTGACTGGGCTGGATTGCTCAGTAACATGATGGGAGCCAACCGAAGAAGCAGTGGCCACAGGAAGAGTCAATGGTCCCATCAGCCAACATTGGCAATTTACTGTCTGAGTGTTCCCACAAGGGGAAAAAGGAAGAGGGCATACACAAATAAATCCTTATTTTGTAGCTTCATGGTTAAGGAGAGGAGCAGATATCCCACATTTGCTCACCACAAAATCCATACATCTCAGTCAATGGATATAAAATAAGGAATGTTTAGGTGTTCTTGATGGCTTTTGGACATTTGCTTATATTCAGAGCATTGCAGTTTCTTCTCTGAGCTGGTTTCTACTAGTGTATGATCTTGCCAAAGGCTGCAGAAGCATACCCCTTGCTGTTCCTGGCTGTGGCAGCTGCCTCATCTGCATTGGTGTCTCTCTTAGGAGGCTGCTCAGGGGCGGACGTACTTCTGCAAAGGTGGATGGTAGGTCAGTTTGTGATGGTCAGATTGCAGCCCTCCATGACACAGAACAAGTGTCGAAAGCCAAATTTTCAAGATGAATGGAAAGCCTTCAGCTACCTCCACCTCGAGGTGGAAGCAAGAAGGGCTTTTCCCTGTGTTCACTTGTTTGCTGACCTCTCTCTGAAGCCCATCAGTTTCAGCCTCATGTGTTTTAAGATGAGGTGATCAAAACTGGTTAAAGCATTTGAAATGCAGGAGGACCACTGACTTGTAAAGTGGCATTTTCTCATTTCTTTATCCCAGTCCTTTCTGTGTTTTGCTGAGGGTGCCTAGATCAGAGCCTGCTGTTGGATTGTAGCCCCAAAGGTTGTCCACATCTTCTCCAAAATGGTCAGATTCAACTGAGAAATGAACAAGGGACAGGACAGCTCAACTTATTTTTGTTAAGGTTCATCATCTCATACTGACAACAGCCAATTTCATCTGTCATTCTGCTTTGTAAGTGCCTTTCTTTTGCCACTTTTTCCTGGAGTTTCCCTAGTCTGAGAAAGACAGATTTACCTAAAAAAATGCTGTGCTCTGCAAATTGTCTCTGTGGTCTGTAATTTTAAGGTCTCTAAATGTGCTAGATTTGCTTTTTTCCAGTCTCTCATTTCAGTTTCTGCTTTTATTAAGAGTTTGGCTTTTTTTGGTTTGGTTTGGTTTGGATTTTCCCTTGTAAAAACTGAAGAAATCTTCTATGTAGCCTCTGCTCCTTAGGCAAAATCATAACTGGTTGTGTGATGTGTGGGTGGATATACATATGACTGAAAGTCTCTGTGACTTATATCACATGAACCACTTCCCATTTTGCTATTTATTTAGCACAATTTAGTGGCACTATTTGTTTTTCAGTGTGTCAATATGTTTCCAGGTAAATGCTATGTACAAGATGATCATCATGTAAAATATTCATGAGCTTAGGGACTGGGAGAGAAAGTCAGCATCTACGCTTGCAAACTTGCCTTGTACAAGTCTTTGGCACAAATATATATGTATTTATACACATGTATATATATACTGTATAACCCAGGCACCCTCCAAAAGAGGGGTGCTGCATCCAAGCTGTCCATGGGAGCAGTGCTGCTGGGAGCAGCAGGGCTTAGCCTGGATACTTCCCAGCAGCGTCCATGCTTGCTGGGGAGAGCACTCACTGGCCCAGGCTTCAAAAAGCTTGTTGAGCTGGAGTAAACCCCAGACTTTATCTCATGGGGCTCACACCACTCGTAGGTATCACCCGTGTCTGCAACTGCTGCATCTGAGCCACCAATTTGGCAGCTCAGGGCAAGAGCTCTGAGAGCTGGAAACCAAAAGGAGAAGAAGCATGGTGGGGAGGGGAGTTCAGCCCTGAGGAGAACCACATCTCCTTAGATATACTTTGTCCCATTTTTAAAAACTGAGGCTGTTCATCTGGCACTCAACTTATCATATGCAGCCGTTGGGCTAAATTTCTGAAGCAAAACGAGTGATATTACAGCAGAGATGGGTTTCTCGCTTTACTAGATTATGTCGTCATATTGATGTATGGACGCCCAGGAACGAATCTGTCTTGATTTACTCATTTCAAGTGGGCAATGCTCTCTTTGTTTTTCAACTTTTCAGCAATGCTGGCCATTAATTAAAATGTATGGCTCTCTCAAGTGTTATTTTAATTGCATTTCAATTCCAACTTAAAGGGCCGGCAAATAATAAAGCTGGGTATTATGTACACTTTGAGATGCTGAGAGATGTAGGGGGAATAGACAATTCCTGCAATCAATTTGCTCTCCCACGCTGCTCACTTCCCGAGCATGCCATTTCTTTGATTAATGGATGTTATTTTTTTCTGTAAAAATCAACAATTTTAATATTGTTTTCCAACAGAAACTATTTGTGCCTTTCTTGTGGATTAAGGAGAAGGTTCTTTAACATCTCTCCCATGTGCTGGTGAAATCATTAATCAGAGCAGCTTCTCCTGACCTGGAAGGATGAGAGCTGTACCAGGCACACCACATGTACATGGCTTGGTCACTCCACCTGCTTGTTCTTGTCCGTATTACTCCGGTGTCTGTCTTGAACCTCCTCTCAATTAACATCTCCTGGCCTTTTCTTCTCACCCTCCTTTCTCCCTTCACTTTTCCTCCTCCCACCCATTTTGGTGGGTGGACTGTGTGAAAAGCCCATGTGCCCATCCAGGGCAGCCTGGGGTGCTGCAGGGTGGCTTGTATGGCCAGTGGACAGCAAAGGAACAAGGAACACAGGAACAAGGTAGAGGTTCACACCTCAAGCTCCCAAACCTGGTAGGACCATTAATACCTTCACTTTCATATTCAGCTTGCTGGCATCAAAACCCACATTGCCCATGGTGCTCCTGCCACCCTTTCCTGCCCCGTGGACCCCAGGACCCACCACAGAGGGGACATCTCTGCAGGGAGATGAGAAGCCCCAGAGCTGAATGGAGAGACCTGGATATCAGTGTCATCTCATGCACCCTCTTCCATGGGGATCTCCAGCTTGTCTCATTCCCACCCAGCATTTATCAGCAGACCTTTAAACTTTCCCTCCTTGGTCAATGCTGTCTTATCAGGGTTTTCTCTTCATAGAGAGATTAAGTAATTATGTTGTGGATGAACAGCTGCATCCTGCTCCTGGTGACCACTGACTCCATCAGAAACACCCCCCATCAGCATTTCTTCCCACACGTCACTTTTTTTCTTAGCAGGAAAATCAAAGGAAAATTGTAGGATTGAAACAGCTTTTTAAAGTTCCCATTAATCTTTTTACTTGAGGTACTGAAAATATGTATTTTTAAAATACAGGAAGATCTTACCAATATGAAAGTCTACTTCTTGTTTTCTGTAGCACTTGCTTCTCCAACATTACTTCTTTTGACTTGGCTGGTGCAAAGGGGCTGGACCCCGCCCTCAGCCCCAGCCCATCCTCACGTGTGGGTTTCCTGGGCTGGGGCAAAGTCATGCTATCTGCTTGCAAGTGTGGCGGAGAAAGACTTGCCAAGCAGTTTCCATTCTGCCTAGTAGGTGCTTTTGGCTTCAGGACACTCCTGGTTGTTTCTGAACTTTGTCGGAGACTTAGCACACAACCTGGGGCATGACACAGGTGCCGCTGGCACGGACAGCAGCTGTGTTTCAGCTCCAGCTTGCCTTTGAGAACTCAGTGCTCAGAGTCCCTCTTCCCCGTTTCCAAAATGTCACTTACAGTATTTCACAGCTTCACGAAGAGACGGTGGTTCACAAAGAGTTTCAAGAAGCTAAAGGTTGTGGAGGATGCAGAGGCACATACATTTAAAGGTAATTTAAAGTCAGTATATGGATATATATTTGTGGGAACCGTAGTTGTAACAGAAGTCATTGTTTCTTGCTCTGTAGTCATGCCTTCCCAAACATACCTGCTTACATATGCTGTGCATAGCACATATGTCTGCCCATTGGTTTCATGTCCATATATATGAAAATTAGGATTCCTAAATCATCATTGTAGAGGAAATATTTTTCTTTATTAACTATTAGCCTCATAGTGGCCCATTTGGATGTAGTTTGCTCTGCACTCTCATAAATTTTATACCACTCCTAGGAATATATAGATTAGTCCCGTGTTTAAGAGTGCAGCTGGTATCAAAAACAGTGAACAGATGAAGAGAAACCATTGACTCTGACAAGAAGAATCTGTGTGATTCACAGCTGAATCACAGGAGCAGCTGAAATGGGCAGCACCTGATGCCCACCATAACATCCCATTACAGAATGTCAGGCATGCTTATCACATACAAACAGTGAGGTTAACAGATTTCATGCCAAGACCCCTAAATTCTCGTACTGGGACTTCTCATTTTCCATTTGAATTATAGACCTTTGAACCATTTTGACAGACCCAATTAGTAATTTTTTTTTTAAATCCAGTTGCAACAGATACTTCTTTAACTTACACCGTATAATATCTTTGCTGCCTATTTCATTGCTTGTTTCATAATATGTGGACCAATCTGACACCCGTCTGTAACATGTTAAAGTTTGTCCCCTTTACTGGAGGAGACCATTCCTGACTTAGACAGTAGCAGACTTCTGATTTATTGAGATTTCCTCTCCCTCTTTTATCAAAATGAGCAAGAGTCAGCTAATACAGAGAAAAGCACGTCTAGTACTTACCAGACAATCTGAATTTGTCAAATATTCCTTTAAATATTTTAATCAGATGAATGGGAGGGGGAAGCTTGGTCTCATTAATCGGTACACTGAAAATGTTCATGGATAAGCTCCTGAGGGAAGAATTGCAGGATGTGGGTTATTTTAAGCAGCATTTGCCTGTCTATGCAGAACTGAAAAATCTTGTGATCTATGACAGTTGACAAATAAAAATTTGAGCAATTACGTGAAGCCAAGGAAACCTATTATGTGCTGAATTAGAAATCATGTTACATGGACAGGTCCGAGGGAGCAATTGCACTGGCTAATGAAAGGCTAAACAAGTCTAATTACATAACAATGACATCAAATCCAACTTTTTATCTCCCCTCAGACCCACATCAGTATGAGAAAGGAAAAAACTTGGAATGTTTAATTCATCGGCAAGCATTTAAAATGTATTAAATACCCGGGGAGCCTTAAGAACTTAAAATTTGTGCTATATTGAGCAAATTAAAGTTGACTCTGAACAAATGTTAATTTCCTTGTCACATGTTGCCTCTTAACTCAGTCACATGTCATCCCAAATCCTTTCCCAGTGCAGTGTTCCTGAGCAGGTTTGGTTGCACCATTCAGGTACTGATGTGGGGTACAGTTAAATTGCTTGAATCTATACTAGATACATGTATAGGTCTACTGAAAGCACATTTTAGATCAATGATTACTCATAACTTAGCAGCTGACTGACTTACTGGAGATACCAGTTATACTGCCTGCCAGGCTGCCATTTCACAAAAGTTCCCTTCAATGGCTCCCTTCCTGCCCTGTCTCTCAGTGCTCCCAATCCCATGTCACCTCCTCAGTTTTTCCTTCACAGCTTTTGTGGGACCATAAAATGACCCTTAACTGGGTCTTAAATGAACCTTCTTCAATGGATTACTTACTCTTAACAAGATCGGTTCTTCAGCCTGATTCACTGTATGGCCCCAGATGCAGAAGTACTGATGTGATTTTCCCACCAGATGGAAGTACCGCTTATTATCTATTGTAACAATAATTACAGTGACCTATAGTGTTTGTGAGTTCCAGAAATAAGTAAGCAACACATGAATAAAACATAATGACCTTCACCCAAATGGCCCAATTTACAACCTACAAGATCCCAGATCTCCTCTACGTCACTGCTTACAAACACAGGACATGTAGATAGCATCTGAAAATAGTTGTCCATTATATTAGCACTCATAAATGATTTAAGCTGACAATAGTTATGCAACGGAGCCTCCTATTGCTGCAGTACCTCTGCTCACTTACATGTTCTGTCCAGACAAGACCACCAAGGGACAAGAA
Source organism: Strix uralensis (assembly GCF_047716275.1). Taxonomy (NCBI): domain Eukaryota; kingdom Metazoa; phylum Chordata; class Aves; order Strigiformes; family Strigidae; genus Strix; species Strix uralensis. The sequence goes on along the minus strand of NC_133974.1, from coordinate 37,625,259 downwards.
AGTATCTTCACAGAAACGCCAAAATTTTTAGAGCAAAGAGGTAGACTTATAAAAATGCATGTTGGCATCCAAAGATGAACACTTCTTAAATTTGCAGAAATGCCTGGCATACTGAACTACCACCAAAATGAAGTATGCATCCAAGCACATTGTCCAAAATTCACATGCGACATATAAGGTGGAAGTGACTGCAAACAGGCCAGCTCCCCAGCCTCAGCGATAAGGAGACAATGAGAATGATTATTTTGGACACAGTGACCATATTTTCATTAGTAAATGAAAGGGATCAGAGCTCATTTTCTGACCTTATGCTCAAGTGGCCTGTCAGAGTTTGCGGAGGACATTGCCTAAATTCCATCTCCCCGCACCGATGTTTAGACATGGTGGATAATCACATGCTAGGATTTGATCCAGTACTCTGACTCCATTTTATCTACTCCAACAGACATGTCCTTTGAGTATCTGAGAGAAATAAATAATGAATTAATTAAAGTGATTGAAAGGAAGATTGAAAGTATAATTAAGGTCCAAGACACAAGGCAGGAATGTTGTAATCACCTCTATATATGCAAAAATGCAAACCAGTTTGTTGGTGAAGAAAAAACAGTCTCTGGAGCTCTAAGAGCCTGTGGTCCTGTGAGGTGGTCCTGTGACACCCTTCCATTTCCAACGGCACATTTGTGTTGGCCCTCACTGCTTCAGCCTCTCCCACGTTTTCTGAGTGATCCTGGACATTGGTTACAACCCATGAGAGTCCATGCTACAGGTTTTCACAGCTATAACTTCAAGCCTGATTTAGAGCCACTTGAAAAGGCTCTTTGGGATGTATTTGTAGAAAGAAACAAGCTTTGGGCCAGCTTCTTCTGACCAAAATCAGAACACTCTCTGTTAGTGAATTGGAGAGCACCATGGGTCCCAAATGTCTCCCTGTAGCCTTCATCCCACAGAGCCAATGGTAGGATGGGCTGACAGAGAGGAGCCACTGGATCTGGGAGTCCCTGCAAAATGCTCCGTCTTTCCCACAGAATTGGTCTGGAAATGGTCACACCTGCTCTCTTCCACCTGCATTTCCACAAAGGCAACAGCAAGCTCACATCAGCTTCAAAGTTAAGGAAGGGAGACCTGGAGACCCTTTCTTAATGCTGTGGTGCCATACTTTACCTGCTTGTTTCTTTTTATACTCGCACACCTCAGGTGCAGACTGCAACCATCAAAATGTGCTGCTACAGAAATGAGCTTCTCCAGGAACTCTCTTGAAATAATGTCAATGAATGGCACTATTTCAAAACAGTTGATTCGGTCTTATGACAAGAGATAACATTACCTATTTCTAGTCCCAAGAGTCTTTGGGAATCTTGTTTTTTAAGCTTCTAAAGCTTGCCATGCTTGCTGGGCAGCAATAAAATGGACAACAAAACCACAGCTGAAATATTTGGACAGATTAACTTCTGTGAAGTACAGTTTTAATGACAGATGATGGAGGCTGGCAATAGGTTAAAATTCATGGATTTCAGCAAAGTAATAGATTTCTACTGAAATCCCAAGGATTTGTTATAAAGAAGTACTTGCAACCTCCAATAGCCTCTTCAAAAATCTGTCATAGCCTCACTGCATGCATGGGTATTTTATTAGTGATGATGCATGATACCTTAGTGTTTAGGGACACCAGGTTCATGAGAGACATTGTACATATTAGAGAAAAGATTCCTGCCCCAAAGATTTTGGATGAATGGGAAACTGAATGTAATTGTGAGACAGCATAAAGTGGCACAAAAGCAGAAGCCGTGTCCTGCAGTTGCAAAAAAATTAAACTGTTGCTTTGGAGATATCTTGATACTGCAGTTGTGACCATGAAATCAAGCTGAGGTTTTGGAAGAGAATAACATGATAGAAGGATGAGAGGATTTTGTGGGCTGCAATTTATTTATTTGAACTTTTCATTGCTCAGAACTTACCCCTGAAGCAATCTAATATACCATGGAATGATGGCCCATGTACACTCAGCTCCATCAAATACTGTGATTTAGAGAACAAAGACAAAATCTTAAAGGGTATTTTGTTACTGTTGCTTTAATGGAGCTAAAAAAAGTAACATGAAAGAGGTTAGAGATGATGCTTGCTAATATAATTCTCCAAGTTTACTCTAGCAGCTGTATAAATCAGGTTAGTGATGTAATTGCAAAAGCCATCAAGTTTGATTCAGTGTTAAAAGAATGGCAGTATTTATTCAGCAAAAGTAACCCTAAAACACATTTTGTCAAGGTATTGATTAGTAAATGCATGTTGGTTGTATATAAACAATATTAAGGGAGAAATTTTGAAACACCTGGAAGGGACAAAGCTGTGATTATCTCTAGTGGCAGCTAATGCATACCCTAAGAGAAGACAGAAAAAGTGTAGTGGGACACTTTGTGCTATTGTATGTTTCTTTTTCTCATCATTACAAACCAATATATATAAATAAGCAGCTGGTCTCCTTCCTCCCCCCCCAAAAAAGTAAACATTTTTTTTTCCAACTAGCAGGAAGATGATGTAAAATAATTATGATGTCTGTAATCTAGGAATGAACAAAACACCAATTACTATAGCAAGACACTCCAAATGCCATCTTTTGGGAAATCTTGCATTTCTAAATGCTGTCTAATTAGAATCTGACTGTCACTGAGCATCTATGCACATAAAAATAAATATTAAAAGCAATGAAGTGTCTGCAGTCCAAATGTGAGAGGACCCATAAAGAGAGGATGCGGATGTGTTTCTGGTAAGCAGAGTGTTACAGAGCAGTAATGCAGCACCATAGTTTTGCTGATTTCAGGGTTGCTGTTTTCCATTTGCCGTGTCCTTCCAGTTATTCCTCATACATATTCTCTTCACAGAGAGATGGCTATTTGCTCTGTGTCTCTGATAATATTGTGCCATAGTTAAACTGCCTGCTATGGCACAAAGGTAGGTTTTAGTATCTTCCACACCAGAAAGTCCTGAATGGTTCAGACTTCCAAAATCCTGGGGTGGTCATGCCTTGGTCTCTGTAGTTGAGGGATAAAAGGGCCATATTCACAGGGCTCATGCCTAGATGTCTGACCCAACTTGCCCAACTCCCTCCATCAACCATAGGGGTAGAATATGACAATAGAGAGTCTATTCATTATTGTTCTCTTCAACTCTGGCTCTGTCATAAATGGTCTGAATGCTTCTCTTTGTGACTACCGGTTGTTTCATATTTATTTCTCTACTAGTTAATAAAGCGAGATACTTTCTTATAAAGAAAACAAAATGTTAGGATTTCAGGTCTCCATTGTTTTGCTTTTGCTCAGTTGTCTGGGGTCTTGTTCCGGATAATGGAGTTGACATCTCCTGCCACCAATAATCTGATTTGCCGCTCTGATGCCTGTGGTGCAGGAATCACAAGGAGGATGGAGATGTCCCCATTGGTTTCACTATGTTGCTGATCCCGGGGTACTAGAAGCCATGGTCCTAGCCCAGTGCCTTGGCATGTCAGAAAGGACAGAGAATAACACCCAACTAGAGCATTTTCTTCTGACTTCAGGTAGGACAGGATTTTGCCAGTCCTGCACTAAGGGGTTCAGGAAGGCTCTTAAGTACATACACACTTGAGCAAAATTCACCGAAGTTTCCTTCTCACTCCTTCTGCCCCCACTGCGAGCTTGCCTTGGGCCAGCCCTTGGTAGGCAGCAGTTTGCATCCGTCACACTGTGCCTCAGAAGGGTTGGAAGCAAGGCCAGCAGTGCCTCTCCATTGCTGCAGGCATGTTGTGAAGATAAATTAATTAATGTTTGTGAAGCAGTCACACTATGGGGTAATGAATGCCGCAGGAAAAAAAGTATGAGGAAATTAGTATTTGAGAACAGACCTTGGCTAGCATGCAGTAAATAAGGCCTGGGGCCACACGTTTGACAGCAAGGAAAAACAAAATATTGAACAGCTTGCTCCCAAAGCAGGGCTAGTGCTTCCCCAGCTCCGAAGCAGGCAGCAGCCCTGGGGGAAAAGCCAAGAAGGGGCCAGTGATGAGCACACACCAAGGGCCTGGCACAGGCTGCGGCACCACCCAGTGAGGCCACCGCCTCACCTTGGAGGATTTTTAACGGGGGTGTGTGTGTGTGTGTGTGTGTGTGTGGCTCTGTGTGTGTGTGTGTGTGATGTTATTACCCAAGGAGAAGTAAAGCAGAGCGTGCTCAGCTGAAGCTCGCAACTGCTTACTTCCCATGAGCTGGGGAATGGTGACAGACAGTGCTGGAGGTCCACGGCAAGGTCCAGCCCTGGGATTTTCTGTATCCCTACTCACATCAGGCCTGTCACATGGCCTTAAGCACTATTGGAAACTAATATGAGGAGGGTAATTTCAGCCTTTATCTTGTAACTAGTCTTTTATTTGCTGAAGGGGTTGAGTGTCAAATGTATTTCAGCGTAGAAATGTATTTCTGTGATAAAGAGACCTTGCGGTGAGTTAATCATGCTAGCAGCATACTTCGCACTATCACCCAGCAGAGTTTGTCTAACTACCATAGCATCTCATTAGACTTGGAGTTCTTCCTAGGAAATACTGTTTGTATGAAGAAGTGGAGAAAGGAGAAGTGAGGTGACTGCAGTGAGCCAGATATCCTGATTTACCTCTCATGGAAATTTGGGTATAAACGGTCAAGGAAATGTAATACAGGTGCCTCCGAGCTTTATCCAGAAGACTAACGTAAAAACTACATTTCAAATCAGCAAGGGGAAGAGGGAAGAAATAATCTAATTTAAGTCATGAAAGAACACTGATTTGTTTCCATGTGGAGCTAACACGCAGGGAAATGCGCCTTCTTGCTGGCACCCCAACGCCAGCACAGAGGGGTGTTAATGGCACACAAATACCTTCTCGGGCAAACACTCCGGCTGGATTTAAATCCAATGAAGCCAGCTTTCATGTGGAGTGCTGAGAGAGCAATAACAAATGATTCTATTAGTATTAATGCAGTCAGCTTGTGCTATTTATAATGTAAATATCATCTGAGTATAAAAATTGCCTCATTGGCAGAACAGAGGTAAAATTTCCATTCATCACATTTTAAAACAGCCTAATCACACAATATGTACTTGGTAACCATAAATGAAAGGTTTTCTTAACATAAAGATGATTGATAATGGGCAGGTATCTGTTATGTATTTTCCTACTGATGGAAAACATAAATATTTTGGCCCAAACATAAAAACTCTGATTGTATAATGAAGTGTTTACATTAATCTACCTAATAATTTCTTTTTATTCCTGCAGGAATTAGGGCCTTTAAAAGCACATAAAAGAAACACGATTATATCTTGCTTGGCTGAAGAATGAAACATACTACAAGAGGCATACACGCACTTATGTTTTCATGCTGTTATGGTCCACAAACCCGGGGGCTTGAACTTGCACCACTCCAAGGCAGGAGACCTGACCACCAGCTCCAGTCCTCAAACACTGGCAAAATTTTGGTTGGGGATGCTCAGATGATTTTATTACACAGATGATGCTCTTCCAATGTAGCCAGCAGACGAGCAGCCAGAAGGTGAGGGGAAAGACCTTCTTTGGGTGTAACACCTTGGAAATATCTGGAATATTAAGTGTGAAATAATAAAAATATCTCCCTCCTGAAGGCTTCATGAGTGTTTGAATGTAGCCACCAAAGCAGAGGTGCCCAAACACCTGGGCCTGTTCCCAGCATGTGCATGGCACAGGTGCCCTCCCAGACTCCATTCCACCCCTTCTTGCTCCCCATGGTGGCTACGGTTGCTCTGGGGACTGTGTGCACAGCCAGAAAGAGTCTGATGCCACTAAGCTGCTCAGAGCTTTATCTCCCATCTCATCCACGGGAGGATTTTCAAACCAGCATTTCCCCAGCTGTCTTTTCTGTAAGGTCTGACCAAACCAAGAGCTTTACTCAGACCCTCTCTGCTGAACCAAACAGAAGATACAGGTGCTCACGTGACAGCAGAAGCGTGGTTTTAAAACTTCCCCAGTTCAATCTGAAACACTTGTCCTTGAAAAATGCTCAGTCCGCCTGGCCACTGAGTAGGGTGAACCACCCCACCTGAGCACACGCTGTCATGCATTAGGGACTGCTGGCACAGAACATGTCTGATGGGGAGACAGTGCCATGTCCCATGTGACGTGCTCCTTGCATCATGATTCAGACCATCCTATGAAAAATAAATTCTAGCACATGTCATTGCAAGTAAGACAGCCTATGCACTTACTTACCTTAATTCATCCTTCCCATATACTGATTAAATTCTACTTTGAAAGCAGACAGCTTTCTGCATTCAGCTGGAAGTTATTCCAGAATTTATATCACATGTGGTTAGAATTCTTCTGTTTCCCAGTCTAAGTTTATTCATGGCCTGTTTACATCACTTGTTCTTGTGCCCATTGTGTCTATAGCTCAAATAACTCCATCCTTTCTGTTTATCCCCTCCCACTCTTGCAGTGTCCAAATGCAGTAACTATCCCCTCTCTGCCCTACTTTTGTTATGTAAAGCACACCAAGTTTGTCCAATGGTATGCAATAAGAAGCTCTCGAGGGGAAAGAGAGCCTCATAGCCCTTTTCTGCCCCTGCTCCAGTTTAACTCTGTCTTTCATGAACATTGGTGCTGGTTTTGGCAGCATTTGAGGGAAAATCAGCTAGGTCAGGGACTCTTTTTCTCCCATTTCAATGAATTATTCTCATAAATGGGGAACAAAGTTTGGCAGAGACCATGAGTATCACCCAAACGCAGATCATTTACACAAATCACTTGGAATTATTTAAATTCCAAATAATGCTCTGGAACAGTGAACTATTGTTCCAAAATTAATGTCAGAATAAAACCACCCTTAACACTGCTGTACTGCTCTAACAGCTGGATGTGAGCAGTGGTACCATCCTTAACCTACCTGACAGTGACACTTATGGGTGTTTGCTCGTACAAACTGCCATGACTTGTAACTCTGCCTTCTGCATCACCAAGTCTCCCACAAATTCAAAGGACTCAGCACAACTCAGCAGGACAAGCAAGGCAGGCTGGTAATGATGTAAGTAAAAATAGCAACGAGTGATTCCTACTCTCCATTTCGAGCACTCTCTTGTTCCCCTGCTCAGTTCTCAAAAGAGGTAGGAGGCTGTGACGAAAACCTGGCATCATACCTGCATTTTAAAAACACAGCATCTCACATTCCCCTTGCACCAACAGGGTTGTGTTAAGCCCTGAAACCCAACGTTGCCCTCTAGGCAGCACAAAGATGTGCCTGATGATGCCGCCACGTCCCTGAAGAGAGGACAGGACCTGCAGGCACCTGAGCCTCCCTCTGCTCTATCAGCCCCCTGTGCTGGTGTAGGAGGACAAGGAGACTCTCACAGGGACTGAAATGGAGTTTGTCAGCAATCTGACCTGCAATTCCCAACCCAAAGATTTTCAAAATCTACTTTATCATGTTGCTCAACATTATGAAAACCAACAATAGTTCCAGACTAGTTGCTTTCTTTCACGCAACCATGTCATCCAACACTTCAGATTTTCTACAAGCAGAAGGATGGCTGGGTTTATCTTGGTTGCTAAGTTTACATTATTTTGTTTATTTATATATAATATATATTTATATATCTGTATGTAAAGAGTTCCACTTAACTATGTCTGAAAAAGTTGTTGTCAGAAAGCAATAAAAGGACATTATAGTGTTTAAAAAGGACAGAACTGTGACTTCTAGCACTTCCCAGGATAATGAGGATGCATACCCAAAGCCTTAGTCTTCAATAATCTCTCCAAGATCCAGAAACAGATTGTTCTTTCTAACTTATTGGGTAGCCTAGAAAATATTAACTATGTTGTTGATGTGACTTGTGGAGACACTAGAAGGACCACCCTCCCATGCCCAGGGATTCCTCTGCATTTTATAGGCATCTGTGCCTGTAACACCTAATGTAGGGTTGAGGGGCAGGAAAAAGAAAATTTTGAGTATTCAGATAAACATGTTCCTGGATAGGCTTTTATCAGTATAGGCTGACAGAATAAACTTTACAAACAAGAGAGAGAAAGGAGAGGGAAAGGCAGCCTGTGGCCCCTATTCCCTACATCCCTTCAACTTCATGAATCAGTATGGTACAAAAAATATCTTTCAGTTTGGCTAAACATGTTCCATACAAGGACTTACATAAATACTGCCTGACTTCCAGTAGATACAACTTGACTGTAAATATTTTGCTCCTCAGTCACTCGTGCACACACCTCTGCCACCTGCTTTTGGGACATTCTGAGATTTGTAGCATCGTCTCTGCTAATAACTCTCACCAACACCTCAGGTGTGTTCCTGGCTGAGGCTGGAGCAGTTCCTAGCCACCCACTGCTTTGGCAGAGGCGGGATTCACTTGCCATTTCACCTGTCAGGCCTGACCCAGAAGCATTTCAGAGCATGCCATCTGCTTCAAGCCTCTGCAAAACCCCACTGCAGAAGTGCTCAGTGTCCCAGAGGAGACAACCCTTCCCCGTGCTTAGTTCCCCTGGTGACTAAAAAGGACCTGAAACCCTAGAGGTATATTGGCTCTTCAGTAAATGTTTGAACCAGGAGGTGATTCCAGTGTTGGGCTGCCCCAAATTATCTTTCTGGGTCAACATTGCATGGAGGGACAAGTATTATCTACAGTGGTTATTTAACGGGGACTTGAAACACACATATCCTCAATGCCTCAGTTGCTTGTGTAAGGTATTATACCCTCTGTCTCCTCCTTAGCTAGATGAGTAGCAGTCACTTGATTTGCTAGTCTTCACTAAGAAGCAGAGAGGCTAACATTTATCATGCAAACAAAGTTGTACATGCTATTGCCCTGCTTAACAAAGGTGTTCCTGTATGTACTATGATTAATTCCGCTTCTCTGTAATTTGAAAATTAGAGTTGAGTTGTGAAATTTATCCAAAAGGAAGAGAAAAAACTCCAGGCTCTGGATGTTCAAAACTGAGGATGTTGTATTATTATAACTGAAGTGGAAAAAAATTGGTTTAATTGGGTTGGTAAGAACAGCAAGATTTGGCTACAAGTCTTCCAGGAAAAAGAAGGTCACCACTCCTCTAAAATTCTCTAACCTTCCTTTTGTTTCTCTCACTAGAAAAGAAAAGCAAAAGAAAAAATGAGAATTCAAAAAGTGCATCTTAAATCACAGTGAAATGAGATACAGAATTGCTTCACATTATAGGGTTGATCACTGGAAAACAGTTGAAATAATAACAGTATTTGGAATAAAAATTGGTATTGAAATAAGCACTACAGAGCAAACTTTCCCCTTTTTCTAACTACCTTAGAAATAAGATACTTTACAAGACAGGCGTTGTCTTTCAAGGAAAACCAGGCTGCAGCATTGCCATTTCCTTGTGACTTAGCAGTAAGAAACCCTCACAGGAGCACCAAGAGAAACAATCTGACTGTTTTCCAGCAGAGATAACACATGCTAATAGAGCAGAGCTCTCAGTGAAATGCTGAGAACAGGTTGTATTCTCTGCTTCTATGAAAGATACCTTTCAATCACACATCTTACTTTCATGCTGCTTTATCAGTGGCAGTCAACTAAAAATCATGCAAAATGGATTAGAAGAATAGAGAAGCATAGTCCCAGCCTGAGAAGTAACTTTCTGAGTAATTTGGCAAGAAATGGAAGATAGACAGAACTGTAAATGACAACTGGATTTAAGATTTCAAAGTTGTAATTATAAATGATGAATGAACTTGGAAAATGGAGAAGACTTTGAGGGAATTGTCTCCCAGAGAAGGGAGAAAGGAGGGACCCAATAAGACCACAGGTCTGAGAGGGTTACCTGGAAATGAAGATGAGTGCAGGAGGATACAACTAACAAATGTCTAAAAGACTCTCACAAAGAGAAAGGGAATTACTCATTCTCATGTCTATTGCAAGAAGGACAAACAGCAAAAGCCTTAGCCAGAAGGAGCTGGGAAGACATAGCTGAAATTCCAGGAGGAGCTTTCCAAGCCATGAGGATAGTGAAACCCTGGTGTGGATCGCCCAGGGAGCATGAGGGGTCTCTGGCACTGAAAGGTTTTTATATTACTCAGACCTCTGTTGGGGATAGTTTGATATAGCTTAGCCTCTCTGGAGCTGGAGGGTGGATCAAAAGGTCTCCTAAGAGCATATTTCTGTAGCTGTATATTCATAATCTTCACCAGCTACCATAAAATCTTAGTATGTTACCAGAAATAAAAAGGCACAAAATTGAATTAATTTTAGCCATCTAGGACCTGGTACCTGATTATTTAGGATTCCTTGGTAGTCAGGTGTGAGAGATGGGACTGAGCCAAAATTTACCAGTTTTTCATTGCAGAAGACTCACAGGAACAATTATCAGCAGCCTGCATGATCCTGAAAATCAACCTGCCCAGTACTGCTGGAGACACAGCCATATCCTGCCTCCACCAGGAGTTTAAATCAGTCATTTAACCTCTGTGCTTTTCAGGTATAAGGTGGTCAGATATAAACTGTGTATAATATTGAAACCTAATTCTTAAATACAGCTGCCCTGATGCATGCTATGTGGAGCATGAAGCATTTTTCCCATGCTGATGGCAGGGGACTGAGTTCACAGTTCTCGCTGACATCCAGTCATTTTATTTTGAAAATGAGAGTTTAGGATTTAAATAATTTACATAATTTTCACTATTTTTGCATTTTTTAATAAATCACTGGATTTTTTTAGAGAATCCAATAAATTGGCCATGGCTAAATAAACTTCAGTGTTTCCTAAAAATGTCCAAATTGATTGTTCTGTATCTGGTTTGAAGCAATTAGTCATCCACACGGTTCTATTAGCAATGAATTTTTACCTTGATATGGAAAATCAATACTACTCTAAAGTAACAAGTTAGTTTAATTCATAACTTGAAGCGAGCACCTCTTTTTTAGGAAAAAAAAAAAACCTGATTGTACCTATCTTGTACAGAAATTCATTTATGTTTTGAAAAACGGTATTAGTATGACCTGCTCTTACGCAACTTTGTCCATTTTGAAATGCAATCAGAAGCTGATGTTCGCTTTTGGGAACTTAGCGGAATCCCTGTTTTTAACCCTTTTTCCCATAATTTTTTTTCGGTCACCATCCAGAAGAGAAGGAGATGGCCTGGCTGCCTGAACTTCTTCTCCCAGGTAACTTTCTTCTCCCCTATAACTTTGAATTCATTGATCAATGATTCAAGCTACTTTGAGAAGGAAAACAGAAGTGCTGTTGTTTTTTAAATTTTGTGAAAACTGGCTGGTTAAAGGAGAGAGCGCGGCAATGTCCCTGCTGAAGGGAGTGACACCCCATCTCACCCTTTATCCTCTGTATCAGAGACTTGGTGGGAGTCACTGTAATAGTGACCAGCATTATCAAATGCAACCTGCTACAGTAATTATAGAGGAAGTGTTTGAAATGCCTACTTTGGCTTTAAGTCCTTTATTATTTTATAGAATAGAAATTAAGAATCTGCTTAGAAACAAGACAATGTTATATGGAGGAGAGACACAAGTGTCCCACAACATATAACAACTCCACACACACCTCTCATCTAACAGATATTCATGTGGTCACGCTGGTGAAAGTAATGTCAAGACACAAGAGAGTGGAAAGCCCCTTCTGTTAGATTGGAAACTGTAAATCTGTTCATTATGAACATTTTCTTCAGAAATTCATCCAAGCTAGGAAGACTTTCCCAAATTTCCTGTCTTGCAGAAACTGTTCGGGGCATTGCCTTGTGCCACTGCAGTTTTTCTCTGTTTTAATAACTTATTTGAATTGGGATTGTTTAGCCTGGAGAAAAGGAGGATCAGGGGAGACCTTATCACTCTCTACAACTACCTGAAAGGAGGTTGCAGTGAGGTGAGTGTCAGTTTTTTCTCCCAAGTAACAAACAATAGGACAAGAGGAAAAGGCCTGAAGTTGCACCAGGGGAGGTTTAGATTGATATTAGGAAAAATTTCTTTACCAAAAGGGTCATCAAGTGTTGGAACAGGCTGCCCAGGGAAGTGATGGAGTCACCATACCTGGAGGTATTTAAAAAACATGTAGATGTGGTGCTTAGGGACATGGTTTAGTGGTGGACTTGGCAGTGTTAGGTTAATGATTGGACTTGATGATCTTAAAGGTCTTTTCCAACCTAAAAGATTCTATGATTCTATGAATGCTAATGGAGACTCAAGGCCTTCCTCTTTACCACTGGAGAAAAGTAGTCTCACCAAATTTCAGCTATCAAATTTTGAAATGGGCTTTACTCAAGAAGAAACAGAGCAATATCTGATTTTATTTTTTTACTGTTGAATTTCTTCTTGATGCCAGAAAAGTGAAGCATAAGAATACAAGGATTAGTAAAATCAAGCTAGAAATACAAATCTGATAAATAGTCTGATGAAATCTAGAGGAGAAGTGAAAACACTAACATTATATAAATAATGTTATGTATAAATACATATTACATTATACAAATAATGTCATAAATTACATAGAGTATATAAAAAATAGACACGAATGTGTAACTTTGGTTACTAAATTATAAATTAGAAACAATAAATTATTGAAATGAAGCTATTATCAGAATTCAAATGAACCAGACTAATGGATGTATAATGCTTTCTTCCCAGTGGATATTTAGGAAGAACATCATTAAGCAAGCCAGAACTGTGAGCTGCCTGCAAGCAAAGGCCTATTTACTACGTCAGGATTTAGAAACCAGAATATCAGTGAAAACCTCTGGAGACAGTTAAAAATAAATGAATAAACAGAACTTATCCATATGCTTCTGTTCAAGTGTGAATCTTGCAGTTTTAAACTAACTCAGGGTCAGTATACAGCTGGTAAAAATCAGTGATTCATATCACGTTGGGTTTTTTAGGTGAAATGTGTGTCAGTTCTTGATGAGGACCCTTGGGCGATTGCAAGGAGTACACACTAGCACAGTCTGGTCCATCATGTGTAACGTTAAAGCACTAGAAAGGGAGAACTAACCACCCCTGAGAAAAAGAGGTTGGAGGGGAGCAGGGATGGTGGTGGGGACACAATTTCAGAATAGCCAGAGGTCCATTTAAGCATCAGAAATCATAGCAGATGGCTGTTCCTGCCTACTGAGAAATGCTGAACCTCCCTGGTGGATGCATGTATAGGTTTTCCCCAGGGGGACATATAAGAAGCTGTGCTCTGTAGTGGTGACTGAGCGAGTTGGAAGAGAGGGAAGATTGAAGTTTGCTGCTGGCACAAACAATTCAGTCTCTTTCCAAAGGTGAACAGGGTATGACACAACAGTGTGTTTAAATTAGGAAGGGAGTTGTAATTCCAGTAAAACAGTGAAAAAATCTTCCCCAAATCTTTACCAAATCCAGCTTAAAAACAAACTTAAGCATTCCTGGGTCCCAACATATGGCAATCTGTCCTCGTTCTCCACTTCCCACGCATGCTGGTTTCTCATTTCTATGAAGATGAGAAATAGAGTATGACTTCATTTCACAAGAGCATGATTTTTTCCTAAGGATAAACCCAGAGACTTGGTAGGGTAAAGATTTAACAACAATCCTTCAAAACATTGTAGACTTTCTGGCTTCTTCATCACCCTCTGAAGAAGTAGCTGACCTCCAAAATCATAATTGCATAACACACTGGCTTCATGCAAAGTTGGATTAAGTCAGTCCTCCTGAAGTCAGAAGCCACTTCTCTGTGCCACTTTTCCCTTTCTCCAGTTCAATCTCTGTCCCCCATTCTGCCATTGTTCACTGAGTTCCACACTGCAAACAGGATCAGGGAGATGAGGAACAGCAACACTCCTGGAGTGTCGACAAACTGCAGTGCCTGGGGATGGAGAAACCAAGAAGGGGAACAAGTAGTGCCAGGCAAAGGCACCCAGGGTGGGAATTTCTCAAGTGCTATAGCATCACAGTGAAAAGAAATGCACCTTGTAGGAAACATCATGAGATGGCAATAAACTCCAGAAGGTCCTTCAAGAGCCACAGAAGTGTGGTGATCATCCACACAGACTCAGAGCGACACAAGGCAGTAGACATAGCTGATGGTCTCATTCCACTGATCTCCTACAAGTGTGAAGTTCATACCTCTGTAATAATGTGTGTTCCCCACAGAAAATTATAACAAATGTAATATAAGAATGTTTCAGGGGTTTCTTTACTTTATTTACAAGGTCAAAAATACTTCAAAGACAGAAAAAGAGTCCAAATTGAGAAATACTTCTGCAGAGAATTTCTAATCCATTTTGATCAACTTCACAAAAAAAGAAAGCTCACACGAAGGAAGAAATCCCAAATATCCTCTAGTCCCTTCATTTCACCCCAGAAAAATAATATCTATATTAAGCATAAATGATGATAACAGAGAGTGGAACCTTTAACATGGTAACAGCTTGCTGCTGCAAGATCTTCTAAAGGAGTGAGGAGTCATCTCAAATACTCACATACAAATATCTGCCCAGAGCATGGTGCCAATTTAAAATAAATGCAATGTGGAGCATATTAATAATACAAACTTATTACAGAAAATTATGCAGAATTGCTGGAAAAAAAGTAGAAGATTCTGTTAAGGTTAAATGCAGATGGTCCCTGTAGGAATTCAGCACAGATGGAAAGAGAGATTGTCAGCTAAACCCCTCCAGAGCTGACTCCAGTGAGGGACATAAAGCAAATGGCTTCTTCAAGTGTATCAGCAGCAAAAACCAGACAGGTTAAATATGGCCTGATGATGAATTGGACAGGAGACCTGGTGACAGAGGACATGGAAAAAGCCAAGGTCAGTGCCTTCTTTCCTTGGTTTTTACTGGTAAAACCAGCTTTCAGGAATCACTGGTCCCTGAGGCCAGTGGGAAAGTCTGGAGCAAGGAAGATGTACCCTCTGTGAAGGAGGATCAGGTTAGGAAACATTTAAAGAAACTGGACATATACAAGTCCATGGGACCTGACATGATGCACCCATGAGTGCTGAAGGCACTGGCCATTGTCATTTCAAGGCCAGTTCTGACTATCTTTTGGAAGGTCTTGGCAACTGGGAGAAGTTCCTGAGGACTGGAAGAAAACAAATGTCAGTCCCATCTTCAAGAAGAGTAAGAAGAAGGATCCAGGGAACTGTAGGTTGGTCAGCCACACCTTGATCCCTGGGAAGGTGGTGAAAAAATCCAAGGTATTTAACATCATCTTTGCCTTGATCTTTCCCAGTAAAACCAGCCTTTCGGAATCCCTGGGATTGGATGTGGCTTCCTTCTGGAAGGGAAAAGCAAGTATGAAAGACCCAATATTACATCAAGTCAATATAGTGTCCACATCTGAGGTATAAATAAATATTTAAAGTAAGGAAATAAAAGGTTGTATAATAGCAGATTTTCAGTGATAACTTGAATAAGTATGCCACGGCATCACATCATACTACATTTTCAAGATAGAGGCATAATTCTATCCCCCTCCAGCCAGCCAGCCTCCTCGAATTGGTTCACACTTATATACAACTTTTAAAATATATATATAACATAATGTTTAGGAAACTTTGTGCTTCGAGGCATTCAATGAGCACCATGGAAAAGAAATCCCTGCTCTTAACGTGAATATAGTGTAATTAGTTCTGCTGGAAAATACACATTTTTTTTTTCCTGCAGCAGTTATTTGCCTTTTGTCCATTTTGTCAGATTCTCCAAATTAACAGCAGATTATCAACATCATCACAACCAGATTTCTTCTAAATGCTCATGCAGGCAGGACAGCAACACATCTCTGACTGATGCAGTAACAATAATTTTGAGCAGAGCCAGCACACCACCTTAGCAGAGTCTGAGACCCTCCAAAATTAGTATGGACTGAGATGAACCGCTGAGCGAGGTCAGCAAGATCTCAGGCACTTGCTTCCCAACCAGCTTAACCAGTAAGCAAATTACGGGTTCACTTGGAGAGTTTCTCATTGCTTAACCCAATGAAAGCCTTTCCGTATTTTGCACTCCCAGGCTCATGCTGATGTGTGAGACAGCAGAGACCATTGCATTCTTGACAAGACAGTGCTCAGCGCTGAACCATTATCTGCCAGAACAGATGGTTAATAGGGAACAGTTCCCTTATTAGTTTACCAGCCAGCTCATAAATGATGAACACTACTCTGTCACTCTCTAAATGCATACATGTTTCATCGTCATTCATTGTAAAGAGGAAAAGCCAAGTTAACTATGTATCTGTCAACAAATATTTCACCTTAACTGCATGTGTATTAAGAAATGTCTGTTGAATGCAAAGATTATTTTTTAGCAACAAAAAGGATGTTCAAAGCCTCATGCAAAATATCTTATTTTTAGAATACATGTTATTAATTTTTTTATTATATTTATTTTTCAGAATGGGTGATAGGACTATGATTTTTCCAGTAATTGACTGAAGTTTTTTCTATCTGTTTATGAGACTGAAGACTCAATGGGAAAGTTTAACAGTCTGGCAGATCACACCTTGGTCATTTCCAAAGGGTCCTAGCTCTGCCACTCCTCCCCATGCCCTCCCACACCACGTGTTACTGCAGTGCAGTTCCACCTCTCTTTGTTCTAACCTCCGACACAAGTCTTTTGGACATAGACCTAAGGGAGAGTCTGGTGAGTTATCCAAAATGTTTCCTCCAGCATCCCAGTGCGCTTGGGATGTGCCCATCATCTTTAGCACTGTCTGTAGGTGTCCATGCTCCTGCCAGCAAACTTCCCACCTCCTGCTGTTCGCTGACTGATTTCATGCTTTGTTGTCCATTTTTTTTTTCCATTCCTGCTCTATTTTTCACCACCCTTACCTCCCTTTCTCCACCCAGGATCCTTCCAAACAAACCCCTTTGTTACGCCTATTTTGCTACAACCATTTCCAAATTTGGTATTTCTGATACCATTACATATGCAATCTCAGCATTAAATGGTATTAATGATATGGCTTCCTAGGTACAGCTGCCCTTGCAAGGCTCCATTCCTCAAAAGAGCCTCCAGACTCACCTTGAACTATCCAGGTCATACTGGTTTCAGTTTGCTTACCTTACATGCTTTCTGAGACATGCCATCCTGCTCATGTCTTGATTCCTTGATTCAGCTCCAGGTAAGCTCAAGCACTGTCTTTTCCCATATGCAAACTGTGTCAAAGCTTACCCTGTATTTCTCACTCTATCTTTGTGCTCACAGCACACCCTGCTCTCCCTTTTCTGCTCAGTCACAAATCATTAACCTGGACATATTCTTGGGACACCATCCCACTTCCATCAGAGGCACCATCTCAACACCATCCTGATCCTCTGCAACCCAGTGACCTATGGTGACCCTTTCCTGGTGCTGGAGGGACAACCAGTCTGATCACAGCATCAGTCCAGGCGCCACAGCAGGAGTAGGACAATGGAGCAGATACAGCCTCCTATTGACTGAAGGCTATGCAAAATGTATCTGGGGCTCAGGTCTGCCTGGATCTGTCACTGCTGGAAGGGGTTGATCTGCTTCAAGGTTTGCACTTGAGCAGATGCACACACTGCTACTTCATTTCAGGGAGCAAACATGTTTTCTGGAGGATACACCTTTGATGAGAATTGACCAAGCCTGGGTTTAGCTAAAAAGGGGAGCAAAAACCAAAACATTTTGCCACGTTACTTGACATCTGATGGAGCCAATGCAATTTTCCTTTGTAAGTATCTGAGAAAGATACTTTCTGTTGGCAGATATTTTCCTTGGAGGTGATAAATCATTTATTATGGTAATCTTAGTAGGAACACAAGCTTTGGGTGACCTCTCTTGTCCCTGCAACTGGTCAGTTACCTTCTCAGCCACTGGCTGTGAATTCAAGGCAAGCAATTATATGAAGACGGGAATAGGATGTTATGATCAGGGCAGCCAATGAAATAGTAGAGGAAAATACAGAAGAAGCCTCAGCTTCCTTTGAAACAAAAGTACACTAAGAAAAAACAGGCAGTGATGTTTCACTTTCCAAGCATGAGTGAACAATACTTAATTTCTATTTCTATCATTTATAAAACACTTTATGAAGGGAGTTGGCCAGTGGGAAAGGAGTCACTTGTGCCATTGTTTGATCTTCCTTCCCAACACCTAAGCCAGGGGAAATGCCAGTTGAGTAGAAAAGTTTGAATGAGTATTGTCCATGTAAGATTTTTTTCTATTATCCGGTATTAATAAAGACCTGATTATGTTCTTACCTGATCTTGGATAGATTGGATCGATGGGCCAATGTTAACGGGATGAGCTTCAACAAGGACAAGTGCCAGGTCCTGCACTTGGGCCACAACAACCTCATGCATCGCTACAGGCTTGGGGAGGTGTGGCTGGAGAGCTGTCTGGAAGAGAAGGATCTGGGGGTTCTAATTGACAAGCAGCTGAACATGAGCCAGCAGTGTGCCCAGGTGGCCAAGAAAGCCAACGACATCCTGGCTTGTATTAGAAATAGTGTGACCAGCAGAAGTAGGGAGGTGATAGTCCCCCTGTACTCTGCACTGGTGAGGCCACACCTGGAGTATTGTGTCCAGTTTTGGGCACCTCAATACGAGAGAGATATCGAGGTGCTGGAGCGAGTGAGAGGAGGGCAACAAAGCTGATGAAGGGCCTGGAGAACAAATCCTGTGAGGAGCGATTGAAGGAGCTGGGACTGTTCAGTTTGAGGAAGAGAAGGCTGAGGGGAGACCTCATCACTCTCTACAGCTAACTGAAAGGACATTGTAGAGAGGTTGGTGCTGGTCTCTTCTCACAGGTGATCAGTGACAGAACAAGGGGGAATGGCTTTAAAGTCCAACAGGGGAGGTTTAGACTGGACATTAGGAAAAAATTTTTCACAGAAAGAGTGGTTACACGGTGGAATAGGCTGCCCAGGGAGGTGGTGGAGTCACCATCCCTGGATGTGTTCAAGGGTTGTTTAGATGAGATGTTGGGGGATATGGTGTAGGGGAGAACTTTGTAGAGTAGGGCTGATGGTTGGACTCGATGATCCCAAGGGTCTTTTCCAACCTGAATGATTCTATGATTCTATGATCTCCATTTCATAGGAAACATTCTTAAAGATTATCATTGCTTCTGTCAGTGATATTTCTGCTAAGCACTGTGCCTCTCCTGCTCCTTCCTGCTGCTGCTGCTGCTGCATCCCCAGTAATCTTATCAAAAAGGTCATTCTGTATTGTTTCTAGTTCAGTAATTTACTGTGGTAACAAGCCACAGACAATGGTAGTATTTATAGAGGTAGTTAACAGAAGGATATTAATTAAAGGTCATTTTGAAAAGAAGATGGTATCATTGCTTTGAAAAATAAAATCAAGACCATGCAGCTGTAACTGCTTTGGAAGGTTTAGTTCCACTTTTAAAGCAGATGTCTCTGATGTCATATAATTCTGAATAAATGGAATAGCTGGATGCTATGGGAAATCTGTTGAAAAGGCAGATGTCAGCCAAATTGTTTTAGTTCATACAAAGCACTTGTAAACTCCAGAGGGTTATGGCCTCTTTTAGTTTAACTACAGAGTCTGTAACATATACTGCTTACCATTCATTAAATGCTGTTCGTTAAAAGCAACTTCTTAGGGAATGTTGACATCATCCCATTCCCTGCGTCTCTTGTCCTTTGCTAAGAGCAATTCAATGATGTTCTGCTCTTTTTTGATACGTAAAATCAGGCACAACCACATTAGTACTTTATTAGCAATAAATATATTTTCAGTCAAAAAGAAATCCAGCCCTTTGCAGAGGGAAGCACACTCATGATGTATTTTTTGGGTTCCATATTAGCACTCAGAAGATGGAACCTTTGTTGCCCACAGATGACGCTGTGGCCTGTGTTTTGCACATGTTCATGCATTGCTCATTCTGGTGTTAAGATGGCAGGAGGTGAAAGTCAGAGTTGGACACTGCGTGGTGAGTATCTGTAATTCCAGGTGTTATGGGGTCAATTTTGCTGCCAAATATCCTTCCTTAGACCATCTTTGTTTTTTAAGGATGTTTGCTTGAAGAAGATAATGATACACGGGACCTATTTATGAACCATCTTTGAGATATAGGTACACCAGTTAAAATAAATATTTAATATTTTCTGAATTTACATTTATTGTGATCAATGTTATGTAAGCATTCAGGTTTGGAGAAAATCTTTTTAAGCACGGCTGAGTCTATCAAAGTTCTTATAAGACTGAATTTAGTTTTGATTGGTCTTTCATTTTATGCTGAAATATGGTTTTTCTCTAAAAGATAACCACTATTAAATGACCTCAAGCAGACTTTTTCTCATTTTCCTCCATCCCCAAAATCTTGCGTCACAGTGACTGTATTAAAGCTTTGGGCAATTGTAGTAGAACAAGCAGGAAGAAAATACATCCCCAGAGGTCTGGGAGCTGTGACAGCTAGAGCATCAGAGATGGGCATAAAATATGGAGACTAATTATCTTTTCCAGAGAAGGCAGGATTTGGGTCCAGGCTGAGATACCAAAATGCCTACATTCAGGTAGCTGAACTGAGCCTTCCCTAGATGTCCATTTGCAGTAATGGGAACTTCAATACCTTGTTCACATAAGAACATGCATTTGGATATCTTAAATGGAGCTAAATCACATTCCCATGTTTGTATGTTTTCTAAACTGGATAAAATATCACAAAGCTAAAGGATTCATTCAGTTGGGCTGTAATAAATGTCAACAAAATTATGATGTATTTATTCAGTGATAAAGCCAACTGATGAGGTAGAGGTGTTGAGAAGGTATTTATAGAGTTGCTATGATCTTGATGACATCATCAATGTTGAAGGGTTGTTACCAATATATAAACAATTGAAAACGGTGCTACTTATGTCTTGTGGCTGCTATAACCATGGTTTGCTTTAACAGAATTTGTACTTCAGGTGGCTTGTGTTGTAAGAAAGCACATAGCTGCTTTCAAAATATACCTGTAACATATGTTGGTCACTTTGACTGTCCAGACAAGCAAACATGCAGGGACACCATTGCCAGCAAACTTCTGCTTTCTGTGAGTGCTTCTCTGAACCCAGCAATAAGGAGAGCTGACTTTACCCCACAAATTTTGGTGAACTCGTGTCACTCTATTTAATTTCAGTCTGACTGCTCAGAAACACGTCTAAGCAGAAGCAACACATTTTAACAGGGGCCTGTCTAATCTCAGCCTAATTTAATGTCTGACAACAGCAGCACTGGAATTCTCTGAAGGGTTTTTCCCATTTCTGTGTACCTGTTCAAGGAGAGGCATTTCGCTCCAACTGTCCCCAGGCAGCGCAGAGCTCCTGTCAGCCTCAGTGAAACAGCTGCTTCCCTGGAGAAACCACTCCTAGGTATGCAGATACTGCTGCGGAGCATCAACTCTTCTAAAACTAGTTTAAAATTGCATTTTTTATTTACAAAATGTATTCAGTAAATATTTTGCTCTGCATATCATTATTAATCTGTATTTCAGCTTCGCTTTAATCTATTTCTAGGCAAAGTAGGGAAGAAAATAGGACTTTATATAACCCTGATGAAAGCATCTGTCAACTAACGGGAAAGAAATAAGTACGAGAGACTTGTTAATAAAACAATAAAAATATCTAGAGACACAGCATTACAACGAGGGAGCTTGGCACTCTAATTAAACCATCTGCTTTTAAAATTGATTTCCTTTAGCAACCGGTTTAAGTGCAGGGGCATCTCTGCACAGCACTGAGCTGAGACCCCAGACCCGCCTCAGTCAGTTTTCCCCTGGGCACACAGGCACTGTCCTCCACTCCAGTTGTCTCAGATGGTACAAAACGGCCCCCAAAGCCATTGTCCTCATGCAAGAGTGCTCCGGAGAGGTGGCTCCTGTGTCAGGGGAGTGGTGTCCCTTGAGGTTGGGGCATTTTTGCTTTGTCCATATCTCTTCTTCGCCAGGGTCCATGCTGAAACTGTACCTGACAGCCCCTCATTTGGGGGGAGTAGGTAGGAGGAATAAAATAACCTTTCTCCTTCCATCCATTGATGAAATTTCACTTGGTCTAATGACACTGGCTACTGGATGGTTTGTAAAGTGAAACAATAAAGATTTGGGTGTTTTGTCCCAGAGCACAATGGGAAGAACTTTGCAATCTTAAAGCTTGAAGTGATTTCCTTTGTCATCCAGCTCTACTGGATGGACACCATCAGGTGTCCACTGCCCAATTTGTTTTCTACACATAACACGCTTTCATTGCAGATGAACAGGTTTTCCTGCTTTCTTCTGGTTGTATTTGTCTACTGTTCCTGGCATGGTGTGCAGGGGCAGTAGAAAGACCATCTCTAACACCACAGTCATGGGGACTATGCTCACTGATGACCTCTTTCTACTGGAAATCCTTCATCAATCCAATAAAATAAAATAAGCCCCTGGAAATGTCAGCCATTGAGGTCCACTGCTTGCAAAAGCAAATGAGTAGAAGTCTTCCCAGCTGCAAAGTAAGCAGCAATAGAGGTGGCTGATAGGAGCGCTGCTCCGCCAACATGCAGAGCTGCTGGGAAGCAGCAGCACAGGTTACACCTACTGCGTTACCTGCCCTCACTGACCTCAGCCCTGTAAATCCAAAGGGAAAATCTGAAAGCATGGGAAAAGCTAATTAAATGCAGCACTCAATTAAAAACCCTCTAAATACTGTTATTAGCTTCGTGCAAAAGTTTACTCATCCTTTTATTATTCTGCTCACAGTCTCTTTATGAGAACAGCCTGTTCAGGAGTGCTGGAAAGCCAATGTGTGTGGTAATCTGCTGATCCTGAGAAACTGTCCCATTCAGTGCCAATTTGGCATGGCCCAAATAGGGCGATGAGCTGTTGTGCGCATGCTCAGCCACCCTGAGAGGAATCCTAGAATCATAGAATACCAGGTTGGAAGGGACCTCAAGGATCATCTGGTTCAACCTTTCTTGGCAAAAGCACGGTCTAGACAAGATGGCCCAGCACCCTTCCAGCTGAATCTTAGAAGTGTCCAGTGTTGGAGAATCCACCACTTCCCTGGGGACATTATTCCAGTGGCTGATTGTTCTCATTGTGAAAAATTTTCCACTTGTGTCCATTTAGAATGTCCCCCTGGAGTAACTTGTACCCGTTACCCCTTGTCTTTTCCATGTGACTCCTTGTAAAAAGGAAGTCTCCACGTTCTTTGTAGCCACCCTTTAAATACTAGAACAAGGTGATAAGGTCTCCCCTTCTCTTCTCAAGGCTAAACAAACCCAACCTTCTCATCCTTTCCTCATCTGGCAGACTTCCCAACCCTTTGATCATCTTTGTGGCCCTTTTTTGGACCCTCTCCAGCCTGTCCACATCTTTTTTGTATAGCAGAAACCAAAACTGAACACAGTATTCCAGGTGTGGCCTGACAAGTGCTGAGTAGAGTGGGATAATGACTTCTTTATCTCTGCTGGTGATGCCCTTGTTGATGCAGAAGAAGCAGCTCCTTGGCTTGAAGTGATTACTGATCATTTCCTGTGGCAAAAGAATCCAGCCCAGCCCAAAGAGCTGCAAACAGTTTAAAATAATCCCACTAAAGCTTTCTGGAAATGGTATGAATTGCTGTTTCAGACTCTTCAGTTGTTTTCTACAACTTCAAAAGCTTGGTGCCGACACAAAGACATGGAGAAGGTGGCCTGTCTATAATAACTTTCATCTTCATCCTCTTCAGCTGTGCCAGGAAGAGGAGACTACTGTGAAAATATATCTCTAAAATAAAAACTACTTTCCCAGGACCCTCCCTACTTATTTTCTTTAATTTAAAAAGCTGGCTTACCTTGCATTAACAGGGGCTTGAACAACATATATTTTATAGGCAGGTGTGAAATATTTGTAATACAAATGGATGACAACAGGATCTCGTAATGCTGCTGATTGCTCCTCCAACCTGAGGGACCTCATCCAGCCTCCCAGCCCCAGTACAGTGGGGCAACAGACACACCTTGTAGCAGGGCTTATACCACACAGCACCTGACAGCACCCCACAGTGTCCTGCCAACACCTTTCATACCACAAGCTGCCAAGCAGGCACCCATGGACCCCAACATCGGAGCCACAGGGTCTCTGCTGGTGCCTGGCCTCCTTCACCTGGTCAAGTAAAGCCTGTGGGCTTCACAGTCATGATGAGTGATGACAGTGTGTGGAGTTGCTGGCATGTTCGCCATTAGGAAATGTTCATCAGTGCCAGTTAGCTTGGTCAGTCTCAAATTTTGTATGTTTGCTGAGGAGAGGAAGATGAGAAGACCCCCATAGCAGACAGCAGTGCTGGTGGCTCACCAACAATGAACAATGCAATGTCAGTGTCCAGACTGGGTAAAATGCTTAGAAACAGCCCAAGCACCAGTTTGGAAAACCAGCAAGTTTCACATGTGAGGGCTGCTGTGCCTGTGAGCAGTGCCAGGGCAAAGGAAGATTTGTCATGTCCCAGATTTGGTTACTTTATAATGCTTCAGAATACACATACTGTCAGCGCTGTGCTCTAGATACCAGTGACAGACAGCGCATCCCAACTCCCTGCTCCCACCCGCACCCCCTCATGTCTGGGCCAGACTCTTCCGTCCTTCCCCTTCCCTGGCTTCGTTCTCTCAGTTATGGAACTGACCCTTCATGACAGCACCAAAGGAGATGGTCCTCCAAACCAAGCTGAGATGCAAATCTGTGACCTATTTTTTTGAAAAGGCCAGTCTCCAAATTTCCCATGAGTTAGCAATGGTTGGTAAAACAGTTTCTCGCTATGCGCTGATAGGTCCAGGCCATCCAGGTCACCAGACTAACACGGGGGTGCTTTCCCATAGGCAGTATGCTGTCCTCAGAGGTGAGGGGAGGAGGATTGCCGCAGCTCCCTGATCAGGATGCGGATCATCATGCCAGAGTGTGCTGATGGTTCTACAGGAGGATCTTCAACAGCAGATAGATAAGAACGTGCAGGAGAAACAAAAGGCTATTTAATAACTTGCTATGCTAATTTATATGAGAATGAATTTCTTATTAATGGAGTTGCTGGTAAAAGAATTTTCCATCAAAGCCTTTCTCAGTGAAAAATGAGGTGCGTGAAAGTGTATCAAAAAATGGTCAACATACCTACTCTCTTTGGGATTTTTATCTTTTAAGGAGAATGTGAGAAATAATTCATTCATTTATTGTGTGGGCTTGTTTTCCATCATTTTATTCTACAAGGGATGTGGACAATGTTTTTCTAAACTTTTCTAAATCTTCAGTCAGCACAGTGTGAAGACCATATTCACTAGAAAACTCATTCTCTAACTTCACCATCTTGTCATCCCCCCCATCTTTTTATTCCCCCAGGATGTCAAAAAGGTCTTCAAGAAGGTGTAATCATCATGTAGTCTGCCTTTATTGAACCCCTACAGTGTCTATAAGTGGATCTTTTATAAGGACTGTTGTTTCTGATCAGTTGAAGACATTGCGAAGAAGCAGATACCATGATGCATGGTTGGCTGGGATAGAGGAAGTTAAGAAAATTTGGAATGCATTTCTTGTTTCAACCATCACTATCCCTGAAGACCGATTAATTTAAACTTTAGGTCGTATGTAACCCTGAGAGGATGTCAAGCACGTCTTAACAGTAAAGAAGAACCTGTAAAGTTACAGTGTTCAAAACTCTACCCAGTCTTTAGCTGGGAAAAACTGCTGAAGTAGTCACCATTTCATATTTCATTCTCAATGGTTTTAGGACATATGCAACACTGGTTTTATTATTATTATTATTAACCATGAGAGCATCTGTCCCACTGGGGTTTGGAGAGCATAAAATCCATAGCATCCCTTGGGGCAGTGATGCATCTGCTCTGTGGGGTTTTGGCTAACACAGTAAGAGGTGTTTTCTGATGTAATGACAGTTGATTATCCTGGGAAGAAGATAATCAAGATGTTTGTTACATTTCCCCTTATCACTATCTCAAAATATCTCACATATTTCATAATCTCTCAGCTGGTGGTGCAAGGCAGGGAGACTGACGTGAGGTTGGGGAGGGAGGCAAAGGGGAGAGGCCACCGTCACAGAGATTGTATTTGAAGACCCAACAAGGTGTAAAGCAAGAAGACTGGAAAATACACTGATAAATGTGCTGGAAGTCCAGCTAGGATGGTAAGACAAGGGGGAAGAATTCAGTTGTGGGAGATTACTGAGGGATGCATGCAGGCAACAGGTTGAAGCAAACACCACAATAGTGATTTTGTGGTCACTGATTCTGGCTTGACACACAGGAAAGCCAGGGAGAGGGTTGCGCTGAGACGTGAAGGAGAGACAGCAGCAAGAGCCTACAGAGGAGCGGGAAGGGGGAGAGCCTGAGCCCCATGCAGCAACAGCAGGCAGCATTTGGCTGCTGAAAGGCAGGAGACAGATTGTGTACATGCCTGGGGAAAAGTGGCCTTTGCCCTTATCCCGCTCACCACAGCACACACAAATAAAACCACAACCACCACAGGTCTCAGGCCCCTCACATACAAGTTTTTATGCCAGGGTAACTGCTGTCTGCCATGGAGAGTCATGTTCCTTGTTCAAATTAGTGGGGAATTAGGATCTACCTTTACCAACTTCTTTTAATATATAAGTCTATATATTAAACTGAAATAAATTTTAAAGAGATAGCTGGCTACTCATGGTCTTTCCAAGATCTGTATTTCACTCCTGCAGCTGGTGTAAGTTCAAGGAGCACATCCCCATATATTGATTTTTCTGACACCTTTCAGTTAATCAAAGGTTAAAGTCTGCCAAGAGAATGTTTAATTCATGTATTTAGCAAGTGCAGTTCTTTCATCTGCCCACACAATATGCCCAGAAAATATGCTAAATTGGAGCAATAGCTCAGTCAGGGCTAAAATGAGAAACTGTTAAATGGCAACACTTCTGCCAAGACACTGAAAGCAAGTATCAGGATCATCGCTAAATTATGAATTCTGCTAGCTGAAGTAATTAAAGAGTTCGTTCTGGACTTGCTTCATGGAGTTATGCTACTGTGTAGAGGAGATCTTCTCATCCTAGGGATCTCAGTTGTCCCTGGACATCTGTGGCACCAGCAGCAGAACCAGACTCTGCACTGGCTCAGCTGCTTCTTCCGCCTGACAAAAGCGTAGCTAAGGCAGTAATGGAAACCGCTATGGAAGCACCTATGACAGGTAATTCCTCTGAGGGAGACTTATTTAAATGAAAGGACAACAAGGGTGATGGAGATAAGCTGGCCGTGAATAAAGTTCCACTGAAATTTCAAAGAAGGTTTATTTTTTGGTGCAAGAGAAGTGCGATTTTAAGACAACCTTCCAACCAGCACAGCAGAGCCAAAAAACTCAGGAAAACCCAGACGCAGTTTGGTGCTCTGTAAACCAAGGGATCTCCTCTAGGTTGACAATATAATACAGACCATGAAATTTTGTTGCACTGAAGTGCCATCACCTCTGTAGGTTTCTCTCGGTGTAAATGGATTTGATGGATACCCACACCTTGCTCAGGGCGAGAATGCTCCAAAGGACATGAAATGGCCTCTTAGGGCTTACGTATTATAGCCCTGCTGGAGCAGTGTTGATGCTACAGCAATTTACCTTAATCACTCAGGAGTGTATTTCACAGCAGTGCTGTATAGCTATCCTGACCTAAAAGCCCTGTCATGGCTTAAACTCAAATTTATGCCACTCACAGAAGATACCTAAAAGAAAAAGTATATCCAACAAAACCAGGAAGAAAACTGGAAGAGTGTAAAGCTATGAAAACTCAGAGAAGAAAATGTGTTGAAGGAAAATTATACAGTGGTGCCAACAATTATAAAAGTCTCATAGTAGGAAGACCATTAGCTTGGGGGTCAACTGTGAGAGCCATTATCAGCCATTACAGGGCACAGCACGGCAGGATGGCAGCAGGATGCCCGGCCTCCATGGGTCATGGCACCGGCCAGGGGCAGTGCTCAGGAAGATACAGCCAGCTCAGCAAGCAGCTTTCCTGTCTTTTGGGGTTGACATATGGCCACGTCACCGCTGCAGACAGGTGACATCACCAAAGGGCTCTGCAAGGGCCATTCCCAGCAGAGAGAGTCATCAGACAGTAGCCAGAAGAGGACAATATGGGTATGTTGGCAAAGGAAGCTGAGGCAGAAAGAACTGGACTTCTGTCCACATACAGTTTTAACTAGAAAATTTAAATTATAAAAGTTATGTATTTGAACATGTTAGTATGCTGCTCATACCGTGCTAAAGGGTGATTCAGCTTTATTAGTTCTCACATCTGAATGGCTGGTCAGTACATCATCCATCTCTGCCTCTTCACACCTACACTCTAACCTTCTCCCCCCATTAAGCACATAAAGAGAAGCTGAGGAAAAAAAGAAGGAAAGAGCATTATTTCATCCCCAGCTGCAGGCTCCGTGAGATGGATTTTGCAAATGGAGGGAGCACAAGCCGGTATTAAGGTGCTGCAAGACCGGGACCCTGCAGCAGCTGTGCCCACACTGTCTTCAGCACGGTGCAGCTTTGCCCTGTGGAAGAGAAGTTGGCACACAAATTTGCAAGGGAGAAAGAATATTGGCTGAAGTTATCTTGGAAATGTACGCAAAAGCCAACAAATTCAGTAATTACTGTTTTCCTAACAGGAAGGTGTGAGCTGGAAATATTTAATGAAGAGCAGGGATGGGCTAGCAGTGGCTGGAGAAGCAAGCTGGGACAGACCTGAGCTGTGAGCTTCAGCAAACCTCACCCGCTACAGCCCCATATTCTTCACCTGAGCTTGCCCACAGGCATCTGATCACCCTCTGCAGGTTTCTCTCCCTGCCAGTGCTGATCTGCGTCATACTCCTTCGGTCACACATCAGTGAAACAAATCCTTTGTGCATAGGTGCAGCTGCTGGTGGCCTGGGCCCTTTGGGAGGCACAGGGAAAAGCAGTCATGGCTTTTGTTTGGCAGGCGTGGCTGCAAGTCCTGCTACACTCTCAGCTCTGGCACTTCATATGAGGTGTTTGCAAAACCTCACTGATCCTTGAAGTGCCTCACCCAAAGAAACAAGGCAAAAACCCAAGCTACTACTGATTTTTTTTCTGTTTGTTCCCAGCAGAACAACTTATTCTGCCAAGTTTTTTCATGGAAGGTGCTGTAATGAAGAGACAAACAGGCTCAATTCTTGTTTTACACATCTTGGTGTTCATTGATTTCAGTGGAATTACTCTTGATCTCCAAAGAGGTACAAAGTTTGCTGTGCAGCACAGTTATGGGAGATAGCACCTGGACCTGGAAGAGGTGTACAATCTTTGGGACTCAAAAGGAACCAAATCAGTGTTCTGTTTATTTTCACTGTGTGAAAAATACCTTCTCTCTCATGCACCAAGGAGCAGGAAGCATCCCCAGGGCTGCTGCATGATGTGGGGTGTCTTCTGAGGATGGCAGTAACTGCATGTAAGGGCTCTTTCCCTTCCAGAGTGATCCCACTGGGGCCATCCTGGAATGCAGGGAGAGGGATGGGGTGTTCAGGGTCTGCCTGCTTCCCCAAACAAAAAGGAAGGAATTTCTCCATCTGTACCTACTTATGTTGGCTTTGCATCTGATCTCTGTATGGGACAACCAAGCAGCTAGAGATTGGCACATTTCTCAAGGACTCTGCTCTTGAACTCTCTTTTTGCATGTCAGAATCTAACAATTTCTTTCTTGCCTGCTAAACACAGTTTTTCGAGGTTGCGGTTGCCCTTTTTTTAGGGTGCTAGTTCCTTAATCCTGTAATTTTCTAATGTTTCCCAAAATCATCAGGGGATTGAATTATGTGCAATGGTCACCTTTAAAGTAATCAATGTATGGAGGACTTGCATCCAGAACCACATTTGCCTGTGCTGCATCATGCAGCCTGAGGGAGGTTACTTCAGATGAGAGAATGAAGGCACCTTCAGTGACAGCTCGATAAGTCTATGGAAATAAAAGGAAAGTCCTTCTGGTACCTAAAAAGCAAATCAAGTGAATTTTCCAATTCAGGAGAACCTTCTCACAGCCCAGACTGACTGACTGCTCTGGAGTAGGAGATGTAGACAAACTGACAGACACACATATGCATGCATGCGTGCAAACACAGAGATGACTTTTAAATACTTTCACCCACTGATGCTCGCCTGGCACAGGGAGCACACGCAGAGCTGGGGACCCATGGGAGGATGACAGCAAAGCATCCCGCATCGTGTGACCTCCACCCATTGAACGCCCTCAGTGTATTCTCTGGCAGCCACGCAGGAGGAATCACACCATCACAGGTTTACGCACGGAGCGCAGGCAGTGATGCTACACGAGCAAAGTGATACAGAACATCTCTCCATCTTCCTCTCTGGCAATCCAGTTTCCGCCCACCCCTGCAGCAAAATCTGGCTGCTTCTACCCAGCGTGACACAACAGAGCAGCTGCTACAGCTCCGCTCACTTCACGTTGATGCCTCTGATCCTCCATCAGCTGAGGATCTCATTTCAGGCATCTCAGGATTGCCTTCCTCATCCGTATCTCTTTTACTTGTCCTGTCTTAGAGCAGGTGGCACTGAACTTCACTCCAGGGTACAGAAGATGACACAAGTAGGTAGAGTTTTCACAGCAGTGTTCACACTGGAGATAATGGGCAAGTTTCAAAGTATTAATAATTACATATTAGACTGAATCAAGGGAAGACTGCAATGATGCAAACCTGTACCTTTGGTCAGTCACTTACCTGCATAAAACATATTGAAATAGAGATTGGCAAACTGGATAGGCAAAACAGGAACTCACAGTCCACCACTGTTTAACATCTTTGCTGGAGACACAGACAGTGGGATTGAGTGCACCCTCAGCAAGTTTGCCAACGACACCGAGCTGTGTGGTGTGGTCGACACACTGGAGGGAAGGGATGTCATCCAGAGGGACCTGGACAGGCTGCAGAGGTGGGTCTGTGCAAACCTCATGAAGTTCAACAAGGCCAAGTGCAAGGTCCTGCACGTGGGTCAGGGCAATCCCAAGCACAAATACAGGCTGGGTGATAAGTGAGGAGACCTGTGGAGAAGGACTTGGGGGTATTGGTGGATGAAAAACTGAATATGAGACAGTAATGTGCACTCACAGCCCAGAAAGCCAACTGTGTCCTGGGCTGCATCAAGAGAAGTGTGGCCAGCAGGTCAAGGGAGGTGATTCTCCCCCTCTACTCTGCTCTCGTGAGACCCCGCCTGGAGTCCTGTGTCCAGCTCTGGGGCCCCCAACATAAGAAGGACATGGACCTGCTTGAGCAGGTCCAGAGGAGGCCACGAAGCTGATCAGGGGGCTGGAGCACCTCCCCTATGAGGACAGGCTGAGAGAGTTGGGGTTGTTCAGTCTGGAGAAGAGAAGGCTCTGAGGAGGCCTTATAGCAGCCTTCCAATACTTAAAGGGGGCTACAGGAAAGATGGGGAGGGACTCTTTATCAGGGAGTGTAGTGACAAGATGAGGGGTAACAGTTTTAAACTGAAAGAGGGGACATTTAGATTAGATATAAGGAAGTTCTTCACTGTGAAGGTGGTGAGGCACTGAAACAGGTTGCCCAGAGAAGCTGTGGCTGCCCCCTCCCTGGAAGTGTTCAAGGCCAGGTTGGACGGGACTTTGAGAAACCTGGTCTAGTGGAAGGTGTCCCTGCCCATGGCAGGGGGGTGGAACTAGATGATCTTTGGTGTCCCTTCCAACCCAAAACATTCTATGATTCTATGATTCCTTTCAGAAAAAGGAGTGCTCCTTAATATTTTAGCCCTGGGAGAAAAACTTCACCATATGAAAACTTCCTGGCCCCACTGCCCAAGTCACCCCAGAGGATCTGGCCTTTACTTCCTTAGTATTTATCAACTAACCAAAGCACAAAAATGGAAGACAATAAATCACTTTTTTTTTTCTTTACTGCTATTTATCTGGGGACAACCTAGACCTTAACCTGCACTGCAGTTTCCATGAATCAACAGGGATCAGAGGTGCTTGGCATCTTACAGAATCATGTTCACCCATCCCAGGCAAAGGCTCTGCAGTGTTTCCACCTGCAGGGGCTGCCCGAGCCAAAGCACCAGGCTGTCACCAGAGGGAGCTGCAGCAAGAATAAAGACTTATTTTTTCGTTGTTTTCTTTGCACACATAACAGAGTCCAAATGTCTTTTCTGAATTACATTTTTTATTAGATGAACACGGTTTTAATATATAATTTAAAACTCCACGTGTACACAGCCTAGGATGCAACGTGCTCCCTCTCCCATTGAGTTACGAAACACTGACGCCGTGAAGGTGAACACCAGCTCTGCGTTTGCAGCCTCACAGGGATGTTACAAATGGCCGGGAGTGGAAGCTTTGCACGCAGGTGGGTCTACACAGGACAGGACAAAGCACATTAGGAAGAGGTAAAGAATAGGAAGAAGGGAGTAAGCGGGATCTGCCCTGGCTGAAGGACTGCTCTCAAGAAGCTGTTCTCCATTTCCAGATTCCTCAGGGAGCAAGAGGGTGAAGGATAGGCCATGATGTGGCTGGAGTCCTGTGGAGGGTGGCACTGTGTGGTTTCACACATGGTGCTGCCAGCCAAGGGCCCCTGTGAGAACCGCTGCTCAGGCTGCTGACAAACCATGGGCCATTCCGTACCATGTCTTCCTCTCCTGCTCTCTGTGCAGGGCAAACATGTGGGGCTCCCTCCTCCTCCCACTGCTCGCACCAAGATCTAGTGAAATCAGTGGGCAAGTCGCTGAAGACTAATGGGATTTGGCACTTTCCTGGTGATGACCCCACTCTTGCACTCCTGTGAAGTGTCTCAAGGCACTGCCTAAAATCTCAGTGTTCTGAATCATGGTACTCCCAAAATTGAACTCCCTAAATAAATGGCCTGACAGAGGGACAGGGCAGGGAGGGACAACCAAGAAATCCACTGAGATCTTGGTAGCTCCTCTTCATTTCAGTGATAGCACTTGGGCTGCTCAACACTTGAGTCAGTTATTTTAAAGTGTAATCATGGATTTAGGGGCTTTACTCCAGGTCCACTTCCCTTGGAAGGTTTGATTCTAGACAGACAACAAAAAAAAAACCAGAAAGCCACACTAAGAAAAATCAAGAGTTCAGAAGACTCATTAAGAACTGTTTCAACCTTCCAAAGCATGTGTCTTTTGACTCAGGCCTCAAAATCAATTTACTGCATTATTAAAAAAATAGCAATATAGAAACTACCCTTTTCTCAGTTCAAAGTTTAAGCATGTCTAAGAAGATCCTACAGAAACAGTCCTCTTTCTAG
The DNA here is from genome assembly GCF_047716275.1 of Strix uralensis. Taxonomy (NCBI): domain Eukaryota; kingdom Metazoa; phylum Chordata; class Aves; order Strigiformes; family Strigidae; genus Strix; species Strix uralensis. The sequence goes on along the minus strand of NC_133974.1, from coordinate 37,592,072 downwards.
CAAGGCACTATCCAGTAGTGTGTGGCACAAATAATATCACCTCTATCAAAGCCACTGATACAGTGAATGTGCACGTGCACGTCAGCCCACACAGCAACTTTAGCTAGTTACAAAGATTTACAGTTTAATTCACACTGCTCTCCCTTTTAAGAAGTTGGGTAGTTACAAGTATTAGCTAAAGATTGGGATCATTTGGTTCTCAAGATACTTTGTATCCAAGTATTTTAAACAGAATTAAGAATTTGTTATTTCTTTCAATAAATGGCTCTAGTTTCCACAGACCTTTTCAGTTACCTGACAGTTACATTCCATTATTAGAAAACTGGTTTAAAAAAATCCAGGTCATCTCGTGTAACAAACTAGAACTCTACTTGCTTTAATTACAAAAATAAGGCTGTTGCACAACAGACCAAATTCACACTCAAGCAACATATATGCATTTTTTAAAAAAAATAGCCACTTATAATTCAAAAGCACATATTCTAAGGGACTTACACTGCCAATCCATGCAAGCAAGCAGGATATCTTTGGAGCTAGTGTTGTCCTCCATACAACTGACTATGTCTACATGCGTGCTCTGAAATAAGCTAGGTTTACCTAACAGCTGTAACAGGACTAGCTCTCCACTGAATGGGAGGCTTCTATTCTACAATTACCAAAATTCAAGATGAGTTTTGTGAAACTAATTTCATCCCTGGAGAAATCAGTGTGCCTTTCACATCAGTAAGCCTGGGATTTCGCCCAGGATTACTCATGTGTATATACTTACACACTTAGGTAGGTTTTTAGAAACTGGGACTTCAGGGAGTTCTCAAAGTTTACAACATATCAAGTACATGATAAATCCAGGATGGCTTCTCTGTAATCAACTGCATAATTATGTAAATTTATATCTGTATTCATTTGCAAAGTTAAATATTTAACTTTTTTTTAGGAATAGTTATATTGAACTTGGTGAAGTTAACAACATACAGCTCCACCTCATGTCACATTCCCTTCCTATAGTGAGGTTCAAGTCTCATGAAAATATGGGATCAGTGACAAGAACGTCACAATAACTTACCACAGACAACGTAAGTTTTAAAAATGCACATATATATATGTATACACATATATGTATATGCATGTTATCAACTCCCATTCAGGATTCCTCTAGAGAAGATGCTGTAGCTAAGGTTTTGACCAGTAAATACAATCACAGACTTGAAATCTGTGTGTGCTCTTACTCCGTCTAGTCCTTTATCTGAGCTGAGGAGGCACCAGAGGATGCAAAGAGAAACTGATTTATGGATGGACTCCTTTAACATCTCCTTTTTTAAAGCTTTCTTGCCTTTGTACCAGAGTGAAAAGCCACACAGCTGTAAGCAGTTTGTAGCTGAGACAACACAGACAGGAAGGTAACCTTCTCTTTACTCCAGCAAGCAGTAGTCATGAATATTATTCATGTCATACTTCTGTAGCCATGAGTATGCTACTGTCCAAAATCTGAGAGGCTACAGTTCTAGTGTTCAGCACCTTCAGCAGGGACTTTGAGGATGACATAGGGTGCACCCTCAGCAAATTTGTAAACAACACCTGAACCTGGTTCAGTGGTTGGTAACATCTGGCAGAGCTTCAGTCCAGTGGCATCTCAATAACCTTGAGGACTGGGCTAACAGAAACCTCATGAAGTTTGATAAGAACAAGTAGAAAGTTCTGCTCTTGAGGGTGGTGAAGCATCAGTATGGGCTGGAAAGCAACTGACAGAGTAATACCCCTGCTGACGAGACCTGGGGATGTTAGTGAATGCCAGGTCAGCAATGTACTCGCTGCAAATAGGGGAAAGCATGCAGTGCACTACTTCAGAAGTGTGGCCTGCAGGCTGAGGAAAGTTATTATCCCACTCAGCACTGGTGAGGCCACATCCAAAATATTGTTTTGGGACCTCCTCCCAATTCAAGAGGGATGTGAACAAACTGGAAAGATTAGTCATCCACCAAAGCAAAGCAGCCAGGGGCTTGAAGCACACAGCCTGTGAAGAGAGGTTGAGGAAGCCAGGTTTGCATGATCTGGTAAGAAGAAGGCTAAGAGGTGTTCTGATGGTAGCCTGCAACTATCTTGAGGGCAGTTACAAAAAGGATGGTTCCAATGAGTGCCAGAAAACATAGCAAAGGCAACAGCCACAAATTACAGCCTAGGAGTTAAGGCTGGACATTAAAAGAAAGTTTTCGCTAGGAGACTACTGCAGCATTGGTACAGGTTACCTAGAGGGTTATGAGATCTTCATCTCTGGATATTTTTAAGACTCTGCTAGACAAACCCATATCTGATCCAAGCTAGTGTTGGCGTTAGCCCTCATTTTGACAGTTCTGGACCAGATGACCTCCAGTTGTCCTTCCAACTAACATGTCTTGGATGCCATGGTTACTGATTTTAACAGATGTGATCTGTTGCACAGACAGTGCTGTTTCCTGACACTTTTTACAAGTTTTGCTTCCTTCAAGCCACACAGTCTGAGTGATGCTGTGATTGCGAAGAAGCTTTCCCACATAATGCTTGTTTTCCATTTAGCCAAAGACATGAGGACATTTAGTGGAATGGCACTACCCTGTCATTATGAAATCACTTGAGTAAAAGCCACATGACAGTGTAGTTGTTATTTTCATAGCTAGACTTGATTCAAAATGCATAATGTAATTTGACTTCTGTCTAGAATGCATTTTGTAATGGTTATTGGCAAGTCACGAGCCTAAGTTCTGCTATGTGCATCAATACGGTCCCACTGGAATAATCTCCACTTCCTTCACTTGGCTCCCGCTCCTCAGCTGAGCTGACCACTGTGGCCTCATCCAGCAAAGCACACACTCAGCTTTCTCACTGTCTGTGAGGCACGTCCACATTTCCATACCTGGGGATATAACCAGGACAACAGCTGAGTGAGTTAGGTGTGCTCTTGGACCATGGTAGAGTATTTAACCATCCATGGCACTGAGCCCTGGCTCTCAAAGTATCCCCTGTCTCTCATGTGGCTAATGGTGGAGCTGTGTGTTATGGAAGGTAAACCTCAAGGTTTTGGCAGAATTTCATTTTTAAGACAGTCCAACTATAGAGTTCTGACTTTGGGTGTTAAGTCTTTCTCAGTTAAGAGATAACTTAGTATTATCATTAGCTATGATGAGACCTCTTCTTCTGAACTACTCAGTTATTTTCCACCAAGTGTTTTCCTGCACATTTCACCTGCATTTGGAACAGGAACCATGTCAAAATATTATTCTGCGATTCTGTATTCTGTGACGATTCTGTGTTTCTGTGATTTCACTCTGGCACCTCCTCCATGGTAACAACTGTTTTTAAACAGTCAATTGCAGTGTGCATCATTAGACAAATCAAGTTTTCATGAACAAGGTTATCAGCCCACGGCTCTTACAATAAACATGATCTAGCAAAACAGCACAATAAACAAATGTACAGCAAAATATGGCAGTTATTGGCTTAGACTGAGATCTTAAGATTGACGATTTTTACCTTCTGGATCATAGCCAGCACAAACATTCTAGTAACCACCAGCACTTTAACTATCATGATGAGCTAATTTCAACTACAGTAGCTGGAAGAACTAAAAAAGGTAAGGAATCTGACTACATAAGTATATCCATGAATGACAGAAGCCCTTCATTTCCACTCCTTATTCTCAAACATATGGGTCTGTTAGAATACCAGTGCCAGTTGCAAAAACCATCCAAAGACAAAAGTAAAACATCAGCAATGAGTATTTTTAAAAAGGAAGATGAGTAGCCCGGCCTTAATCCTGTTTCATATATGTGTTATTAAGTCCACATTATTGGAGAGCACCGCCTCATGGCAAGCAGACTACTACTAATGATGCATGTTTGCTCTATCACAGTGATCCATTAGGGAAGCTGTTGTGTGCTGAAGAACAGGGTCGTTCATCCAGGAGATGTGCTTGTCGATACTTCAGATAGGCTTTCTAGGGTTCTGACTCCTATTTAAAACAAAAAAACCCAAAAGACAAAAAAAAATATTATTAATGTTATGAAAATACATTTTCACAGAATCACAGAATCGTCTAGGTTGGAAAAGACCTTGAAGATCATCCAGTCCAACCATTAACCTAACATTGACAGTTCCCAACTACACCATATCCCTCAGCGCTATGTCAAGCCTGGGATGGGGACTCCATCGCTGCCCTGGGCAGCCCATTCCAACACCTAACAACCTGTTCTGTAAAGAAATGCTTCCTAATATCCAGACTAAACCTTCCCTGGCACAACTTGAGGCCATTACCTCTTGTCCTATCTCTTATTACTTGGTTAAAGAGACTCATCCCCAGCTCTCTGCAATCTCCTTTCAGGTAGTTGTAGAGGGCGATGAGGTCTCCCCTCAGCCTCCTCTTCTCCAGACTAAACAACCCCAGTTCCCTCAGCCGCTCCTCGTACGACATGTGCTCCAGACCCTTCACCAGCTTCGTTGCCCTTCTCTGGACACGCTCGAGTAATTCAATGTCCTTTTTGTAGTGAGGGGCCCAAAACTGAACACAGGAATCGAGGTGCGGCCTCACCAGTGCTGAGTACAGGGGTAAGATCACTTCCCTGTCCCTGCTGGCCACACTATTTCTGATACAAGCCAGGATGCCATTGGCCTTCTTGGCCACCTGGGCACACTGCTGGCTCATGTTCAGCCGGCTGTCAATCAACACCCCCAGGTCCCTCTCTGACTGGCAGCTCTCCAGCCACTCCTCCCCAAGCCTGTAGCACTGCTGGGGGTTGTTGTGGCCCAAGTGCAGCACCCAGCATTTGGCCTTATTGAAACTCATGCAGTTGGCCTTAGCCCATCGCTCCAGCCTGTCCAGATCTCTCTGCAGAGCCTCCCTACCCTCGAGCAGATCAACATTCCCACCCAACTTGGTGTCGCTGCAAATTTACTGAGGGTGCACTCGATCCCCTCATCTAGATCATCAATAAAGATGAATAAAGATTTTCATCTCCTGTATCTGTGACCTTCGCATACAAGGAGACCCTAGCCCTGGTCCACAGAGCAGCTGAGGATGCATCTCTGTGAAGTACTACCAGACTGAAGCAGTGATCTGGCCAAGTTTATATAGACACTCCTCCAGGCCTACAGGAGGTTATTTCTCAGGAACAGAGCTGCACAGAAGCTGTTATTTTTGATTGCAGTGAGACACCATCTTTTTCCTGGGACTAGTTCTTCAAGCTACAAAGAGAGGCAGGCTGCCAAAATAACCTGCTTTTGTGATTCCCTTTTGAGGTTCTCTGTCACTCATGGGGTCCAGAAATAAATGAATTCCTGGCAGAAGAGGAACTCTGTAGATACCCAGGCCTGAAACAGTGCTACTACCAACCACAGCTATATCTACAGCAGTCAAGGGAAGAAAAATCCTCCCCTACTTGTCTGATCTACTGCTCAAAGGCACACCATAGTCTCTTTGAACAAGTGTCCAGGCTTCCATATGTCAATAAAATCTCCTCTATTAAACTGCCCTCAACAGAAAGATGTTATCTGGCTTTGTGTTCTGACCTGTATATATATGTATTTGTTAAAACCAAATTCTTACCCAAAAAGTTGATATAACTCCCAACTGCTCTAGCATTTCAGCATTTAAAAAAAAACAACTAACACCTAATGAATAAATGCTGTCCTGGTTGAGTCATTATGCCAGGCTGGCCCAGTAAGATGTTTTGGTGACATAAGCTGCAGATATTCCAGTGACAAAGATCCTAGTTCTGTCTCCTGTTATAATTCAGTTGTTTTCAATTTAGATTGATAACATGAAGGAGAATGTATTCTTTAAACTTCATTTATCTGCTGTCTCAAATTAACTCCCATGTATATCCTTGGTTTCATTTAAAATGCTTTGCTTTTCATGGCAAACATTTCAATTACCTCATTAGCATGAAGTTGATATGGACAACGCATGGATCAGGGCAGTGGTGCATCCAAATACACAGAGTTCTTTCAGTTCAAAGAAAATTCAGTCTCAATATTTCAAGAATTCCGTGAAAAGTCTGCAATACTACACTGACCTTTGATGCCAAAGTAGGTTTCAGTCCAAGAAAGGAGAAGACAGTGTTGCTTTCCTTTGATTCAAAAAAGCCATCGTAATCCTAGAGAGAGAAAAAAACCAGATGAGTCAACATTTGTATTCATGTTTTCCTGATTGATCTTACCACACCATGTATTAGACTGAGGAGTGATATGTAATAATGCTCAGGAAAATACTGATACGTACCCATATACTCCTATACAAACCTAAAAGCTATTCTAAATGCAATGATATCACCAACTACAACATCAAAGAAAACCACACAAATTCTCAAACTACAACACCCTTCACTAACTTATTTGAGAGGAAAATATAAACATAGACTTGCATTAAAAGGAAATCTATTGTGGGTGTATTTTAAAGGTATTTAAGTGCCCAACAATGCAAATAAGTTTCCGACCAGGTTTCCAATTTGCATTTTAGCAAACAAAATACTTCCTAACATGGAAACCTCCAAGAAGTCCTAAGGCATCTGAACTTCTTATTTCTTCTGTGGTGGAACAGGGACTTCATCATTATCGTATCCTTTGAAATCAGCAATCATATCTCAGCCTTGGACAACCACATAGTTAAATACAAAATGTTAGCATAAAGAAACTTGTTTTATAAAAAGATAAAAAACAAGCTTCATTATCATGATTAAGTTCCTTTTAGGTTTCAGCTGCTTAAGATCTGATCTCAAGGTGTTACTGCTACTTTTACTGATTTGTTTATTTCATTGGACACCTGCTACTCTTCTATCATCAGATAAGCCGACAATATACAGCTTACAAGGGGAAAAGAGAAAAACAGAGCAGTTAGTGAATGGATTTGGCACATGGCAAGAAGTCAAGAAGTTTCAGGTCTTGTTCGTGGTTTCACAAAGATTTCCTCTATGACAACTAGCAAACAATAAAGCACCCAGTTCAGACTCTTTTCCTCCACCACATAGCTGCAAAATAGAAATATTAATCCTTACTTAACCACTTCTGACATGTAAAATACTCTGCAAATGTCAGGAAATTTCTGGTATGTGCTCATCACTACATAGCAATTACCTTTAAATATCTAAGATTAGTAGTTACACTTAACTTGAAAGCATTCAACAAGAGAAATGCCTTTAAATATTGACCATGCACACACATGCTTTCAATATAGAATAGTAACAGGCAGTCTCTGTGCATCCACATGCTTCCCATCTTTGTAACAGTCATTCCCAATGCACCTGAGCCCCAAAGTGAGCACTTCTTTGGCTCCTAACCTCTAATCTCATTACTTTTTGAGAGCTCATCTCTCATTGTTACAGTTTCAGGTACTTTCCCTGAAATTGGACCTCAATTTTTCCCCAGCAGCAGCTGCTTTGCCCACTTGTCTCCTTCCGCTCCTGCCTTCCCTTGAACCTGTAACCTCACAAACCACCCCACAATCACAGGGGACCATGTAAGATAAACAGAAGAAGCTCTAATTGAAAAGCAGAAATCTTCCTCTGACCTGGGTACCATTGGAAGGCCATTATAGGATATGCAAAGATTAGGAACCTTCTTTTATCTTCCAACCAGAGTTTACTCATGCCTAGCCAACATCCATTTGTGCTTACGTTTTGGCTTCTCAGATCCTAAGCAGGAAGAAAAAAAGGTCTGGGCAAGCATTCTGCTTTCCAGTATTTCTCTGGATCTTCACAATGCAGTGTGAATCCCTGAATAGCCCTTCATCCCACCTGCCAGACCCAGTTATAAGATATACCAAATTATATCCTTGCAGAAGGATGGTTGATATTTTGTGACATAACTTTGTAAGGAAAGTGTGTGCTTGTAGATGAAGACTTTACTTCTCTTCATTCTCTTTTTTTCTCTCCACCAACTTAAAAGAAAAGATTTTTTGGACAGAAAATACATAGTCACTGTAGCAAGGATAATATACCTCCCATGAGATCCATAATCATCTTGCAGATGTGCAGAATTTCTCTTAAAACCTTTACGGTGCACTAGACAAAGACGCTTTACTAGCATTTCCATAATGATATACTGCTATACCAATGTGAACACAACTGTCCTAGCAAAGTGATACTTTGCATAATCATTCAAATGCCCTCAGCCCAGAAAAAGACATAGCTGCATAGAGGCAGTGTCCCAGCCTAACCCTCTATACTATCAGCCCTGAAAGACACAGAGAGGCCAGCAGGAGTGTATGATGGTCATCAGGCCTCAGGCATATTAGCTGACATAAGTAGAAACAGTAAACCTTCTTAAGATGGCTTTTTGTCATCGTCTTCTTAAAACATGGCATACTGCTGTGCTATAGACTAGGGCGATAAGTCAGCATTGCAGGACTAACCTTTATGTCCACTGATCTTTTCAGCTTTCATACATATGTGTATATCTATGTGTATACAGAGGGAGACAGTGCACGCATTTCTTCTATCTGGTTTGCAGTTCTATGGTTGTCTCTATGTGCGATACATAATTTCTAATGAATACCATGTACCCACTTCACTCTATGGGAAGAGTCAAGTTTATTTGTTTTCACTGCCAGGGGAATTAAACATTTCAAGGAATAAAGCAGTTCTGGAGCAAAGGAAGGTAGAATCTCCTGCAATGATGAGCATCATAGACTGGAAAACAGACTTGCAGGCAGATGCTACTTATCATTATGAGAACAGAACTATTACTATTACTGTTTAAAATGCTAACATATGAAGATATTAGACACAGTTTTAAGTTCCCTCACTGTTAATTTTAGGTATGGTCTCTTCTATATAACTTTGAAATTAAGCATACAATTAAACAGGGGAAATAGATACTTTTACACCCATTTAAAAATCATTAAAGGTGATGAACTGATGCTAATTTCTGAATTAACATAAATTTATAATTAATAGCCAGAAAGTAAATACAAATAAAACAGACAGTAAGCCATGGCATAAGCTGAAACAGTACTGAAAGCAACCCCAACCATGCCATGGATTAAGAAGGGACAATGTAATCACTGAAGAGCTGGAGGAATGATAAGTAATACTGAAACTCTGCAGAAGGATGTTTGATTAAGTCCTTGACCTCTGCGAATGAGACTTGAAAAACTGCATGGACACTGTTCAACCTGAAAAAGGTCCAGCCTGACTCTGCTAAAGCAGATGAAAAGCCATGAGAGACACAAGCTATGTAAGCAACCACATGTGAAGAAAGCACCTGATCTGAGAAATACCCTTCATTTCCTCCACTGGGTTCATCTACAAGTGAGTCACACTATCTCTGGAACTGAAGGTAGGGGAGCAGTGGATGAATACAACCCATGGTGAGAAGAACAAGGGCACCCCCCCCTCCCCTTTAATATCAGGGCAGGTTTAAATTGCCTTAAGCTGCTCATTACAGCCCTGTAAACTGTAAGCAGCCAACCTGTGGGCAGGCAGCTACTGAGAGCATTTCTACAGCAGCATGGCTCAAGGCAGACATTTTCATTCCCTGCAGGAGCACCCTTTCCTCCTAAGCACACAGGCAGTTTTCATGAAGCCCCAGATACCTGTTCGTCTCAACAGTTTGTCCAAGGAAGGCTCTCTGTTTGCATTAGTCATCACCTCTTATCACTGTTTTCAAATTCTGGGGTTCTCCTGAAGTGTCTTAATGCAATTAGCTCTAGAACCATCACTACTCCAAGACTATGTTTTTTTCACTCTTTGTTAATAAATTGGGAAGAAAAACAGGGCAGGGAAGGGTTCACAGCCTGAAAATAATGTCATAAGAAACAAGGCTGCATTCCTGGCTCTGACAATGACTTTGTAACTCAGCTAATCCACCAATATCTGTGAACATCTGTTTACCTTAACTTCTGTAATTTAGTACTTAATCATAAAAAGCTTTCTGCAAGTGCTAGTTATTAATTTTTACTTCCAGAGGTACCCAGGTCTAATTCCACATTTTTACAGATTATCAAACCTAGATTCACTTACTGAAAAAAATCATGAAGGTTAGACACTGAGCTAAACTGAGGAAGTGTATGCTTGAAAGAGCACAAAACCCAGTGGGTTGATTCATTTTAAAAGGAGCAGAATAGTTAATAACCACAAGAGATTATCGACCAGAAGCAATCTCCCTGATGTTTTGAAATATCTGCATTGCAAAACATATTGAAATGCTATTGACACTTTCTTACTTTCGTGAGGGGTGCAGAGAAGAAGCATGATGCTTTCAGATAAAGTAGCAGTAAAACTTTACATAGGAGAATCTTCCTACTAATCTCTGCAAACGTATGATCCAAAAATATTCAAATGTGAAAAAAATGTTACAAAAATGCATAATAGTGCTATAAAAGTTTAAAGAAATCACTTTAGTATGGTAGTTTCTTAAGAGATTTTTGAGAAGCATGATCTCAAGGAACACAATCTCAAGGACTCATCAGTTGTGCTTTGGCATGTGGTAGGAGTTCAAAGTGGGCATCCCTGGCTTTCCCTGTAATACAGGTGAGATAACAGATGTTCCAAAAACATCCTGCCTTTGACCTTACCTTTATAAGGAAAGAAAGTCTGTGCAAATTTGGGCCACATGTAAAGACACTAAATGCATGGGTGAGGACATGTAAATTCTTGTCTTGCATAAAGAACATCCCACTGCTATCAGCAGTAGATGCAGAGGCTGAAGAAGGAAAATGGTGCCAAGCTCAGTGGAAGCTGAGAGCTTCATACACAGGCAAGAGCCCAACTCGCTTGTGAGCCAACAGGTTCCACTTGGAAAAACTGTGGGACACTGCCTCCCACAGAAGAAGGACACTACCATCCACTGGTTTTGGCAAGGCACTAGTTCCATGTTTCTGCACCAGGCTTCACCACTGGTAGCAAGTTACTACAATCCTCTTGTCGCTGTCCCAAGCAGCTCTACCAAGGCAGTGGGCACTGCAGCTTTGCTGGGTGCAAGGAAGTGGCTCCCACTGACTCCCTGGAGGCGTTCAGAAAGCAGACATTAACCCAAAAATATACAAGCACAGCAAACTGCCACCCACTGCCCCACTTCAAAAGGCAACTATGTGCACAAATATAATTTTGACCATATCGCTTTAAATTACGATCCTTGGTGCTTTCCAGAGCTGCTAACTACACATTATTAACATATAAAATTCTGGCAACATCAGTAGCTGATTAAGGCTACTAAAACTAAGGGGACACAGAGACAGTTGACATGAATCATCAGTGACTCAGAGACACTCAATCCCTCAGGAAAAGTTGAAAAGCCAAAAATACAGGTGATAAATCACAAAGACGAGGGTATGAAAGGTTACCAAGAATGACAAATGCCAGTTAGGAGAAAAAAATATATCTCAGGATGGTTTGAGGGGATAGAGAAGTGACAGGAGTATAAACAAGGTAAGTAAAAAGCTATTTCAAGTCAGAACAGGTTTCTTAACAGGATAACAGCCATCTAAATGCTTTAGGCCTGGCTCCTCACCCTTAAAGTCAATGGCAGCTTGATCACCCATTAAGCAGTCTGAGCAAGATACAGACAGTCTGTTTTACCACCAGAACAATTACAGCATCAAAGATGCTCTAAGAGCTACTGGGGAATGGATTAGCTGACCTAATAAGCTCTTGCTTTGTTGAAAATAAACAAAGCTAACTGTACTGAAGTTTCAACAGCTCACCCACAGACAAGCAAAATCTTGCTGGCCTTGCATGGCATAAAGCTCTTCTTTGCTTTCCCTCTTCCTGCAGAGTGACTCTCAACGGGATAGAGAGGCAGGCCGTGGCTGCAAATGTCTCCAGGAGCAAAGTTACCCCAGGTGGTAATGGGAGGAAGGCTGTGAAGCTCATTGTGGTGGCAGGATGGTTGGTACTAGATGTAGAGCTCAGTGGAACCATGGAGCACATTGCCAGAGCACACTAAAGATGAGAAATGTTTATATGGCTTCACCAGAAGGCTGAAGTTCATGAAAGAGAAATGTAGTAAGAATTACTAAATATATTAAAGTGAGAAAAATAGCTAGAGACAGGGAAAATACTCAACAGAAGTATTTTACATGTTTGACTTGCTTGTATACTTTCCTTGGTATATGCTCATGGCCACTGCCAGGGCAAAACTGAGCTAGATGGACCTTCAGTCTCACACATTTAAGGCAACTGACATCATCTTGGGGTGCGTCTTACACAGTTTTAAAATAATCAGCAGTCAGGTGATATTGTCCACTTAGTATGCTGGTAAAAGAAAAAAAAACAAAACACAAGCCTCACACTTACATAGCTTTGTTTTCAAAATCTGAATCCTTGCAATTTATCCTGAAACTAAAAGGTGCTGCGGTTGCTTTGCACCTCTCTAAAACCAGATTAATCAAAGAGAGAACTTTTTTAATGTCTACATTATGCAGAAATTATGCAGGGTTTTATGACAATTTACTCCAGTAGGAAAATTGTTGGTCCTTGGGAATTCTCTCCTCTTTAGAAATCCCACTTCCAGGGTAGCTTCTCCTTCTCTCAACAGCAACTACCAAGTTCAAAAAGCTAACTTGGCTACAACAGGACCTGTATCCCAGCTGCGATGTGGAGACCTTAAGTGTGCTGTATTCCCGGTGCTGGGAAACCAGATCACTGTAGTGATGTGATTACAGACACTGCCATAATTAATTTGTCTGAGCATCTTGTTAAGCTGGTACACTGAGGCTTGTTTAAACACTGTCACTGCTGACAGAAACTATTTACTGCACACCAAAGTTAAAATTGGCAGTACTGCAGATCAGCATAAATAATTATTTGTGCTTCAAGAAACATAACACAAGCGTGATGGCACTGGGTCAAAGTAAAACATTAACACAAAGTAGATTTCATTTACAATTAGCAATTATACAGACACTGTCTATCCATTACTGCAACTGAGATTAGGAGAACATTATATCTAATGAAGTTTCAAAGACAGTAACTGTGAATAAAATTCCTTCCAGTAAGTTTATTTAAACAAGCAAGTTGGCTTTGTTGCTTTTTGCTTTTAGCTTGCAGCAAGAGAAAGAGTGAGCTTGTTAAACATCTCAGACAAATCCTTACTGCTTACGACACCAGGAAGCAGAAAAACAATATGTAGCCCATATGTAGCTTGCACTGTTTTTCATACATATTTTTTAAAATGTACTGATTATTGGGCAGCACTTAAAAGATTAGTCTATTGGCATGTTGTTTGAATTTGTTTCTCTTTGTCAATATTTTTTTAATATATGATTATGATCCCACCAGCCTTATAAAAGGGGCAACATAATTGCTCTTACAAGTAATAGTGGGGAACTCATAATTTAAATGCACTGAATCAGCACTTTGCTACTGAGTCCATACTATATGCCATGGAGAATGAGCTGTTAGCATCCTTCCTGAAAAGGACAGTTCAGTTCTCTAGAACAGATGACATTCATTTACTGATCTGATTAGGATTACAATGGAAAGCCCTTACGCAGCACAGCTCTCCTTGGAGAATGAGTGTGTGCACATGTGTGAGTCTTTTTTAATATTATATAAATACACAAAAATAAGAAGATCTTGTCTGCACAACACAGGACAATCTAAACATGACAGTTTTCAATTACCCAACTTTTCGATAATATCTCTGCACAGGATTTTTAAAGAGCTTATACAATTGACTCTACAAAGCAACCTGTTACTCCTCTCCTAAAGGCCAGATGTTTATTTCAGTAATCCTTTAGTCATAGGCTTCCAGAGACAAAGGCTTTAATAATAGGGAGCAGATGTCAGCTACAGCTCTATTGTCTGGACAGTACATGACAAACTCAGGCTGATGTGATGTCTGCCATTCATTCAGCAATTGTCACAGGGTACACAAACATCAACTATCTAAGAACCAACATCCCTCACCTCTAAGGCAGGAAATCCAAGGGCTTCCCCCAGGCAAGCACTGAAGACCTCAAACTGGCATAATGCCCACCTGGGCCAGGGGAATATTCAGGGGAGTCAGTGACAGAATCAGTAAGTACTATGGATGATAACAGGTGCCACCTCCCCCTTTTGAGCACCTTCCAGCTCATCATGTTATTTCACACATCACACAGAAGCTCTGCATGCACAGAATTTAACTTGGCCATGTTTTAAGGCAGTTGTAACTTTACAAGGGTCATGACAACCACATGTTGGTTGGTTTTCCTCTTAGAAAATTTTACTCATTCCAATATTAGGGGACATCTCAGAGCACTAAATGAAATATGGATTTCCCCCTTCCGTTTGTTTATTTTAGGAATTGGACACTGGCAGAATCATCTTTCAACATTTCCTTTGTTTTCTGTGGTTCCTTCAGAGAGGAACAGAAAAGGGAAGCTACTAAAGAAGGAAGAAAGCCATACTAACTGTAATAGCATTGTTATGTATTAACACCATTTTTACTTATAAATTGATTATAACTTTGCTATATCTTCAAAGTGTTTCTTAGAATATAATCATATTAGCATAATCACAAGTGGAACAGTGGTGCACTGAATTACTTATTTCATTCTGGTTGTTCTCTGACAACAGCCATGGCCTTCTCTAGATACTGTTCCAATATACTGCTACATCCACATTCTGGGCAATATTATGTGTCCTCAGAGTATTACTGCCACTTAGTAAGCTTTCCTATCCTTTCATCATATATACCATATATCATATATTCTATATTTTAGTAGAACTGACCCTCTATAAAAGACTTTAACCAAAGTAGTCATGACACCTTCAAGAATAAACTCCTTTTCTTCAAGAAAGTATGGCACAATAGGAAGTTTCCATTTCTGCAAAGGAGAATTAGGATCCCAAACAAAATCATTAGTAATTATGTCACACTTACTGATTTGCCGTAAGTTCTGCAGAGCATCAATGTAATAGATATAAAAATCAAAAAGAAAAAAAATTACAGTATTTTCTACTATATCCTGTAAAGGTGACAATTCTAATTTTATACTGGTCACCTTTAAGTGTTTTAAAATACATAAACACCCTATATTATTATATTTAGGAAATAGAGAGTCTGCAAACAGAGTAAGGTATCCCCAGAGATGTGTCAAATCTTTGACAGCTATCATCTTTATATGGTGGGATAGTTTACAAAATACCTGCTACTTCACTTTGAAATAGCTTTCATGAAGCTTAGAATGCAGAGAGGAAAGAGTCCAAATGACAACTGCAGTGCTGCACCGGAATGTACTCTTTACTTCAGACTAAACTGCAGCACTACAATACATTACTGATTATCAGTTCTAACTGCTCTGAGGAGGATAAAATTCTTGGGTTATTTTATTTTTACTGAGTTGCTGAGCTTCTAATTTTTAAGCCCTAACACTGGGCAGGCTGGCTAGTCTACACTTTGCCTCTGGTACCACACTCCCCTTTATTAAGTACATATCACATGGAACTAAAGCTCTTTGCCTCAGGACACAGAAAAGCAGTAGAGAAGTGGATGGCTAAAGCACAGGCATAGCCTGTAAATTATAACCATACAGACCTTGTGAATGGTCTGAACAGCATCTTGCCAACATGGAGAAGACACATTGGCAGGGATTGCTTTCCAACACTAGCTCTTCCTTCTATATTCCTTGTTTGAGAAAAGGGCTTAATCAGGAAGATAAACAGTGCTGTGTCACTAGCTTCAAGTCACTCACATTCAGCCTAGGGTCTGTGGACACCTGTGAGCCACAAACTACTCCAATGTAACTGCAAGAGGTAATTAAAACCCATTTCAAACAAACTGCTTATATTGACCATACAAGGAAACTCTACCTCTGATGGGAAAAACAATTAATCAAGAAAGTTTCAGCATCATCAAACATTAACAGCTGTTATATGATCTCTGAGCAGTTCACACTAACTTTTATCTAGTGAGATTATCCCTCTTCTAAAGATAGACCCAGACCACCAAGATGCTAAGTGAGTCGAGTAAGACATCTCCTGAGGTGCAGGGAACTGAACATAGACTTGTTGAATACCAAATTAGCCTCACAACTGTCCTAGCTCCCAAAGTAAACACACTACAGCAGACATGCTAAGATGAATTCTGCCATGTTGCTTGAGGATCTAGAGAGACAGAGTTCATGTTCTCTGTCTCTGTAGGCACAAGAATAATGACAAACTCCCCAATGACAGGCCAGGACAGAAACTCTGAGGTGGCCTCTAGCCAGTTTTCTTAAATCCTCTCTTTCCTCTTCTTTCTCTTATCAGTGAGTAGTTACTGATTTGTCATTTGACACATATAAAAAAGGAAGAAAAAAAATGTGTATGAATCTTTCCAGGATCTTTAAAAAAAACAAAAGAGACTGATACTTAACAGTCCAAAGAAATCAGTGACACAGTAATTGCCGGTGCACTGAATAGTTTCTCGAGAACACTGCACCTCTGTCACCAGCCTATTTTATTTCTTTCTTGTCTATAGGCTTTCACTGTTTTGATGGAGTTGATACCCATATATTACATTTCAGGGAAGGACAATAAATATCACATATCTCTGTCTCTATTGCTGCCCACTAGGCACTCTAACAGGACTTACCCTAACACTCTAAACCATATGAACAGCTTCCAAGAAAAAAAAAAAAAAAAAGAATAAAAAAGAGTCAGCCTGCTATGTAAATATTTTCCCTTCAGCTCAAACTCCCACCTGGAAACAGATTTCCTTTTAATTTTCGTTGGCCTAAATTTCAGGCGATCTCACATTGGTGGCAGATTTCTGCATATAAAACTGTCACTGTTTCAAAGTGCTAACTTGCAGCTTTGTAAGGTTAAAATTAGAATGCAGCTTCACTGGGAAGTGGAGATTTCCACTCTTCTGAAAGATTTGGGAGTCACTTCTAGTCTAAGAAGGGTTGTGTATTCAATTGTGGAGATTTCAGAGAAAGCAGAAGAGGGAGGTGTGAGGCACAGGCCTAATTTCAGACATCACATTTCCAGAATTTCTTGCTCTCTGCTTTAAGAGCTCTTCATGTCCAGTGTTCTGGATACTGCAGATCCTGTTTGGATACATGTACCTGTGGCTCCTCACCTGCCACGTGAAGAAGCTAGAGCTCTAGCTGGGGGCTGCTAATTCCACTTCAGAAGCCACATGCCCAAAATTCAGGCATTTCAGTGCTTGGCATCATGCTATAGCCCCTCTGTGAATCTGGCCCTAATGCACCAATCTGCAGTGACCTCTCCTTCTGTCTGGACTTTCCATGATCTGTGTAAAAAATGTAACAGTAAGTAATAAGTAAGTAAGGATAAGTAATTATTTGTTCATTCTTTTAAACAGTGTTTTTAACCTGCAGGATACTCAATAGTTAGTACAATGTTGGATCCTACCAGCAGTGCTTTAGAAAAATCTGAATAATTCACATACAAAATCACGGATCTGTCTGCATAAAATAAATTCACAGTGGTAGGTAGAGCATTTAGAATTTTTTCTGCTACCTCGAAAGTAAAGGATTTAGTTAGTGAAAACTTAGAAAATGAACTCCTCTTCATGTTTTTACTGGTCCAGCTGGGATGGAGTTAACTTTTTTCACAGCAACTCCTATGGTGCTATGTTTTGGATATGTGACTAAAACGGCCTTGATAGCACACCAATGTTTCAGCTATTGCCAAGCAGTGCTTACACAGCATCAAGGCCTTCTCCGTTTCTCACTCTGCTCCCCCCTGCCACCCCGAGAGAAGGCTGGGAGTGGGCAAGAGGTTGGGAGAAGACACAGTTGGGACAGCTGACCCCAGTTGGCCAAAGGGATGTTCCATACTATGTAACATCATGCTCATAAAAAACTGGGGAGTGTTTGTCTTCCAAGATAGCCATTGGGCAGAGACTGGCTGGGTATCAGTCTGCTCTTGGAAGATGGTGAGTGATTACATTTGCATCACAGGTTTTTTCCCTTCACTTATTAAACTGTTTTTATCTCAACTCATGAGTTCTCTTGCTTTTGCTCTTCCTATTTTCTTCACCATCCTGCTAGGGGAGTAGAGGGGGAGCAAGCAGCTGTGTGGTGCTGGCTGGGGTCAACCCACAACACTCCTTTTTGGCTCCTGAACAGGGACTCAAAAAGGTTCAAGATAATGACAGATTTCATCAGAGTGTGCTAGACTGAATTTACAGCTGTTATACCTGTTTAGCTGTTACTTCACATTGCTGGTCACAATGTCAACTTGTTTTTTCTTGATGCTGATTTGTTTTTCCCCTCGGTTGCTCTGTCGCTTGCTCCCATTCTTCCTGTACATCAAACTCAAGAGCTTGTTAATAGCTGTTTTCAGCTTTTGCTCTTTGCCATGTTGTTTATCACTTTCTTCTGCTTTGCCTGGGAGAGCCATGATAAAAGCATTGGCCTTGAGCCTAATCTGGTATTTGGCCCCTATGTGTGCTGCCATCCCAGTACTCTGGGAACCATCTCGTGGAGACAATTAGCAATTACACTTTTCTCCTGCAGGAGCCACTTTGTGGAGGAAATGAAGAATGGCATCTTGCTCTTCTCCAGGACAGAGGTTTCCACCCTTGTTGCAATGGCCCTGCAGTTTATTGAACATCCCAATGTAACCAGAAGATTGTATCCGTGTGTGCAGTGACACTGACTGGCTTTTTGTAAGGTTAACCAACGAGTAGGGAATGACACACAGGAATGCGCCCTGAGGCAACCAATTCCTGGGTGGCAAAGGTGTCTGGGAGAAGTCACAGAAACTGCCACAGGCAAAGGCAAATCAAGAGAAAAGTGGCCAGTACTCTATCTCTACACTGGACTCATGGATGATGGCAAATGCCCTGTGGGGGTGGCTACAGCAACAGAGGCTTACTAACTGGCAACACAGAGGTAAGCCCATCTGGGCTGCTGCATTGTGGCAAGACATTGCTGCCTGGGTAAAGCAGCAATGCTGTAAAAGTACATTACGTACATACATGCCCAAAAGCCATGCCACCAAAGAACATGGAAACAAGAAGCAGGCAGACCAGGCTGCCAAAACTGAAATGGCTAAGGTGGACCTGGACTGGGAACCTAAGGGCGAGCTATTCATAGCTTAGCATGACACATCAGGACACCTAGGAAGAGATGCAATGTATAGATGGGCTCATGATACAGGGGTGGACCTGACCATTCAAGCCATTGAACAGGTTATCCATGAATGCATGAATGTCATGATCAAACAAGTCAAGTGGGTAAAGTCTCTCTGCTGTGGAGAACAGTGGCTGGGAAAGACAGTGTGGGTTGCTCCTCCCTCAGGAAAAGGCAAAATCATTTGTGGGGTTCTTTTTGCTCAAGGGCCAGGGTGCATTTGGTGGGTAACGCAGGAGGATGGGGAAACCCCATGTGCACCTAAAGGAGATTAAATCTTGGGGGAAAACAATCCATGATTTGAGTTGTATGCCATAGCTGTATGCCAAAGTACTACAGCAGGAGTCACTAAAACTAACTGAGGATGAGCCTTGTAAGGAACCAGGCAAGACACAACCAGTTTCAATGCCCAGCAACCCAGTCCAACACACCAGCTCCTACTAAGGCTCTACTTGTCCTTTTTTTTTGATCTTTTCCAAATTTTGTCGACTTTACTTTTCTTTATGCAAAGCGCATTAGTTCCTTCTTGGAAGATACACTAGGCACTAGCATTTCCTTACTCTTACATAGCACTAACTAGAGCAAGATAACTGTAGCATTTTCAGATTTATACTACTGTAAATTAGAAGAGCAGGTTCATGTTTTGTCTGAAATGTAGACTCTCTTCTCACACACTTACAATGTTATGGCAATGTCACTAAGATGAAACAACAGACTGTAAAGTCATAAAAATATGTAAATTATCATAGTGTCAGTGCTATGACACAGCACTGGATTATCAGTAAAATTATTTCTGTTCTTGTGTGCTCACAGCTCTTATCTTGTTCTCAGGAAATAAAAATGGTTCTTGCAGAGCACTTTATTTCAAAATCCATTAGCAGAACTTGTTACTGAAAAATTGGGGAGCGTATCTCAGGAGACTGAGAAAAGGAGAAGATAAATTAATGATCATATTTGTGATTACATTGACTCAGAAAAATTTCAAGGTCTCACTCACACTTCAAAACATGGTGTTTGTCTGTTGGTACCAGAATGATCCCTCCTGCTGTGATACAAGACATTTTGTGACTCAGTAAGCATTGGTCATCTTTTTATACCTTTCTCCCCTCTTACACCAGCTATCACACGTTCAAAAGGCTGACACTAATCCATTTTGGATACATACTGAAAACAGTGAAGAAAAGCTTCCTCTACATTGCAGTTACATTCTGAAAAGTGATTATTTCAAATGGTAATGTCCTAGCCAGAAAAATCTATTCTGAGATAATACCCTTGAGTGCATTCTACTAAAGAAAAAATGGGGAGAAAAAAACCCCAAACTATTAGTGTTTTTACTAACATAGAAAAAACAGTATGGCTATGAACATGACATTGAGTCATGGCTCGTACACCATATGCTTGTGAACCTCTATGAAATAACATGAACAAAATAAAAACTGTAGCTATTTTGCTTTGCCTTGTGTACATTTAGAACAGCAACGGGACTGACCAGTTTTTATTGTAAGTAAGTCTGTATTGTCAAGAACAATGTATAAGCCAGAATAAGTACATAAACACTTTCCTGGTGAGACTGTACAACTGTCAGGCAGAAAAACTGACAGTGTTTGTTAATAGAGCAAATTGGATTAGAAACTGCCTGGACACAAACCAGGAATGATAAACTACAATTTTCAGCAACTCAACTAACAGAAAACTCAGTGGGTATTTTTTCAGTTTAAGTTATTTAATAGTGATTTTTTGAGTTATTTATGTCAAGATAAAGATATGAAAACATTCACTGTGGAAATGACAAAGAGAGACAAGATGTGCAATGTCTGCTGACTTCATCTAATTGTGATGTTTTAAACCCCTTTCCAGTACTGACCTCCTTTGCCTCCTGCCTGATGTTTTGCCTCCACTCTATTACCTAAGAACTTCATTGACTAATTCAGCAGGCTAACTGATGAATGTTAGAGATCCTGCACATACTTCTTCCGTCTTCCTAGAAAATACAGTTTCTTTCTAAGTATGTTTGCTCTTTAAAGATGTTCATGCAGACAGTAAGGTCTAGTAATGGGATTAACTCTGCTCGACCAAAATCAGGCAGGCTATCAGCTGAGCAGACGGATTAACAAGATCATCTCACATGTTGCACAACATCTTCTTCCTTGCTAATCCCAAACAACAATTTCTAAGACTAAGTTAAAACATGATATAAAGACAAGCTGAAAGGGTAGAAACAACAGCTTAAAACATTGTATTTCCCAGGCAAACTAAAATCACACAGAACAATGTAAATGTTATTTGTAAGTGAGGGGCTGCTCCATAAGTGAGGGTCAAAATCCTTTCCATGTCCCAGATACATTTCTTTAACTGACATTTCTTACCTGGAAGTAGGAAGATATGAGTTATACTGCTGAGACAAACAAGTAAGGCCAATACAAAGCATATGTGAAGGATGGATATTAAATACCTTGCTTCAAGAAGCTAGTTAGCTGCTGCGTCATACCCAATCTATTTGTTGCAGAGGATCCTAAATCACTTCTTCTGTGCTTCCTACATTAAAGTAACAATTGCACTGCAGTTGACAGGTTATCAGGAGACCTGAATGATCCGTCAGCCTGAAGCAGCTTTGTTACAGCACTGTTGAGTCTGGTAGGGACTAAGTTAGAACCAGCTTGGATGTATCTTTGCCACACTGTAGTCAGAAACCCACACAATACCCACATTTACTCTGGTCCAGCTATTATAACCACAGAGACCATCTTCCCCATTTCATTCTTCTGCTGAATTCACAGACAAACCTTACCCAATCACCTCCTGATGCAGCCAGGGTGGCACATCAAACCTCCCTTTCTCCCACCAGCTATTCTAACAGGTACCTCAAACGTGCATTCTAAAGGATGTACAAGTCACGCGGTTGAAGTATGAAAAGATGCAGCAAGGCAAAGAGAGCCAAGCTCTAGTCTTTACAACATTTTGTTCAAAGGTGAGTAAAAGTTCTGGGAAGATTCCCCCAGAATACAACACTGCCCAAGACTCAGAGCTGCAGTGTACCATGCTGGCTAAGCAGGAGAGTAAAACATTCATATGGTGCCATTCTTAACATATCAAAGGCTACCACTTCAGCTTGCACTAGTGGACGGAGAAATTATTGCGGTTTATACCATCAGAGAAATCATCTCAATCTGTTGTCAGATTCACAGGCTCTCATGCTTAGCAGACTTTCAGCAGAGGAAGACAAGCCTCAAGCTGCTTTGCTTTAGGGAAAAATAAAACTATTCTACAATTCAAACAACAAATAGTTTTCATTTAACCTAGAGACTCTGACTGCATAAAGGCTCTCTGAGCATAAATGAAATTTATGCTATGACAGCAGCAGAGAAGGAGCTTAATTACAATGACAATATAACTCAATCTAGCCAATGTTCTCATTTACTGTGCCAAAGATATCCTTCTGAGTTTTTATGCTCGGACTAGACGGAAATAGCAACAAAACCATAAATCCCCAGCTTATACTGGTCTCTTTACCATCAACAGGTTGTACACGAAGCATGTGACATTACAAATTCTTACATTCATGGAGGGAATCCACTAGCTGAAGACAACATTAGGATTTACAGATGAACGATCTGAATTTTCACTTTATGATCATTACCTGATCCTGTTGCCCCAAACTATCACCATTAATTCAGATACTGCTAGAGAAAGCTCAACAGCAAGTCCCAGCTTTTTAAATGGCCAACAGGGTATACTGATATATCATCCATTGACAACCATAACAACTACTTACTCCACAGTACCGATCATCACTGAATATCTGTGGTGGCAGTGGATTGCCTTGTGCAGGCTGCCTATCCTCAGGAATATTTTTATACATCCATTGTCTTTTCTCCTCTGACATTGTGATATCCACTTCTTCAAACTCTATGCGATTGGCTTCCAGAAACCTCACCACATCTTGCTGCCTCTTCTTTATCTAGATGAAAGAAAGAAAACAAAATCCAACACTCAGAGCAAGTCCACCATAACCCAGACATGCTTACAAACCTGAGAAATTTCCTCCTCTCTTACCCCACTTTCATGGGATGGGAAGTCACAAACTCAGGAAGACAAAGGAGAAAATATTTTTCAGTTTTAAGTTCTTAAAAAGTTAAACACTGCTGTTTCTTTACAAGTTGGCAAAGGTTATACTTCTTCACCTCATTTATAGAAGGCTCTCTTTAGTTCAACTGTGGGAACTTCAGTCTTTACCCTCTAAAGATGCTTTAAAGAAAAATAATCTGTATGGGACTCTTCAGAAGTAGGACTTAAATGAGGCAGCTCGTTTTCAAAGTCATTAGGGGCTACATTTTTTAAGTATACAGGCACCTAGAAATGCAAGGTAAGCAACCCGGCAAGTCCCAGAAGAATCTACTCCTGTATGTGTTCATTGAGATAAACATGTCAGTACATCTGAAAAAAAAACATGCCAGCTACACATATTTTTGTTTTCCTAGACACCTACACATCTTTTAAAATGCAGCTTAACAGTTCCCTGAGCAAGGCCTGTTGAATCTTTAATTAAGAGTGTCTGTCTGCATAACACACATGCCTAAAAATAAACATGATCTTATCTCTTGAAAATTAACTTCACTGCAAAAAAAATGCATGAGGTTTGAATAAAATGTATGGGGATTCTGCCCCTCAAAGAGATTATCATCTTTATACAGAAGCCTAACAGAGGTAGAACACCGGCAGTTTTTAGCTCATTGCAGCTATCATCAACCCTTAACAGCTAGCTGGGCTTCAAGCAGATACACTCAGGTGAAGACTACTCTGTCTCAAATAGGACTTGATATCAAAATAGCAACCTTTGAAATAAAAGTCTGTAGGGCTGAGGAAAGGTACCTGAGCTCATGCAGCTAGGTCTGCTCTGCATTCTCTTCAGTCCATACTGTACTTTTTGCATCTACTTACGAAATTAATTCCTTCAGAAGGAACTATAAATTATATGCTGTATTTTTTACAGCTATCATCAACAGCATTATCTGAAGAAAGAAAATACAGCTTTAATAATTCTACAGTACTCCTGGAGTGTCAGATCCACGCAGTTGCTGACTGGCATAAAGCCCAGGTGGATGAATCATGCCTGTGGGTATCGTATGACCTAGATACTATTTGGAAATCAGAGGATTTTTAAAGTGTATGTGCTAGTTGTTCTTGTCACACAACCCAGTCTGCCTATCTAAATGCACCACAAAAATACATGACATTTGGAGGTAATGCTGATGGAATCTTTGTTTCATTGAAATAAGAGGGTACCCATCCCAAGAAACTGCAAAGACAAAGCTCTTAAATGATTACTGTCTTTCATAAGAAGTGAGCTGCATAGTACATTTGTACATCAGTGTCTTAATCTCTTTCCTTTTCTTACATATACTGCTAGGGTTTTTTAGGCATATGTGAAAGGATCACTTTTTCATATAGAAGGCACCTCCTAAAATTGTGTGCAAATAATGCATTATCAACAACAGCAAAATTACCACATCATCATCACTGCTGGTACCAATAATAACATGCCTTTTACTATCTCCCTAAAAATTGCAAAGACAAATTCTGTTGCCAATGTAGAAGTGAAAGACAAAAATAATTTCCTCTGTTGCAAGAGAGGCCCAAAAGAGACAGACACTGAGATTTTCTTAACAAGAATATTAAGCATTTCATAGAATTCTAGAATGGTTTGGGTTGGAAAGGACCTTAAAGATCATCTAGTTCCAACCCCCCTGCCATGGGCAGGAACACCTTCCTCTAGATCAGGTTGCTCAAAGCCTCATCCAACCTGGCCTTCAACTCTTCCAGGGAGTGGGCGTCTATAACTTTTCTGGGCAACCTGTTCAAGTGTCTCACCACTCCCACAGTAAATAACTTCTCCCTTACATCTAATCTAAATCTCCCCTCTTTCAGTTTAAAGCCATTACCCCTTATCCTATCACTACATGCCCTTGTAAAAAGTCCCTCTCCAGCTTTCTTGTGGGTACTGGAAGGCCACTATAAGGTCTTCCTGGAGCCTCTCTTCTCCAGGCTGAACAACCCCAACTCTCTCAGCCTGTCCTCATAGGAGAGGTGCTCCAGCCCCCTGGTCATCTTCGTGGCCTCCTCTGGACTTGCTCCAACAGGTCCATGTCCTTTTGTTCAAACAGAAATGAGATGCCTAAAATGATGTGTGGGAGAGGTCATTTCCTTATAGTGGAGTACTGTTAAAATCACATGAACTCCCCCCTACATTGGTCAGAGCAACTAGCAAACTACATAGTGCCTGGGCCAGCCCTCTGGCCCTGAGGCCAAATGGCATCATCTGGCCAAGTCTATTAAACCTGCACCCTCTCAGAGTGGCTGCATGCAAACTGTATATTAGGAATGATCCTTGGCACACTGTAACATCTAAATCATAGCCATGAACTGTTTATGAGACTGTAAGTTAGCCTTGGCCAAAGCTCTCTTTGCCTGCGACCATTTTTCTAACAGTTTCACAGTACCAGAGCTCTCCACTGCTCAGGCCCAGGCCACATACCAGTACGCACGTATCTACATGTACCCATTTTCATCTGTTGTCTTCCAGTAGTCTGTACACTGGGCACAAGTTTAACTGCAACTTAGATTTAATCAGATCCCTAATACTTTATTGTTCACACCATAAGACTTCTCCCACAAACCCCCATTTCCTAATCTCTCCTTTTTATTTTTATAAAACTAATTAAGATGTTGAAGTGAAATAAATTTTGGGTGGGTTTTTTTTAGCCAGAAGCCTTGCAATTCTCCACATGACATCTGCATGAGTTATCAGCTGTGGATGTGCCAGCTGCATAAATTTAAACAAAATGCCTTGAAAACTTTTAACGAAAAAAGTAGCATCTTCTCCTCCCCCAAGTGATTTGATTCAAGCCTGTAAACTGAAACAAGAGCTTTAGTTACATTTAAAATCCTATTAAATTATGCTTTGTTGTTTAAGATGCATGCTCAGAGCATCTGCCACAACAGAAGCCAGCTGATTATTCCCCAAGAAAACCACAGGACCTTTGTCTTCCTCTACAACTGGATCTGTGCCGCAGGAGTGCGTCAGCCTCACAATCCTGCCTGCAGCTCTCATCTGTGGTTACTCTAAGCCCTAAAAACTCCCAGCATTTGACCACATGAAATACTGAGCAAAGACAACACAGCACAAAAAGGAGTGTCGCTTCTCCCTTTCTCACTAGCCCATGCAGAGGATCTGAGCTCCTGTCAAGAGCCTGAAGCTACACTAAGGCTTGGACAACAGGCCCAAGCCAGAGTTGACCTATAGATGAATCCTGTATATTTTATAACTGATAACCATTGTGCTAGTAGGTATTGTACTAGGTTACAACAACCCACCTATGCTGACGTTAAAAGTGCTAAAGTGTTGAAGTACTGAGGCCTGAACAACAGGCCCTGAGCTGAAGCTGCTAACTTAGTATGTAGTCATTAGCGAAATATGTATGCTTATTAATGAAAGATGTAGCTTAGCTATCATATACTCATTACTGATGATGAATGTAACGAAAACATGTCTCTCTTAAATGTATTTTTTATCCTTCTTTGTGTAGGGGCAAGTTAACAAGGCCATGGAGGCAGCTGTCCAGCCTTGTGACCAGATGTGTATCCTTGCTCATAAATAAATTACATAAGCAGTGAAACTCCCTTAGCATCCTCCTTGAGCCCTGACCAGGTTCTGGGGGAATCTAATTGGAGAGTGAAACCAGATGTTTCCACTCAAAACAAAGGTGCCAGTTATTCTGGCTTGCTGATCTCGAGTATATAAGGCTGGACCTGCTTGCAGCAACTTTGGATGCCTCACCTACGGGTGGAAACACCGTGTAGGACTTCCCACTTGCCGGGAAAGGCTCTCCAAATCCTCGCTGTAACCGGGGCTCCCCAGAGACTACGGATCTGGGTGATGTTAACGTATGCAAGTGGTGAGGTATCTTTCTTAATCACTATTCTCTCTCTCAGGTAGTAATGATTTGATGCATTAGCCTGTATTTTCCTATTTGTTTGCTTTAAGTGCATTATTCTGCCTTTTCTTACTGCATGTTTTCTGTATTACTCTGTTACATTATTTAGATATCCCCAGTAAAATACGCCTACTCTTTTCATTCTGGTGTCCGAGTTTAATTGGTATCCTTAATCAGCAAAACATAGCCCAGTGGAGAAAAATACATCCTCATTTGACAAGATATGGAGGCGGATACTTTAGTCCTCTTTGTGAAAGTTAGCCTTGTACCTTACTGCTTCCAAGGTTTCCAGAGTGTGTTACAACTAAAAGGAACCTGAAACGAGTATTCAAATAATCAGAGGTACCATGTTCCAAAAAACTCGGTTCGTGGCTATTCATACACCACTTCGAGAAAGCACCTGTATTCTTACAGGATAGACTGTTACGGTATGAAAATATTTTGGTTTTAATGTTTTCAGCACACCACGATACACTGCAAGATACACCATCAAAATATATATCCATTGTGAAGTTTCGCAGGAAAATCTTTATATGATATGACCCTAATCTATCTTTAACGCAGTGAAGAAAACTCTGATAGAGCTAATAGTCTACTATTATAATTTGATGTTTGTCTCCCATATGTTTAGCAGGGTGATTGTTTCCTGAACATCATCTCTCTGGGGTTTTTTTTTACTGTTAATCTATATTTCTAGTCACAAAAGTAAGACAGAAAATCCCCAGGGACATCTCAATTCTATCCCAGTATTTATATCTGGTCTTCTTATTAGGATTAAAAAGCAGCAAAAATAGGATGTCCATTTTGATATACAAAACTGTTAAAAAGAGCTAATCACTTATTCAGTAGCCTGATTTATAAAGAAAGTCTATCGTAGCTAAAGTATCCAGTCTTTCTGCCCTAGTTTTCATTTCTTTGTACTGATTTGCAACAGGTAACAGGAGGCTACGCTTTCAGACTGCTTTGGAGAAATACTTCAAAGACATACTCAGGCCTGGCCAGGTGGGACCACTGGGATTATCTGTTCTGACCTTCAGCATCCCTGAATTAATTCCTTGTGGGAGTAAAGAGTTTCTCTGGATTTTTTTTCCCCCTAAGCTCCATTCTTGAACTGATAATAACAGAGAATCTGCTAGTCTTTGCAAATTGTTCCCATAGTTAGATAACTGCCTTCACTTAAAATATTTCCTTGCTTCTGTTCAGAATTCACCTCACTTCCAGCTTTCTTTTTATATCTTTGGCTAGACTGAAAACTCTTCTGTTATAAGATTTCTGTTTCCCACACAAGTAATATGGAGGAGAAACAGATCTCTCAGCAAACCTGAATAGTGATCTCTGGTAATAAGAGAAATCCTATTGCTTGTTTAACAGCAGAATGACAAAATGAGGATGTTACCATCATAAATCATCTCCAGACTGGAGCAGTTTAGCAAAATCAGATCACATCCTCTATCCAAAATTCCCTGGAAGCTTCTCATCACTTCCAACAGGTCACAATTTCCTTCTTTTTTCCTTCTCTGTGCTTCCTGAACCTTTTCAGAAGATCTTCTGTACTAAAAAGGCTTGCCTACAGACAGCTGCTGAACCAGAGGAGCATAACATGTGGTCTCTCCACTACTAAACAGCAGCAGCATCTCATTATTCTATACTATTTTAACCAAGATATTCAATACACTGCAAAAATCTCACTAGTCCAGGATTTATCTAACCCAGATAGGA
Source organism: Strix uralensis (assembly GCF_047716275.1). Taxonomy (NCBI): domain Eukaryota; kingdom Metazoa; phylum Chordata; class Aves; order Strigiformes; family Strigidae; genus Strix; species Strix uralensis. The sequence continues at coordinate 37,563,329 of NC_133974.1, read as the reverse complement.
TAAATGAACATTAGTTCTACTACACTATAGGCAAGATGACTCAAGTAGCTGTATTAATAGGAACTGTAAAATAACCATGATTAAAGATAACTTCTTTCATTAGCCCAGTTAATATAACTGGGACAAAGCAGACACATTCTCAGTTTCAGATCTCCATGGTGTTAGCAGGCATGTTGCTGAGTATCTGGTACCCACAAAGTGGATGCAGGAGGTTGGTCTTCTGCTCTGGACTGTACCCCCCACCTTCTGGAGATAAGGCATTCATTGGGCTTCAGTCTTCCTGCCTGCAAGTGGAGGGAATGGCAGGTACCATTCAGTGCATTGGCTGGTGAATGAGATGTGTAGCACTGACTGTCCTATGGCCTTTTCTACCTGGAACTGAAGGGACCAAATGCCTAACCTGAACTGTCCACTCATTCCAGACAGATCCCAGGAACAAATAGCCCGCTTTCTAACACAAAATCTCACCCCAAAAAATATTCAGACCACATGTGCTGAGAACAAGGCCTTATGACTAGTATCTTCTAGAAGCTGGCTTGACAGATCACAAACGCATTTTAGAAGTCTGACATTTAAAAAAACAAAACAGAGTGCATGTCTCAGTCCACCTCAAAGACTTGTTTCACAGACTGGCATATGTCTATCTAGATCTGTGCCTCTAAAGATGGAGATGGTCCTGCTGGGTCCCTTCCTTCTCTTTCAAACTGGTTATTCTTCCCTGATGCCTGACCTTACTCCAGAACTGCAGCAGCCACGTTATCCACTCACTGACTCAGCTGAAAACTGAATGTATTGTATTTGGCAGAGGCACCTTTAGGGTGCAGTTTGATGATACAGCTAAGCAGATCTCACCGCTGGCTGTCACTGAGACAACACAATGTTCCTCCCTCCTGCCAAGCAGCTTCTGCAGCTTTCCTTGCACAAGCATAATGCAGGAACCAGGGGAACAAGGGAAGGAGCATCAATAATGTCAGCACCACAATCTCATCGGTTTATATCAGTAGCAAAACCGCACCCTAAGAAAATGGCTCAGCAGAAGCTGAAGCATGACCAGCTACAGGTATCTGAAATATGAACTGCATAAACAGCATTTGTGTTACATAAACACAAACTCCAGCTCATTCCCACAGCTGAAAATACCCAACAGGAGCCTCTGCCTTTACAACTCATGCAAACATAACCAAAGGGACTGTTGCAGTGTAAAACACAGATGTAATATAGTTACTGCAGAGTATTACTAATCTTCACTTCTCATACAGATAAGGCTTAACACATACTCCCAGATAATGAGACACTGCGCTCTAACAGAGATGCAAGCCCTAACCCCATCAAGTGAACAGAACTCCAAACAGTGTTAACTGCAAACCTACACGTACTTTCCTCAGAAAAGCAAGGAGGAGGCAATGCCTCCTACAGACACACTCAACAACATCTGCATTCTTTTATTCTGTTTCCGCTCTGTTTCTGCTTTCATATAGACCCAATGAAAATCTCACACACGCACAAGGCTGACATGCAAATCCTCATGGTCCTGTTGGATTTGCAACCTGTAGTAAGAGAGACTTTCTGCCGAATTTCTCCTTTGCCTGGCTTAGGAAAGGAGAGCGCAACTGACCCCTGGCAATTTTTATGGCAGAGAGATGGCAGTGCTGTGACAGACCTTTACAAAAGTTCGTATGATTAATTCATTGTTCTTGGCACAGGAAAATACAACTCAGCTATGTACATACGGAGAAAGGAGATGAGAAGCTATGGCGAGGTGAAGGAGGTTAATAAAGAAATTTTAAAAATAAAAATTAAAAAAAATCAGCACTGCATAACTATTCCCAAAAGTAAAGTAAGTGGCTACCTGCTGTAGCAAATATTGCATTACATGTGATAGAAGGAAAATACAGTCTCCTCAGAACAGTCTTCCAAATAGCTAAAAACATCTTTAACGTTTCATCCTCAAGAAAATGTTTCAATATCCTAAAAACTGACCACAGAACTTTTCAATCTGAAAAGAAATAGAACAGTCCCTGAAGAGTGGCTGCATGCAGCCTGCACTGCCCTGGTCTCCTGCTAGCAGCAATCTTCCACTTGCACACAGACATAATTAAGGACACGCCATATGAAATACTCTACTGAACTGGGAGGGCAATCTGTTCAGCTTTATGCAAAATAAGTTCGAAAGTCCCTGGGAGCTGCTGAGACACTGCTTAGCCAGACAATTTGCACACCTTTACCTCTGTGCTATATGGTTGGTATTTTTGAAAGAGTCCAGTATTTCAGAAATGCAATTAAAATTTGAGCCAGGTTTGTTTTTTAAAAGACTCCTAATCACAAGCAGTCAGCAGAGGAAAACACATTATTTTCTTTTTCTATAAAGCTACAGAAGATAGTAAACTGCTCCATGCCTAATGACTGCTAACCTCGTATTTTCCTTGTCAGATGTTTCACTATGATAAAATGCATTTAAATCTATTTCTGTGTATGCATGTCTATTACAATCTGAAGAGGGAAGTTTCTTATTTCAGATAGTTTGTAACAAACCATTGTTCTCTGTGCAAGTAACAAGGTAACACTCAAACACAAAGGAGTCTTTAGCGAGTACAAATACATCTATCACCGAACAAAACAAGAGGTGATGGGAGTTTGCTCAGGGGTTTACTTCGTATTATTTCAGTAAGCATAAAGGGAAAAGGAGAGACAGAAATGGAACAAACAGAAAAAGGGGAAAGACCAAGAAAGGAAAATGAGAAGGTTCTACAGAAATATCAGCTACAGGCAGTGCCATGCAGGGTGCCTTTGAGCCGTCTGCAGCTGAGAAAGCCTCTAAAGTCACTCCCAAATCTACTTCTTTTGATTTCTTCTGTATTTCAGGAAACAAGACTTGCCAATGATGTACACAAATGAAGTAAGTGATTCTATCATCATTTTCTTCTTGCAGTAGGAACAATGTGTTCCTACAGTGTTGAAAATCCACTTACATGTGAGTCTCTGATGGACTGGAGGAAACCAGATACTATGAGACCCATCAAAAGACTAATAAGAACACCACTGAGGCTGGATCTGTCTTCCAGTTAATGACATGAATTTGTATTCTGTTGCATCAATGTGAAACCAAAAAACCAGCATTGCTTGTGGAAATAAAAAATGGCTAAAATAAAGTAAAACTTGAAGACTTTGCAACAGGAACTGAACCAGAACTTGGAAGTCCCACTGAGTGTACAGGCAGGCGGCTGCAAATCAGAGAGACCTTGACAAACTAGCAGCCAGAGGACTCCATGCAGACTGAGAAACGTAGTGAGAGGATTCCCAGCCTAGCCTGGCAAGCAGCAGGTGACTGACAGATTGAAGGTCAGGATGCGCTGTTGGTTGTTCTAGTAGAGAAGCTTGCAAAATCTAGTGCCAGTTTGGATTGTAACCTTCAGCAAGAGCTCCATTCTGTGAAATTACACTATCCTGAAAACTTTTACATTTCTATTTGACAAAATGCACACTTGAAATTATATTTGTGCTACAGATACAGGATCTTTCCTAGTCATAGGTGTTTTCTTGTGAGGATACTGGGAAGGCATACTGGTTCTTCTTCAGCTGGGCCTTTAGCTAAAACAGAGGCCAGATTCCCAGAGCATGCTGGTAACTTGGTCTGTTTTTAAAAATGTTTCAGCCAACAGTGAGCCAAGAAGTTTCAAAATTGTTAGAATTATGTGGTAGGACTTTTTTGGAGTTTTTTTTAAACAAGGTTGTGGATCCTAGTGGCTAGCACAAAAGACAAGAGAAACTTTACACAGCCTGGAAGATCTCAGGGACTCATAAAGCATATTCTCAGCTATCAAAAACTTCTCCTGATGCAACCATCCTGCAGGACTAGAATAATTCATTTCAAAAGACCAACAATTCAAACCCTAGCTGGCAGCTAACTTCTTGCGATAGATAGATGGTTTTGTTTGTAATTTACCATATGTTTCAGTAATTGAAGAGAGTAGTTAAAAAGAAAGTGTTATTTTCATGCATTTTTCCAACAGAAACCTCTCAAAGATGCCAGAGAATAATTTAAATCTCCTGTTTAGCATTCTACATTTACTCCTCCTCATACTATTCTCTTTTGTCAAAGTGGCATATTTATAGCAAGTATTCATGAAAGAAACCCTTTTAACAAGCTACATCTATCTTCCTTTTCAAAATGTATACTACACATAAATACAAGTATGATAACTGCAACCCTTATTAATTCAGCTATTCTTTAGTACCTCCTAATTAAATGCAAGTTGTTCTTTGATCTCCATGCTATATTATGTTTATTCATATGTTTATTTCTTTTGATTTCTCTAAGTTACTTGATTCTGAAGAATATCCTTTGCATCCCAGTAAAGTCCCAGTTCAGGACGGTAGTTGAGAACTGTCAAGTTCTGAACCATTGGAAACTCAGTACTCAGTCCTGCAGAGATGAACAGAAAGTTGATCTTTGAATTTCACAGTTCCTCCTGCAGAGTTAGGAGAGCAGGGAATAGTTTGGTGTTTTGCACATGGAAGTCCAATACTGCTAGAGCTGAAAATCTGCAGGGATTTAGAGATATCACTTTGTTAATGTGACTCAAGCTTGCTTGGTAGAATTATGATTTTGTGGAGGGAAGAAAAGCACAGTAACTATGTTTTGTTTCTTTATTTTTTTAAATGTGTTAAGTATTTGGAAATTGTTTAAAGTTCACTGAAATAGCACTGAAGAGAGCAGTTTTACAAGCAGGTTTTGGTAAGTAAGAAAATGCTATAATACTTGTATGAGTCAGCAATGTGCCCTGGCAGCCAAGAGGGCAGATCACATCCTGGGGTGCATCAAACACAGCATAACCAGCCAGTCAGAGAGGTGACTATCCTGCTGTATTCAGCCTTGGTGCAGCCTCACCTTGAGTACTCTGTGCAGTTATGGGCCCCACAATTTAAGAAGGATGTTAAAGGTCCTTGAAAAGGTGCAGAGGAGGGCAACAAAGATGGTGAAAGGGCTGGAAGGAATGTCCTATGAGGAGGACTAAGGCCTTTGGGCTTGTCTAGTTTGGAGAAAAGGAGGCTGAGGGGTGACCTCATTGCTCTCTACAGCTTCTGGAGGAGGGGAAGGGGACAGGGAGGTGCTGATCTCTTCTCCCTGGTATCCAGTGATAGGATGCATGATAGCTGTGTCAGGAGAGGTTCAGACTTGATATTAGGAAGTATTTCTTTATGGGTGGTCAAACACTGGAACAGGCTTCCTAGAGAGGTGGTTGATGCCCCAACCCTGTCAGTGTTTAAGAGGCATTTGGACAATTCCCTTCATAACATGCTTTAACTTTTGGTCAGACCTGACGTGATCAGATAGTTGAACTAGATGATTTTTGTAGGTTCCTTCCAACTGAAATATTCTATTCTATTCTATTCTATTCTATTCTATTCTATTCTATTCTATTCTATTCTATTCTATTCTATTCTATTCTATTCTATTCTAAATTCTGCAAAGAAAAATAGAAGTTTAAAAACAAAAAATCCCCCTAACAAGAAATACACACACATTTCCTATTATGTAATATGTTTATCACCTAAACTTTTAAGATGAAAACACACAATTGTCTTTTTTTTTTGTGATGTGGTGAGTCAGCAGAGCACTGAAAGTGTTGTGAACTAGTTCTATGTATTTATCAGTCACATTGTTTTGTCAAAATGAATAAAGCATCCCCAGCTGTATTTTCTGTACTTACTGCAAATGAGATATAAAAGCAAATTTCTTGGCACTAAAAAAAATAGGTCATGTTTCTTCCTTCTCATTAGCTTTAAGCATCAAACCCCAGTGGCATAGGAATATTTATCTATTAGAATGGATAAAAACACCTAGCAGCCCATGAGACATAATAAGTAATTAGCCTTATTTCATCTGGGTGGGGTCTCAGTTCTGTTAGCTCAAGATGTAAGTCCTGCTGGCCATCTCCTACCTTACCGATGGGGCTGCACCCTCTGTATTTTGTCACTCAGGACCCATAGCCCAACACCCAGTTACACCCAACTGTGACCCCTTGGACACCTGAAAAAAACATCTGGCCTTTCCCTAAGAAGGACTATGCTTGCATTTATTTGTTTTCTCATCCTGAAGGATCAGAGATATTATGATTCCAAAAGGCTACAAAGAATTTGAAAAACAAGTTTGTGAAATAAAGCTGTCAATACTTTCACTATTTTCTCCTGACAGCTACTATCCGCACGGCACAGATGTGTCATTCTGCCAACTATAGATATACACACCCTTGATAATGCACTTTAAAATAACAGTAGTAACAGCAGTGCAAGTCATTCAGAATTTGTTGTGCCAAGTTTTTACGGATATTTACAAGTTCTCCCAGCAGTATATGAAACAGCAACAGGAAAATGCATTTGTGGCTCAAGACAAATGTCATATTTCAGATAAAATTAGACTATATTACTGCAAAGTTCTATCAGTATGTTTTTGTAAGGCTAGGACGATGGATTTTGTTGATATAATCCTCTAAATCTGGGCTGGCTGCCACTGCTATTATTCAGATCAATAACAAAATTACCTTTGACTCAACTGAGAGCAGAATGAAGCTTCTAACTTTATTAACAAATGTCAATGTTATTTCTCTTTCAACAAATGCAACTATATCCGTGTAGCTTGTGTGTTCTTGCAGCTCCATATGTGCAAATTACCTCTTGTTTTATACTTCCACAGACCCATTTCTCAGTGACTAGCTGCATCCCCAAATACAGCAGCCATCTGATTTTTATCCCATAAACTGCAGAGACATCTCCTGTAAGGTCAACAGAAGTCACCTCCACATAGCCAAAGGTATCACTGAATGCCATGCTGAATAAACCATAGATTTTCAGACTTCCCTAGGGCATGATGCTGGAAACCTTTACTAGAAAACAGACCTCACTGCAGGCAAGCCAGTTTCACCGAGTAGGAAGGGACTGCTTGCACATCAGGGTCTTCATGGCAGCTGTCTTCTCTGATCAAAGACTAGTTTTGTATCTCCTTTCTAACTAATTTTAGCTTCCTAGCAGGTTCCTACAGAAGAATGTGATGCTGTCTAAATCCTTCAAATGCCACTCCTGTATCTGCTTCTATATAAATATATCAGATCACTCAATTAGAGATGCTTCAGGAAGATTGTCTGACTTTAGGAGATGCAGATCCAGATCAAAGGTTTAATGCATACTTCAATTGTGTTTCTTTAGATTAGACAGGGATGATAATTTCACTAACCCTGCAGCAACATAATGACAGTTTCAGTTGCTCATGCTCTGTTGTTCATCAGATCAAAGGAAGCTTTCTTTCAAATGAAGACACACCAAAATTCACTTGCCTTTCTCTGAAAAACACAGACCTCAATTCCATGATTAAGAAACTAGTCTTAAAAAGTTTTGTAATGTCACTATTAAATTATTCCAAATAATTATTCATAAAGGTTTTAATAGCACAGATAATACTCAGTATCCTCCTCTGCAGCACATGAAAATGTCAGGAAACAAAACAAATTTGTGAAAGTTGTGATGGAATTTCCACCATTAAATTCTGATGTATTTTTTTTCTGAGTCATGTTCTCTTGCTTCAACTGTGAATTCAGGGAACCTGTGTTACACAGCAGATTGGTGAAAAGGATCACAATGGCCCTATCTCCTAGCATGTGAAGGTAAACAAAGTTCTGTCTTTTTGTAAAAGCATAAAAAGCCAAAAGCCAACAGGAAAAACCTATAAGCATGTGTGAAGGGAACACACAATATCATGTTTTGATTTGCATTTAATATGGAGTACAAGTTCATGGTTTCAGGGCTCTGCCTACAAACAAAAGCTCTGAGCATAACCCTGCTGGCAGAGTTTGCAGCACAACACTCCCATGAAATGGGACGTTCAGAAACCCAGAAACTGTGGCTGTTTAAGGCTTTGTCACAAGCAGAAGCTTGCCAAAAGTTATCATCACTCCTGCAACAGTAGCAAAACTGGACACGTCCTGGTGCTGCAGATGCTCAGTTTCACAGTCCAATGCATTACTAGCCCACCTTCAGCACCCAGGAAGGCAAACACACAAGGCTGCAACTGAAGAGGCTAGAATGCAGGCACGTGTTCTGTCCTGGAGCTCTGCAACAGGCAGAAGAGCGACTTTGAAATTATCACCAGTAAGGTCTTCAACTGCCACTACTAGCCCTCTCAGAGCTCTCAGATAAAAATCTTCATAACATTGTTTACACTGATGTTAGCTTTCTCCTAGGTAAGAAGGGAAATATTTATGCCCCTGTATGTGCCCATTAGCCAGCACAATTATATTGGTGGATATCTTATATTGGTATAACTATTTTGATGTTTTGTAAGCACCTCATTTTCTGAAATGTTACATAAGTAAAGCTCTTAACTATAGGCCAGACACATGGGATAACAGAGACAGCCGAGCAAGCACCATGATTTTAGCACTCTATCTTACACAGAAGACAGACAATCCATGGTTACAGTTCCATAAGGTCCAGCCATTCGAATAAAGGAGCAGTCACTTTTCACAGGGCCCTGACAGATGCTGACAGATCTTGAGCAACCAATGTGAGGCACCAGGACGCTATCATTATTTCTCTTCTGGTGATACAAAAATCAGTGGTTTATTTTTACCAAGTGATAATTAGCATCTACCGGTGATTCCAAGGTTAAGAAACACACACACAGATATAAATATACATAACATATACAAACTATATATATACATAAATATATATACATATGCGTGTAGGCAAAAATACACATCTACATATGTATATTCAAACAAAAAGCAGGTTGATACATATGCAAAGGTCACTCTCAGGCATTAACCTCTGCAAGTTTATTCCTTGCAGCAAAATGAGAAACATCTTGCAGTTTTCCACATTGTCTTACCAGGAATGGTGTGGAATAGTTATCCAGAGGTAAAAGAGCAAAACCCAAACCAACAAATCCTGGAACTCTTAACTATCAAGACAAGCTCTATCCTACCCAAGGGAGATGGACAACAACAGAAGGGCATACTGTTATTGATGATTAACATGAGCCACTGAACAACCTGTGTCTCCCAAGAGCTTCTCTTCATAAATGAGCTAGCAAGGCAGTTACTCCCCTTCCTCTGTGCCAAATTTAATTACTTTATAGTGAAGTTCAATATTAAATTTAGACTAAATAAGCTTGTTTACTGTTGTAAAACCCAGTTGTTTTTCTCTTCTCCCACTAACGAGATAGAAATAACTTGTTTTAAGAAGGTTCATCATGACGATAGCTCTTACCACTCCAAAAGAAGGATATCCACATGCTTTAGACTCAGCCCCTTCAGAGTGGTGACAAATAACTCTTACAGTAAAGTAGCACACCTGAATGGAAGGACTGCCACAGCCTTGAACAGAAGAATCAAAAGATTTCACCCCAAAATACTTCAAAGATGGAGGCATAAAGCCCAAGGACGACAAGAAAGAAAGTTTTGTAACCATGTTTCCTTACTATGTTAAATGAGTTGCCTGCACAATATTTGCATCTCAGTCACTCCTTCCTCCCAGTCAAAGCATCTTAAGTTCACCAATTTTGAGTCTTTCCTTGAAAGATCAGGTCACACTTTGCTAACCTACATGAGTCCCACTAAAATGAATCTGATGTTTGTTTTTAGAAATGAGAGTCAACAGTAACTTAGGCTTCTGAACTGACTCCATCCGCCCATCCAACAGGTGCTGACTAAACAGTATACCAACCCCAGGAGAGAAGATCAAGGAAACAATCTCATGGCTACTGAGGAACTCAGAAGCTCTTCCAAGCTATTGCAACTAACTGCAGACTGTCTCCATTAACAGACACAGGTAAGAAACACTACCACCACCTCTACATTTCCCCTCACCTTGACAAGAAGGAAATCCACCAACTTAAGGGACTTGCAGAACTGTCTTCTGTAAAACTTATCAAAACATTAAGCTGGTAAAAAACACTGACATACTGGAACACGATCATGGTTTTGGATACAGTAGATTTCAACTAAGACTAGATTACAAGGACTACAGCATTTCTGTGTTCATTACTCTTCTTATCAAGTTTTCACACTGCAAGCAAAACAAAGATTGCAGTATTTCTTTCTGGATAGACTCCCTTAGGAGGCCAGCACTTGAGGCTGAAGGTGAGGAAACTGTTGCCCTTAGTGTACTTTCTACTAAAATGATACACTCTGGGTTACCAGCTTAGTGACAACTCTTTATCTCCAAGTTGCACTCATATTGATAAAGACACAGATGATCCTGATTTTATACAACAAAGAACTTCCTTAAATGCTGACTGTTTTTCCACAAATCCTCATTTTTATACATCTCCCTCTTTGGATAAACAGAAGTTTAAACTCTGTGAAATAATTAAATTGAAAGATGGATTGTACAGAAGGGTACCAGAAAGAATCTAACAGAGTTCAACTGAAACATGTTTCACTGTAGACTTAATTTTTGCTTGGATTTTAATTAAAATCAAAAGCATTCATATAGCAAGTGAAATGGACTTATTCAGCAGTATACTTCACCTTTGACAAGACTATTAAAACCAGAATTTTCAACATATCAGTTAAAATATGGTATTTTTTTAAAGCTCTTACAAGTACTGAGAAAGGTAATTTACACTGAATAAATATGTATCGTTATATTGGCAAGCTTTGTTGGGCTTTGGTACTATCAGGTAACTTTGACTAGTATACTTTCACACTTACTGCTATGTCTTCACTGTTTCTTGAATTTTATCTATAGGTCCTTAGATTTTTAAAACAGGCAAGTATTCAGGAATAGAAGAGAGGCATAACTTTGCAAGAGCTAGTTATTTGTTTCTAATCTCACTGTCCACCAGAATGGTGGAGATTCAGGAAACTCAGCTCTTTTGCCTACTATGTGGCCTGTAAGTCATGCAACTGGTACTTACTTGCTGTGGTTTGCCCAAAGAAAGAGGCTTAGGAGTCCAATACAACCCTTCTACCAACAACCCACTTCTTTCATTTTAGGTAGAAGATTATATTCTGAGGTTCATTTCTCCTTACTGATAATGAGGACATGTTATGTTTGCAAACAGTGCTCAAGCAATTCCAAATTGGAGGCAGCAGCATTGTATCATTTAAATGCATGAATAAAAACATTTAGAACAATACACATTAATAAAGTCCTGAGCTTTTCAGACACACGAGACACCATTTAGGTTTAATGGTAAGCATGGAAGCCATCTGGCTTGGATGAAATCCCAGTCAGTCAATGAAGATGTTTTCACCAGTTTCAAGAAACTTTGGATCACATCTTACATGAATTTACTACACTAGACACCACATCCCAGTAAATGACTGCAGATCACAGCATTCACATTAATCCAGCGGTGACTTTAATGCAACATCTTCTTTTAATATCTCTTTTTACAAAGGTACTTACGTCCAAAAGGAAAAAAAACACTGATACTCTGGTGCTTAGTATATTTTGCCCAAATAAGACTTCTTGGAAAAAAATGTAAAAATCTAGAGAGGAAGTGAATATCTGACCTAGGTTTACAGAAGAATAGCCAAACAAATTTTGGGAAAGCAGTTCTGTGATCCCCAAACATAATGGAATTCAGTTCATTGTCCCTTGGCTAAGCAACCTTTCTAGTGACAAGAAACCAGACACCCAGCCTGCAGTAGACTGCATATGGAAAACATGCTGCTTTCAATTTGAATTCACCAGATGAAAGTTGCTGATACCAAGACCTCCAGTTCAGCAGCATTGAAGCGAGCAGTTGCAGTGACCCAATGTGTTACAGCACGAGAGCTGACTGCCTTGCCCCTCTGCTGGAGTTTCTTTCTGCAGGAGCAATGTTGGCAGAGAATATTGTGACGAAGACAACTGTAAATGTGGCAGTTTATATGTTGGTGTACTAGTGCCAGACAACAAAATGGAGACAACCAAAGAATGGCATATCCTTCATTCCTTGCCTTTCCTCCTGCGTTGTACCCACTAGAAAACAGACAGGTGAGTTAAGTGCCCAAATTAATTTTCATTTCACAAAACAATGTGGAAAATAAAAGTAATCCAAAAGTAATTTGTACCAATAAATTGCATACAAGTTAGTTATTACTTCATTTTTTTTTTCATTAATGTAATCAAATTCAGTTATAGGTGACCTCCTGTGAATGCTGACACTCCTCCTGTGAATGCTGACACTATGACCAGAGTTAGGAAAAAGAATTTCTAAGCTTTGATGATATGGATGGAAGATTGAGGAGAACAGGTCACCATCAGTGAAGTACATCCATTCAGGGACTTGCACTTTGACACTGCCATACTCTACAGAAAAACAAAGGGGAAAAACCTTCTCAAAATGAACAAGTTGCCTTTTATTACTCATTTTATTCTTTCCAACCCATGTGAATATATTCAAAATAGAGGGCTAAATCTTTAACGAAAATGTCACTATATAGTTGTTAGAGACATTGAACCATATGTCTGTACAAAGCAGATCAGTATATGGAGAGTCAAAATACACACTCCAAACAGTCTTCAGAAACCCAGTCAGAACACTACCTCCTTTGAAGTTTTATTGCAGCTACAACTGTAATCTAAGGTCAGTAATGGTCTTACTGCCCATGACACTATGTAGTCTAAAGCATGTTCTTCACGGTAGCATTATTTCTGACACAATCTATCTGCCAAGAAGAAATGTAAATATTTGAAAAGCACTAGAGCATACAAGAATGGTGCAACAGTTAGGTACTGAATACCATACACAGATGGTCTAAATTCCACCTGTATCCTTGTGACTAGGGTTCTCACCCGGCTCCCTCCTGAACACATTCCTTAAACTGTCTGTACTGCTTAGTTCTCTCCATCACAAGTCACTAGAATTTAGACTTCTTTGGAATACAGATTTGAGAGCTGGATCCACAGAGGGCCCCCTTAGGGTGAAAAATAGCTAAAGACTTCAGCGCTGGCCGCTCTCTGCCTTGCAGAGAGCACAGTAGTGAGCGAGGCTCTCAGGCTCCTTCTGCCACGTGAACCCTGCAAAACAGGACTGACAGAAGCCAGCAAAGGTGATATGAGCCACCTGACCTGATAATAAGAAACTTGAGGAAGGACGAGGGGACTAATTCTGTCAGTCAAAGGAACTAGATCCAGAAAGCCCCCAGATCTCTCTTATGGGCACAATATAATTGTTAACGTCCAAGACATGGATACACATGATGTGTTCCGTGACTGAGCAGGGATCAAACTTTTCTTCCAGTAATGCCGCCGTTGCTACAGCACTATTCTGTAGGTGCACAACCAAAAGCACCACTATCTTGACCAAGTGAAGTGACACAGTATGATGTTCATGTGAGATTCATAAATCAGACTTTGAGGTTCCAATCCTCAGCATGCTGAGAGATGTTAGCAATATTTTAAATGCATAACCACAGTATTGTCTATTTCCAATGTAAATATTGGAGGATCACTTCTAATTGTAAAGATTATTGTCTCATTTCTGAAGAGATAACTTACCTGCTGCTATGATCTGATTTTACAAACTTCTAATATTAAAAAATCATAATGTTTGTAATTTGCAAAGCCTAATATTTTATATCATAGGTAGCTGACTTTCTGTAAATCACATGCAACAAGTTATAAACCCCTCCAAATGACCACCATAACTAATACAGTTTTCACAGAAAGCACTTGTATGACTCAACCAAATCAGTTTCAGTTTTGAATGTTGTACTTTTGGGGTACAGAGAGGCAAAAAAACCTGTCAGATGGTGGATATTCTAGAAGTGACCTAATATAAACTAATTTATTCCACACCTCTCAGCAAGAAGCACATTATTCCTGAGAAGTGCTGTGAGAAATGCTGAGTTACAATGACTTTGTATAAACAAGGGTGGAGCTGAAATTCATCATTATCGCTAGGAGACAAGCTTAGCCTTAAGAATGCTAGCATTGTATTTGTCTTCATTACATTATCCAACATGTGAACCAAACAAACATGCCTGCAATTATTCTGACATTCTGATATTTTATACTGTGATTTAATCACTCCAGGAAACAAAAATTCCAACTCTTTTGACCTCCATAATATGCTTAAACAAAAGCAGAGCTTTGGTCTCATAAAACCAATATTTGCTATAGAAACAATTTCATTATAACTGCACCTATCTTATCAAGCTTCCTAGTAAAAAATCCATAATTCTCTTCAGCAGCAAGAGTCAAAGTCCAACATTTGGTCATTTAAAAAAGTCTATTCATTTCAGGTTGATGCTGTTCTCACCAAACCGTCCTGTCCCCCTAAATACGTTTTCATGGAGAATGTGACTGAGCAGCACTTGCTCTTGTACACTAAATGGAATTCATTTCAGTTATGTGTTTTTCACATCTCGTGAACACACAAAAATTTCAGTAGGAAAGTTGTAGGGGCCTGGGCTGCATTAGAAGGAAGCTAATGCAGACAGGACAGTGCAAGGACAAGATAAAGTCAGCAAAGGGATAGTTACGGTCAGCAAAAGAAGGAATGACTACGGTCAGCAAAAGCACACAAGTCTGAATAAAATAAGATACAATGTAGAGAAGTTTGTAAGTTTCAGGTTGTATGTATGCAAATACAACTAACCAATGCAAGTGCTTGTAGAGGCGCCTGAACAGCGCGTGTAGATAGTATGCAGCCTATCGGAGTACAGATGTGCGTGTGTACGGAACTTAGTGTACTATAAATGTAACCAGGATAGGAGAATAAACGAACGATCTGATCATCATATTGGTGTTGTGTCATTCCTGATCCCACATGAGCAAATAAGGACCCCAGCAGAAAGTGTTTCGCATCTCTCACTGGTCAGAGGAGATTCTACCTGCTGTTTCATTATTTCAGTAACTCTACTACAATATCTGTTCAATTTAACAGATGAAGCTCCAAGACAATAAATTATTATCACAGAGGAGAAAATACAAGTGAGACAGTTGTTTGAAGTTTCTCCATTATTTGAAAGCTCTTCAATGACATTCCCCTTACCTGATCTTCAGTCCTCTGCCTGCAAGAAGACTGAAGTCTCCTCTGGTTTGCAATTTCTAGATAACTACAGGAATTCCAGGCATAGAGTTACTTAATTCATACTACCAGCTTCCTGTCAAAGGTAGAGCTGCTTTAAAACGCTGAAAACCATTTAACTGAGTTAGTATGTATTACGGTAGCACAAGTGTAAATTTTTATTGATAGACTGGGAAATGTGAAACAGATTAAATCACAGTCACCTTGGAATAATTTGGTGAAAAATGAGGACATAAACTATTTCCTGAAAACAGTGAAGCACTGCTGAGGTAGAAAAGTAAACGCTAATTTTGAAGTAGCCTTTCTCCTAAGCACAAAAGAACACTGATTGTCCTTATCAGGTAGAAGTAGTAAAGCCTGCCTCCCCAGTTCTACAAAGAAGTGCTTGGAATTCGAGACACAGCTTACCAACAACAAGTAGAAATTCAGGTCAGAAAAAGTAGGAGACAGTAAGGCTTGTAGAAACATGCCTGTCTGCCTATTCAGAGACTTCCCATTGTGATTCAATTGGATCTGCCTAATGCATGCTTAAAACAACATGAGGTTTTTTAGAAATGTACACATACACACAATGCCACTCTCCTCCCTTCCCTCAAGAAGGTCCCAGGCACTTGTCTACAGCATTCCTATGGGGTAAACCCGCAGTCCAGGTTCCATAAACACTGAAGATGACAACAAGCAACAGCTAGGTTTTGGGATCTGTGAGCTCTTTTAAGCTCATAGGGCATTCATATTCACAAGTATTATTTTTAAAAACAACAAAAAAAAAGTTACTACCATTAACCTCTCAGGGGTCTAAGAACGTTCAGGTGTGAGGAAGATGCTGCAGGGGGAAGTCCAAGACCAAATGCAAGGAAGGTTTGCGTTGTTCTTTGCTTTTTCTCATCCACTCCAATTATTTCTTTTTCTCATTCTCCAGAATGACCCCCAAAACATTTTATGTGCTGAACTCTTAAAATTATGTATGACTATTACATATTTTTTTTGTCTTTAGCACAAAACAAATTACACCAAGTATCAGGATCCATAAACATTTCAAAAGTTCCCAGGGAAAGTTGTATTTATGCAAACTGAAGCCTTTGCTGACTACACAACCAGTATATTTCTCAGGAATGTTTCAGCCTATCATTCAACCTGGGTATTCCAAAGATTTCAAAAGGATTAGTACACAAAGAGTTTAGCTCATATTTGCTCATAATATCATCTCTTTCACCAGTTAACATATGGAAATTGATGCATATTTTTTATTTAAATAAATCACTGTCTTCTTCCCTCCCTCTCTGCAAACTCAAATCAGTCTTACTCCAGGCACAAAGAGGAAAGAGGACTGAGAAGCATCCCTGCCTTAACAGCACACTGCTGGTGAGGTAACAAACAAAACCAAAAGCTTACTCTAGAGACTAGATGTCATTTTAAAATAAAAAGGAATTTAATAAAGTATCTCTAGTGAGAGTAGGAAAGTGAATCATGTCACTATGACAGTGCTTTTAGTTTATCAGCAAATACTACATATAGACAGTTTTGGTCAATTACCTATTGGATACTAACCTCAGCCACTCTCACAAGCAGCTAGCCTACAATTTGACTCAAACTGACCTACAAGTGGAAATTAAACCATGGATTCTGACACTGTTTTTAGCAGAGGACAGAGTAGGATCTGTAAGGGGTACTCATTTCTCTAGACAAGGAATCCATCCTGTCTCATGAATTGCACAGGATCCCAAAAAGTAGTTGATGCCATTGTGCTGAAGGCTGGAGGAGACGACAAGGAATTACATGACTCAAACACTTTTTGTTTCCTTTTGCTAATGTTTAGCTCTAGGAGGATGAAAATAAGTTTAAAACTTCCCTGTTTAGAGACCTGAAATACAGTAACCACCCTTTTCTCCAGATCCGGATTCTCACATAAACCAGCTGATAATAATTTTTTCTTTGTCATTTTCCTCAATAGCCATGATATATGGACACCCACTGCAAAGCCCACAGAAAAAAGCCTCAGTGATGCAACACTGAGCACAGCAGGAACCTAGCCCATAACAAAGATTCCTAAATGGTGTGATAACACAGAAGAAAAACTGACAGAAAAGTGATGACACAGTTCTTGTCCCATGTAACAGTACCTTTAATCACTAAATTATCTGTTCTTCTCTGGCTAAACTGTACTTGGACGTACTGCTGTCTAGATGAAGAAAGTTGACTGTCACCAGCATGCAAACTGTTATCCATATAATATGTCATCTTGTTGTCCAACAAAGAAAAAAGTCAGCAAATGAACTGATGGACAAATTAAATTGCTTGTCAACCTCATATTTGGTTTCTTGTGTTAATAGATAGTCAAGAGGGTTTGATGATGATGGGATATGTACCTTGCAGGCAGAGACAGGGGAAGGAGAGGACAGAATCAAAAACTCCCATCAATAACCTATTTGCAGACTGGTCAGAACAGGAGATGTAGGTGAGCTAATTATGTAGCCCTTTTCCCCCTTCAACAAAAACTAAATCTAAAACTATGCATTATTGTTCAAGCTATGAAGCGTGTAACAGAAACTAAATCTAGCAATACTGAGCTACCACAGCATAAACCAACTGCCCATGTGGGGAAGGAGCTGTTTCTATTATGGGTGCTTGATGAACATGGATTAGAGTCCTGAAGACGCTCTGTGGTTACTCAGTTGGCTACTGAAATGGATAATTAGTTTTTATTAGCTGTAATGCAATCACTAAGCATTTTGAACACTTCATGCCAAAACATATCAGAAAACATACCTGTCACCATGCCACTGAACTGAAAACACGTATCATGAAGTAAAAGGCTGAAGGAAGTAAACACACGATAAACCTTCAGATGGGAAAATACAGTGCTATGTCCTTCTGCAATGCAAAAATGATGCTGCTTTCACTGCTTAAGCATAAAGAATAGCAATCATATCTAAAGCCTTCTGATGTTTCTCTTAAAGAACAAATTCAGTAGAACGCTTATGCTCAGATTGCTTTAACGGAAAACAGAGCTGTCACTTTATATGAAAATATGAAAATTCGTAGGTCACATGCATAATTAATTCAATGAGAAAGCTAGATATGCTTCAATCAAGCAGAGGACGCAGTGATGTCTTTCAAAACCGAGTTTGAAAGGAGTTATACCTTTTCCAGAGTATTTCTTAATTCAAAGAGGTGCTAGTGGCCTGAAGTTTGTCTCTAGGCTCCCCTTTTATTTATTTTTTAAACCTGCAGTAGTTGGCAGGCACCGAGGCACCGCACCCGGCAGGTTCGGCGTGCCTCAGGGTGGTCTCCCCTGCACCAAGGCGCTGAAACTCCCTCCCAAGCGGGCAAGTTTAGCCCACTCTAATCCCCTTTAAGACTCTTTAAACACACCCAATACTTGTCCCCTACGAAGGGGTTTCAGGGGCGCTTGGTTTGCCAAAAGCAATTTACGCCCAAGTTACGCTTCGGCAGCCTTTCGGGAGGCGGCGGGGGAAGTTGTCATTTTTTTCCCCCCATTTGCACACGCAACCCCGGCAAATTCAGAGCCGCGTTTCACAACAGCCTCCTGACTCTCGGGTCCCTGCCGGCGGGCGGCGGCGGTCCCGGAGCCGAGGGCAGGCTCGGCAACGCCGGGGACGGCGAGCGGCGGCTGACAACCACCGGGCAGCTTCGCCGGGCGCTGTCCCCGGCCCCGCAGGCTGAGCCCTGACTGCGGCGGCCCCGCTCCCCGCTCCTCTCCCTTCTCCCCGCCGCTCGCCCCCACTCACCGCCACCGAGCCCGAGGAGGAGGCGACGAAGACGCGGATCACCATCTTCACCTCATGAGCCGCGCCGCGACGACGGGACCGGACGGGACGGGGCAGCGAGGCTGCGGGGACGCCGCTCCCCCGCACGGGACCGGGACGGGAACGGGGCTGGCGACAGGGCCGCCCCGCTCCACCCCGCCGCCGCCCCCCCCGCGGGCAGCCGCCCCCCGCAGCACCCCCCTTCCCCGCGGCGGCGGCAGCCCCTCTCGGGCGAGCCGGGTCGCGCCGCTCGCTGACAGGAGGCAGGCGGTAACGGCGAGAGGCGGGAAAGGTGGGGGCGGCGCGCAGGGGCCGACGGGCGCTGTAGTTCGCTCTCCCCGCGGCGGGGCCAGCGCACTGTGGGTCAGGATTCACCAGCAAAACCGAGCCAAGCGGGCAGCCGCCGTGCTCCAAGGTGCCATGCCCCCGACGCTGCCGAGTGCCACCATTCGCGTCCCAGAGGCTGAGGAGGGGTTTGTGCTGCCCTCCAGGTGCGCTGCCCGCAGGTCGAGGGGGCCCCAGCCCACGATGAACAACGCGCCTAAATTCATCCCCTCCGCCATCAGGGCTGCTCCTCCCTGGCCTGGCCGCTCCTGGTCCTACCCTGTGTGGAGCCGCCACCTCTGCTCCGCTGGGCCCGGGTCCAGCCCCAGTGGCCACCATTTACAGTGGCGAAGGGGTGGAAATGGCGCCGTTCTGGACAGGCCACCCAAGCTCATTCCTGTCAGGGTGGGCAACGGGGACAATGCTAGGGAGATAGGCCACTGGGCAAGAGGGCTCTCCTACACTGGGCATCTCGAAGGAGCTAAACGGCGCTGACAGTTTTCACTCTCTGCTATAGATGTACAGTTCTCAATATTGTCAGCTGTGTAACAGATGTTATTAATCAACAGGATAAGCAGATAACCCCAAATAACCCTTCATCAGTCAGCTCATCTGCAATGGGCTGAGGGGAATCCCTACAGCCTTCATCAGCTTGTGGGTCTGTGAGGACGCGGCCTATCTTTATTTAAAGACTCAGAATCATGTAGCTGGCAGCCTTATATGTGTTACTACCGTCGTAACCCTCATCCTCTTACTTCCCTACACGCAGCCAGATGGTTACTCATTGCCTCTGACTAAACCTTCCCTTCCCACCATTTCACCCCGATGGCAAAGTGCATGATGCCAGCCTCCTTCACACCTTTGCACCCACCACCCTCAGTGAACTTCCACCCTCCAGACTAAGTGCCAACCTTGACTCACTGCCAAATATGTCCTTAAAGCTTTCTTTACATTTTAATATTGATCATTTATTTTTAAATTCTGCAGGTCTCATGGAAGGTACCTAGCAAGCACCATAAAAAATAATCAGGATGCTCAGTGCTCATTTTGAGCTTGATTTATATCTTGTGGAAGTCACTGGGAGGCTTTCCACTGACTTCACTGTCCTCTGGAGCAGAGCTCAATACCAGCAATATAAAGTCCAATCCTGTAATGGGAATTCAGTTACCAATCTTGCAAAGATTTATAACCATGCATTACTTTGCTTTCATGAGAGTTCTTGCTGAAAAGAGTAAATTTCACCAGAGTAAACTCAGGTACAAAGGTTAAGATTTTCTGGCTTCAGTGCTCCTGTCTTCATTTGAGCATAACTCTTATTGTGGAAACCACAAACCAGTGACCAACAAGGACTTACTGGTTAATTGCTGCTTAACAACCAGCAAAAGGAGCAAAGGAGGCAAACCTTTTTTATGTTGGTTTGTATGGTAACTTATTAAAATTCTATGATAGGTGAGTAATTATAGGAATTTGCTGGAAAATCCCCATTACCTTACTCAGTGAATTTCCTTCACATTGCAGGATTATTTCTGACAATATATTCTCCTGTGTTTCTCTAAGTTTTCTTTAAAAGATGGAGATGTTTACTTCCCTATTTACTGCCTACTAGAAAATATTGGTTTTAATACTCTAGTTTGGCCATACTGTTATGATATGAAACAAATGGAATCAGGGCAACTCACTGCAGCCGGTTGTATTTGATTCTACCACAGCATTAATATAGAGCATTAAATGATAACATTAATAATTTCTGCCTTCTAATATATTTCTTTACAGCAAAACAGAAAAAAAGATAGCAAGATCTGATTCTGAAGGGTGCTGAACATCTTTAACTCTCACTAAACAGAGGAAGAGGATGCTCCTACTTCTCAGAGACAGCCTTGACACATAACCAGTAACCTAGAGAAACCACGTGGCAATGGGACTAACTGAAAAAAGCATGAGATGTAAGTAAGAAAATTAAGAAATTCAAATGGGACTATGTCATGATTTGAGCCCAGAGGGCAGCTGAGCAGCTGTTCACTCACCCCTTCCCCCCAGCTCTGGGAAGAAGAAAAATGAATCAAAAGGCTCAGGAATTGAGATAAGGACAGGGAGGGATTGCTCACCCATTTTACAAAAGACAGGCTCGTTAGGGGAAGAAAACAAAAACTTAACTTTAATTCAAACACTAATAAAACCAACACTTAACAGACAGAATGGGACAGCATGTTACCATATCTTAAAACACCTCTCCCCACCACTCCCTTCTTCCTAGGCTCAGTTTTGCTCCGGGTATTTCTACTTCCTTCCCCAGGGGCGGGGGATGAGGCGTGCATTCAGTCCACAACTTCTTCCTCCAAGGAGTGGGTGAAGCACCCTTCTGCATTCTTCCCTCTGCTCCATGTGGCATCCCTCTCACTGGAGACAGCCCTCCACAATCACTGTGAGTCCTCCCCACAGGATGCATTCTTCTCAAGATGCTCTGGTGTGGGTCACCTCCACCTGTTGCAGTCCTCCCAGCACTGAACTACAACAGCGGGGGCTTCTTCCCACTGAGTCCTGAGGGTCCTCGACAGGCCACAGACGGATCTCTGCTCCTCTGGTGACCTCCATGGGTGGCAGAGGGCAACCCTGCCATCTCACCATGGGATACAGAGGGGCCTTCTGCTTCGGCGCACCTCCTCCTCCTTCCTTCCACTGACCTCAGTGTTTACATAGGTGTCCTCCTCATAACTCATCCTCAAAGTCCCAACCCCTTCTCAGATTTCCCTTCTTAAATATGTTATCACAGAGGTGCGGCCACCATCACTAATTGGCTCAGCCTTGGCCAGAGGCGGGTCCAACTTGGAGCCAGGGGAAGCTTTCAAGAAGCTTCTTACAGTGGGCCACTGCTGTAGTCCCCTCCACTGCTACCAAAGACCCCACCACACAAACCCAGCACAGACTGTAAAAACTGTAACTAAGGTATTTTTAAGGTTGTTTCCTCTCCTTGTAAGAGTCCTCATTGTCAGCTCCAAAAGCCACAAATCTAGTCTCCATTCCCATCTGGAAAACAAATAACTTTCATTTCACTTCACCTGAAAGTGTAACAGAGCTGCATAAATTCTCAAAAGCTATGGGAAAAAAGAGGCTGTAGGAGAGGTAAAACCAGGTAAAAACAACACGTTAGAAGAATCCAAACCCACTATTCCAATTCAGATGCCCCAAACGGATCCCCAAGCCAGCTAAGCCAATACACATGTTTCTTTTCATTGTTTTTAGAGTCTCCCTTTTGTTCTTATAGCCCTTAGGTCAGTACATTCTTACAGCTCGAAGTTCAAAACAGTCTGAGCAGCCAAACTCATGGCCAGAGGTGATAGACCCGAATTGAGCCAAAGTGACAGAGCTCATGGAGATCTTCCATCCATCACACTTGACACAGCTTCTAGTCAACGCTTCAACATCCTTATTCCACACATATTTAGAGACACCATCAAAGATAGACAGAACAGGGGGCTTCCTGCCAGCATTCAACTACTTGACAATGAATGCAGCAACTTAATTAAAGTGGCCTTTCAAACACATTTTGAAACAGATTTTGAATAATCTTACACTGTATTTCAATGAATTTTCTTATAATTCTCAATTTTTATAAGTAAATTTATAATATTTTGGGCTAAAAATCTTGCACCTATAACTTCTCAGTATCAACTTTGATGTAGCACGGGCATTGAGAATCTAGACATCTTTTTCTTTTCTCTCTTTTGCTAGTGTTTCCATACACACTATGGCTAGTTCTGCTGTGGAAGTAATCCAGAAAGTTAGAAAAAATAAATATTACACTGAGTAGCTGAAGATTTCAAAGTTTCTAGCGCAGCCTCTTACTTTACATGGCTCCTAAGCAGAGAACTATTACTTTGTGGAGGGTAAAACCTATTGGACATCGCCATGTGACATTTTGCACTTTCAGGTGGTGTACAGGTTAAGAAGTGCCATCACCCTCTGTCCTGCAGCTGCTGCTGGTAAATGTCCTGAGGCTATACTTTTAACTCCATTTCTATTGTGCAGTTCTAGAGGCTTGAAGACCAAATGGTACAAGCATTTAGTTAAGTAGAAGAAATCTAATAAATGAAAAACATTGTTAAAATTATTTATGAGCAGTTTTCCTTGTTTACAGGAGGTACAGAAACACTGCATTCTAAGACTGGAGTTGAAAATGTGAATTTATGGGGGGAAGGGGGTAGTTTCTAAAGATTTAATGGTAAGAATGATTCATTGTTATGCCAGATCTTCATGGAAGATTAAACAGAACTTTACTGCTGCTAAAGTAACAAAGAACACACAAAACCAAGGCTTGCGAATATGTGAAAACAAAAGTATAAAAGTACAACCTTGGACAAACAAGATTCTAATTATGATAAAAGATTATTTGTATAGCAAGATGCAACAGGCATAGGAGAAAAATCCTGGAGAAATGGAATATTATGTTCAGGACTGAGAAAGTGGTTAAGATGGCTTCATCTCTCACCTGAAGGGAGCAGTCTGTCTGAGGCATTTTAGAAGTTTTCTGGTCTGTGGGCTGTTGGTACCCAGCAGTTATTTCTCTGGGTTCTTTGAAATGTTGCTAAGAAGTAGTAAAATCACACAGACTCTGCAACAATCCACATACTTGAAATTTCTGAAGAGGTCTTTAGCACTTTTTAAAAATTCTAAGTATCAAAACATGTTGAAAATTACTGTTTTAGATTGTCATTAAAAGCTCTGTCAGTCCTGAGCAGACTTCCTTGGTGGAAATGTGACCGTCATGATAGGGAGCAGCAAAAGAAGAATATAAATAGTAAACAGAGTGCTTCAGCTTCAATAGAGCTACAGAGTATTAACCAGCTGATCTCACGCTGGAGACCCCAAGAGAAAGTAGATAACTTAAAGGCTCTAAAACAAAGTGGCCAAAGAAATCTGATGTAAGTACGGGATTGTTCAACTTGTTCAGTAATGGCACTTGGTGTGGTGGCTGATAGCCTATAAATATCTTGACTAGACACAACCTGAAAGCATATGAGATAATGTACTTTGGGGCCTGATTCTCCACATACGTCCTAGAAGCCACTATATTTTTAAGGTATCAGTTTAATCACAGAAGGAACCTCCAGGGTACACTCTCTCAGTCGTGCATTAATGCCTGCAGTTGTGGGTTGTGCATACTATTATGACTCCCCTTCTACATGCACAACAGGTCAAGCAGCTCCTAGTCAAGATCACCTGATTCCTTGCAAAAAATGGCTTCAGAGGTTTTGTAAATCATACCAAAGTCTCCCAATAACAACCTCCATTTCACACAGGACTCTCTTCTTTCCAGAACCTTGACTGAGGCCACAGGTTTACATTCAGAGCATTTCACATCTTTCCCCACAGTCAAATTTTAATTATAACATCCCAAGATAAAGCTTTTTCTATTTTGACTTGAATTACTCTGAAACTACTACAAAGCACAGGTGTTAAAGCAGGCTCTTGGGAAGAGACAGAACTAAAACAATTTTGAGAAAGGTTTTGATTCTTGCATTCACAAATTTGTGGTGTGTTGAGGAAAGCAGAAGGGTACAGCTGTTCTTGATTTCAGGATGATTTCTGTACCATATCTTTATAACCAACAGAAAAAAAAAAACAACACCCCCCCCCCCCCCAAAAAAAAACCACAAACACAAAAACCCCACAAACAAACAAACAAAATCAGAGACCTGAGTAAACCTTTCATGCCATTTAAATCTATACATAGATAATTCCAAAGCTACATAAAAGTCCATTCTTCTCAGCTGCTGCCCTTTAGTTGAAGTCACAATCTGCTGCCCTTTAGTTGAAGCATGACTAGTTGTTAATATCTGTGGCTGCTTTGGTTCCCTCCATGAATTCCTAATACTAAGGACCTTTGAAAAGAAAAACATTTCCCTGTGAAATTTATCATCTGATGTAGCTCAGTCATCTGACTTGCAATAACTGAACCTGGAGGTAAAAACATTTTTCATGCTCTGTATTAAATCATTCATCATTCCTTAAACTTATGGCTACATTGTGTAAGAAGTGCCAGCATTCATTTTCTACTCATGTCTTTAAAGATCCCACCATGGCTGAAGCCGGTGTCTCTGACTGAGGAGCAGGAATCCAGGCAGGTTTCAGACAGTGCCCAGCCTTCTACCGCATCTGCTTGTTCAGCCCAAGATATTGCAGACAAATCAGGCTTAACAATGTCAAGCCCAGTAGGCTTGAATTTCCTGGTCAAACCAAACTTCTGAGCAGCTTTCTCCTTTTTTTTTGCAACTTAGGGAAAGGATTCATCCTTATTTCTGCTTTGAACAACCTTTAGTAATCTACATTACTGCAGAGGGATGAAGGATGAAAGCCCCTACAAATCTCATTTCCTCATCTGCAGTTCCAACAAAACTTAAATTAGTGAGCAATTGGGATACAAAGTGCACTCAGGGAGCAGTCATAGAGCATTACATTCCTGCCAGCTCTTTTCTGGGGGATCTTCTGCCAAGCCCTTAGAAAAACAATCTACCACCACATTAATTTTGGCCGTTTTCCAGCTGGTTTTCCATGTCTGTCCAGTTCCACTCTGACAAGGCACTTTAGAAGATTCATTTCATGCAGGATGCAGGAGCAGTGGGTCAGCAATAACATTTATGTATACCAGGACAAAGAGCGAGCAATCTTGTGGAGAATAAGAAGCAGCTGAGTACATGAATACTGGCAACTTTCCTAAAGTGTATGCACCAAATAAACTAAGAATAGTTATTATTTTTATAGTACTTAGGAGTTTTTTAGATGTTTCACAGAACAGAGAGGGGGAAGAAAATCTCAAACTTGGAAAGCTGACATAAATTTGAGGATAAAGATTATGTGTGCACTGCATTTCAAGCATGGCTTCAAGCCCAAGATGGAGGCCACATTCACATTGCAGGGACACAAGACTGTACTGGGGCACAGGTTTGAGTGACCTTTAGGAACAGCAGGGAAGAGCCTTTGGCCCACAGTAATCCTCAGCTCAGAGACAAAGGTGTCCCCTGTGTGCAGTGCGGGTGGCCCAGGCGTCTTGTGCTGGCCCCTGCCCTGTCGCAGGTGTATCCCATCTTTCTGGAGATGATGCCGCATGACTGGCAGAGCCCTTCCCCGCAGACAGGATGTGTAAAAGGCGTGAATTTAACTCCGTAAAAGCAGTGCACGTATGGCATCCTTCTAGACCAGGGGAGCACTGCCCTGACAGCATTGCAGGCTTCATGGGTAGAGGCCAAGGACAATGAAGGGGTGGGGAAAGCGTGGAAGTCCTGTTTCCCAAACTGAAGAAGGGACAAGCAAGTGGGAGCCGGAGCTGGTGGAAGGAGAAGGCAGAAAAGGAAAAAGCGGCAGCAGTGATTAGGGATGTGCTGCAGACAGGCTGTGTTGACCTACATGGGAACTGATTGCAATTTCATGAGCTGGTTTGAACAGGGAGCACCCTCTCGTGCCTGGACAGAAGTGGAAGAGATGTGGATTGAGAGCAGGAGCACACTGGACAGAAACCAGCTGCCTGGCCTGGCACTATCATGTCAGCATAGCTACAACCTGTGCAGTTAATACACTGAGCAAAGGAACATGTAGGAGACTATATGTAAGCCAGGCTAAACAGCAGCTAAATAAATGAGAAAACATGTCTCAAGCGATGGGCAGACAAATCACCGCCCTTCCATGCATTGTCTTATTAGTCTCAACCCAGGTTCTTTTGTGCTAAGCATGGACCTGCCTGTCCAAGCAGATACACTTTTTGTATTTGGTAAAGTAACCCTGCAAAATTTGCTAACATTGATTGATGATGTCTTTCAGATTTGTAGCATGAAGTTCGTTACATTTTGCATTTCCATGTCCTGTTTTTTGCATCATGTTTTCCCAGATCTTCAGTGCAGCTGTTACTCTGTCTCAGAGCTATCTGAGATTTATTTTCTACTGCCACTGGGGAGGTAGCAATTGGGAAGTAACACTCTCCGTAGAGGACTAACTAACCTATAACTGTTTTTCAGTTCTAAAATGTAAAGTGGTGAAAATGCTAAGCGGCGTTTTTAGCACTTCCCCAAAGTTAGCTACAAAACTCAAAACTACTGTTACCCCAGTCACATTCGACCTTACCAAGCCCTTCGTTGCAGAAAAACATTACATTCTTGTGTCCACGTTTTTCCATTGGGAGAACTGCCGTTTGAGACAATAAGTATGTATTACTTTTGTCAGTGAAGTCACATCTTAGGATAGCTTCCAGACTATTCAGAGCATGACTTGGATGGTAAGAACAAAAAACTAATTCAACCCATTTTTTTTAATTAATTGGAAAAGGATGGTGAAAGGCACACAACTGGTCTTCATCGGAAATACATAAAACAAACATGGCAAGCCAAATGAGAAGTTATGAGTGGTTAGCAAAATTAATCTTGCTGCAAGAAATATTATTTGCTTGATTCATCAAAATCATCTTCTCAAGATACATACTTTCTGTTTCACTAAGCAACAGACATATCATACAGCCAGCAGGGTCAAGTCTGCTGTTATACTAATAGTATGGCAAGGGTAAGCATGTCAAAGCTGCTATTGATTTTTTCTAAATGCAGCTGGACTGAACTAGAATTACTTTCAGAATAGCAGATACAAAATAACTAATGAAGGTATGGCGAAGCAAATATGTTGCTAAACTTTAACAGCAATCTTTCCCTCTCTGATGCTTTTGGGGGTGAATTTGAGTGCAGAATATGACCCCGAGCCATGTAATAATGCTAAAGATTGGACTAAATTTTAAAAGAAAAAATTATTAAGGAGGTTGTTTGGCAAGTAGAAATACACCTCAAATCTTAAGGTTTACAAGAGCAATGCATGCAAACTAGCCTATTTTAGACAGCATACCTGTCTCAATCACACCCTGTTTTAGCCATGAATTTGTCAGCATAGGCTGCTCTTAGATGACTCCTGGAAAAGAAGCTACAATTTTAAAAACCTATTTTTTTAAATGAATTAATTCCTTACTTGTATAAAGAAAGTTGTCTTTTGATCACAAATGGACAAATATGATACCACAGCTATATCAGACCCTAAGTGGGTAAATATCTCTGATGCCCAGTCAACTTTCTACACTGTAAAAAATCAGCTCTATTTAAAATAACAGTAGATAAATTTGACTCAATATTAACTTTTTAATGTTGATAACTGCCATCTAGGAAAGTCTAAGAAATATTACACTCAGCACAGTGCATAGTTTGGTATCATAACTGGATGCAACATTTCTTAATGGAATCTACATAACAGGACATACAACAGACGCTTTCTCAGAGTTTTTGGACTACAGAATAGGCTGCACTGGAGGCCAGTGTGCAGTGTTCCTCCTGAGATCCCTCACATCATCAGCAGGTCAAAGACTAGCAAGGGTACAGCAAAGACCTCATGGAAGCCTTCACTGAAAGGAAAAACATTGTTTCATATGCCCACAGAGTCAGTTCAGCTCCTTCATTTTGATCCACTTGCCTGCCTCCCCATCTAATCCCTAAACCCCTAGCTGCAGTCCTTGTGCCCATTGAGTAGACCTTGCTCAGACAAGTAGCATTCAGTGAAATAAATGGGACTATCTGTGTGAATGAATGATGCTCAGCAAAATGGGTTGCAGACTGTGAGATAGCAGCTGTGAATCAACATGAACTCAAACAGCAGACTTTGTTTTAGGATGTGACTGCTGAGGGCCTCACAAACCTTCTGTAGCATGACACAGTGGTGAGACACTGGTCTACAGGCCAAGAAACCTGGCTTGGTTCTGAGTTTTGCAGCCTACCTACTGTGTAGCAGGTGTATCTTCTTTAAAGCAGTTTCTGAGAGACAGTCTCTCTTTCAATATTCCTTTTAGGATCTTTCCATTTTGTCACTCACTGGGATGCAGCCATTAAGCATGACAAGCAGTAGATAATTGTTAGTCGTGGTTTTCATACCTACAGACATCTCCATCTTACTCAGATTCAGCTTTACCTGTGGTATCTTCATGCTATCTCCATGCTGCTGTCACTTCAGCCTGGTTTGTCTCACCTGTTTATCTGAAAGCTGCATCTAGATGTTGAATCAATGAGACTGATTTTTATGGGACTTGGATATAATGAAGATCATGGTTGAAGATGTAGTTTCTCTCATAGGCTGGAATTCATGTATTAAGAACAAACCCCTTAGGGATTCAGAGCAAATATCTTGTGAGGCTGATCAAAAACACTGCTGTGAACTTCCCCAGGAACTAAGGGCTATTTATACTTCATGGTACAAGTTACACTAAAAAACAAACAAAACTAAGTGAACTGGGTTATAATATTTCTCCTATGTTTGAAGCTCACTGAATTCCAATGGAGATAGGAACCATTGTCAGCGAAGCAAACCTTTTTTGTCTGTCACCTGGAAATTCATGTCTTGCTCTAATATGGGAAATGAAAGACTGTTCCCAAATGGGCTTAGTGCCACAGAGCTGGTTCTTGCACAGAAGCAGCCCTCTTATCTACAAAATATTAGTATGGACTTATTAAATTGGAATTGCACCTGCCTACATAATACATTTTATGATATTCCCATTCTTTGGGAATTTAGGAGACTAGAGGAGAAAATAAAAAAGCTGCATGCAGTCTTAATCTCAGCTCCCCACTCTCTGGTTCCTTCTCTGACCTTGGTGGGTTTTTTGTAGTATTGATTTGCAGCATTTCCTAAAATATTAGTTCTTTTCTGAAGGTTTTGTTGTCCTGATTTTTTGGAAACTATTTCATATTTGTTTATTTTAATTTAAAAAAAAAAAAAAAAAGAGTTTGTTTTAGTTATAATGAATGATTCATGGCTCATGCGGATCATCCAGGGACACCATTCATAGTTAATGATTAAAATGCAGTAATAAAACATGAAATGTTTGAAAGTCAACAGTGATGTCTCTGAAGGTAGATGCTTGACAGGAATTGCTGACAGCATCAGAAACTCTCATTTTATAAATATATATTCAAACATACTAATTCCTCTATTTATTTTTCCCTTTTGCCTTCTCTCCCTTGCAGGTGTCTTCTATATGTGCAGTTTCAGGTCAATATTCTAGCAAGATGACAGTTTGTCTATAATTTAATTTAACATTTTTCTTCCTTAATTTACATTTTTACTAATTTTTAGCCTGCAGTGATTATTTGCATGGAATGAAATTGTCTTCAAAGTCTATATTTAGCTTGACATATCGGATTAGAAATGTAAGCCAATCATGCAATGAGGTTAATTTTAAATCCTGTGGAAATTGTACCACTCTATTCAGTTTTCTCAGCACTGGCACCCATCTTGTTTGAGGTCATCTGACCTTTAACTCCAATGTCAAATGTAATTTCCCACCAAAAGGAGTACAAGCAATCCTCTTAAAATAGGCATTTTAGAATTTATAAGAAGAAGCCTGAGCAGATTTTTTTTTTTTTTAAGCTGATGATCTGAGGGCTGTGATTGTGTTTAAAAATATGCAAAGAAAGAAAAGTCAAGCAAAAAAAGGAGAAACTTGTTCTTGTTCTCCTTTTCCTACCACAAGCAGTATTCACCAATTCTTACTTCAGGATCACCCACCAATACCAGTAGACCTGCGTTTTAGCCAGTGCTGTATTTAGTATATTTAACCAATGTTAATATCAGTTAATACTATTTTTAACTTCTACAGTTGCCTTAACTGCTCCTTTCCACCTCAGTTTGCCCCCATTCCCCCGTCCCCAAAAGCCAAACCTTTTGGATTTATTTTTTTTAAATAATATTGCTGTTTTCTTGGCAGTGGCTGTCTAGGGATGACTATCACATTCATCATCCCCATCAAATCTATTTATATCTATTGGTTAAAATTCAGCTTGTGATCACTGAGCTGCAGATGGAGCTCCCCAAACAGCCAAAGGAATCCACACATCCGTGCCAGGAACAGTTGGAGCCACAGTGGAGAGGGGGTTGAGAGGATCTGTCATTACAGAGTCTTTATCCCACGAACCTCCGAGAGGTGTCAAAAAGAGGCAGAGACTCCTACCTTACCTGTGCATTAGTGTCGGGGCTTTCAGCAGACTCAAGAGAAACCTGATTATTCAGGGTTTTTTGCAAGGTGACATGAATTTTACAAGTAATTAAAGAGAGAATATAGGGAGTAGATGTGATTGTCAATCTTCCAATGAACTATTAACAAAATACTAAAAAGATGTGTTTTTAAAGGATGGAAAATGCAGGGTAGGAATTATTTTTAAAATGTGTTTTTCCAGCAGAACTCATTAAACAAGAGATCAAGGCAGTTCCATTCTAACCTATAAACTTCTGGATGATCTGCTATATGGATATTTTTGTTTTCTAGGGCATGGGCTCACTTGAATGTTTCATTTCTTAAGTGCATGAACAGGAGCTGAAGAAAGGGTTTTAGAAAAGAAGGAAGGACCAGCTAGTCAGAAAGTATATTCTCCTCCAAGGGCAGGAGCCATGCAGGAGAGTCCCCATCCCTGGGCAGGGCTGCACTGGTTTCAGAAGGCTCCAGATGGACATCAGGGTGTCTCCTCATGGAGCGCTGCAGAATTAGGCTAAACCGAACATATTTAATATGATCTCGGACAGCTAAGCTGCTTATCACTGTGTGTCAGATAATACATTATATAGCTGAGTGGCTAATAGATTAAACAGAAAAAGGCTGATGGCAGGGCATTTTCAGTTGCTTTGGATTATATTCCTCCACTAGGAATGACACTGTGAACTTGGAAGGCACAGGAAAGATTCTCAGTTTCCTATTTTTCCAGAAAACCTGCTTAAAAAAATATATAAAGTAAATCCTGTCTTCTGTATGCAAAAAATTGAGCAATTCTAAAAGTCATTATGATTTATAATTCTTGATATGAATGGATCTTAACCAGGAATAAGGACTTGATAATTAGATATACGTATTATTACAGAAAAACAGTCAAACGTTAAGAACTCTTTAGTTTGGTCCTGAAATTTCCATTTTCAGTTTCAAAAAGGGTTTTCAATCTACAAAAGTGCAAATGAAATATCACTGCTAATGAAAAGGTATTTTCATGTAGTTGTAATGGTGTGCACAAGCCCTCAGTAGTACATGTCCAGCATGCAGCCTGAGAAGGATCAGGATTTTACATTTGTAACTATTGCCATAAATGAAATTAATGGAATGAACAAGCTAACCACATTTGCATCAAAATAAAGCAGTGGTTTTATTTTCTGTATTTTTATTTCATGGTTTTATTTTTGGAAACTGTGTTTATTTACTTAAACCATTCCAGACACTGGAACTCTGTCTCCTTCACTGTTGCACTGTGGCTGTGGCCAGTGCCATGGCTTTCCCCCTAGTCTGCTAGCGCTCTCCTCAGCGATCCCCATGCACGGCTGGGGAGGCAGCACAGGCCAGGGTCCACTGCCAGTTTGGATACAGCTACACAATTTCAAAATCACAAACTCACAGACCAGTATAGCTTGGAAGGGACTCCTGGAGGTCATCAGTCGGACAATCTGCTCAAAGTAGGGGCAACTAGACTGGGTTGCTCGGGGCTGTGCCCGGTCAAGTTTTGAATATCTCTAAGAACAGAGACTCCACGACCTCTCTGGGCAGCCTGCTCCAGTGTTTGACCACCACCGTGGTGAACAATTTTTTCCTAACATCTGGTCAGAATTCCCCATGTTGCAATGTGTGTCCAGCTGCCTCTTGTCCTTCCACCGGGCACCTCGGGGCAGAGTCTGGATCAATCTTCTCCACTCCCTCCCAGCAGGTAACTGTAGACAGCAGTAAGTTCTCCCTGAAGCATCCTTCCTCCAGGCTGAGCAAACCCAACCTCCTCAGCCTCTCCTCAGACATCCTGTGCTCTAGACCCTCATTAGCTTGCTGATCCTTTACAGGACTCACTCCAGGTTTTAAATGTTTTTCTTGTACTGGGAATCCTACGGTGCATCACTGACTCACATTCAACCTGTTGTCCACCAGGATCCCTGGGCTCTTTCTGGAGAGCTGCTTCCTGTCCCATACTTGCCCAGTGTGTGCTGCCTCATGGGGTGACTCCATCCCCAAGGGTGACAGTGGGGCCTGCAGGGTCTCACTGGCTGGGACCAGCCCCACGGCTCCTGCAGAGCCAGCAGGGCCGGGCTGGGGTGGTGACAGGGGTCAGCCCACACCCTGCGGTCACCAGGCTGGTCCACAGCCATGGGGCTGCTGGCAGATGAGCTGAGGTCCCATCTGCAGGTCAGTGCCCTTGGCATAAGACACGCAGCTGACAGTAACTCCCAATGGCAAGGGGTGGCCCTGGCTGCAACCCCTCCATAGCACATTTGAGAGCCCCCCACCCCCAAATCCCCAGCTTGGAGTCCAGCAGCCAAACCCCAGGAGTGGGAGTATATACCCAATGCCATAACAAACTCCAACGCCTTGTCCGGCTCAGTAATAAAGACATGAAACAATACTGACTCCAGTATTCATCCCTGAGGGGATGCCTCTAGTCACCAGCAGCCAGCTGGACTTTTACCGTTGATTACAAACTTTTGAGTCTGGTGCTTTACACCCACCTTATAGAGTCTCCATCTTTACGTGTCTCATGGAGGCTAAGGGAGTTAAAGGCATGGAAGTGGGCAGACCACAGCAACTGGCCGTGGCGCCACTGAGAGGCTCCCAGCATGGTTCAGTTCACGTTGCAGACGCAGAGTCCTAGCCTATGGCCCAGACCCCGAATCGCACACTGGGCCAGCTCTCCATCTGCCTGCAGAGACCTGGGTGCCTGACCAAGGCGATGCCATTCCCCGCTAGCACAGTAAGATGGGAGGTTGAGATGTTAAAAATAGTTTAGAGAACTTGTGGATGTATTTTCTGCTAACAAGACTACACCCTTGCACTGTCGTGCAAACCTCCTCCACGCATGCTGGCTGGTTGCCACATGCATATGAATTTTAAGGGAAGATAAACAGGACCAGACAAAAAGGTTTTCTCGTTAAGCACGATGAAAGGAAACAGCCCAGCAAGCAAGCCAGTGTCAAAAGGCAGTTAAGGAACGAGTTTAAAGACGGGCCAAAGCTGTTTCAAATCCCTCCATCGCCTTTAAGGGCCGGTTTTACTCTTACAGATGTGGGCAGGCCCAGCTCGCTGCCTCTGCCGGTGCTGAAGCCCCACCTAGAGCATCGCCGCGCTACTGCGCCCGCTCCGCGCCCGCTCCGCGCCCGCTCCGCCGGAACCGGCCACCGGCAGCGCCCCGGGGCGAGCGACGAAAACCCGTCCATCATCTTTAAGGGAGTGGAGAAAGGGTAAGAAACTGAAAAAAAAAAAATGGTCTGCACGGCAATCCTGTGCTTCTGCTGTCAGTCCGCTTGGCAATGGTACTTGAGCAATTTGAATTTCAGACTTCATATAGAAAAAGTTAATGTTGAACCAGTATTTTCAGACAATAAATATAATCGCTTGGGTAACTACAGGCAGCTTTAGCTAGCAAGTGTCATCAAGCAAACGAATAGAAATGCTGATATGGGATACTAATGAAAGAATTAACGGATTACGGATTTATTAATGTCGGTTGTCACAGCTTCCCAGGAAATCAGACTGTCAAACAAATTTGATACTGTTTTAATGAGATTAAGCATTAGACTGATAATGAAGATTGTGGTTAGAAGTGTCTTTTCCAAACATGTGACATAACCTTGCATTTAAAAATAACTCTAAACAAAATCAATGTAACACATATTAAATGATAATTTTAAAAACTGGTTAACAACTAGGTCATAAAAATATACTATATTTGAAGTGTTTTCATTCCAAGGGATGGCATATTTTGTGAGTTTATAGAGGGATCTGTTTTGGTGTGAATTTTTTCAATATGTTTATCAATGCGCTTGATGAAAACAGCATTACTGCATGTAAAATTTGCAATATGACACACAATGCTAATGTGGAAAACAACAAAGGCAACAGTTCTATTATACAGACTGACTGATCATTTGTTGAGATAAAAAAAAAAAAAAGTCCAGTTTTGTTAAAGCAGCTGTGAGCCCAAATGCAAGTTCATGGACCTAAGAACTAAAAACATCATCAAATTTCTAGATCTGTGGCTGAGTCTTAAAATGCAATAGGATATGGAGGAAGAACCCCATCAGAAGAAGAGTGGTTATAATCCACAGCAGTTGGGTGCTGATGCCACAGTGAAAAGTCCTAATCAAAAGGATGCATATATGAGAATTCAAATGATAAAGTATCTTATTAGGACCAGTGTCATCAGCCCCAGCACTCCTCACACATAATATGCACTCTCACATCATAGAATCACAGAATGGCTGTGGTTGCGGGGACCTCTGGAGATTGTCTGGTCCAACCCCCACTTGCTCAAGCAGGCTCAGCTAGAGTAGGTTGTCCAGGACTGTGTCCAGTCCAGTTTTGAGTATCTCCAAGGGTGGAGACTCCACAGCCTCCCTGGGCAAACTTCTTGTCTTTGATCATCTGCACAGTAAGAAGTGTTTTCTTATGTTTAAATGGAATTTTCTGTATTTCAAAGTGTGCCCATTGCTTCTTGTCCTGTCTCTGGGCACCACTGAGAAGAGTCTGGTTCCTTTTCCTTTACTCCCCCCATTAGGTATTTATAGGCATTGATGAGACCCCTCTGAGCCTTCTCTTCTCCAAGCTGAACAGTCCCAGTTTGCTCAGCTTCTCCTCATATGTCAGATGCCTCAACCCCTTCACCGCCTTCAAGGCCCTTCGCTAGACCCACTCCAGTATATGTCCATGCCTCTCCTGTACTGGGGAGCCCAGAACTTGTCCCAGCACTCCCGATGTACCCCACCAGTGCTGAGGGGAGAGGAAGGGTCACCTCCCTTGACCTGCGGGCAGCGCTCCGCCTCCTGCAGCCCCAGGTGCCATCGGCTGCCTTTGCCGCAAGGGTGCATTGCTGGCTCACGTTAATGCTCACAGATCACCACAATGTGTCCTAGCACACCCTTAGTTCTCTGTTATGTTCAAGCGATCAGTACCTAATCGCTCCCTGGCACAGGTACCCAGCTATCTTTGTCACACAAAGGCTGGTCCAGACTGGAAATGACCTTGGAGCTAGGATCCAGTTAAAACTACAAGGCTGGCTAATTTCAGCGCCCTGCTTTGGAGAACTACTCCAGCCTGCTTTGTTACAATCATTTCACCAAGTGACAGGTAGTCACAGTGAACCAGACCTTACAGGTTGTTCTTACAGTGTAATAAGTTCACAACCCACCAGTTTTGGCAAACCCTGCTATGGTAATTTAGCGTGATACAATTCCCCCTTTCCTGGAAGAGCAGCTTCAGTCACCCGTGAAGATGAGATTTACTCTGGAGTACCCGAGATACAGCCCCTCACCTCCTTCTGCAGGCTCTTGTAAGAGCAGTCACCTGCAGCAGTGGGGCAGAGCAGGCAGCTGGGGGCACTCACAATTTAGAACTCCCAGGTCTCTTCTGCTCAGTTCATCTGGGTAAAAGCACTTCCTCTCACTGTTAAAAATGTGCACCTTCTTGCTTGGAACTAGCTCCAACTTCTAACTGCTAAGGCTCATTGCACCTTTTACTGCTAGACTAAAAGCTACCTGCCATGAGGAATAACAGAACTCGCTATCAAACGATCTCTCAACCTTTTTTTGTACTGAATCATCTCTTGGGTGTCTCTCCCTGTAACATCAAGTTTTATGGACCCTCGGTGATTCCTGAAATGTGTTTGTGAAGCCTTTTTAGTTTTTCAACACCTTTCTTCAAGTGTGGACACCAGAAATGCCTACCTTATTTCAGTTGACAGGTTTGACTTATGGCACAGAAAGATGTGATGTCACCTTCCTCTTCAAACTGGTATTTCCTGGTAGTAGCCATGAAATGAACTGGACTAAACCCCCAATGATCAATACCTCTTATCATTTTTTTATTACTTTAACTAAAATGGATTAAAGCCTCAGTTACAATCTGATCCTTTCTCCAGCTCTAGAACTGCAGTAAACTCATGAGCCTGAAAGGTGCAGGACAGGAAGAAAGGGGCAGAATCTGCTCTGTGGTACAGGCGAAACCTGCAGCCCCAGACCCAATCCCTCCCTGAGGAAGCATTCCCCACCACTACCTCTCCCATCTTCTAGGAGCTGGCTCACCACATTTCAGACGGTGCATCCAGCAGGCAGGCAGTTCGTGTCACTGTGATGGGCTACCAGAAGGTTCCCTGTGTGGTGACCAGAAAGAGATAAAGCAAATGACAGTAAAGCCTATTTCACCTGCTGGGTTTGAACGGGCATCTCTCCCTTTTTATTGATGATATCAGTTGTCCAGAGGACTAGCCCCTCGAGCCTAACATCAGCCTTTGTGCAGTCCTTCAATCTGTCTTAGCAGGCCCAGGATTTTTCTTTAACTATCTGAAATAACCCTCCCGTTTGTTCACCTGCAGTCCAGGGTTGGTTCAGTCACTGTCCTTGCTTTTCCACCAGCTACATAGTGATTGATCTCATTATTTACTAGGTCTTAGGAGAGGATTGACAGTTTTGGTTATAAAAACAGAAGGGGAAAAAACATCCAGAAAGTAGTCTTCATCAATCAAATCATCCTTGAAGCACAGTAGAGAGGCACAACATGAATTATAGAATATTCTAGCTTTTTTATTGCCAAAAAAAAGTTAAACTACTGCAAATCCTGAGAAGATGAAAAGGAGGTTGGTTTAATGTTATTTAATTCCAATAAAGAGAATTCCAGTAAGCTGATGCATACATCACAAGAGTTTACACACTTCAAGCTGTAAAGGCTCAGACTTACCCTAAACCAGATTTTAACAAATTAAGGTAATTGTCAAGAATGCTGTCTCCAAGTTGCTGTCCTAATCAGCAGTGCCCAAAGTTCCCACGGCACATGTTCTGCTCAGAGGCATCTTAGCCTGCCCAGT
Organism: Strix uralensis; assembly: GCF_047716275.1. NCBI lineage: Eukaryota > Metazoa > Chordata > Aves > Strigiformes > Strigidae > Strix > Strix uralensis. The sequence goes on along the minus strand of NC_133974.1, from coordinate 37,525,338 downwards.
GAGGGGCAGCTCGGGACGTACCTCATGGATAACTTCAGTCTGCCTACGCTCCCTTAATAAGCTTGACTTGGAAGGCACATCCAGAAATCCAGGGCGGTACATCCAGAAAACCAAGGACCTGAGTTTCAACTCCCTCCTCTAACCAAGTGGGCACAAATCCCCACTTCCTACTTGCCCAAAGCCTGTGATAGCAAGACTGTGGGCTGAGATGTTGGCACTTTTAACCCCTCATTGGAAGTGTTCCATTTTGCATTCAAAAAACCAGTTTTGATGACACAGTCAGGTCCCTAGAAGTGGTGTGAGCTGCCTAGGTCTCTTTCTGAGTCTAACACTAGTAATCAAGATGTGTTTATATTTTGAATGAAGATTTTTTTTTTTTAAAGGGAAGATTTTTCTTCATCCCTATATGACACTTGTGTATCTGGGACAATAAAAATGTTTTCAAAGCAGTCACATTCAACTCTGAGGCCAAATTTGTTCTCATATAATATCCATTCTCTTTACTGGTTTCAAAGATACATTTGACCTTATTTCTCTACAACATAATTTATATCACTAAACTCTACAGAGACAGAACAAAATTCACTTGCTATCCTGGCAATAGAAATGAATTTTAAAGCCAAAAGAGATGGATGTTCAGAAGCAACACACATTGCTTTTGATTAAAGAATATGTCAAAATTATTTGGTCACTGCATTTTTTTTGTCAAAGACTAATACACATATTGTGAATATGAAATTGTAGATTATGCAAAAGCAGCAGAAACAAGTCCACAGATACCACGTTTGTCCTTCAAAAAGTGGTCTTCTGGAAAAGCATTACTAAAACCTTCTAAGAACAAATGCAACATTTAACATAGAACTGCCAGATTCTGAACAATCTGCGTGAAATTTTCCTTCCAGTAGCACAGGTCTTCTGGAGAAAGATGCCCTTAACTGAAATGTCTCTTTCAAATAGCTATTTTTTTTAAATCAAACAGTCAACACTTGTTTCCTCAGCATCTTCTCCACCTTCTCAGGCTTTACTGGGCTTTTTTGTTATTTAAATTGCTTATAAAATACTCGTTGCTAGTCCATAAGCAATAATTACCTTGTTTTAATTTGGAACCTTGTTAGAACACACCTATATACATGAGCAGTTAAAGCTTCATATTGTAGTAACAGACCATCTTCTTTTATTATGTGTTAATTCATCATATTTTAAATTATATTCCTGTGTTTCACCAGCAACCACTTTTGTTATTCACCCAGATTCCTCCACAAGGCAGTTGTGAGCTCAAAATCCAAGCAGGTATATAAACACAAAGAATTGTGACAAATTCATAAAATTTCTGAAATCAACTAGTGGTGTGAATTATATGCAAATGTTTCTTTCATCACACTGTATTTTTCCTTTAATATTTCAATATTTTGCAGCCTCGGAAAATTGTATTGTTAAAAACAATTCCTCATGAACAATGCCCAATGTGCTTCTTTTATACATCTTCAAGTTCAGCCGAGTTCACGGAAGCCCATTCTCCACTGCCTGTCAGACACACAAAAGGGGTGTCAGTAATTCCGTAGCAGCTCCAATGCCACCGCAGTCAGAGAATGCTCAAGAAAATCCCCTTGAGAGGGTTGCAACTAGTCATAGTTGCAAGAAGTGACACCAATAGACATTCTTTCAAAGAATTATAACACTAAATTATAAAAGGTGAGCGGTCACTTTTCAGCAGATGACTCGAGAGCACTCGAGAAAAGAAACAGTGACAAGATTTTAGGTCACTTTAGAGCCCAGGGCATGGGAGACAGACAAGCTTTGAAAGTGATCTTGGGCTTCTCATTTCTCAAGGTAGGTGAGCATGCAGTAAGAAAAGCAGCCAGCCTCCGACAAAACCATAGCTTATTTTGCCAAATGCATTAAAAAGTGCAAGGAGACCCTGAGTATTTATAGCATCGAAACAGACTGACATTTAATTTTATTTGCATTAGAATTTAAAATATTTTCATGTTATGATTGCAGCTAATTGAGAGCAAAGGGAAGTAGGTGCTCATACACAACATATCTTGTATGCAGAATACTCCAACATATGTTAAAGAAAAAGCCTTCAGCTGGACCCTAACTACATTCATACTCATGCTCTAATACAGATATCTTAGTCACATCCCAGGCCACCTTTATAGCAGTGAAGAGCAGGAGCAAGTATTTACCTTGCTACTGGAAACAGCAGCCTGAACTGGTGCTCTTGGCTACCCAGAGCTGCAGAACTGCTTTGAGCTGCAATCTCTTTAGTATAAATTCCCGGATTTTGAACAAAGCTTTTCTGCAAGTGCAGATGCAAGATACTACCTCTGGTGTATATGTAGAGAGGTGTGTATAAATGTTTATGCATCTGCTCCAATGTGCAAGGCAGGATCACACAGCCTATTCTGAGGGAAAGCATCAGAAAATGTGAAGGCTGAAGGAGCCAAAAGGGATCGTCCTTGGTATTTCATATTCAAACTGACGGTTTTCACCAGCCTTTGATAATTTGCAGAAATTAAGTGTCTAAGTCTGAATCTCACAGCCAAGTTCTACATCATGCCATACTCCTGGTTAATGCAAGCAGCATGTCGCTTTGGCTCCCTCATTTATATCACTGTGCGTTCTTTAAGTCCCAACTTCTTCAAGAAGTTATGGTATTCAAAACAATACCATGAAGATTTTCCCTTTCCAAATTTGAACACCATCTTTGTTCTGGCAATTCAGGGAATCTGTTTTATCCATCACATTAGATACAGTCATTGTAATAGTTCCCGCCCCATATGCCACAGCCATTGCTACAGTGCAGTGGAAATCAATAGCACTTTTTCTATGCATCAGGGATTTCCCATCGATATTTATGTATAACAATTAAATGAGCATGGGTTCCACTCATCTGAATAAGCCCGAGGGCTTTATCCCTGTTGGTACCTATGGGAACATCAAACTGCGTGACACTATGACCTGATTTAGTTTTTGAAGGTTTCCATCCTCCTTTCTGAAGCAGCCCTCCCCTCAGTTAAGCTCTGAGGCTAGGGCCATTCCTTTCAAGCCTTCTACTTTCCCCTCCAGCTCTTGAATTAAATACTCTGTTTCAACAACCTTCCCATCCAAGCAAGCAGTTAAGACATCAGACTTGCTTTATGGAGACAGAAGAAAACTGCAAAACATTATTTCTTGCTCATGTGATTCAGGTTTGTTCTGTCCAAGGGAATCCAAAATACCACACCATTTACCTGCACTGTATCAACTGTTACACAGAAGACAATACCTGAAATACATTATTTATAGGCTTTAGATTAACCAACTTCCATCAATTAATCCCTATGCCAATATTGCACAATATCTGAATTTATTCCAGTTCAGCAGCTGACTCAAGTATGTTAGCATCATTCTGGATAAAGCAGTTGATGAAGAAGTCTGATGAGATGTCATTTGTTCTGAACAAGAGGCCTGTATTTAGTATAATTCAATACCTGTATTCAATATACATACTGCCTAATTTAAATGCCTATATTACCTATATTCAGTAATTAATGATTAGTTAGTTGCTAACCAATCCCCAAATGGTTAGTCACGACAATTAGTCTATAAATTATCAACACAAAAATGTCTCTTCCACATTTTTTAATGCTTTCTCTTGTTTAATTGCTTTTTCTGCTTATAATTTTCCTAGCTACAGTGGGCATGGAGATGGATTATGAATCCCTTTCATCCTATTTACAGCAGCAACAGCATTTCAGATTCTGGCCTGGCCTGCTGCCAGATACAAGCAATACGTTTCCTCCAGTTGCAAGCAACAAAATTATTCTGTCTTTGTTATTCCGCATTTCCCTGGATCTTTTTAAAGGACATCAATGATTCTCTGCCAGTGTTGCTGTGATGAGTTATATGCTTTAGCTGTTTAGCACAAGGGTGAGTTATACAAAGCCAGAGAAGGATGAATTTAAAAAATGATCCACAAGTTTTTATTGGTTTTTTTAAACCAATTTCATAATACTAATGGAAATATAGCAAAAATATTAAGTGTAATTAGGGAGACAATCAAAATTAGGAAATTCATGGACTGGTGGTTGATTTTTTGCATGCTTCATGCCTGGTTTCTGGGATTTTAGGATCAAAAAATTAAAAGCTCCATTCAGCTTGGGAGAGTCCACGCCTCCCAGGTGCTTTCACGCTTTTAAAATACCTGTATCTGTCTCTTCTTTAATAGGAGTTTATGCTGACATGTTTATGATTGCATTCTAGCCTACACATTAAATTACATTTTCAAGAAATTTAATTAAGCATAGAGTTCTTGTGCACAATGGATAAGTCAGTCTTGAGAATCCCTCAATTCTGACTTTCATAACCATGAATTCATTTTTTTATTTTTCCACTGAAATGGATATCATTTTTTCTCTTAAAATGTATATTCTGGGGAGATGGCAATCTTTTAATTTCAAGTGCATTAAAACTGTACTTTCTCACATATTGTCTCATATTTTATTGTGAAGAAGGTGAGGTTTCTGCCTGAAAACATTATCTTGGTTAACAAAACTGGTACCTCGTCCTTGTTTGCTTGGTTTTCTACTTTCATTTAGTGGTCAATGAGCGTTCATTTTGAACATTCAGAACTGTGGAGAGACAGTTCTGTCAAATGCAAATCTGTCTCCCTCTCAAGAATGTCGCATTTATGCTTTCCTGTGCAGGCAGGTTATAATTTTTGTATGAAATGTTCTGCTTTACCCTACTCCACCCAAATTCTTATGTCACTGTGCTATCATAACATATTCCATCAGTAAGTTAAGTGAGGTAAGAAAGATCTGCTATTTGTTTCTTTATCCTTCCTCTCTCCAGAAAGAAGTTTGCTTGACTACATTCCTTATTAAAGGTTACCATTAGAAAAAAAAAAAAAAAAACACACACAAATAAACAGTAACTTGGAGTAGTAAAAGCCAAGGTTTAGAAATCCCCTTACTTCTTTGTGGAATAAAACACAAGAGCCTTGTTAAATTGGGCCTGCCTTTGAATTCAAGCTTATTTGCTAGCTTTAGGCTGTACTTTTATCCTTTTGTCAGTATAATCCATTTTAAGTTCTGGGTTATTTTATAATTTGATACGATTCCTCCTGGTTTAGGGGAGTTTTGCTTTTAAATTATATCACACACAGAGATTGCACATACAGAGATACACAGACAGATAGATATGCAGAGAGAGATGTATATATACATGACACTTGTCATATATTGGTTATTCATCTAGCTTCTCATCCTACTTCAATATCAAAGCAAAGAGTACTTTTTCCCATTTTGCTCTCAGCTCTGATCAGTCATTACTCCCAGATGTTGCTCTGACCCAAAGCCTCATTTTCAAACCCGGGATGAAGGTAAGTGCCCAAGGCCACCCAAGGTTTCCCTCAATCCCTCCCCTCAGAGGGGTTACGAGGGAGATGGCTCATGACCACACAGTGGGTGCTAGCACAAAGGTGGGCTGTTGCCTTCAACCCCCGCGCTCCTGGGCAACTCTCGGATTTTGCACTTAACACCTTCTTCGATCCCTACACACATCCCTACAAAACCAAGATGGTGGCGTCAGGTCAGGGCCCCAGAGCTTGCCGGCCTCAGGGCAGGGCCTCAAGGCGACCCCCCCACCGCCGGAGGGTCCCCGCGGGGCGGGAGCTCGGGGCGGGGGCGCAGGGCCCAGCCCCCACCTCCCTCTTGAGCCGCCGCTGCCGGAGCATCATGGGAGAGCGGCAGCGCCCGGGCGTTAAGAGCCCCCCTCGCACCGCCCCTGCACGGCTTCAACCAATCAGCAGCCGGAATGTAGCCTCCCACCAATGGGGACAGCTGTTGCCAGTCGGCCGCCGCCGGCCTCTCCTACCAATCAGCCGCCGGGAGCCACGGCGCGCCGTCGAGCTGGCAGGGCGCGTAGCCAATGGCTGGCGACGAGAGCCCGCCTCCTCCACCGCCCCGTTGCTCGGGCAGCCGCTGTCAGTACTCGCCACGCGCCGCGGCGGCCCCTTTAAGCGTAGCGTGGCAACCGCCGGCGCGTCCGCCGGGCGGGCGGGCAGGTACCGCCGACGGCGGCGGGGCCGGCCGGGGCGACGGGGGTACCGCGGGGCGGGGCGGGACGGGGGGGTGGGTTGTACCTGGGTGCTGTGAGGGTTGGGCGCGGGCCCGGGCCTAGGCCTAGGCTTACCCTCCGGTGGAGGGGAGTGTTCGGATCTGCAGCTGCGGATCTTACTCCCGACGTGCTGTGTGGGCCGGGCTGAGCGGCTCGGTCCCGGGGCAGGCAGCGGAGCCGGCGGCTGGGCCCCGGGGCTCCCAGCGGCGGGGTTAGGGCGCGGAGGGGGGGCTTCGTCCCCAGCACCTGCGGGTTTCGCGCAACAGGCCGTCATAAAAGTGGTGTACGCGGGGCCGCGGGTGCTCAGTCCCTTTCCTCAGAAATCATTTATTGTCGGGCTAAATGATTGCACTGAAAATGTACTCTCACATGTAGTCGTTAATTGTTTTAAAAAGTGTTAATTAAAAGTAATATTTGATCTGTTCTTTAAGAACTTTTCCCCAGTGAAGGAAAATCTCTTGGTTGCTCTTTGGGAACTGGAGAGCTGCTTTCAGGAATGGCTAAGTTGAACTAGGTAAGTCTACACACACCAGAGGTATGGGTGGAAATATGAACAACGGCATGCGCCTCCTTGGTAGAGGATTTAGAAACATAATCTTTTTCCTGACTGTAGGACTGGCCTGTGTATTACCTATTTGCACTACTGTTTCCTCATTTCTGACCTGAGATTTACAGACTTTTTTCATATAGACTTTTTCATTTTGCGATCTGCTGATGAAAGTAACACCAGATATTACTGTCACAGAATTAGATAAATTTAACACTGGCTTTTAAAACCCTATAGCATTTTAATTCACCAAAAGCTGGTAAGCCTAGAAGAAATGTATACAGATAAGTCAGCAGCTGCAGATAGCATCCCTAATAAAATAGTTGCTCCTCATTAGAGCCTCATCAGTGAATATGTTTTGATGTGATACAAGTAAATTCTTTTGCTCCTCTCTTTTCTGGAAAAACTATAGTATTCGGATGTGAAAAAAATGAGTGGAGGAAGAGGAGGAAGATTAAGTTCTTTCGAAGTTATTCTTTGTCCTTAAGTTCAGCACTTTAATAATTTGGATTGATGCTTTTGTACTTGTCTGAAGCTGGGTCTTTCTTGCGCTGTCCCTCTCGGAATAGGTGGAAAAACTGAGCGGACCATTAGAGGTCAGCCTTTGTATCTGGGAAGTGTCATATGGTGACCAGTAAAAGCATCTTGCTTCTTCTGGTCTTAGAAAGGTATAAAGATTGAAAAGGACTTTAAAAGTTTTATGAGTCTTGCGTTACAGAACTAAGCTCTAGGTGTACTGTGAGAGAAGAGTTACTGATTAATTTTCCTTTCTCTCTATGGCTTAATACCTGTAATCCAGTAGTTAAATTTCTGTTTCTGTGATTTACTTAGGAGTGATAGGAAGACAGTATTCTGTCACCATTGCAGTTGTTTTGTGTTCTCTATTTTGTCTGCTGTGTCCTTCCTTCACAGTGACCTGGAGCTTGACTGTTTTTTGTAACGATAATCATGTTTTCAATACAAAGTATGTAAATTTAAATAGCAATAGTAGAAGTTGCTGAAATGAAGGAATATGATATTCTGGAAACAAAACCGTTTCTAAAGTTTGTACAAGTCTTAGATTTACTTCAGCCATCCTGTACTGATGTGATCTTGATGCATTAGGCTTTTAAAAGCATGTGTGAAGCTTTTGAAGGAGGTGGTTGGGGTTTTGGTGGGGGGGGGAAATCTTAGTAGACCTGCTGCCAACCCGCAATGTTTGGCTCCTCACAAACTTATTAAATGTACCAGGGAAAAATAGATATCTTTGTGGATCTTACTCACACAAGTTGAACTTATTTTATAATCAACTCAAACTAGTTGGTAACAATTGAAAAGTGAGTGAACCGAAGCATTTCTTAATTAGACAGTCCTTAGGCTAATTGAAATAAAACTCAGATATCCTAGTGATTCATTCATTTTCAAGATAAACCGTGCATTCTTTATGTTAATCAAATTACATTATAAACTGGTGGAAAACTGTATTTGGCAAGGCTTGACAGACTAAGGTTTCTTGTTTTATATGGAAAAATATGATACCAATTTATAAAACTGAAAACCATTTGAAGATTCAGAAAATGTTTTTGGTGATCTCTTAAGGGAGCTTTTATTGGTTCACCTTTTTCAATTTGTTTTCAGTCCATTGCTTTTCAAAGTACTTCTAGAACACATCAAAAATTACTGTTCATTTATGTTGCTGTATGTCAAAATGATACTTAGCAAAATATTCTCAAATGTGGGGAATATCCAGTACAGAAGTGATGGATAATTCTAATCCTCCAGTTCTTAAAATTTGTGTGTTTTAAATACACTGAGTTATGAAAAGCATTCTTCAGAAAGATTATTGCCTCTTCAGTGAACACTTGTAGGACTGTAAAATAACTGATCAGCTTTAAATCAGTAAGTGAAAGTGAGCATTCTTGTTTTATATATATAATTAGACATCTTGATGATCGAACTGTAGGCATTTATGTTTTCTCTAAATGCAGTCCCATTTGTTTTCGTTCATATTTGTTATATTCTCAAGAAAAAGCCTGCATAATGATTTCTTTCTGTCCTTCTGTGTCTTGAAGACAGACCAAATTTTGGTGTATCTGTTGAAGATATTTGCCCTGTAGAGTAATCCCTGCCTCCACACACAGCTAAGTTAACACTTCTAGATGTGGTGGTGCCTATAACACTGATGTGCCCACTTTGGGAGTCCAGGACTCCTGGGTGCCACATGTGCCCCTCTGGCCCTGGGACAGCCTTGCATCCAAGTAACAGACTAGGTTGCTTGAATTCCCACCAGTTTGTTTTATTCAGCATGTTGTTACAAGCAAACAAGGAACACAGATGCAGAGCCAACAGTTGATTGTTAGTCTAATTAAAATACTAACAGTTTAATCAAAGACTTAGTATTAGTCCAGATACTAACACAGTTCAAGTTATATACGATTACAGTGATATAGGCACAAACTAGTACCAAACCCTTTCTCTGGTGTTATCTTCACCCACCCACTCTCCCTCTGGGACTTGACTGGCTTCATCTGGGAGGAGGAGGTCTTTGCAGCAAGTCATCAGCATCCCAAATCCTTCCCTGGCAGGAGGAGGATGGTGATGGTTTCTTCCTCCTTGCCTTGGGTCCATATGGGACCATTTTTATATGCTTAACACACTGTGCACCTTGCTCTTTATTCTATTCTGTTCTTCTGTTCATTGATTCATGATTCCATATTACATCTCAATTTACTACGTGGTGTGTTTTACGTATGTTGAGTACTTGTTCTTTGTTCTATATGTTTCCTATAAAACTGGTGTTACCCAGCTCTCAAGACTGCATCCCCTTGATGACCAGTGACTGAGCACAGGTGAGCTGTTATAGCTTAGGGCCCTGCTACTGTCCTGTGTTTGTGCTTTCAGGTCCCTGCAGTCACCCCATGCCTGTACTCCTCTATGCTGCATTTCTGCAAGGGTTGTAGATAGTTTGTCCTCACAGAATAACCACTTGTAATAGCTGTCATTTATAAACATAAATGTTTAACAGTACACACTAGACAATTGTACAAAGCTGAGCAAAAAGCTAAAACAAATTAGATAAGTTCCCTGGTTATTAACTAATTTTGTTGCAGCTAAATAATCTATAACGAAGCTCCAGTCACCCAACATGAGTTCAGACAAAGTCTGACACGTTTTGTGGCCCATGTTGTTAGCTGGAAATGAAGCCTTTGGCTTCAGTGACACCACCACACTTTGTGTGGGTTACAAATACAACTACTGTTTTTAATGGTTTTTTGTTTTCACTCAGGATTACTGTAATAATGTGAGGTGTTGCAGCCCTCCAGAGTACTATTTTTATGTTTTATATTATTTTAGTATTTTAATATCAATATATTAATTTATATTTTATTTTCTATTTTTTGTATTCCCTGAGATTCTGTCCTGGGGAAACAGAATTGTAGCAGTATTGCCTGTGTACCCTCTAGAGACCAGGTTGTCTCTGTTTCAGTTTGGGCTTGGTTTGCTCTTCAAGGAGCAAAATAACATAGATTCTGTGCAGATGTTTGTGAGGCCAGGACTTAGGAGTGGAGCTGTTTGAGAGTAGCGATATACCCTGATAGGTTCTAATATTCTTACGTGATCTTAGTTCTGCTCTCATTAGCATATCTGAGGGTCTTCATTACACTTAAACAAGATAATACGATTATGGTTAGGTAAATACTTTTGAAATATTTTTAACTGCATTACTTCAGAAGAGAAAAGAACAGTCATCACTGATCATCTGAATGTTCACAATAACTGATACTCTCCAGCATGTGTTTAGCAATCTCTAGGACAAATGATCTCAAGCATCTCAAGATCTTTCTGGGCTTTGCAGTGCAATTTCAATTTTCATCAGAATCTTCTCTGACATAAGTTTTAGGCATGTAATTTATTTGGACCACTTTGAAAATATTTAGGTGCTTAAAAAACATTATTTTGGAAAGTTACTCCCTAAGTAAAGAAAAAAACCTCTCTTCCAAATAATTCAGTATTAATCTCCCAGCAGCTTCCCAGTTTAGAAATCCGTTGGGATATTTATTCCTCTAATTCCTTATCCCTCTAATCCTGTATAGATTATGAGGGCAAATGGATTCCAGTCACTGGAGACAGAGTTGTGCTAACAGTGAACTGGGCCAGAAAGCTTGAACTTGTAATGAAAACTGTCTTGGCAACTGACATTTCTGTTCTGTTTGGCTATGCAATTCTGTATGTATAGACAGTGGAACAGAAGGCCGAGAAGCATTATCGGGAAATAATATAGTGAAAAATTTACAGCTCGTTTACAGGTATGTTGTATGCCTTGCAGTGTAGAGGAATTTTGATTGAAAGCTGCTCAATTTTTTGTGTGTAGATTGCTTTACCATTTAGAAATGGGCTAGGAGCTTATGTCATTAAACAGGCAGAACTGATGGGCTCTGATGCAAGTCCAATTTATTCACCCATTAGAGGCTTGATGTCCTGAAGTTGGATTGAAGGGAGACAGATGGTGAAATAAGCTTGAGAGCTGTGAAGAGTGGCGAGAGAGACAAAAGTCATGGGAGGCTGAGTGTAGTCAGTAAAATACTTCCTAAACTGATGAGAAAATTCTTTTGACTGAGAAGGTGAGGAAAATTTTGGATATATTTACTCCATTATATTGTCAGGAAGTGTCTCCAAAAATGCAAAGGTGATTTTTTTACCTTGAAATTAGAAGACTTTTTCAGTTTACATCAGAAAACAGGCTGTAGGACCAGCCCTTCTCATTTTATACCTGCTGCAGATATAATATTTACCACATACCAGCAGTGTGGGCTCTCTTTATCAGATATAAAAACTCCAAAAGGTTGTATTTGCATTTTCCTATAAGGCACATGACACAAATGTGTGTGCTCCTGCCAGTTCCTGAAGGCACAAAACACTAGATGCTGTAGGGTACGAGAGTACTTTCCAGGGCAAAGACTGTGGTGCACAGGTACAGTCTCATTAGTGGTTAGGGACAGAGTGTCCTTCAGACAAATGGGACAACTGATTTTCATGCCCATTGTTTAACATCATCGGAGTGTCAGAAATTGAGATACGGAAGATTTAGTCAAATTCGACAAATATCTCAAATCTAGTTACATACGTCATTTGTTTGGTTAGAAAGTTTTAAAGTATATTTAAATTATTTTCCTGAGTAGCATCAAGCTTTCACTTGTCTTCTGTTTTCCAGATAATTCTTTTCCCCTCTCTCTTAACCTGGGAGTAATTTCTTATTTTAGATTTAGCTGTGTTAATTTTCTGATTTCTCTGTTGAGGATGAACTCAGAGAGAACTCTGAGACTACTGAGTGTAATACTAGTAGTATTCCTAGAGTTATCTCTGTGACATTTAATATAAATAAAGCTAATGTAGCACAGCATGTGGTATAAGTTTATAGAAATCCTGAATAATTTTACAGGTTTTTTTACCTTTCTTTCTTAACTAAACAGCAAACTCATTCTCACTTTTTCCCTCTCTCTAAACTGTTACAGAAAAAATGCATTCTGAATGATAACTACTGCTTGCTGAACTGAACTGGAAAGATCTCATGCTTTGGAGATGAAGATGATAAATCCAAGGAAATAATCCAGCTGCTACCATTGTAACAGCTGAAAGGTCCTTTGTGTCAAAATGAACAGTCTTTGAGAAAAATCTGGGAAGCAGTTAAATGTGAAAAATGGGAGAAAGAGTAAGGAGCCCAGATTCTGAACACGACATGAAATCAGATGGGAATAAAAATAGTGACTCCTATTATTCAGATGAAGATAACGCATCTCATTCATCTGGCCAGTCGCCAACACTAAGCTATCCATCTACAAGGCAAGAAAAAAGAGATCACAAAACACAAACTTCAAACAGCCTTGTGCACTACCAAGGTAGGTAGATAGCAAAGTTGCTGCTTTGTAACTGCTTTAAAGAGTTAATTATCTTTGAAAGCTGACATAAAAGTGGGAAACTACCATTATGAGAATCTACAAATAAGGTTTATGTGAATTATGCTACAGATGGCAGATAGACTGTACCTGCTCCATTGAAAACTGAAATTAACCTTTTCCTGCATAAGGAGGATTTTAGTGATTTTTCAGAATTATTCATATTTTTGAACGAGTGAATGTGGTTCTTATACTAGCGTTTTGTTGAATCATGCTGATGCTCTCTTTTTGTCTTTGACAAAAAGACTCGAGGCCAAGGACTCAAAGCAAGTCCTTACTATGCAGTCAGTAAAAGAGAAGCAATTGTTAAAATTTCTCTGACAGAATACCCCTAAAGATCTCTGTCTTGTGGAAGTCTAGTTGGCTAGTGTAATACTGGGTACTTTCAAAAAACAAACAAATGAAAGACCACTAACGTGGCAAGAGAGAGAAAATGTGTTTGGTGAAAGTTAGGTGCATGTGGAAATTCAAAAGAAAGCTTTTTCTGGTCCTTCCTTGAGGGTAAAATTTCCAATTTGAGCTGAAATCTCCAATTTGAGCTGAAATAGCTCCACTTTGAGCTCCCTTACACACACCTCACCTGCATAAACTGCTTGATTGATTGAGATTGTGGGGAAGTGAATATCCCTACAAAAAGGCAGAGTGGTTATACAGGTCCTGGGCTGAAGTAGGGATGTGAAGCCTCTCTGCTGCACCTTGGCAGCTTGTTCTAAATAATTGCATGCATTTGCTGGTGAAGTCAGAGCATATTCTGCCTCTCTCAAGCAAGTGCTCTATTTCATTCATAAGTGCTAGATACTGTGTGAATCATTTAGTCAACATTAAGATCTGAAGATCTAACCTTAAACATTGAAGTTGCCCAGGGAGTATATCACTTCAGATCCTTGACGGTGTTGGTGTCCTGGTGCAGCTGGTGTTTTGCCAAGCTTCTCTGTGTTCAGAAGTGGCATCTTCTCCATAGCGGTCATGGGTTAGCTGTCTGGGAAACAAAAACTGCAGTTCCACTGTGCTGTTTAATTTGGAGGGGGCAATGAATGACTAGTTCTTTGATTACATAGCCAGAACTGAACATAATTATTACATGAAGGTATTGTGAATGTCATGTCCTTGAAAGACACTATTCCCTAATTTAACTATATGGTCAAAAGTGCAAACCTGGTCTTGGAATTTTCTGTTCTGCCCTAAATGTGGAGAAATTCTTGAAGGGGCTGGAAGTCTAGGGTTAATGGGAATGGCCTTACTTGGTGATAGGAGTGGCATCATTCCTGCAGTGCATGTATTAGATAATCTTTTCACACCTGAATGTGACATAAGCATTCTTTGTAAAGGGGAAAAAAAAGCCTTCTTTTGTTTGCCCAAGCTGTGGAAAAAATAAGCATCAAGCAGAAAATGAATGAGTATTTGTGAAAAATGTTCAAAGGAAATTATAAGAAAATATTTTAAAGCTTTTATTTTTGCTCTAAAATATTCTCTGTAGAATAGAAACATGGTGAGCGCCAAAGGGGAGGAAGAATTTGCTGTCACATACACTCACTGTCTGTGTATACGTAACTGCACTATTTCTGTATCACAGTTTTCAAGCCTGAATTATAAGCTGCTGCACAGTATGTTTCTTCCAAACACTGATGTACCTTCATGAATTATGCACTCTCTGTATATTCAGTTGTTTTAAGAGATATTTTTGGTGCATTATATCCTTCATTCTTTGAGTGTGGCTTGAGAGGCAAATAAGATAGAAACAAAATGTTTAGCTTTTATCTGTGGGGATGATCATAAAATAATAATATCAAATAGGAATGTGAGTGATGCATACTAGTAATCAAATAAGGATACTGTGTGGCAAATAACTTGTGATACAAGGATAAATTATTCAGGGAGCACTGAATTTTCGTAGGATTTATAATTTTGCTTTGGAGGCTTTTTGCATTGAGCCTTTGAAATCTGCTGTTTTGTCTGTAAGCATGGCAGCTGGATTTGAAAATACTACTGCATTTGTCTGAGAGAATTACATCTTGCATAATATATAACTAGCTAATGCTCAGCTAATTGTTGCCATTTTAAAAGCATTTGATAATATTGTATGCATAAGAGTACAGTATTTCTAAAACATTTTAATAAACATCATCAAATATTAACAAAATATGACTTATTTCTGATAAGATTTGCAGATTATTACTTTACAATGGTCCTATATTGATGTCTGCAAATACTACCTCTTACAGTACATAACAAACATAAATCTCTGGTTTTTTATCTATCAAAAGGATCATAAGTCTATCACATATATGCCTTTTATTGTCTGATTTGAAAGCTGCAATCTCTGCGAAGTATTGTAAAATTGTTTCAGGCAGAGCTTCATTCCAGGAAGGATGTCTGAATAGACAAACTGCATTGTCTTATAGTAAATATGCTTTTTATTTTTCCTCTCTTAGCCACAAAGAATTTGGGTTCCAAATATGCACCAAGCAAAAGAGAGACGCGGTGGGGTTTCCGTTCTCAGAGCTTCACTAGGGATTCTCCTGCAAAAGATATAGATCTTGTTACAAAAAGAGTTCTTTCTGCTAGACTGCTGAAAATCAATGAGCTCCGAAATGAACTGACTGAACTCCACATCAAACTAGATGAGCTGCAGAAGGAAAACAGGGCACTGAAGAGGCTTCAGCACAGGCAGGAGAAAGCCTTGAATAAGTTTGAAGATACAGAAAACGAAATCTCTCAGCTCCTTGCCCGGCACAACAATGAGATTAGAATATTAAGGGAGCGCCTACGAAAATCTCAAGAGAGGGAACGTGCAACTGAGAGACGGCTGAAAGATTCGGAAGGTGAACTGTACAGAACAAAAACTGTCTTGCAGAAACTGAAAAAGCTGTCTGCAGATAAGCACCTTGCTGAAAGAGATGACCTGACAAAGAAACTAGCCTATGCAGAGAGTAGGCTAGAGGACAGTGAAAGAAGAATTAAGGTGAGATTGCTTTCTCTCTGTAAGAAATTCTGGTAATTTCTTACCATAATGACCTTCATGAATTGTATTTTTTCACAGTTGTGGAGCAAATAGAAAATCATTCTTTTTTTTTACACATAAGCAGCACCAAGTAAATTATTTCCAAGGTGATTATATAGTTACATACTTGGTAGCTGTGAATTCAAATTTCTGTTTGCAAATTGAGTATATTTTGTCAGAATATATACTGTGGGCTTGTGCTTTTAGGTGTTTTTATAACCAGTAATAACATTTCAGGAGTGCATGCAGCTATAATACAACTTTATGCAATCTAATTTTTCTTCTTGGAGGGGAAGCATTTGTTAAAAAATTTTCTGGGTATTTAGGGAACTGTATACTAAAATTCTAAAAAACATATATATAGTAATTCTTTTTCAATTTTGTGAACTGCATTCATGCAATGTTTGATTGTCCACTGTTCTGCACGTATGAGAGCTGAGCTGAACAAAATTACAGCAGTTTTTTTAATACTGAAATGAGCTTTAGAACATTCCGTGGGTATCCATTTTAAGAATTTTGTGCAATATATTTTAATTTTGTTCAGCAAAAACGTTTACATTTTTGTAAACATGTCTACACTGTAAACATGTCTAAAAACTCATTTAAAAATAATTGTGTTAACACTATTAAACTGTTGGTAGTTGTATGCAATACTACTTTTAGCTGAAATTATGTTGGTCATTTAAATGGTGTTAAAGTTTGATGTCTATATTAGTAATTACACCTAAATTACATTACAGAGATAATAGGTCAGGAAATCCAAAGGATTAAACTGGAAACTAAGCTTTCATAATATAAATCCCAAAATACCAAGATATAAACTTATTACCCACATAACCTCACCCTGTAGTGTCACCATCGGGCATCTGTAGTTTTATGATCAGGTATTTCAGTATTTGTAGTACTGGATAATGTTAAAATGAATCATACTCTAAAAAGTAAGGGCTTTTCTTCTACTCTTATTCCTTCTGTCATCATCACAGGCTCACTTAAAACAGCTATAGCAAGGCAGGGCTATGTAAATGAAATCACAGTTACAAATTTGTCTCTAGCAGAAAGGTTAAAAATTATTTCTTGTCTTCTTCCTTCTTACAGGGAGGTATTCTGTTTCTTAACCATCATTTTGAGATTTGTCTTAGAGATCTGGAGGTCCAGTGTGCCAAGAGCCTTGCAGAAAGTAATGTGTGTTCTCATATGTCCTCAAGTCACCTCCCAATACTCCAGAAGAATGAGCTGCAGCATCTGCAGGTGTTCTGTCTGCCCCCTCAAAGTTAGGATTAAGGGTTTAAATGTATTCAGTGTTACAGCAGTGGTGGAGCTGATATCTGACTCTAAGATGCTGATTTACTGTAATTTTATTTAAGTAATTTCACTATAATAAATGTACTTCGGTTATTAAAAAATACTTTGTTTTAATTGAAGGATCTGGAAAAAAATCTTGAATTAAGTGGTAGCAGTTTTCAACGAGAGTTACATTCAAAGAAAAAAAAGATGTATGAGGCTCAAGAAGAAAACAGAATTCTCCAAGAAGAGCTTCATCAACTAAATCAGAAGCTGAAGGTAGAATGTGAAGCAATACAAGTTGCTAAACATGTTCTGGCATTTTATCTTTGGAAGTATCTGTAATCAGGTTTGAATAGTTTACCAGTGACTGCACTCTCTGATGTGTACTTAATTATATACCACATGTGAGTTCTTTTCCTGAAACATTCTGTGCTCCGACCCTACAGTGTCTATAATAGGAATGTCTCTACGTTAATCATTATTGTTAGCACTAGCTAAGAAAAAAAAGATCAAGTACATAGCCAAGCATTGAGCTTAAACCACAAGACGTACTGGAAAATTACATTTTGAAGGCTTGAATTTAAAATTAAATCTGCAGGTATATACAGTACTTTGTTACTAATGTACTTGCATTACAGTAGGTTTGTGTAAAGATTAATTTCATGTATTTGTGATGTCCACATGTGCTGCTAAATTTTGTGCAAAGGTTTGTTTGCATCCCCCCACCCCGTTGTTGCCCACATTCTAAATTTAAGGACTGAAAATATTGTTATGTTCTACCTAGTCAGCTTATCTTTAGAAAAAAAAATAAATTACCTGAGCCGAAGTACTTCATTTCTAGGAGAATTACGCTGAAACCTGAAGTCTCAAACATACTTATATAATGGAGGTACACCAGTTTACCACCTTACTAGTTATCAAGCAAGTAGCAGCATTAGTAACTCAAACTTACATGTTTAGAGTAAGTGTCTTAAGCCTGATTTGTTAGTGGAGAGTTTAATATTTTCAAAATATTTTATAGATGATTTCTGATAACTCACTGTTTGCTTCTGTATTTTATTCAATAAATGTCATTAAGGAAGAGTATATCTCTACCTCTGTGATGCAGTGGGCCTCCGCTCGGTGGTACTGACATGCCCTGTGACAAGTGACATTGCTAGCATTGAAATGTTTTAACTCTTTACAATACTGAAAATTCAGTTGTGCAATCTGTACATATGTTGTAAGTCTTACTCATGTTGATGGAAGCATTGGCATTTAGTTTTATTTTCACTTCAGAGGTGCTTTTTTTTTTCCAGAATATTTTGCTAATAAGTTTGTTGGGGGTAAAGTTCTGTCTGCTTTCTTAGAGCATAAGCCAAGTTAGGAATGTGATTGTTCTCCTTAAAACATCAGATGTAACGTTTGATTACTTTACTCTGTTTCTATTACATCATGTATTTTTAATGTAATTTACAACTTTGCTAATGACTAGTAAATGAAATGTTAGTAACTCATTGTTATACCTACCTCTTTAATTCCCAGGAAAAAGAAAGAGAACTTGAAGCAAAAAATATATATGCTAATCGTATGTTGAAGCTATCACCAAGAAAAGACATGGATATTATACAACGAAAAAGAGGTAATTTATATAAAGCAATAAAGGCAGAAAAATTAATGGCGACACTTTAAAATTACTCTGCTAGGTTATATCATTCATGCCATTCAGTGTTTGACCCTACCACTGCTTGTTCAAGAACATTTACTTTTTTGCACTGCTTTCAACACAGCACTTGTTACAAAGAAGGGCACGCTGTTTGTTTGACTGTTCTGTAACTGCAGCAGAACCAAAATCCAGAGCTTCATCAGAGTTCTTAACTCCTTTCATACCAGGTGTTCCTGGGTGAAGGAGGAGAGAAAGATTGTTTCGTAAATTCTCTAATAAATCATAGATAATGTCTACATGACAATAAATTACAGATGCTTTAAAAATACTTAACTTCGTTGCTATGAATATTTTGGTGATGTTTTTTATTTATTTTTTCCTAATTCAGCTTTACTGTCTGTCAGATAAGCTGCACTCTTTTTTTTCCTCAAAGAGTACATATGTCCCAGAACATAATCTTCTAAAAGTATCAGTGCACTGATTTCTTCTGGTGTGACAAGGCAGCCTCAAGCCTTATGCTACCCCCATAAATATGCTTGTATATATGTGTGTCTGTATGTGTGCTTAGACTATTTTCACTGGATCAGTAGAGTCTACTTGTCAGAAGAAGCGGGAATTTATGGGACTGTTTTAAATTGTTAATGCCAGCATTTCAGTTTGTCTGCTGCTCATTTTATTATAGATGTTCTACTATTATTTCATTTTAGGTTCAGATTTTTTAAAATGTCATTCTGTAGAGATAAGTGTGTGTGTTTCAAAGATGCAGATAAGTGAATTTTAGTTTTATGAGTTTGCTTCTCTACATGTAGCTTCTGTGGCAAGCAGTAAGATGAGTGAGAGATTTTTTGGGGATTTTTAAAGAAATATTCAGTATACAGTAATGACTTTAAGGGGTTTTTTATTTTTTTTCAGTAGAAGTTTTGCATGCAATTTTTTTTAAATAGCATTTACAGATGCTGAAAACAGCTATGTGAAACTTGTCAATACTTTCCACTTCCATTGGCTCCAATACAGTCTTTTATGTTTCCTGCAAATCATTAAAAATGAGAGACAGGTATATAGTGGGATATTTTCAAGTGAAAACATTATTTAATTAGTTTGTATTTTCTACAGCCAACAACCAAAATATTAAAAAAGGATCACAGCTCACAAAAGGTGTACAGACCAGCGGATACTTCTCACCAGTAGAATTATTTCCAGAATCAGAACTTGCCTGTGGGGACACAGTAAACAAGAAAGAAGGGATTCTTCCTAAAATAGTGAGTTCCATAAAAATTTGAGACTTGCTCCAGATCACTCACCTATCAGATTTAATGCACAACTTATATTTTAGAAAATATGTGTGAATATACAAATATAAATATATAGGAAATATAATTTAGAAAACATTCTGATCTTTAAGAGAAACTCTGCCCTTCCAGAAATATCATACTTGGTTTTTGTGACGCTTAATTCATCATATTCTGTTTTACTGATAACTGTTAGCTCAGTTTGTTTCTTTTTCTGCCACTGTCATTTCTTTGAAGTTTTTAAGACTTCATTTTGGTTTTCTCCCCTTTATTTATAATGCTTATTTGAGAAATCTGTTGTAACAGTGCTGGCTGTGTTGTCTCTCTTTTTGCTTTGGTCTTAATTATGGTTTCTTTTACTTTCCAGATTTATTTCACAATGCATAAATCTAACACTTCCTCTTATTGTCATAATGCTGGTATTTCTTCTGTCGTTTTTCCAGCTTTGTGAATATGGTTGGATTTTTTCAGTTTTCCATTTCCCTTTTTATTATAAAATATCACCATTAGAAGTATTGCTAATACTGTGACCCCAGGCTAAAATCAAAGAGATTTTTAAAGTATTACAAATCAGAATGACACAGATTATGGTACAAATTGTACAAATTCTGATTACATAAGGCTAGGACTATTTGTCAGTAATAATGCTGTGATGATGGTCTTGACTGGCTTCCTGGTAGGACTGAAGCTTTTTTTATGGCTGTTTCATTCATATGTTCTCTCTTCCAAACCCCTTTCTGTAAGTATGGATGTAGTTTAATGTATGCAATCTTCCAGCATATACTTTGGTGTGTGAGTTACAGAACCGCACAGCTGGTGCAGTGCAGCTCATGGAGTCCAACTATATGTCATCTTACAAACCTCTCTAGTTCATGTATGTCTGTTGGTTTAAGTAACGTAAATTAGATTTGGGTAGCCTGTGCTTTCATCAGTTTTCTAAGTCAAGCATTTTAAATACTTGGCCACCATCTCTTTATGGAGTTTTTGGGTTTTTAAAATAAAATAATGACAGTCTTGTACATGAAGGGAAGATATTTGAAGTTGTTTTGGCTAATAGTCATATTTTCTTTGTTCGTTAAGTAGTAACTGTTTCTCTTGTTTCTCTTTTAATCTAGAAGCTTATTTTACTCTAAAATAATCACAAGCTACAAAGTTAGCATCCACATGTTGGATTACACTGGCTTTCTCTTCACCTCATTGCTACTACTTTTCTGTTAGTGATTTTTACTGCTGACATTAATATCTTCTGCAGGTTCTTTTAAGACTAAACCTTTCTCTTTCACTGTTTATTACTTTAGTACTCCATAACTTTAAGCACCACTGTCAGACTGTCCAAATCTACAACCCACTCACTTGAGTAAAAAGATCAGATTGTGGAAATAGATTTATTGCTTGTTTGTAACTAATTGCTTGCTTGTTAAAAGAATAAGGTGGTGAGGTCTGGCCTTCTATTAAAGTCCTTGAAAAAGACAACTTAACTTCTGACTTCTAAAGAGAACTACCCTAACACAGTGATAATTTTGCTTTATGACGTTGGAGCTGCAGCTTTCATGAGAGATGTAATACAGAACAGAGTTGACTGTCTATTCATTTTGTTTCAGGTGCATAAAACTATGTTAGAGGTGGTGAGATTTTAGGGCCAAACCCCTGCGTTGTCAAAGCTGGCTCGGTTTAGATGACTTGCTCATTTTTATGTTTAGCAGTAAGAATGTGATTTCAGAATGATGTAGAAGTTCATATGGTTTTATATTTTTGTTTTATTGATTATTATTCCCTATCAGTTTCTGGTTTGTATCAATCTATTTCAGGAAAAAGAAACTCAAGACAAAGAACGGAAAGAGCAAGCTGACCTCCTAAGACAAGACCGAGACAGGGAAAGAGAAGAGAAACAGAGTCGTTTTCAGGAAATACAGGCTTTAGAGGAGAGGGTTCAAAAACTACATGATGGTAAGGAAACGGGCAGCTGAAGGCTGGAAAATACACCATAGAATACTAATCAAGGGAGGCTGCTAGTTTCTTGTGAGAAGAGCGAAATGATTTTGCAGAGATCACTACAGTGGAAAATTATTTTCAGTTATATTATGCAAAGAGTATCAGAAAGAAGTGTGAAATATAGAATAATCTGTCCCCTGTACTCAGCTGTGATTAAGTATGCAGCAGCAAAAAATGCTGTCCATGAAAAAGTATGGAAGCCTGAGAGATTTTGCTTTACAACACAAGGATGACATAGCAGGTAAATGCTGATGTTATCTCTGACTTGCTAGATGTTATTGAGGTACTCAGTAGATTTTTACTATCATAGAACAAATCTGCTTTACTTAATATGGCCTGTTTTTTCAGTACGTATCTACTTCAGTCATATAGTTTGAAATTGTAGTTTCTTTTCACTTGTGGTTATCTGAATCATTTGGCGTGGCTGTTTGAGAAATGTCGGTTTCTATAATTGTATTTTAATATTGCTTTTTTATTAGAATCTTAGGATCGTAGAATCGTTTGGTTTGGAAAAGACCTTTAAGATCATTGAGTCCAACTGTTAACCTAACACTGCCAAGTCCACCACTACACCCTAGTGTCACATCAGCTCATCTTCTAAATACCTCTAAGGGTGGTGACTCCACCACTTCCCTGGGCAGCCTGTTCCAATGCTTGACAACCCCTTTCGGTGAAGAAATTTTTCGTACTATCCAATCTAAGCCTCTCCTGGTGCAACTTGAGGACATTTCCTCTTATCATATCACTTCTTACTTGGGAAAAGAGACCGACATGCACCCATCTCGCTACAACCTCCTTTCAGGTAGTTGTAGAGAGCAATAAGGTCTCCCTTGAGCCTCCTTTTCTCCAGGCTAAACAACCCCAGTTCCCTCAGCTGCTCCTTGTGCTCTAGACCCTTCACCAGCTTCGTTGCTCTTTGGACACACTTCAGCACTTCAGTGTCTGTCTTGAAGTGAAGAGCCCAAAACTGAACACAGTATTCAAGGTGCAGCCTCACCAGTGCCAAGTACAGGGGAACAATCACTTCCCTGGTCCTGCTGGCCACACTATTCCTGAGACAAGCCAGAAAATATTAATTTGGTTTTCATAACATCTTAATGACTTCATTCATAAGTCTCTTAATCTAAAGTATTTTAGGTGGACTGCAACCTGTCATGTTAAAATACTCTCTCACGATTATAATTAATGAACAGTAACACCTATTCTAGATGACAAGGAAGAATTCTAAAAAAATCTATAGCTGCTTTCAGAGGTAAATTCTGTGTAAAATCTTCTACCTCTGCTGACATCAGTGCTCAACTTACGTAAGCCAAGAATCTGTTGTTATGTCTCTTAAGTAAGATGATTTGACCACCTTGCCCATCTTACACTGTAAGCTGATATTTTTCCCACCTTACATGCAGAAAGTAGCTCCTTACTTAACTTGGTATAATGATATGCTATTGAAAAAATATATATATTAAATATATTTAATTGCAGTTGTTTCTATAAGTTTGATCTGAAGTAGAATAGATAATGTGGAATTTCGTGAAAACATCAGTCAGAAATTTGAATAAAATGTTCAAAGGGGAATGCAATTGAAGGGGCCAGGAAGTCATATTCAGCTTTTGGCCAAAGACATACCTCTTGATAGAAAAATATTTTGAAGAGAGAAATATTTGAGAGGCTTCCTTTTTCTTGTACACATAAATATTTGCAGGTTCTATCTAGAAGTTTATTATTGTTTTGCACCTTTGCACAGCTATAAAGGGACACCAAACTGACATTTGATATTTGTGCAGACATTCTCATTGAGTTCACGTAAAGGTGTTTCCTGTATGCAGCAGATGCAGTATATTTTAAAGCATTCACTACTTGAAACCGCTAATGACTCCCATGACTTTGTGGCCTGGTAGCTTCACAGGAGTAGTTCCCTTCATGGAAAAAAAGCCCCAAATGTATATCCCAGAACCATCCAAATGTCAGTGGTGCTGACAAAGGAAAATAAAGTACTGTGCAAGTCAGAACTGTTAAAATCAGTGATGTTGTATTCATTTTCATTCAAACCCAGGAAATGGAAAGGCAATTGGCAGAAATGAAATTCCTCTGAAAATTCTAAAACGTGGATAATGTCCTAATCCCTTTGGAAGATGACAGTAAACTTTTATATCTTAGTAGAGAACCTGGTGTGAATTTTGTTGTAATTTTTGAAGAATATAGTTTTGCAGTAGGGAAACCACATTATGCATAGAAGAGCACATTAAAAACTCAATGGCTTTTGCTTGCGTTATTTTCAAAATATTCTTTTAAAGTCATTTTAAAACTAAAACATTTTAAATAATATTTAATCATTTCCTGCAGACTGGGAAAGGGAAGAATATGACAAAATGAAAAAAGAAAGCAGCTTTTTATTGGATAAAGAGAAAACAAAGATGGAGACACAAGTCCACAAACCTGAAGTAGAGAGAGAAAGCACTGAAATGCTGGAAGAGCGGCGAAAAAGAGAGTTCCTGCTTGCTAAAATGCAAGAAATTGATAGAGAAACTCAAAATGTGATGAACATGAAACCTGCTTCCCAAGCACCACTCATAAATACAGCAAGAAAATCTCATTCCGTGGAGAAAAAAGAAAAAACTAATCAATTCTTTGAGATTCCTGGAAAGGTTACTAATGGATTTCCTGTAGATGACAGCCAGGATGATGCCACAAGAGCACTAGGGCAGAAGCAACGAAATCTAAGGACCTTAGATTTAAGTAGTGAGTTAACATTTGGTAGTTACGTACCTTCCTTTGGGAAAGGATCAGGGAGACTGAGTTGGCTTACTCAAAAAAGTGACAACTTAGAAGAAAATGTTAAGGAAAATGCAGATTTCAATAGTAAGAAAGAAAAGAAGTCCAATTTAATGGAGCAACTCTTTGGAAGCAGTGCCAGTACCATCTTTCTTTCTAAAAATAATGATACAACACCTTTTGACATAGATTGGGACTCTAGTAATACTCTTCTTGTTGAAAAAACCAGTAAAGTCAAAGTAAAAGAAGACAATGAGCTTTTTGGTGAAGTAAGAAACCTAAGCAGACACCGTTTGCAACACACTACAAGCAAGCCAGGAGTTAAGACCCTTGGTTCTTTAGAAGATGAAATCGAAGAAGTAATCTTACAATGATCATACTTTTATATGTTTCATATGTAAATACTGAAAAAATATTTTCATGTAATATTTATTAGATACAGATTTGAAACATTTCAGATATATTGTAAAGCCTTATGAAGGAATAATTTACATGAATGGGTATATGTATAGAGGAAAGATGCACTTTGATAGAATAGCCTAACCTACATGCAGGAGATTTCTTCTAAAGTGTAATATCCAAATACAGACCTTGGAGGTCCAGCAGTGACTCTTTTGGCAGAAAGACAGGGAAGGTGTTCTGAGGGACTTTGATAGATGAGATAGGTGCTGGCTGGCTGCTTCAGTCAATCAGAGAAGATACTTTTGCCCCAACTTGGGCTCCAGACCGACTGTCACTGTTGCCATGTGGCACCATCTGACTTGTGCAGCTGTGGCTCAGGGTCTGAGAGGCTCAGCAGCACCGAGCTGGTAGGGATGCCATAGGAATGGAAGGACTTGCAGAGGCTTACTGATTTGTGCCCTTTGCTCGTGCTCTCTCACACACCCTTCAAGCTCCCTCTTACTCTTGTGCGCTCACTGTCTTACCCCCTTGTCCTTCTCTCTTTCACTCTTGCCCCTGCTTCCTCTCACACTCTCTCTTTTGCCATCGCTCTCAAAATTTTTGAGGCTTACTGATGTGTAATGGTATGTTAAGTAAAATTCTACTTCTCACAAGGGAGCATTATTATTTATTGCAGAATGAGTTGGCTGAGAAGGCAGCAAGCTTTTATGAGGCAGCCCTAGCATTCAGGGCAGCTACCGGACGAGCATCTCTGGCTAGTCAGCATAGGAATTATTTTGGGATTTTTTTGCCTATAGGCTGCTTACAGTACACTGCTTTTCATTTGGAGTACTTCTTTTAGGCCTCAGATATTTTTTCTTTCTTGGGCATTCAGAGAGCCTCTTATCTGTGCATATGTAACATCAGCGTCATGAAATGGCTAGAAGAGACATACCTAGCACAAAGGCTCAGGTAGAAAGAGAAAATTCTACACTGCAATCATGTTATTATCTCAGAAGAACATAAACAGAAACACAATTAACTCAGGAACAGCTGATCTCTCTTCTGCATAGGTTTTCTGTAGACCATATTACCAGATTTGTCTAACTCTTCTCATATATTCAGGTTCTGTTTGTTATATAATGCCATTTTTTGTAATTTCTGAATTTTTTATTAAAATTCCAGTCATCACTAACTCATTTTTTTAACAAAATGGTTTTATTAAATGATTTGAGTAAAATTTTTGTGTGTAGATCATCTTTAACACAAAGTTCTGACTTTTTATATCATGTTATTGATACTGGAGGGGGAGGGAGGTTGACAGCAGCATTGATAGTGATGTTATTCACTGCATGGTGCTGTGTACACAAATTAAAAAGGTAGGCAATGAAGGATTTAGCAGAGACGTTCCAGAAAATAAACTGAAGGTCATTCCTTACTAAAACAACAGGTTTTGAAATGCTTCTCTGATATGCTCCCTATGAGCCTGATTCAAAACTTACTAAAATACAGAGAAGGATTCTCATGATTTCAAGATGCTTTGAGCCAAGATTTTTCTGAACACAATGGCTCTTCTGAAAAGAAAGGCTGGTGTCTGCATCATGCAATAACTTTGTTTGCTCCTGCATTCAGAAAGAAAATTAGTCACAGATCCAGACCCAGTGTGTGGGACCGTTCTTACTAGGCACCCTGCAGTGAAGAGCAACTCATGTTCACCTGCTTGTTTTCAGTCCCAATTATATTGATTATAATATTAGAGAATTGAGCTGGTTCGTTTTGCTTGCAGATGGTCAGAGTATCAGAACAATTCTGACCAGCAACACTGAATTTAACTGTCTGTGTTTCTCTTCCACAGTGACTTCTTTGGGGGAATACTGTGGTGTAAGAGGTAGATGTCTGTGGGTAAACACCATGGGTGTTTGTGAGTGCATGGTTATTTGTCTTAACTTTCTTGTCCTAATTGTGGGTGACTGCTGCCCTTCTAGAAGATGACACTTTGCTCCTGAAGATACTGCTGGGATCAGTTGTTTATTTTTCTTTCCTGTGGTTGAGGATTCTAAGGCATAAAACAATGTAGCTGCTGTGGTTATTAAGGATCATGTAGTGTAAGAAGAGTTGGGTTTTTGTTTCTTTGCAAGTCAGCCCATTAATACCTGGCAAATTCTGTCACGCTGAACTGATGTGACCTGCTGTTTTAATTACAAATGTATAGTTTCTAAGCTGTTTCATAGTATCAGCTCCTTCTTAAGTTCACAAATGTTCACATCCTGTTACCAGACTCTTCCTGACTCTTCCTGAAGCAAATACTGTGGTGACTTGTACCAAAAAAAAAAAAAGTGTATCTGCGTTAGGAAGGTGAAAATAAATTAATCTGCCGGGAACAGTATCACAGGTATAGTTTCCCTTTCCCCCTTATTGCTCTCTAGCTCTACAGCTTATTCCCTTTTCTTTCTGCACTTTCTAGTTTTAGAGTTACTTTTATGCAAATACTATTACAGTTAGAATGTATAAAGCCAGCGCATTGAAAGGGAATCTTGTTTGGGGGGGGAACCTTTGGGTCCTTCTAACATCTGTAAGCAGTGTTTCCACTCTTGAGTAACAGTTTTCTACTGACTGGAAGCAACTTTTGCAAGGTCTATGGATGTGATTGGGCACAGAGATCCCCTGTAGTCCTCTTGACGCGTGGTCTCAACTACTGTATCCAGATAGTCTGCATGTTGCTTTTAGTGGTGGCAGTGTGTAATAGCACTTGACTGACTGCAGAAGAATCCATCTTTTGTGGTAGAAAGTAGGTCACAAATGCTTTGTATGATTTGTATGTGATTTGATGTCTATGTCCAGTTGTGGGTTCTCTTTTGTTAGGTGTTCAGATCATATGGCTGTTGATTCTGTTGTGGTTTGCTTTCCTTCTGAACCACCAAAGGTGGTGTGAGAAATTTCTCCATTCTGACAAGAAAAGATCATTAAAGCTTGATTAACCATTTTAGTAGAATATTCAGGGAGATATTCAAGGAGGAGCTCAAGGGTAGCCTAGGTTGCAGTGGCCATGAAATGGTGGAGTTCAAGATCCTTAGGGCAGCAAAGAGGGTGCACAGCCAGCTTGCTGCCCCGCACTTCAGGAGAGCAGACTTTGGCCTCTTCAGGGATCTACTTGGCAGAGTAACATCAGATAAAGCCCTGGAGGGAAGATGAGCCCAAGAAAGCTGGTTAATGTTCAAGGATCACCTTCTCCAAGCTCAGGAGCAATGCATCCTGACAAAGAGGAAGTCAGGTAAGACCACCAGGAGGGCTGCATGGATGAACAAGGAACTCCTGGACAAGCTCAGACACAAATAGGAGCCTACAGAGGGTGGAAGTGAGGACAGGTAGCCTGGAAGGAAGATAAGATAAACTGTCCTAGCAGCCAGGGATCAGGTCAGGAAGGCCAAAATCCTGATAGAATTAAATCTGGCCACAGAGGTCAAGGGCAACAAGAAAAGCTTCTATAGCTATGTCTGTTATAAAGGAAGACTAGGGAAAATGTGGGCCCTCTCTGGAAGGAAACGGGAGACTTGGTCACCTGGGATATGGAGAGGGCTGAGGTACTCATTGACTTTTTTGCCTCAGTCTTCACTGGCAAGAGCTCCAGCCACATCACCCAAGACGCAGAAGGCAAAGGCAGGTACTGGCAGAATGAAGAAACATCCACTGTAGGAGAAGATCGGGTTTGAGACCGTCTGAGGAGCCTGAAGTTGCACAAGTCCATGGGACCTCATGAGATGCATCTGCGGGTCCTGAGAGAACTGGTGGATGAAATGGCTAAGCAACTATTCATCACTTTTGAGAAGTTGTGGCAGTCCAGTGAAGTTCCTGCTGGCTGGAAAAGGGGAAATATAACCCCCATTCTTAAAAACAGAAAAAGGAAGACCTGGGAATTACAGTCCAGTCAGTCTCACCTCTGCACCTGGCAAGATCATGGAGTGGATCCTCTTGCAAACTATGCTAGGGCACATGGAAAATAAGGAGATGATCGATGACAGCCAACATGGCTTCACTACGGGCAAATCGAGCCTGATGAATTTGGTGGTCTTCTACAACGGGGTTACAGCGTTGGTGGATAAGGGAAGAGCAACTGATGTCATCTACCTGAATTTGGGCAAAGCATTTGACACTGTCCTGCACGACATTCTTGTCTCTAAATTGGCAAGATGTGGATCTGATGGATAGACCACTTGGTGGGTAAGGAATTGGCTGGATGGTCACACTTATTTTCCATCACGTTCAAGTTGAGAACAGTGACAAGTGCCGTTCCTCAGAGGTCGGTACTGGGACTGGCGCTGTTTAACATCTTTGTTGGCAACATGGACAGTGGGATTGAGTGCACCCTCAGCAAGTTTGCCAACGACACCGAGCTGTGTGGTGCAGTCAACACGCTGGAGGGAAGGGATGTCATCTAGAGGGACCTGGACAGGCTGCAGAGGTGGGTCTGTGCAAACCTCATGAAGTTCAACAAGGCCAAGTGCAAGGTACTGCACATGGGTTGGGGCAATCCCAAGCACAAATACAGGCTGGGCGATGAGTGGATTGAGAGCAGCCCCGAGGAGAAGGACTTGGGGGTGTTAGTGGATGGAAAACTGAATATGAGCCATCAGTGTGCGCTCACAGCCCAGAAAGCCAACTGTATCCTGGGCTGCATCAAGAGAAGTGTGGCCAGCAGGTCAAGGGAGGTGATTCTCCCCCTCTACTCCACTCTCCTGAGACCCCACCTGGAGTCCTGTGTCCAGCTCTGGGGCTCCCAACATAAGAAGGACGTGGACCGGCTCGAGCGAGTCCAGAGGAAGCCATAAAGATGGTTGGGGGCTGGAGCTCCTCCCCTGTGAGGACATGCTGAGAGAGTTGGGGTTGTTCAGTCTGGAGAAGAGAAGGCTCTAGGGAGACCTTATAGCAGCCTTCCAATACTTAAAGGGGGCCTACAGGAAAGATGGGGAGGGACTCTTTATCAGGGAGTTTAGGGATAGGATAAGGGGTAACAGTTTTAAACTGAAAGAAGGTTGATTTAGATTTGATGTAAGGAAGTTCTTCACTGTGAGGGTGGTGAGGCACTGGAACAGGTTGCCCAGAGAAGCTGTGGATGCCCCCTCCTTGGAAGTGTTCAACGCCAGGTTGGATGGGACTTTGAGCAACCTGGTCTAGTGGAAGGTGTCCCTGCCCATGGCAGGGGGGTTGGAACTAGATGATCTTTGGGGTCCCTTCCAACCCAGACCGTTCTATGATTCTATGAGATAGTTACTGACTGGGCAAACTGATCTTTGAGTTCTGATCCCCAGGAGAGTGGTCGTCAAACAAAAGTATCTGAGGAGCATCTAATGAAGGTGGCCAGGTGTCAGCACTCACCTGACAGAGAAAACAGGAAGTTTTAAGAATAAAGATTTTTCTCTTTGAGAGAGGAGATGAACAGTGGAGGATGGAGGTAGTGTAGTAGATCTTCTGTAATCTAAAAGAAGAGATGTAAACTGTAGGAGGAGAACTTGGGATGCCCTTCACAACTCTGAACTGAAGCCTGAAGAACACTACAGTGGTAAGAAAAGTGAGCTGGGAAATGCCTGAATGTATTGAATATTTTTCTTAGATCTCTAGTATCTTTGGGTAGCTAAAGAGTTAAAAAAAAAAAAAAGTTATTTCAGAACCGTAATAAATCCAGTGTTTCTGATTTTACTTCGCCTGCTGCATACGTGCCCAAAGAGGTTCTTCCAAAATGGGGATGCTTGGAAAGCACGTGCTTAGGCTACTTGGTAACCTCAGTCCTGGTCCTGAAACAGAATGTCTAATACAGCTAGCCCAGAGCCTATTTGCACTGTCAAGAGATGTGAAAAAATATCTAATCTGGCATGTTAGGAGTAGGACTTTGTTCAGGGAAACATCTTGAAGCAAATGGCTACAAGAGCATCAGCAGGGTTTTTACTGATACTTGTGCTCTAGAGTGCTTCAGGTGAGCCTTTGCTATTACAGAAAATAGTAATAAATTCTGCATAGTGCTCTAAAGTGGAAACAACAAAAATTGACACAGCAGAAGCAAGCGCCTTCAGGAGAATCGTGCGGCCAATTGTTGGAAGGGAGGTTTTGTTCCCAGGGTTGCATGGCTTTGCTAAGCCTGACCTACTCTTGTTCTGAGATGACAACTTTAAGCAGAAGAGATGCCCTGGGTGACATTGCTCATTTATAAAATTCCTTTTTGTTGGATCAAATTTAACGTGGTCTCCTGTTTCGAATTATCTCTTTGATTAGCTGCAAAGTTTTGATGTCTGCAGGAGGAGAACAATTGCATCAGTGTGCATTGTCAGCCGGGACTTGTGGCTGCTGGGGAGTTGCTAGGATACCTCTCTAAAAGGTACAATTCACATGATTAACCACCAACCCAGTTTGCATGAGAAATATTTTTCCTATTTTTGTTTTGTGCTGGCATCAACTATGCATCAGATGTGCATGTGTGTTTAGAGCAAGCTACAGGTTGATTGTTGTGTCTTTTGCCTGCTTTTGATACACAAAAAAACCCTAGTGCTCCATAGGAAAGAATCCAGAGCAATTATAGTAGCAATTCCAGTAATCTGTAGAATGAGCATTGCTTCCAGAGGGGACCATCAACCATAGAGAATCAAGGGAAGGTTTGACTTTGGATGCTCATTTCTTATGTATAGCTAAGGCTTAACTTTATATCTGTGAAGATACAAGGAAATTTTTCATCTCCTATGTATTCTTTTCTTTCCCTGCTCTGAACTGGGGGTTGGACCAGATGACCTGCCAGGGTCCCAATGGAAGCTATTCTATGATTCTGTCATCCTTGCAATGTCCCACTGGTATTAATGCTCCCTTCCAGCAGAAATCCTTTGCACAAAGCTCCTTCGCGCTACTTGCACAAAGTTGCCTCAGACACCTCCTGTGTGTCCATCTGTTCTTGACTATGACGGCATTGTATTCAGGACACAAATCGAAACTCAGCTCTCTCTCCACAATAGCTGCTTCATGCATGCTCATCCTTCTGGTACCCTCTTTTCTGTGTCTTCCTGTTTCCTGAAACATTTTGTTCAAACTTTGCCTTCAGGACCTTTCGCTGTCATTTCTGTGTATCTTGCCTTGTCCCACAACCCTCTCTACTTTCATAAATTCCTCTTGCTGTTTCCATTGTGTCTTTCCTATTGATGGACCATCATTCATTCATTCTATCTGAACAGGCTTCTGCTTCTTGTCTCCAAAGCACCAGTTACCTTCTCCCTTAATTGCCTTTATCTCCTCTTCTCTCCCACAGCTTCTTTCCTCACCCTGGAGCTCCCTACCAGCCATGTTGTGCTGTGTTTCTTCTCACCTGTGGGTGGAAGTACTGTTGCAAGAGGGTAGGAGAGGCCTCGTAGGAAGGGGAGGTGATTTTATTTTGAAACTAATTTTGCTTGTACTCACACACCTGCATATGAGCACTAATATGCATGTACTCAAGCAATCTGTCCAGTGGCTGGGCACCAAGACACTTGTATCCAGTTGGCCTGGTCAGGGGTCCTTACGGTGACCCAGAGAACAAGGCTTTCCTGCTCTGAAGTCTTTCTCACATCTGCTGGTCACTGCTTTGGCTGGGAAGGCTGGCTGGCTTGGGAAGTGCCCTTTGTGCCCTTTAGGAGCTGCCCATGATTTCTGTATCTGTCCTGTCCCACCTCTGTGAGTCAGTAGGATTTCCTTGCTGTCCTTTCTCACCTCCTGTGAGCTGCCAAGGGCTCCAGCCTGTTCTTTATCTTCCCATCATCACCCCTCAATGATTTAAGTCTTTATTTTAGTCTGGATATAGGCCACCCTCCTATTCCAAGGAACCTGAAAAGCTGTGTTGCTGCGCTAGGATCTTGATGACCTGCTAATCTGGATGCCTCTTGCAGCCCTTCTGCTGATCACCCTGCTGCTCCTTGATCCCAGACCTTTCCAGACATTCTCTCTTTATACCAGTCATCTTGTTTCCATTGCTGTTATCTGCAATATATTGGGAGTCTGTGGGACTCAGGCTATGTGCTGCTGTTTTGCAAAGCTTCTAATGAGCTGTTAGCTTCACAGTTTGCTGCTTAATAATTCTCATGGTAGCAAGGATGGATAATCCAGGTGCTGTAATTCACTGGAGATCAGTTAATTACTAGTACTCAGAATGAAGAAATCGTGTTTGGATTGGCAAAGGGCGCAAACTGAACTCCCATACCTGACCTTCCTCTTGCTGTAAAGCTAACGCTGGCTTTGAATTCTCAGTCAAAACAAGCACAAAACTAAGCCTTAAACTGCCTATATGAACCAAGCACCCCAGCCCTGGGGAGTGATTCTTACTTAACTACCAAGCGTTTGTTTGCTTGGTATGCAGTTTTCCTTGTCTCATAACCCATCATATAGAATAACAGCAACATCACTTGGGTTTCAGAGACATTTTTGTCTCAACGTGCTCTCTAAACCTATTGGCCTCATGCCACCCATGTGGAAGCCCTGAGGAAATGAGGTACAAAAGGCCTTCTCTGAGTCACTCTAGTCGGTGATGGAAGTTAGACTAGAAATGTCCGCATTCTCACGCATTATAAGGCACTGCCCCCATTTTCATGTGTGTATAGGCATCTCTATCCAAATCTCAGGTATTCTAATGAAAAAGGCATTCAACCAATCTTCAGTCTTGGAATGAGCTGCAGTGTGTAATTTCTTCTATTGAAGAAATGCATAATTCTAGGATGAAAATGTTCCCAAGAATATTCTAATGTCTTCTAAAAATTATGTCTCTGATTTTTTTGTTTGTTTGTTTGGTGAATACACCACATATGCTGGCACATGGATGTAACTTTGCTTTAACTGATAAATCACAGCATCTTCATGATATTATACCTGGAATCCAGAGCAAAAAGCACAGTTAAAGCATGAGCAACATTTACAGCATTCACTGGAAATATTTAATTCTAAGCAATATTAACATTTTCTCAGTTATAAATTATACTCTGAGGTCTAGAGTTCCTCCAAAACCTAATCAAGTGAATCTGCATTTTAATGAGTGGCAATCACAAAACCTGGGAACAATTGTCCTGACTTTCTGAGCAGCAAAGCATTGCAGTGCCTGTTAAATTCAATGCAAGATTAATCTTCCTGGGCAGCAGGGTGCTGTCCTGAAATAACGTATACCTGTGTATAAGATCTGCACATCAGTACATTGGAGATCAATAGGTCTTTTCCTGATTTGGCCAAATGATGTTCTTTGGCTGGTGCAATCAGCCAGAGCTCAACTGGAAATTTGAAACAAAGTATGTGTTATTGTTCAAGGTGCTTCATATTTCTTGAAAAAGAATATGTTGAATTTTATAAGTGAATTGCAAAGTAATTGCAATTTTGTCTCAGCTAAGGCTGAGACAAAACACTGCTTATAGAGCTCTGGTTCCTCTCTGGTGCTTGTTTATTCACACGCTTCATTCCTGAGTAGCTCTTGTAATTGCCCTCTATGTATCTGCTGCTATTTTGTGTTATTTAGCTCAGGATAGAGTTTTATGAAATATATCATGGCCCACTTTCACTTGTGCAGACTGTCCTGCTAGTTTGCTGTAGCTTTCTTTTCTGAGCCATGATCTGAGGTCTTGCTCCCAACATTTACATATGTTTTGGGACCAGGATGCCTTCATGCAATAAATGTTTGAAAAAAACTGAACTTTGCACAGGCTGTCTTTCCCAAATTCAGAAGGGATATTAAGGACTCCGTATTTTGTCATCTTATTGGTTATTTAGATTATTGCTCAGAAATAGTTCATGGATTATTCAGTGGCTGTATGGGCAGGGGGTACAACAGCTCTCAAGAGCTCCTGTGTATCACATGAGTTTCCTTTAGAGGGCACCATTGACTTCCCTGAAGTCTACGTAAATGTCTGTACTTGCTGTTAATGAGGCTTGTTATCCACATCTGGACATCTGAGGTCCGTTTGAGTATTTTTTGCTTTAAATACTTGGGATGCTAGTGAACATTATCTACTGTACGCAAATATTTGACGTAAGAGACACATTTCAGTAGACTTGGCTATGATGATTTTCTTAGTCGCCAAGCAAAATGCTGGAAGGAACACACATTCCAGGATGGAGGGTTTAAGAGGACTGGAAGGCTCAGCTTCAAGCCAAAGAGACCAGCATATACATGAGCCTTCACCTCCACTGTGTGGTCTCAGAGATGCAGGTTCTCCTATCCTGTGTGACTAGTCACTGGATGTACAGAGATATACTGGATTCTCCTTCCCTATGACTTTACCTGTTTTCCAGCAGAAGTGATGTTTGTGCAGCCAGATGCATCACTCCATATCTCTCTCTCTCAGTCTCACTTTTTCTGTTTTTGTATGCTGTACCCAAGCTGGGCAGGATGCAGCTGTGTGGTCATCTTGCTTGATAAAGTGATGCCAAAAGAGTGCAGCTTTATGAGGTCAATGGATGACATGAGTTACTTTCTCGAATGAGGAAAGTTGGTTTTACATTTCTTAATCTATTTTTCTGCTTACTTTTTTAATGAAGAAGCAGAGGACAGAGATCAGGGAAGTATAGAAAGTGCCTACCGTAGTCTTCCGGCTTGAGGCAATGCACTGTCAAGGGAAGTCCACAGTGATGTTAGCAGGATAATTGTGTAAATAAATGTCTGCTCCGCAACAAAAAATGAGCTTAATTTTAGAATTGAACCCTCAAAAGGATGTATCTCATTTATCCAGATAATTATTGTAATTTCATGGAGATGGAGCAACATCCAACAAAATGGTCATTCAGATGCTTACCTTCTCTCTCACTCCTTATTATGATTGCTTATACACTGTTGTGTGCAACTGCATCAACATGGTCCTGATAATGTGAGTTTATATTTTATACTTATGCAGTTCATTAACTGCAAGAGCTGCAGTGAGCCCATCTCTAACATTGCAGATGACTGGGGGACTGTTCAGCACATTTGCAGCCTCTGAACCAAATCTTTGATCATGCTCATAACATTGTCTTCTTCATTGGCTTAAAAGGTACCTATAGCCTACAGTGGGAGCAGGCTGACTGGCAAAGGCAGGTTGAAGGAAGAAGAGAAGCTCAGATAAGGGTGGAAAAGCCATCCTTTGATGGATTGCAGAGGGTTTTTGCAAGCACCATGAAGCACTCGTAGGGTAGCAGCAATAGCTGGAAGGCAGCCCAGCAGACATCCCTAGGTATGTAATCCTATGAATCTCAAGAACTCATCATTTATCTCTTCTTCCATCCCTGCCACAGGTGACTTTCATAACACCCAGCAGATTAAACCTCCTGGATGGACCTGATATTCAGGAAACTCCACATAAACTTATCTTGTGTTAGTGGGACTCACTGTTATGCCTCAATGCCCAAAAGCTTTGCAACCTCACTCTTGCAATACATGGAAAACATGAAGTCTCTTCTAGACTGTTATAAAATGTCTTCTTTTCCCTAGTTAAATTGGCAGAACCAAGTTAGAAGAAAATTAGTTCTACCAAACGTCTAGTTTTTTTGGATAGTCTGCTATGGCAGACATGTTTACATCTCTGTGATGCTAAACCTCAGGGAATTGCATCTCATTTCAGGGCTGCTGAGTCTCTGCAAATCCCATGAGATTTTTAGCTTTGATTTTAAAAAACAGGGTGGTTTTCCCCTATGGTTGTGGAGAAAACCTTGAAAGATAGAAGCTAGAGTCCTCAAAGAAAAATAAATAGAAAGTATATTTAAGAAATAAAAGTGCATGATAAAATAATAAAAGTTCCAAATGCATATTTCATCTTGTACTTTTTTTAAAAAATAACTTCATTTTCATGACAAAAGGTAACAATTCATGATTTTGGATTTGCTCAGAAAAACAGTTCTTCCGGTCTCCATTAAGATGACCATGAGTTTCAGGCTAGTTTGTGCCGTTACACCAAAGCTGTATTCTTTTAAGAGGGGAATTATTCAATTACATCCAATTCAATTAAATAAGTATATATTATCAGTAACTCTGCTTTACAGGAGGAGAATGAGTACACAGAATCTGACTCTTCCAGAGCTGCTGAGAACGCCTGGCTCCTGGGTACCTTAAGGGAGGCTTAGCCACTCAGTAACTGCACCCACTTGGTCCAGTTTCAGACTTGGAGTGCTGTGTTTTAATCTCAGTTCATATGGGAGCCAGTGAGGCCAGTGACAACCTCTAATGTAACCACAGGTTCTTTGCAATTTTGTTCCTCCCTCTTCTAAAAGGTGAGAACAGTATGTGTCTCAGAGGGCTACTAGTTAACTTAAAGGTATTTGTAACCCTTTCTGAGATCATCTTCTTCTTATAGTTCAAGGGTCTGAGACACCTCAGAGTTGAGATCATTCCAGTGAAGTACAACCCAAATTTGAAGGAAACCAGTTACCTATTGATCTAAGATGTTTTCACCTGCTCTGTTTCAAAACCATTTATAAAACACTTCACTCTTAAACCAAGTTCAAGAGCACTCAGGCACCTGATCTGCAGCAAAAGAAGTGGAGAGTAGGTCCTGAAATACTCCTGAGCATCCAGGACACAAGTCTGGAACAACTCTGAGTGCAATGAGCCTGGCAGGCTGCAGCAATGTGTGGGTGAACCAGGGAGGCTGTATATCATATCTTGGCTTTATCTCACTAGAGCTCACTAGCACATAATGATTCTTCATGAGATGAGCAGGCTCCCTGCTGTTGAAAATCAAAACTAGCAAAGGAGAAGGTGGCCACAGACACAAACTAAACCTGAGCTTGGAGTCGGTTCTTGTGCTGACTCACTGCACATGGCACAAGATATCTTCCCCTTTCAGTGCAGCTCTCTGCCGTGGGCTCAGCTATAGCATAAAAGAGGAAAGTACGTGGGACCCCGGATACCTCACAGGCTCCAAATTCACCTTTCTACTCCAAAGAAGCGTAGACAATTCTAGTGCTGAAGAGAGGTTAAGTCCAGGGCTGCATCCCCACCGCAGATGTGAGAGAGGCTTTTGGCAGCAGAGGTTACTTCTCTTCTTACAGTACACTCTTGTGTCTCCTCTTTCTGGAGGCTTGTTTCAAATACAGCAGCACTTCACCTGCTTCAGCCTAAGAGTTTGGTTTTCTCCAGAATGAGTGTGCTCCTGATCTTCCTGTTTTGAAGGCCAATTACTGTCAATGCTGCCACTGGATGGTCTGCAGTCACTGATGTAAAACTATGAAATTTTTCCTCTATCACTGTCCATAAGGGTTCTGCTTGAATTTTAAACTAGACTTGACATTCCAAAACGCAGTAAACTACCTCCCTGGAAAGCAAGAATTCAGCTAAGTTTTCAATATTTAAGTTGCATCTTATATCAAAGACAATTTACTCCTTGTACTCTGAATGTTGTCCCACAGCTCCTCTGTTGGTAAGAAGCCCTCAGTGAAGAGATAGCAGTCAGTTGATGAGACTCTTCAGCATGGGGAAAAATAAAAATGTCTGGGATGGAGTGGAGGTACCACAGCGGTTATAAAACACTGAATGACGCAATGGGTGGTGACAGTATTATCAGAACTGCAACAATTACATTAGTGCAACTTCTTTAAATCAAATGAAAGGAACTGCTTTTTTTTGTGCAATGCTTAATTAAATTCTATAATTGTTGCTAAAGGATGTTGGGCAAGCTAGAGCTATAAATGTAGTTATAGCAGGACTAAATACAACCAAGGAGGATTGGTCCATACGAGTTATCAGAAAGGCTTTCTAATGCAAAATGTTTGGCATGAGGTACCATAGGAAAAATCATCCCATGGACACAAAGCTTGTCCTGTTCCTTGTAACCTTTCCTAAAGGGTTTGGACAGTGATCAATCCTGGCTACCGCTCCCAATCACTGCTGTCACTGTGCCGCTTGGTTTCAGCCCATGTTAGCATTTGTTTGGCTGGGGTCAGTACCAGGTCATGCTGGGGTTTTTTGCATGCCCGTAGTTTTTGTGGAGCCGCTGGTGTGATTTATTTTTTGTAATGTAAAATCATCTTTCTGAAAAATAAAATTGATTTGTCATTTTCCTCTACACTATCAGTAACATCCTGTGTGCCTGATACATAGCTTCTTCTCCTCCTCCTGTTTACAGTGGCACACCACCAAACCCCTGTTTGCTCAAACCACTAGCTTTCCCATCGACTGTCAAAGTGATGGTCAAGAGACTTCTATTGCAGCCACCACCAGTTATTCTGTAAGATTTACCTATTGCCTGAATGGAAACACTGGACAATATGCTGTACACTGTTCTGAGGGTTCAACTTTCTTCAAGCATTGCGGTACTGTTAGGGTGACTTCTGACTTTTATAATGAAAATAAATGGCTGGTTGGTATGGCTGTACCTTCAGGAAGTCTGTTGCTTTAAAGTAGGGCCAATGTTGTATTTTTTTTTTTATCTTTTCAAGCCTTCCGTTTCTCTCTCGCTCTTATTTTAGGTGTTCTCCAGTTCACCTTGATCCTGACACTGTGCCCCACTGCAGCCATGCAAAATCCCATGCCACTCCAGCCTTCTAAACATTTTTCACTTTTTTCCAAAGATTTTATTTTTATTCCATTTTATGATGACCTTCATGTAACTTCCATACAAAGTTTGGATGCACCCATCCCTAGCTCCCAGCCTCTATTTCAGTGTAACAGCAGAGAAGCAAAAGGGACCTCTTCATCATGAAACCCAGTCCTGCACTCAGACAAGAAAACATGTCATATAATCCTTGACTTAAGCTGATTTAGCTCAGTCTTAACATAAATTGGCTTTTGTGCCCATGCTTTCTTCTAGAAAGCTCACTGCTTTAGTGACAAGAAAGCCTCTGATTTTCAAAATTACTCCAGTGGTATTTTTCTGGTTCTCCATTGGCTCTAAAGTATTTCTGAAAGGAGCTACTCTTGCTTTGCTTTGTGATGCTAAACAAGTCAGGCTTCCCTTATCTCCTCTGGAAACATAGGCTGTGTAGCCCATTTACTGTCCTTATACCCTTCAAGTTTGTATGGAGCCCTCTCCTTAGGAGCTTGTCAGGCAGAGGCAAATTGATACAGGCGTCTGCTAGAATCATTATTAGATATTATTTTGAGTTGAAATTGATACAGGGATGTGAGCAGCTTCAAACGTAAGGGAGCTAAGACTCAGGCATATGATCTGTGCCTCGTCTCTTAATAATTAATAATTATTATTTATTATTGATTATAGCAGTTTGCTCAAAACAGTAATGAAAATGTGACTGCAGCTCTGAAAAGCTGATAGCTTGATTAGGCGCTATATTAAAATTTTATGACAGTTACTCAGATATATCATAATGTAATTTGTCGTCTAACGTATTGCTGATAACTGATGGGACCTATAGATAAATTATACATTCAACACACAGCCACAGTCCCTGATATTTTTCAGCTTCACAGGCTAACTGCTTTTCACACCTAGCTAACCTGAGGACAAAGAACTGGTGTGATGAGGGACAATTTCCCATTGTTTCTGTTGAGGCCAGAAGTGTTATTTTTGAAGTAACAGGTGTTAAATGCAGAGCTCAGAGAAGCCCCTGCTCTTACTCAGTGTGACATCCCTTGTGCATTTAAAGATCTTGTTAACCCTTTAAGCCATCATTTTGCACTAAAGCCTCATGATTAGCTCACCATCTACTGTGACTCCTCAACTTCTTTTCTTTTCCCCAGGGCATAATCTCTGCTCCCATAAGCACAAATGTTCTTTTTCCAAGTATGTAACTATTTGGCTTCACTGTAAATTAATTTTGTTTGCTTGTCTGTGCTCAGTTTATTGCATCTGCTGGAGGGAAGACCAGTCCTTTCTGTTATTTAACAATCCTCCCATTTTTGCTTTATGTGCAAACTTTATCAGCAGTATTATATTTCCTTCCAGTTCACTGATAAAAGTTAAATAATATGAAGAGACATGGCAACACACTAAAAATAAGTTTCCTTAGTGAAGATTCCCTAGGTATGCTTATGTTTGAGATTGGTCAGTTAACTGGTTTTATCATCTACCATTTTAGTGATGACTCAGCAGAAATATAATCTATAATAATTGAAATTTCCTGTATATATATACACATATATTTCATATATTGGATTGGCATTTATGTGTTTATCAACCAAATCTGTGACATGACCAAAAAGGTACTGAGTTGCTTTGGGAAAAATCTGTTTTTCTTATTTTCTTATTGATATTGATTGTATGTCTCTGCTTCCATTTGCTTAATAATGAAGTCCCATATCTGCTTTTTTGCTATATCTACTAGAACTGATATTAAGTTGACAGAATCATGGTTAATTTTGTAATCCTTTTAATGCCTTTTACATTCATGTACATAGCTATGTTCTTTTTTCTTCCTGCTTCTCTTATTAAACACACTTTCAAATGCCAAAAAATGTATGTCAAAAGATAGTTGCCGTTGGCATAAACCAGCGTATTGACTTCTTTTCAGTTTGTGACAAGATTACAAAAGTGTTTTTCTGTAATCAGACACAAAAATGTGAGCCGAGTCTCCAGAACAGACAGAGAGATATGTATTTGTATACTGAGTCCATCTATTTCCAGGGAGCCTTCAGTGATGAGAGGATTAATTCCCTTCACTTCTCTTCATCTTGTGGGTATGGTCACTGCTGCTGTGCTTTCACACTGATGCTTCTCCACCTTGACATACTCTTCTTTCTTCATTAATTTTAGGTGACTGCTGCTCTTGTCTTTGTTCTTGGCATCCTTTGTTGCTATTTATGGAGTAGGAAGGTCAATTTGCTCTCTTGAGATTTACTTTGTTAATCCTGGTAAGACCCCATTTGTTTACCTAAGAAAATGGTTGGGATGTCATTATTTTTCTCATCAACCCATAGAGAGGTTTTCCTTTCACATGTAAATGTCTCAGACACCTGATAAGACTGGAGCTAGAGATGGGTAGGAAACAATTTCCTCTTGCTGCAAAATTATTTCAGATTTCAAAAGCTCTCCTATCATGTCCTGGGACAAACATAAGACTTTTCTGGGTATTTTATGAACACACACAGGAGAGCTGGAGGTGGTTCAGCATATGGGACATGCATTCAGCCTCTGCAGCCCCCATCCAGGATGGGAATTTGTTCCATCCCCTGCAATGCCTACATGGCAGCTCTGTGGAGAAGGAGCAGGAGACATGTATAGGTAAAGAAACCTAAGTTTAGGTATCTGGCCATAGGTTATAAAAGCACATTGGATGTCTGAGCTTCTTCAGCTGATGAGTATCAATGGAGCCAGTTCAACTCGGTCTGAAGTAGGTGCCTGATGCCAAGTCAGCTGAACTGTGTTGATCAGGTGCTTGGTACAGTCACCTACATATTGAGCTTTGAAACACCATATGTTGTCTACCTGGCTGCCCAGCTTTACCAGGTTGCACATCTCTCTTACCTCCTGTGTCATGTCTACTTGCCCTTTGTAAACCTTGCATTAAATAAACAGCCCCAAGTAGCATTGGGCTAGGACTTTGACCAGAATCCATTACCTCCCAAGTCAAGTAAAGAACCCATTTCTTTCTCTGGTTGGTAGATATGTCATTTATACAACATGGAACAGCCTGGACAGCTGAGGAGAATTTGTTGGAGAGTAACAGAAAAAGGATCAGAGTGAGCAACTCCTGTATCCCAAAAGCTGTTGAATACTGCCAGAGGCATTGCTGATGTTTTGATAAGAACTTCATGACAAAATTGGTATTAAAACTAGAATATAAAACTAGAATGTTCTTAACACACTTGGAGCACAGTTCATGCTCAGAGCAGTGCTGAGAGTTTTGTTTCCTTTCAGCCACTTACCTGTTTTCATGGCACATGAGGTTGATGAGCTGGGCTTACATTTATCCACCTGCCTGGACTGCAGCTCTCCCTTTGGGGGAATCGCTGAGCCATGTCCCCTCCTGACTGTCGCCCCTGCAGCTGGCCTGGAAGCCGGGAGGTCTGAACTCTCCGGCAGAGGTTTCCCGTCGGGCAGGCAGCACTTAACCTCTCCAAGGAAAGAGCACGTACAGCCAGTGGAAGATAAATGAGGTGAGTCTGCTGCGGCACACAGGCATGCTGCCAAGGGGCTAAGGAAGGCTCCCTTGGAAAGGCGGCGTTGGACTGCTCACCCCCGTGGCACTTACAGCTTCATGGCTGGCACCTTTGCGGAGACTAGAATGGCTCATTTGAAGCCTCTCTCTGTTTTCTGTCTCCACTTTACTACTTAAGATGGAGTTTTGGAGATAAGTCTGTACTGCCAAAATCCCACTTTATGTATGATCATCCTTAGAACTGATGGCTTTTTTGTCCT
Organism: Strix uralensis; assembly: GCF_047716275.1. Classification (NCBI taxonomy): domain Eukaryota; kingdom Metazoa; phylum Chordata; class Aves; order Strigiformes; family Strigidae; genus Strix; species Strix uralensis. Next base: position 37,482,129 of record NC_133974.1, on the reverse strand, counting down.
GGCTTAATTCCACTATGAAATGAACAAAACCACTTCTCCTGACATCACTTCTTACCCAAGCCTCTTTTTTTTAATGGGCAAGGAGTGAATGCAAACCCTTTGCTTGGATTGACGGGGTGTTCAAGTGATCTCAGATTTTCTCTGTGGCAATGTCCTAACTTAGCTGTTGTGATTCTCTATTAATTAATCAATGTTTTCTGCATGATTCCTCAAGCTCAGCATGACTCTTCATCCCCTGTTGAAACTACTGTGCTTTTGAGGTTCCTTAATCCAAAATGGCCTTGTTGCTGCAGTTAGGATACACCCTTTTTCTTTTTTTTCTTTCTTTTTTTTTTTCCCCTCCCTTCCTTGCTGTCTGGAATGACAAGCTTTGGATAAAAATATCTAGGAAATTATCAGCCCAAATATATATTGCTATTATATATCCACCTACCCCAGTGCAAGTACTTTCAGTATTACTACTTGGCTACAGTTCTCTGTTAACCATCAGGACAGCTTTGTTTTCCTCTTTTTGAGGGTTGAATAAATTTATCATCTTCCTACATCTATACCCTAGCAAATCTGGAGTTTCCACTTTCAGAAATACTTCTGAGAGGTCTCAGCTCAGAAAACTGCTTAATTTCTGATTCTCTTAACAGGGAACCTTTACAGATTTCCACATCTTTTCTGAGGTCCTTCATTCAGGTTCTTCTTCAATATTGGGGCTTGGAAGATTATGTGCACTCCCTGTCACCCAGTGTTCAGAGCAATTGACATCCTATGGAAATAAGAAATTTAGGAGTTGTTGGTGAGTGTTTCTAACAGAAATATGAGCATCCTTTTGTGTACGTACAGTGCTTGTTAAAATTACTCCAGGGAGGTATTCTCTTTTGGGTTGTGGGTGGCTGACAGCAAGCTACTAGTGGTTTTGGCAACTTTTTTCTGCACACCTTTTTTTTCCTCTCATTTAAGAAGTATGCTCTCTATATATAGCCTAAGGGCATAGCCTCTGTGCTGAAATGAGTTGTATTTTTTGCCATTGTTTTGTTCTTCCCTAACCCCATTCCATATATGCTTTGTCCTAAGGGCAATTACCATCTGGAATGTGCTCTGCTGGCAGAACCGGTTCATAAGGACAAGGACAAACCAGCACCCATCCTGATCCACTGGTAAAAGGGAGAGTCATATACTAAGGTCAGGCACATATACCTGCAAGCTGGTTTACCAGCTGCAGCACCCAGATGAGACAGGTCTTATTGCATAACAAACACTTCCTTCTCCAGAGAGAGACCTTCTTTTTCTCCCTTAGCTTCCAGACTTCTTCCTTCCTGCTTCTCCTTCTATTTCTCAAAAACCTTAACATCATTTTCAAGCCATCCTCCTCACCCAATTCTTTTTCTGGGATGCTCCAACAAAGCTTCACTCTCTCTTCTTCTGTCTCCGTGTGTAGCTAGCTGCTGGCAGATCCAGTAGACAGCAAATACCTCTATGCAGGTGACAGATCTGGTTTAACTTTCTTCTGGACCTCTCTCCTCTGTTCAATCCAGACCTATTTTGCTGACATGTCTTGAATAACTATCAGGTCCCAGAATGACTAACACAGATCTCAGCCAAGTCTTCTCCTGGCCTCTTTTCTTTGTGGGAGGAAGATTGTGTTGGTCGTCCCATGCTGCCAGCAATCAAGGCCCTAGAACTGGAGATATGCCTCAAGTCACGTCTCTCATCTTCGGACTCTTCCTGTAGCTTGCATAAATATAGATATAGACATGTCAAACATCATATGTATCAAATGTATTAATTTGTAGCTTAGCTCTTCTAGGAGATGCAGTTTCACTATCCTCCACTTACTCAGACCTGCTTCCCAGGCTTACACCCAACCCTGCAACATCCTTTTTTCTGGCCTCAAATTAGCTATGCCCTAGCAATACTACTTGGAGGGTGACTTTTGCATTAATCTTGCCTCTTAGCATCCACTTCAGACCACGGAGAGCCAATAGTGTCCTTTTGTTCCAAGAAAGCCACCTGAGTGAGTGGAAGGGCTCTCAGACTCTCCACAGCGCAGCCGGGAGAGAAGTCACAAACAGTGCCAAATGCGACTACCCTTTCTTCCTGAGGCTGTTACAGACAACAAGATATCTCATTGTTCTCTTACCACTTACAAAACGTCTTCTGTGCAAGGAACTGGCATGGACCAGGCAGGGCTGGGAGATGCTCATTGCTCTTCAGGATGGGGGAGGCTGTGGGAGGCCAGGCAGAGGAGCACCAGCGGATTGACACTGCTGTGAGTAACAGGATTGCCTCAGCCTGAGGATTTCCTTTGGGGTCAGCTGAGTGAGGATGGCTGCTCGGACAGCACTGATTCCTAACAGATGTTGCGAGGGCAGTCTGAACACTTATCAGGCAACCCAACTGACTTGTCAGATAACATTGCCCAGATTTTGGAAAGGCGAAAATTCAAATTCAGGCTCCTAAGCCAAGCAATGCCACTAATGACCTCAGATCTATAACAATTAAGGGAGTAATGGCCTTTTTGTTCTGGCTTTGTGCATCATGCAATGAGGTCTTGATCCATGGCTACAACTCCTAAGCAAGAAAGTAACACAAATAATTAATAATAATAATGACTTGGGTTTCATTATGTATCTTGCACTGCATAAAATCCCCTGTGAGCAGTTACTGCCTGTGAGAATATTTAATGTCTTGCTGCAATTTGAAAATGTAGTGCAAATGACAGTGTAATAAACCAAAGAACTTCATCAACTTCTAATTGAAATTAATGAGAACTGAACTACTGCATTGTGCATAAAAGAGGCTTCTTCCCCAGCCTTAAAAGCAGTTGGCTCCAGGGGTGGCATGGCTCAGTTTGAATTATCTTCTTTTTCTACCTCAAACACAGTTTTTATTGAAAAAAAACTAGTCTTATTTCAGACAGCCAGAAAATATCTCATGGAGTAAAAAGCTAGACTTTTCTCTCGATTCCTGCAGAAGTATTTTCCATATATATGTATCAGATCTGTAAGAAATGATGGCCATCTCTGTTTTGGGGGACTCGGAGCTGAAAATACATTCCTTACCTACAAGACCCTTTTCTACAATACTACTTCAGAAATTTATGCATACACCAAATCTTAACAAAAAAAGACTCTGTTATTGCAATGTCATTTTATACCTCTGTAACAGAGGTCTGAAGGTTACAAACGTCATCAGGCAAAAGCACAGTGCACTGAGGCATGCCAGTGTGTTTGTCAAAATGGCTGTGGAAGCCTTTTTCCCATCCCCTGGCAGCAGAAGTGAATAACAGAGATGGTTGGTCCTGGTCATTGCATTTTATTGCCATGCTATAACACAGGCAAATATGATTCTCCGTGCTAACATTTGGCATCATTATGATTTCACCAACCCCTAACGATTGCAGTGGGGCACAGCTCAAGCCACTCAGCTCCAGGTAACTGAAGTATTCCTTGTCTTCAAAGTCACATGTAATATTTACTTTTCTAACACCTTTTTGCTATAAAACCTGCTAAACCAAGAATTCATCTTTTTTTTTGTTTTTTCTTTACTAGTTTGCACAGCTTTGCAGAGCTTTAAGATTGCCTAACTTGCTGTAAGCTTTAGCACAGCCATTTAGATCATTCCACATTACTATACTGCAGCTGTTTGCATTACATCTTGTGGGTCACTTGTGAAGAGGAGAGTTGTTATGATGTATTGTACTTGCTGACAGCAGGCACAAATCAGGAGAATTGTACTTGGAGGCATATCATTAAATTTCAACAAACAGGTTTACTGGAGAAGTCATTCTTCCTATGAGATCACTAAAGCTGCCATTGTCCATAAACTATTTAAAAGACTACTTAAGGTCTTCAGCTGATAAGGTTTAATACTGTGTTTTCTTGTTCCTTTGTTTCTTATTCTCCTACTTAATAGTTATTTTTTTCTCAGTGCCAGAAAAATTTCTGCTCATGGACACCTGCTTTCAGGATTGTTGGAGAAACAGGGTATTTAAATACTAGCTCTGTCTAATACCTACAGAGAGACCTAAAGGTCTCTCAGTTTTTTGATGGCTGCAACATAAATGGATGGTTAGCTTGTGACAAAACCATGCCACACGATCCTCTAAGAAGCTGAGTTCAAATGAGTGTCAGTCTTTACCTCAGATACTGTTGTTTTATTTCTTGTCATACCAGTTATGTACACTGCTTCTAAAAATAATTCTTTTTCATGCACCATCAGCCTGCACTCCAGGTCTAATTCAAAGATCGTGAAGTCAATGGAGATTATTCTAAGCAAAAATAAAAAAGATTCTCTAGAAATAGGATAGAACTTGTGATATTTTGTTCTATTTTACTTTATCTAAATGCAAAGACACAAAAAATACTTCTGTCTTCTGAACATAGGATTAGTCTTCACCTTCCAGAGACTTAGAAAGCAGTGCCCAGAGTCTGCATACTCTTCTCCAAAATGTTTACCCTCTTGGAACTAGAAACACTTTGTCAAAATCCTGTCTTTCACAATGCAATTGACTACTTGGTGGAGAAGGATGCTTTCTGCAGCAGTATTATGCTCTAACAAGGCATGAACCAATTTACATTGTAATCATAGGGGAGCCAGTACTATCAATCGGTGAGAGTGCTTTTACTTTACCTGAACTCACAGTCACTGGACTGATCCCAGCAGATTCGCCTTTACGGCAACACTTGCTTTTACCATGACATCCCTCCATAAAAATAAATAAATTCTTTCAAAACTGTGCTAAATTCATTATCAATTAATCTTCTTTCACTATATGAAATTCTAAATAAAATAGACAGGTTTATTTTAAGCTTTTAACAGACTGTTATAGTTAATCGTATATATCAGGCAAGAGGCTCGGTTGCTAAGAAAATCTTTGGCATGTTTCCATGGGATTTGTGTGTTATTGACAGAAAAAGTACCAAATGATAGGAAGTGCATCTGTTAATTTGAATAGTGAAACAAAAAAAAATAACAGAACAATTTTCTGCCCAACTTTTGAATTAATGCAAGCCTAGGCCAAAAATAACATACTTCCCATCAATTTACAGAGTAGATATTTGGCTTTAAAGACCTGATTAAGATTTTTTTAAAAATTAAATCCTCATTTCTGTGTGGATAGAACATATGGACCTCTGGTTGTCAGTGGTTGCCTTTACACTGCTGCACAGAAATTCCTAGGATGAGCTCAAAGCTAAAATAAATCAGTTATTTGCAGAAATACCCAGTGTGCTTGTTACTTCCAGAAGAAATCTCAGTTGTGTTTACATTTTATGTTCTCCAGTGTGCAGTTGGCTGCCATGTGATCAGGCAGAGCTTTCTCCATAGTTTTTCCAGCTGTCCCAGTTGCCATGGTCCAGAAGAGGGAGAGACAAGATGGCCTGAGATGGGAAGAGAAGACAGAGTGGGACCTCCCTTAAAAAGCCCTGATACTGCTTGCCTCAGGGACAGACACAGCAGTAGTCATCTAAGGTTTTAGCTGAATTAAGTCTGCCTAGAGGAACAGATGCCTAGAACATGGGTCATAATCTGGTGCTCAAAATGCTGCCAGGGAAGTTCTGCCAGGTACAAGGTGGATGCAGCCAGTGGCAGAGACAGCCAGGATCCCAGCATGGACATACAGCCCTCCACAGGCCAAGGTTTAAAGAATGGCTGACCGTGAAAACTGTATTTAGCCACTTTGAAACTTTTATTTTTTGTATTTAAATATAGACTGGAGTCACCTGGCAATCAAGAATCAAGCAATGGGATTAGATCCTATTGATATGTTCTCAGAAACTGTAATTTTAGTTGCTCTGTATTTAGACCCTTGGCTATGCTCCGTAATCAGTACATGACCCCATAACTTATGATTTTGGAAAAGGAATGAGTCCCACAGGTCTACAGGCCAAATAAAACAGTGGATATGTTGTGGGAAGATATATTATTTAGCAGGATAGGAGAGTTCAATAAAGTAGCATAGTGGCCAAGGAGCTATTCAGAGAATAAAGTTTCCAGGCACACTGAGAACATTGACCTACTGTGCCAGTTTCAGAAAATCCTGTGGAAAATGAATTATTCTGTGAGATAATTTTATTTTGACTTCTTTTATTCATAATGGGTTTAAGTATCATTTTTTATGTCTGGACAAGGAAAATCAACCCTACAGCTGAAGCCTACAGCCATATATGGCACATAGGTTGCTCAGTAATTGCCTCCTATGGTGTTTATTTTCCTGGTGAGAGAAATCTTGATTTTGGGTTCTCTCTCTTTTAAATTATTCTTTCTTATTTCAATTTAAACACAGAAGGATTTTATAGGCTGAAGAATGGATTCCTGCCTCTGATTACTGTTCAGCTAATTAAGCAGCAAAACATTACTGGACAATGAGGGAATCCTATTGGAGGTAAGAAAATTGAGAATATAAGACTCTGTTATAATTCAATGATAGCACTGGAGAGAATTATTCATTTGCTGTGGGAGATAAGCAGTCAGGTTTTTTTCTGTTTTTTTCTGCTTCTATTATTTTACCCACTCTGTGACTTCAAGCAAGTCCTCCTAACTTCTTGGTCCCTCAGTATTCCCTTTCTGCAAAACAACAAATCAAACTGCCTTGCTGGAATGCTGGAGGAATGGGTGTAGTGCCTTATAAATACATAACGAGCTCTATTTTTTGCAAGGAGGCAGAATGGACTAATATATATATATTTAACATTTGCCAGTATTCTTGGTATTTCTTCAAGACATGGCAATAACAGAATAAACTTAAGAGCTACCATGACATATGTCATTGAGTGTCAGAGGTTTGTATCAAATATTTGATTCAAGGTTCTCTATGAGTCTGCTTTTAAAGCAGCACTGAGGCAAGGCACTGCATATCCCTAGAAAGAAATCAGATATACATTTTTAAAACATCTTCATTTACTTATGAGAAGAATACCTATCTGCAATACTTCATGTATAAATTTTTTTGCGCCTGCATAACATATGCACAGAGCATATGTTTTAATTTTAGTTCAGTACAATATTTCAAATTTAAACAAATTAGCCCAAGGCATAAAGTAGTATCAACCATTTTTTTCTGTTTTTTAGTAACATGCCAGATTGTAGAGAAGCATTACTAATGAAAAGGGCAATCATATACCTGAGCGTATTTTATTTACTCCTCATTAAGGACACAATATACCTGTCTTTTTATTTAGAATTTCATATAGTGAAAGAAAATTCATTGGTAATGCTCTTATCTTGTTATTTCTTCACAGATTTTGGTAATCATTGTTTTAAGGGCTTTTTCAGTTGAAGGTGGCATTCAGGCTTTATTATTCAGGGCTATTCTCCTTAAACTTGTCCAGTTTCCATGCTCTGTAAGCAGAGAACATGGACACCATGGTCTCTGAACTACTTCTAAGATAACTGCTAAAGTTAATTAGAAAAAGCAAGTCAGAAGGCTTAAATTTACATTTTTAATCCTGTGAAATGGTATTTATTATGTATATTGAACATGTACTCCAGAAAACCCTCTTCCTCCCATGTAAGGCTTAGCTTAACATGGGATGCTATTTCTCCAGTTATAAAAATTCTATGGCAATGTAACCACCACAGGTGATTGCATCACTAGTTATATAAGATTTTATGATGAAGCCCCTTCAACTTAATTCAGAAGTCAGAAGTCTCCTCCTGAAAATCCTCTCACTGAAGGGAAATTCAGTAGTTAATACTATTGCATGTTATTGAATACTTGGCTATTGCAAACAATTGTGTAAGTCATTTGAACAGAAATAATGAACAGACTGGGGTTTTTTATTCTGTGCAGCAAAATGGCCATTGCTAGAAGCATGTTAAAGACAAGCCCAGGTTTAATGTCCATGTGAAGCAATACCTTTAAGTCTCCTACCAAAATTTATTTAGAAGTTCTTTCCTCTGTCCACAAGGACTCTTTCACCACTGGCAGGGCTGCCTACAGGGTGCTCATGCCTTAAATCCTCTATCTATGATCTGACCTGCTCATACACACTCTCCTCAGTTTGTCTTAAGCCCAATTATTTGGGATGGCTTGAGCAGAATTAATTTAGGTCTTTGCCAACTTGACTCTTGTTGCCAGGAATGGCTTAGCTGGGAGGCTGAGGAGGATGGAAACCTCTGGTGCAAACAGATAGTGAAAGGGAGAGAAAGGGAGGTGTGTCTGTATTAAGGGGACATGCAAAGTGGAGCGAGGGTAGGAGAAGTGAGCTAGAGAGTGAAACCTCTCCAGTTGGCTCAGCTGGAACTGGAGACACATGTGTCCACGGTGAGTAGCTCAGAAAGGGATCCAAAGGATGAACTTAGTGGAACTTGCTTTCAGGCACTTCTCTAAAGTTGTCACATTCAGTGCAGCACTAGGTAGCACTAACACACAAGAGATGATGGGTACAGCACGTGTGGCTGTAATCCTACCATGCCTCACGCAGAGATGCACGCACCCACAGCTCCCCCTCTGCAGGCAGACTCCTACACCCCTTTCACTCAGAGAACATCTCTCTCTCTCCCTGTTTCTCACCCAAAGAGGAGAAGGCCGTGGAACTCACCTTTTACAATCGTCTAACAGTGAGAAACCTAAACCAAGCAGTGGTTCCAGATCTGTCTCCAGTTTGAGAGAATTTAAACTCCAATCACTTCTCTCAGGCGCTTCCAGCCCTGGATGAATAAAGAGATATTTGTACTTGATGTACCATTTTCTGGAAATCTTCTATTTCTTTCTCTATAGCAGCACCTGAGTACCCTCCTGAGGGGTTTATGTTTCGATAGTGAGCACAGTAGGGAGCCCAGTCTTGCCAGCATGCCTTCAGTACGTGCTGACAACGCCTGCCAGACAAACCCCCCCTCAGGGACAAACACTGCCTCTTCCCTGGACAGTCTTATAGTTGGTCAGACACCAAACTGCTCAGCCTTGTTTGAAGTAGGGCCGCTCTCAAAATAAACAGGAGTGTGTCTAGGCATATAAGGAACTGAAAAGCGTAAGAGGATTGAAGCACTCCCAGGATTAGACAGAACAGATTTAGGTCCCAAATTCTGTATGAATATTGTAATTTCCTTTTTTCTTTTTGAGATCTCGTCCTAAAAGTCTTGCCTGGCATCACATAAAGATGCTGCAGTGGACCAAAGAACTGGAATTCTGTGTTCAGCTCTCAGACTACTTGACAACTTAATTTGTGTTTCAGAACAACTTCAAGTCCTCATTTTTTTATTGAGAGATGCATCAGTACAGCAAAATAAACTGTTCATGTGGGCTTCCACAGACCTATTCTTGATTTATGATGCTATACTAGAAGCTGAGTCAAGCTAATATTGTTCATCAGGTATCAAGGGAACAAATTTTAAGGGCTCTGTTGAAGTGCTTTTCTATTTTGAAATTTATCTGAAAACCAACAGAGTCTACTTCTACTTATTCCAGTGCAGATCAGAAGATAGTCCACTGCAACTATGGTAGATCAAAAGTAGCCTGTGTTTTAAACAGTCATTTCTTAACATGGTAGTCACTTTCTCATTTCTCTTTGTTTGTGAGTTATAATTAGTCTTAAAAAGAAAAAAGGTAGAAAATTTAAATGAACTATAAGTCTATAAAAATATAAAATGAAGTATCCAAAACCAGGCACTTGACAATCACGTTTATTACTGCACACTGACTGAACAAGATACTGCATTAGATAGAGAATGACGATTGACATCAAACAGGCACTCTACAGAAAGCACAACAATACGTATTAGAGAGGAAAGGCATTTGGGGGGCATTTGATTAATGTGCTTTTAATTGGACTTTCCTGCCTCATTGGTTTTATTCTCTCAATTTAGCTCAAGCTGCTCAAATACATAAATAGCCAAAGCACCTACTATAATTAACAAAATACACTGTTTGCAAATTACCGGATTTGTCAGACTGTGTATAAACAAATAGTATATTATGCAAATGTTGCTGAATTTCTACAAAAATTTAAACAGGCAAAGAAAGTCCAATATTAACTAGAAAAAAAAAAGCCCAAACCAACACCCTCCTCTTTGAAAGCTCTTTGGGACACTTGATCTTTGTGGTTTATTTTCAACTGCAATTTTAACTTTAGTTATATATTTCATTAAAAATTTGTAGGGTGCTCTGCCAATGCTATTCAAGCTGGAATTTGAGTGTACTAAGTTATGGCCCCCATGTGATGCTGTCTGGTCATATAAAGAATGTGTGAGGCCATATTTGTATCACAAAATTCAAGCAACAAAACTGAAAAGCAAACGTATATTGAATGAAGAATGCCTACAGCAAAGAAACCCAACAGAAAATGTTATCTTCTATTGCTATTTATAACTTTGAAAAGATTCTAGGCTTTTTAAGAATCCTATAGTATGTGCTATAAATCTAGGATGTAATTCATAAAGAATATCTAAAGTGCCCAATTGCTGATAAAACAGATTAAACATTTAACAACTGAGAAAACCATATAGGTAATTTGGATTTCATACTTACATTCTCAGCAAATGTGAATGACATCTGGGCAATAAAGCACATGGACAGAAATTCCATAGTCAGAGTATAAGTTGAGTGAACAATTTGTTGCATGAATATTTGGAAGAAAAAGAACAGACTGAAAAATGCACATCTTTCATGTTTGTTTGAATGCTCATGTAGTTGCACAGGATTTTCAAATCAGTTATAATATTTAATATCTTTTTAGAGATTTTGTACTTTAAATACTCTTCAGTTACCATATTAAAATCCCCAAAGAGCTCTGCTTCCTCAGTAAACCCTCTTTAATTTGCATTTTATACTATGTACATTTCTACCCTGTGAGCACCTCCTACTGTTGAACATCTACATATACAGTGTGCTGGAGAAACTACCAAGTTGATGGTTCTTTCCAAATCTAGATAGAAAAATACACAGCTTTTCATTTAAAGCAAACATGTAAAATTAGAGACAAATTCCAGAAGCCACCTGTATATTATATGAGCCATGAGGGAAAGATGTGATTCTTTTCCTCCCACAAATTAAGTAAACATTATTCAGGAGGAATCAAACATTGGATTTATTACATATTTACTACTCTCCACCCCTTCTTCACTACATTTTGCTGCAGAAAAGTGTCAAATGATTATTTGCTTTTTCTTTGTAGTTCTTTTCCATGTCACCTCACAAATTCAGTCAAATAGGCTTAAATAGTTATTAAAATTAATATAGTTTCCCTCAATAAGCACTCGCAAATCATTTTACAAACATTATTGGGGTCCTTGCATTTTCTTTACTTCACAGTTACAGAAAGCTAATAGTATCTAAGATGTTACCATTTCCTCATTGGGAAGGAGGATTTTTGAGCTGATACTTGGTTTGTGATGCTGATATTTCTGGGGAATACCCAGGGGAATACCAAGACTGACCAGGCACTGGGTGCTCATTATTGCACCAAAGCAAAAGGTTCTGTAACATACGTGCTTAGCTAAAGAATTAATTGTATAGGGGAAGGAATTCAAATTTAATCTCCCCAGCTATCTTGCTGGGGAAGACAGTGGTTAAGCAAAATAAATGTCCATTAGGAGGTAATAGCTGGAGTATGCTCCACCACCACTGTTTCTGCACTGATTATGTAAAACAACTGTCAGTCAGGAAAATCCTTTGGGAAGACTGCTCTTCCTTCTTTCCAAATTAATTACATTAAATGTGGTGAATTACATTAAGGAATGGGAGCATGGTGGAACAATTGTAGAAGTTTACTTCCATGCTACCAAAAAGTTTCAATCAGCTTTTTTCATGAAGGTACCCAGTGTAACTGAACTTCCCATACTATTTTCTTCTCCAGGTGGAATAAATATGGAAAAGACTTGGAGTCTTTATTTTAAATGCATGCAGTGTTGCTTTATTTCAAAGAAAAAATCCTCACCTGCTTCCTTCTCATGAGATATGAAATGATACATACTCCTGAACGATTGCCTGTAATATGCTTTCAATACACATATCAGCATTGACATTCTTCGTATTTATAGCTATAACCTCTTAGACTCACAGTCTTTCAATAGCATTGCCTCCATACATCTAGGACAATGGTCCAACATCTTTTAAGCTGATCACATGACAACAAACTTACAACTATTTATGAAATATTTAAAAATCTAAATGTTGCTGCATGGCCTGTTATCTCTACATCTAGCTATCATCTCCTTTAGAAAAAAAAAAAAAAAGGAAAAAAAAACCAACCAAAAAAAAAAAGCTTTACTTCAGTATTCTCTGTCCTCTTCAGTTCCATGTCTTATGTTCAAGGAAGATGGTAAAGGCTAGTTTTACTTGTGCCTACAAAATTTTCCAAACAGATTCTGAAGGCCTTCTGAAGAACACATCATTCTGCTTGCTGAGATTTGAGGGGTTTTTCAGTGTATGTGTTTGCTTTGAATTCAGATTGCCATAGTTATTTCCTATTACCAATAATTACTTTTATCACTAGGCCCTCCCATTAATTTACTCGCTGCTTCACTTTGTGGCACAAATAGTTCAATATGCTGAATAACTCTGATTGTAAATAGTAAATAAAAGTTAGCTATTACTTTTCTGATCCTTGAATAGCAGGAGGCTGGATCTAAAGACATCATTGAAATGTATGTCACTGTAGTTATTTGACATTTATCAATATCATTGTAGCATAGTCTCCACGTGGAGCCTGAATTAACTCAGTCAAGTTTGAGACCAAAATGAGTAGAATTTCACAGTATTTATCATTGTGTGTATGTTAAGGTTTGCCATTTTACCAGTCAGTCATTCCAATCTATGGATGTCCTAAAATTATGGCATTAATCTGATGTTATGAATTTTTCTTCTGAAGTTAATGAATATTCAGGAGAAAGAAATGGAATTAAATATTTCAAATATCCTCTCAGTACATTAGGAACTGTCTGAAATCAGACTATTCCTGTGAAAAGAGTTTTAAAAGTGTTCTAACACTAACAGTTTTCTCAAAAACCCTGAGCAAGCTCTATAAATATTCCCTCATGAGAGATCTCCAGTTTCTTTACACATAGATCCCACTCTGCAAGCACAGGCAAGTATTACTACTGTGTGCAGTGTAATTATTCAATGTTTATAAAAATCAGAAATAATGGAGTGGATGAAAATCCACTTCCAGGATTTGAGACAGGATTTCACTCAAAGTGCAAGATAGATGTTTATTATATGGTCTATGCATCTGCAATATACCTGAGGAAAAGCAATACTCTAACCATAGAGCTAATTTATGTAATCAGAAATATTTAAAGAAAATTGCTGTTCAGTTAGTGGATTGTAATAACTATACCCAACTGTTCAAATTGCTTATGATGCACAAAAACCAAACTCACAAAGCATCTGTGATGAGAGATCAATCATTTCCTGGTATTTAACCAAGATGTAGCCAATTAGAACAATAAACAGGATCACACAGATTTTCACATTGTATCAGCAATTCATCTTTTATGATACATAGCTTTGATTATAAACAACATTTGTTTTGCCAAATTCTGTCTACACGTTTTCTCGGCTTCTCAATTCAAAACTCATTTAATGCATTTCTAAAAATGTCCTAATTTACCTGTTTCTGCTGCTGAACTCACTCAAGCCCATGATAATAATTTGCAGCGTATTAGCTTCTTCAACACATTATCTTTGCCCTTCATGTCATATGGTGGGTGCTTGTGGTTCAAAGCATATTAATTTCAATATTGTAAGATCTTTTGGTCTGAAGGATCGTAGACAGCTCCAGGGAACACAGACAACCATTTCAAACCATTTTAACAAGTATTGTCATTTTATCTTGACTAGAAAGAAAGCTTAATCAACTTCAGTGCCAGATAGTCTGATCACCATTCACACTCAAAAGGATTTGTGATCTCTAAGTGTGTCTAAAATTCCAGTTAGCAGGCAGGATTCATTTTATTCAATTTTAGCTCTCTAAAAGTAAGGGGCTTAGTCTAAGACAGTTTCTAGATTTCACCTTCTCTCAGTGAAGATAGACGGGCTCCTCCAGAACATGTTTGTTATGGTTTAACGCCAGCCGGCAACTAAACACCACCCAGCTGCTCGCTCACTCCTCCCCAGTGGGATGGGGGAGAGAATCAGAAGGGTGAAATTGAGAAAACTCATGGGTTGAGATAAAGACACAGATAAAAGTTTAGGTAAAGCAAAAGCCGTGCATGCAAACAAAGCAAAACAAGGAATTCATTCACCACTTCCCATCAGCAGGCAGGTGTTCCAGGAAAGCAGGGCTCCAGCACGTGTAACAGTTACTTGGGAAGACAAATGGCATCACTCCAAACATCCCCACCTTCCTTCTTTTTCCCCAACTTTTACACTGCTGAGCATGACATCATCTGGTATGGAATACCCCTTTGGTCAGTTGGGGTCAGCTGTCCCGGCTGTGTCCCCTCCCAACTTCTTGTGCACCCCCAGCCCACTCACTGGTGGGTTGGTGTGAGAAGCAGAAAGGGCCTTGACTCTGTGTAAGCACTGTTCAGCAACAATGAAAACATCTCTGTATTATCAAGACTGTTTTCAGCATAAATCCAAAACACAGCCCCATACTAGCTACTGTGAAGAAAATTAACTCTATCCCAGCCAAAACCAGCACAGTGTTTCATCCTGTCTGTCCTAGAAACTTGTGCTGTGTTCCTCCAGAAAGAGTCCAGAGCTGATGAGGCTGCTAAGGGTAAAAGAGATATACACCACAGAGAGTGAGCAGATGAAAGCACATTATAGAAAAGCTGTTTCTGCAGAAGAAAAATCAAGAAATCAAGGCTGCCCTTTGCCTTAGTCTTTTTGTTACTTATTGCTTCCACACCTTCTTGTGTGATCTTCAAACATCATTAGCATCAGGATTTTGTTGCAAGTCCAGGCCCCCCAGATGAACCCTGTGGCACCTGTAAGAAGCACCAGGTCACTGGTGATTCCAAATTTATGACTACACTTAGACACTGTCAGTTGAACCATTTATCCTTCTTTTATTGCATATCATGTACATATCAGTACACTTTAGATGTGTACGACAATTTCTCAAAGTGTTGTGACATACCAGGTCATGTATTTTTTATTTATTCTATTACCTTTATAGATTAAACATGAAATCTCATTTTTAAAAAAGAAAATCAACATAGTAGGATTCAATCTATTTTCAGTAAACCCCTATTAGCTGGTATTAATGATATTCCCCCCTTCTAATTCTTGATGAATCAAGTCCTGTATCAGTCATTTCATTAATTTGCTCAGGATTGATATCAGGCTGCCAGAAGTATAATTAGCTGGGTCATTCTGTTTGGCTTTAGTGTAAAAACTGGTCACACTCTTCTAAAGTTGTTATAACTAGATTATGCTCATTCTCTTCAATTAAAAAAAAATCATTAGCTATGTGATTATTTGCTGTAAATCAGAATTGCTTCAAAGCAATCTTACAAAGCAGAGCTGTATAGTATTAAAGTGTCACTTTAACTCACAGTTTTCTTGCGTCCAAGGGAAGCATTCAGAATGTTCTCCATGTTTAGACTGACAAGGACTTGGATATAGCTTCCCTTCACAGACTTTGTAAACATAATCATTTGTGGCTGTTTGTGTGGCTGTTAAGGCAACCTCATCAAGCACAGAGACTTGTCTCCTCAGTCTAATGAGCACAGGGCCAGTCCCCACAGGCGCATTTCCAAATTGCAATCCAGCTGCAGTCACAACTGTGCTTGGCTGCCGAGCAGAAATCAGAAGTTATATCTGAGACTCCTGGTCTTGAACAGACAATGCTTACAGTATCATAGAATCACAGAATCATTTAGGTTGGAAAAGACCCTTAAGATCATCAAGTCCAAGCATTAACTTAACTCTGCCAAATCCACCACTAACCACTAAACCCTAAGTGTCACTGTCTGCTCGTTTTTTAAATACCTCCAGGGATGGTGACTCCACCACTTTGCTGGACAGACTGTACTGATGGTTGACAACCCTTTCGGTGAAGAAATTTTTCCTAATATCGAATCAAAACCTTCCCTAGCGCTACTTGAGGCCATTTCCTCTCATCCTATCACTTCTTACTTGGGAAAAGAGACCAACACCCACCTCAATAGAACCTCCTCTCAGGTAGTTGTTAGAGAGTGATGAGGTCTCCCCTGAGCTTCCTTTTCTCCAGATTAAACAACCCCAGTTCCCTCAGCCGCTCCTCGTACGACATGTGCTCCAGACCCTTCACCAGCTTTGTTGCCCTTCTCTGGACACGCTCGAGTAATTCAATGTCCTTTTTGGAGTGAGGGGCCCAAAACTGAACACAGTAATCGAGGTGCAGCCTCACCAGTGCCGAGTACAGGGGTAGGCTGCACAAATGTTTCTCATCACACCCAAGGACACATAGTACATATTACTGTCTGTCCAAGTGTTTCTCATCAAATACAAGGACAGATTAGATGCATCAGCTAGGTCAGTATGTTCTTCATACCATCGATGATAATTAGTAAGGAACTTCTAATCAGGAGCTACTGTCCTTGAAGAAGAAAAACATCCTGGTACATGGAAGCTCATTAAATAGTTGAACATATATTAGTTTAATTGGAGATTAGAATCTCCTTTGGAAGAACTATCCTCATTATAATAGTAAAAATCACACCCACTGCTTCAAAGATCCCTGCCCAAATAAAGACCGTCCCACTTCGAGCATGCGCAGAAAAACTCACTGTAACTTTAAATCAAAGAAAGCATGTTACTAACCAATGAGGGATAGAAGTGGTAAGTAACTAACCAATAATCATTGTAGTAATTATATAATCATGTAGTTTGGAGTGTATAAATATTTTGAAGTTCTTTTGTGAAGGGTGCTAGCGTTGTGGAACTACCACCTAGCACCCATACTTGCACAACTATGAAATAAAACTGGTATCTTGACTCTGTGTGTGAGATTGACTTTTGCACACCGGGTGATGAACCCTGTTTGAGGGACAACACAGGGGGACAATCACTTCCCTAGTCCTGTTGGCCACCCTACTTCTGATACAAGTCAGGATGCTATTGGCCTTCTTGGTCACCTGGGCACACTGCTGGCTCATATTCAGGCAGCTGTTGACCAACACCCCCAGGTCCATTTCCACCAGGCAGTTTTCCAGCCACTCTTCCCCAAGCCTGTAGCATTGCATGGGGTTGTTGTGACCCAAGTGCAGGACCTGGCACCGACACTTGTTGAATCTCAACAATATGGTGTGAGATGTATTCTGAAAACTGTATCTCATATCAGTACTTTGCAAGCGTGGAACATGACTTTCAAGTTCCTCTGTTGCTACTGTCCTTCTAGGTATGAACATAAGAAATGGATCACACCAGTGGTCCACCCAGCCCTCTACTCTGTCACTGAGCACAGCAGTAGGAGAAGATGTTTAGAGAGTTCATAGGAGCCTTGCCACCTTCTGAGTTCATTCCCTCACACATCACGATAAGCCACACTCATTGTATCACAGAGTATATCCCTTCTCATTTTCTTCAGTATCTGCCTATCAACCCACTGGACATGAATTTGTCCAGCCTCTTTTGAAGCTACTGATACCATCTGCCCCCAGAGCTTCCTGTGGCAACAAATTACAGAAGTTCACTATCCACTGTGTAAAGATGTACTTTCTTACATGTGCTTTTAAATGCTCTATCACTTGTTTCAGTGAATTTCCCTAGTTCCAGTATTGCAGGTTTTGGTGATTAACAGTTGTGTATCTACCACCTACATGATTTTTTTAAATCCCCCTTAGCTTTCTCCTGTCCAGACTGAAGAAGTATCTCTAGCATCTGGAAAGGGAAGAACAGAGGGGTTTAAGCCTGTCACTCTCTGTTTCAACCTGTTTCCCACTCCAGAATGGCCATCCTTTCCTCTCATTCCAAGTGTGATGGAAACAGAGATAGCTCCGATGCTACTGGAGGGGAGTGGGAGGCAGGGGTTGACAAAGAGCTTTGACTTTCCCCATGGTTGTGGGACAGCCCTGTTGTTGACAAGGCTCCTGCGTATATCCCAAGCTTTGTACCTAAGCCCTGCAAACAGCTATCCCCACAGGACAGCTGTGCTCATGGGATTTGTGACAAGGCAGTTCATTAAACTCATAATGTTGACATAAGTATGAGTGAGAGGCTCAGTTCACTCTTTCCCCATCCACACTCTGACTGCCGGGGCTGGAAGCTACTCATGATGATGCTGGTGTAAAGCAGTTTCTTCAACGGTGACACTGAGTGCTAGTGAGACTCCTCAGCAATAGATCATCTTTTGAAAGTCCATTGGTTGAAGATGGATGTGCCTCTTTGTCTTTACCATTTTTTAAACTGCTAGTACTTAACACTGTCTAACATGTGCTTAGTAATATATATTTGGCCCATTTTCTGCTTGCCAGTCTGGAAAATCAGCATAGAGTCATCTTTCAGTATTGAGCTTTGTACATAGCTAATGTTAAGGAAAAACACGGGACTGTTAACAAAGACAAAAGAGCATGAGCTGACATTATTTCCTTCAAGCTTCATTCAGCAGGAATGCCCTGTCAAGTGGAGCACATTATTCCCAAAAGCATTTTGAAAATGAGTGGGTGAACACCCTCTATCATTCTGTAATACTTGTTAAATATCAACAAAGCTGCTGGGAGGGATGTACAGCATCGAGGGTGTGGCTAGAGGACTGAGACTCCCGAGCACAGGGCAATACAACACTTGTAATTTTTTAGTTAGTTCTTTGTAAAATAGATAAAGAACAGTTTAAGTGAAAACGTGAAAAGGTTGACAGAGCCTGGCCCAAGTTTACAGCTGAAACATATGCACATGGAAAACAGACAACAGAGTCCTCTCCTAGCAAAATAATCTGCCTATATTTGTCAATGGATCTATAGTACATCATTTACAAAAGCAAGTCTTACAAATTCTCTGATTCTGTGAAATGTTTCCTTAAGGATTTCCTTAATTATTCTAATTAATGAGTGTCTAGTAGTTTGCTTCAGTCATTGGTGAACTCAAGTGTTGTGTTTCTATTCCTGCCTTGTCTTCGGGAATCCTGTAAAAAGAGAAGTCAGGAACACAAAACAGTGATGAGGAAGCGGCCAGTGACTGGAACTTGGAAGGAAAATAATGAATAAAAGAATTATCATGATTTAAAATGTAGGTACAATGCTAGAAGAAGGCACTGCTCCCAAGAACAAAGGGAAGGTGGTTTACTGTCTTACTGCCTGGCATGATTAGTTGTGTTGTGGGTTTCTTAATTTTTCTGTTGGTCCTGGTGACAAGAGAACACACACTTGATAGAGCCTTTTCATTCAGTATATATTGAGCTGTAACCTCATACTTTGAAAACAGCAGAGAATAATGTATTATTAGGCAATCTAATATCAAATTATGAGCAAACAATTCAGGAATAAATTAAAGTCCCACTGAACCCAAATTGCTGCTTAAGCCGAACAAGCTATGAAAATATAATTATGTTTTGGGAGTTCATCTTGTCTTCTGAATAACTCTATATATTTATTTCACAAATCTGTTCTTAGGGGTTTTTTTAACTTTCCTAAGACGATTAATGCAATATAACATGAGAGTATGCACAGTATAACAGTACCATAACACTAGAGAAGCCAGTTCATGTTTCTTTTGTTAATGCAGCTCTAGAAAGAATACTCTAACATATTATAGACTACTAGGGCATCATTGCTTTGCAATGAAATCCTGGTTGTCTGAATCAGTTAGGTGACACCAAGGATTTGCAGCTAATTGCAAATCAATACAAAAGTGGAAGATAATAGTGGAAGTAGTAGCTTGTTAGAGGGAGGGGTTTGAGTCACAGGTTTTCAAATACTGGGGTTCTATTCTGTAATTAATCTTTTTTTTCCCAATGTAAAGCAGGTATCTGCCATAAAATAATATTATCCATTTTTTCTTTAGGAAGAAAAGTATTCATGATGGGAGTCAAAAGAAGCAGGAAAGTAATTAAGAGATGTTAACAAGGTGGTTCGATGGGCTTTATTCAGAACATGCCAGCAGAATTCATTTTGCTTGAAAAGAGAAATGCTTTTTTCCTACTGACAATGCCTGATTCCCTAAAAATCATAGACCCTAACTGTACAATCTGATCCATATCAACGAGTATTATACACATGAAAAATGCTCCTGAAATCCACGCTGCTGATGGGTGCATTACACTGATCACCTTAGAGAACCTGCCCACCAAGGTTCATTTCTAGTTGATTAGCTTAAGCATGGAAGAGAGACATGATTATATCTGCAGTCAGCCCAAAACCATTAGCAGCACTGATGCCGCTGGTTCAAAAAGAAATTATTTGTAAACAAAAGTAGACTCTCTATGATCTGATCACTAATGTCAAGAGAACACAGTAAGCATAGCCGCAATTTTAGAGCAGGCAATAGCGCTCTACAGATCACTAGATGAATTATTTTCCTTTTAATGTCAAAACAAATGTGCTGCTAGAGGATGTTCAACACAGTAACACAGCATTGCATTAACTCTTTGCTTAGCAAAGGTTGAGCTTCCCAAGAAAGGAGGATAGCAATGGTCAAGAGCTAGAAATCCATCCCAGTGAACTCTTTCTGTCTGTATCTTTCCACTTCAGCAAGACCTTTTGAATGTTAATCTCTTGGTCTCCATTTCACATAATTTTTTTCAGACTATAGAATTAATGCAAGAAATGTAGTATTTTTTTCCTCATAGTCTGTCTACAGCTCATTCTGGACCCCAGACGTAATACATGGTCTTAGAGACACACATCAGTTTTCATTTCTCTTTTTCCTTTCATAATTACTGTTAAAAATATAAAGTGATCCTAGGAGTGACCAGAACAAATCACTTAATTTCTCCAAGAGGACAGGAGGAAACACTCAGCAATCTTTACTCCTTTTCTCAGGTTTATGTGTACAGCATTGCCAAAGCTGGAGACTTTCTGTGAGGCATCAGCTTCTAGAACTGAACAAGGATGTTGCAGTTGTCCTTTTTCTTTTTTTGTAATGTACATTTCTTATACTCATATTTGTACAGAGAAGTCTTGAAAGCAAGACCTGAATGCATCCAGTAGTCTTAGAAACCATAATTTTTTAATTTAGCTCTGAATGTCACAAATTGTGTTTGGTGTTAATGTGTTTGTGTTAATGTGTTTGGTGTTAATGGTGTTACATGTGTTTGGTGAGAATTAATTGCAGCTAAAATATGGTTCTTGTAACAAATACTGTTCCCTAAATCTTCAGACGTCTCCTGTCCACAGCGGTGAGGTCACTGCAGACAGGAACTGGTTAAGACAGTATTCGTAAATTTTGCCCTAGCCAAAAATGCTAAAACTGATTCTACAAAAATCAAAACAGAGGAGAGAAATGGACATCCTGTAAGTTCAACATGGATCACATGATGTATGAGGACAGGCTGAGAAATGTGGGTTTGTTAAGCCAGAAAAGAAGGCTCAGGGGACTACTAGGGGCTTATAGAGAAGAACGAATCAGTCTCTTCTTCTAAGTAGTCAGAAATAAAGATGAGAGGCAACAGGCACAAATTGCTACAAGGAAATTCTGACTGGATAAAAGAAGAAAAAAATTAACTCACAAGAGGATGGCCAAGCACTGAACCAGGTTGCCCAGAGTGGCTGTAGAATCTCAGTCCCTGGAGATACTCTAAATTCAACTGGACAAAAACCTGAGCAACCTAATCTAACTTTGAATTTAGGTCTGCCTTTGAGAAGGTGGTTGAACTGAGTGACCTCCAGAGATCCCTTCCAACCTGAATTATCCTACAGTTCTGTTTGTCTCAATTTTCATTTTGCTAAGCTACCCAAGCCAAATTTATTTGTCTCCTCTCATAAAAAAGGAGAACCTCAAACTCATTTTTATCCAACGTTGTAGATTATAATCTTTTCCTGTCAGTCAAGAATCTATAATGAACAGGATGTTCTAAACCCATGTAATGTTTTTAAGTACATTATCCTATTTACAGGTTGATATAAAATAGAAGCTCAGTAGATGGAGACACTTCACACTGAATGTACACACAGAGTCATGACAAAAGAAAATGTTTTACTCCATGCAAAGTCAAGGTCAGCCAAGTACAGATGACACCTGCTCTGGCAGTGTGACATTTCCATCCTTGAAAAGGTGAGTCTATTCCTAAATCAACAGGAGGAAAATAACAAAGTGCAAGTAATTTTTTGGTCAGGATGACTGAATCTGAATGGATTCCCTGGAAACCTCTAAACAAACAGTATTGGCAGTAGGAGTTAGGATGCTATACTCCAAGGCGGTTTCCACAGTAGAACACAATATGTGAGAAGAGCAGACAAGGAGACAGAATCATTGAAGAGATGGGTACATCTATCCTGGTAATTAAGAGAGAACTGGGACCAATGCTTGACCCAGAGGCCAGATTGCATGGATTAGCAAAGGTCCCCACTGCTTAGGGCTAGTCCCCTCTAGAGAAATCAGCCATGTCCACACCACAGAGTATTTGGCATCAAGTCTCTTCTGGATCCTATGTATTGTCCCCAAGATCCTAAGACATAATTATTATCTTGTGCCTTTTTTAAATCACAAAGTCTCTGAAATAACTTCAGGACTATGTGGCAGCCTATCACTGGCAGCCTATCACTGTCATATCATTGGAGTCTCAAACTGGAGAGTTTCTGTTGTGTTCTCTAGGAAGCAAAGGGCTACAAAGCCTATTAGGAGACTTTGCTGAAGAATTGTCTAGGGAGTTGGACCTGATAGTCTCTTTCTAACTGCCTGCTAGAATTGGTTTCTGGACTGAGCTACTCCCAAAACTGTATCTGGGTTTTTATCTTGCAGAAAGTAAGCTAGAGTGGTCAAAGGCAGAGCCAGCGTTAAGCTGACAATTAAACAATTAAATATCTATGCAGGCACTTCCCCCTCATGCCAAAGTTGCTTAGTTTCCTCAAAACTTTTAATAGGACAACCATGGGGTCTAGTGTTAAAGCTCACTCCTTGGCCCTGCATGCTTACCATAGTAGAGGTACCCATGTGTCTACAAAACACTGTCTGTAGAGAACGAGATTTATTTTTTTAGATGTTGATCTTGGTACCAGCAGATTAAGCAGTTTCTTTTTCTTTCTATGAACTTTTGCAATTGTGACATCTGCTTCACATTTGGAATTAATATTTTATCTCTTTCTTTTGACTTAAGTATGATATCAAAGTAACTGGCTAAGAGGCATTGGTCCCACACCTCTCTTATTTAGCAAGACATTCTTTTAGATTGGCAAGGAGACAATGAATCATTAAACTGGGATTTTAGCAACTATCCAGTTTTCCTAGGTTCACCAAAGGAAAAAGGAGTGTGTCCCATGGTAGCTGCAAGAGCTGCTTTGAGAGTTCGCATCACAAAGATCAGGAAAGGAATTAGTGTGTTCCAGTGACAGCCAGAAAAGCTGTCTAGACTGTAGCAAGGTAGTAGATGCTGGTTCTGAATGTCCACAGGCAGTTTGTGTCCATGCCTGTGTCTGCAGGCATCCTCCCAGAAGACCTTCAGACCCAGTGGTGCAGAGCATCCACATTATCCAAAATGAAACCTCCTCAAGCACAGACTGCTCATGTACACACTGCACAGTACTTGACTTAGGTCTCCATGGGGACAGTGCAGGGACCTTGTGGGTCTAAAACACAATAATAATAATAATAACAACAACAACAACAACAACTCTGTGTGTGTGTGTGTGTGTGTGTTTGTGTATGTGGTGGGATGAGGTTTCAGTTCAAAGCAAATGTAAGGACAGTGCTGGATGGAGCCCACCAGAGTGCTGTTTTTATAGCTTGATGGTGAAAGAATGTTTGGCTTACTTCAGGGCCTGGCATCAGCCCAGTGAAGTTTAAAGGTGTCTTAAGCCTTCCGGGCTAGTGTTGAAGGAATGCGAAAGCCCAAGGAAGCAAAACATGGCAACTGGAAGCCATCTCTGTCTGCAGGGAACAATCCCTGGCAGAAATAATTGCCAGAACTGCACCAGAGGATGGTGGTCCATCCAAAAGAGAATCCAGAGACAGCTTTGCTGGTACTGACACTTTCTGACACATCCTGGAATCACATTTGCCTCTTTCACAGTCATATTATCTTGGCACCACATAGTTCTGTGGTCTTCTGATGACAACCTATGTAATAGCAGAGATCCCTGTTCTTTGTTCCTAAGTCTGCTGTTTTGCACTTGGCATTAAGTGCCCTTCCATCCTCAAACTCTTCTCCAGTCCTCTTTTATACCCTCTGATTCTGTTTTGTACCCTTGATATTCAAGTCCTTTTCTATGTTAATGTTGCCTCTCAATTTTGCAGCATCATCATATTTCATTAGGATATGCACATTTTCCCATGACAATATATACTACATGAAAATATTAAATTAGAGATCAAGACTGAACAAGACTGCTCCTGGAGGAATTTTGCTAGATACTTCCCTCTAGTATTATGACTGTTTTCAGCACAAACTCCTGTCATCTGTATTCTACCTATCGTCTTTTCAGTTCTTATATATAGCCTCTTCTTCATAAACTGATGATTCTTTGTGTGGAATAGAAAGTGAGTAAGCAACATCCAAGTTGACTAAAGCTATTGCATTTCAAGGGAAAGATAACACAGAGGAAATATTTTTGTCTTTAAAAAAAAGTGTTGTTATCGTATAATCTATTTTTGGTGAACACAAACCAGATTTTGTTCCATTTATCCCAGACATACTGGCAAAAAAGCAAGTATGCTCAGCTTTTCTACATAAGACCCCCCTTCCTCTTTTCTGTTTCTCTTTTTGTTTATACAGCTAAAATTAAAATCTACTATTTTAATTGCCTTTACAAGATCTAATTCATCTTAACTTTCAGCAATTCTTAATTTACCTCTACATTTTTTGCCCTCCAGGAAACTGTTCGGTCTCTTTTTGTATTTCGCTAGAGATGTCTATTTATTTCTAATATCCTTTTGAGGTGGTTAATTGTCCAGCTTGATTCTGAGCTTTTCATACCAGTTTCTGGATAAAAATTCCATACTATTTTTTGCAGTTTTAGCTTCAGAAAAATCAAGTTCAAGCATTCCCTTCCCTAAGCACTTCAGTCCAGGCTGCTTTACTATATAGTTTTCCCAGTTTATCAAAGTTTGCCCATTTAAAATCCTCACTGTAGGTACAGATCACTTTTGTCAATCCTTCCATTTCATCACCATTCTTCACCAGACAACAACGAGCTCCTTCATGAATTCTCTTAGTCTAAAAGATTATGAGCTCTGTTAGTTTTGGCTATGGTTTACATGTCCAGATGAACAGTTTGAATGAAGTTGTTTTCCCTGAGGCATCTCCCTTGAATTTGTTTGCAGAGAAGATGAATGCAGTGCCCCTGGCTTTCCTGTCCTACCTCCATGTATAAACATTTGGGTGTTTTAAAACATAAGGTCCTGTGAAGGGAGTCATGCATATGTCTATGTTTGAGATAGTCACTGCAGATTCCTCCTACAGTCTCTAAAGAGAAGCAGACATTCTAAGGTTGCAAATCAGAAATTAATAACTCTAGTCCTTCCAGTGACTAATTTTGTATAGGAAGACTAGACAATTAGTTCAGATGCAGGCATGTACACTGCAGATAACTACTGTTAAAGGAGATGAATCAAACTCCTGCTTTAACCAGTTGTTTCTGAAACAAACTATTGCACCCATT
This sequence comes from Strix uralensis, assembly GCF_047716275.1. Classification (NCBI taxonomy): domain Eukaryota; kingdom Metazoa; phylum Chordata; class Aves; order Strigiformes; family Strigidae; genus Strix; species Strix uralensis. The sequence continues at coordinate 37,456,518 of NC_133974.1, read as the reverse complement.
TCAGTGTTAATGAGGTGGCAGATTCTCTCTGCTACCTATTACCACTGCTGGAGACACAATACTGGGTTATTGGGACCATTGATATGATACAGTGTGGCATGTTCTTACTGCACATTTTTCAATATAATTATGCCACTTAGATTTTAGTTCAGTGATAATTAATAGTAGTGAGATTCACTGGCTAGATAATAATTTGTATTGTCCTTCAATAGTCTTGTATTTATTAAGTCCAAAAGACAATGCTTGCTCAAAATTAAGTGTTGGTCTGAATATCTGCCTTAAATGATATATTAGGTTTTGTACAGAATATGATAGTTTCTGGGGACTTCTATATTAGATAGTGCATATAAGCTGGTGCATGTTCATACAAGGTTATCTACTAAAGATAATTACTCAGTTGTCACACACTACAAAAATGATGTGCTAATAAATATACACATATTTGTCTAAAACCGTACGGTTCACTTAAATTTGCGTGGCCACAAAAAAGCACACACAATTGCTTTCCTCACACTGAGTCATTCTGATTAACCTTGCTTTCCTATATTCTTAGGTAAAAAGTCAATAGATTAGAAATTTAACATGTCTTCCTTCAAGCCAGGAACAGCTTTTCCTCTGTCCATACAAAAATTTACTACTGAAAATATTATTCTAACAGCAAACAGTGCAATTAGGTATTTGCTTTTGTTTGATTATTTAATTTTTAGGTCCAGGATACCTTATCTGTAAATGTATGTCCTGGTTTGTTACTATATTAGTAAGATATGTAAAGTAACAGATGATTTCTAAAGAAATATGTCAACTTTTACTAAGGCTAAGGAGAGCAGAGAAAACTGCACTGACTATTACATAATAATGAAATACCTTGACATCTAGACCACTTTATGATACTATTATATCTTCAGGCTGACATATAAAAAACCAATAATACTGATATTAAGCAGTGTAAAAATATCTAGTACTACTGAAATTTTGACATAAGAAAGCTTAAGGTGATATACAGATACTCAGTGCAAAAAGATTACCTGATTCCACACGCTCAGCTGCAGTGATAGTCTGGTGAGGTCGAGGTGAATTTCCCCTAGAAGGTGGTGTGCAGTGATGGAAGGAAATAGTACCACTTCCATTTCAGGAATAGGAAGTTCTGCATCAGGCAAGTTGCTCACAGACTATTGAGTTGTACAGTCATGGCATTTTTCAGGTAATCACATTTCATCAATTTAAACCCTTCTTGTCCTTGTGAATATTTCAGCAACATTCATGACATATTTAGGTTTGTAATATTTGCAGAGGTTACTTATTTTAAAATGTTTACTGATTTTTTTTGCATCAAAATTGTGTCTGGGTTTTTCCACAATATTATAAAGCTCGGTTATTTTCTGGCTTTCACTTGTGATGGGTAACTCTTCACATCTTTTCTACTTATTGATCAGACAGCACATTTTTAAAACAGTTAGGTAGTAAACAATGGATAGCAAGTACTATTCGTGGAAAAACAGACTTTCTTTGTATAAACACACAGCTACATCAATGAGAAACAACCTACGATTGTGGTGAGCATTTAAAATTCACTACATATAAAAGACAGTTGAGGTACAAGCATAGTTGTACGAGACCGTTCTTTGGAATGTGAAATATATATGCCCCTTACTGTGGTTTTTCATCTAAAACTGGTAAAAATTTGAATATTACATGGGATGGAGGTGGTCAAACAGATTAGATTTTATTTTTGCTTATATGGAAGAGTCTAGCCTGAATTACCTGATATTAACAAATAAAACCCAGAAGCTATTTAACATATGTCTGCGGCAATTCTATTACGGATATTAAATGGTATTATTTGCCAGTAACTGATTTTTGAACATTAGCAGCTAGGGAACTTGGCAATCAGATGCATTAAATTCAGTTGTTAAGTAATATAGTGACTCACAAGAACTTAGAATGAATTTAGGAGGAAAAAACCCCAAGTAAATCCAGTTCAGTACTTGTGTGAGAAAGAGCAGACTCCTGCCCATTGTGGCTATCATCTCAAGAACTAGTCTGAAAACCAAATTAAAAAGTACTTTACAAAGCTCCTGGTTAGGAGCACAGGAGGCTGAGGGGGAGGAAAAAACTTTTTTCTCATTTTTTTTTTTTCCTCTTTCTTTGGTTTTCCTTTGGCTTAAAATATAGGAGAACTGCCCCAGGGCTCTGAGCATTCTGTCAATTATCTTGAAATGTAACTAAACCAAACTTAATACACTCAGTTCATGCCGTACTACCAGGTAGCTGTATGCATGCTCCCCTACTGATCTGTCTGCATGTTACTCCTCCAACCACTCTTCAACGAGCAGCTAACACAAATAGGTGCTGGACTGCAGGAAGGAGGCAGCATCCCAGAGCTTTCATCAAGAATATATTCCTGACCCACCTCTTTCAATTCTGTCACACTGGATCTAGCAACAGCATGTCTGCAGATTGCAACCTAGGCTCTCTTAGATATTGCATGTAAAGATATCCTAGGACATACTTGTCTCATGCTACTTTTAATTTATCTTACTGTGCTAGTTCAGGAGAGCTTTACTGAAGGAGACTCATGTGGTTTTATCCCCAGCTGTTTGAGGACAGAAAATAATAATGGAATTCTTAATTAGACAAATGCCAGTTTCCTTACTTCTGACCTCCATATCACAGTTCAAGATAAAAGAACAACTGCTCCATACTCCTAGATGAAAAACCATTTAGATCAAGGCTCGGCAAGGAGCCTTGGACAAACCTGATATATCTATTTAGAGCCATGACAGAGAAGAGCAATTTATCAACATCAGTAAATCCTGATGAATGCCAAGACACACAAGCCTCCTAAATCAAATAAGGGCCTCAACCAGGTTTTGTCTAATAATTGCTTGCTGAAAGCTGAATGCGAGGTAGGACATAATTAATTGGATTCTCCCTCCTAATAGCATAGCATAGATCTAGAGTGCAGGCTGTTAAGTTTTAGGATGTAGAGCAGAAAGAGGAAATTAACTTGCAGAAGATACAGGAATGGAATTCTCACCTTCTCCAGCAGGTAAGATCACGTGGGACTTGATGTTCTTTTGATTGACCTTTCCAAGCCACAAAACCAGTTTTGAAAGGGACGAGCTCTGCACTCCATCTGCTATCCCTGACTGTCCCATTTAGCCCAAATACTGTGAAGTTTCTGTATATACTTGGAAGATACGAGAAATCTGATTTGCTTTAGGTACTAAATTCCACCATAACAAGGTACTGATCTAGAGATGAAAGGGTTAAGGCATTATTTTGGTCTTGTTAAACAAATTAATGCACTATGTTGGCTTGTGAAGCAAATCAAGCCTTGCTCTGCCAGGGGACAAATGTAATTTTTTGTGACCATGGATCTATCTAATGTTGGACAAGCCATTTACACTTTCTTTCTCTGTTCCCTTTCTTTAAGTGGGAATACCAGTGCTAGTCTGACTGCAGTGGATTTATGGAAGATACACAACTATGCTATGTAAGTATCTGCCAAGTAGGACAGTGACACTAATATTCCTCCCACATTAACCAAGTCATAGAGCATGTGGATGAACCTGCAGGACCTGTGGCATCCAGCAGGTAGCAGGAATAAGTGACAGAGGGAGAGCTGTATTTATCCAGCTTCCTGGTGTTTCCTTGAGACGTAGATAATATGAGAAAAGAAAATGCTAGAGTCTGCACCTGATGTGCATGGGTTTTGCCACTGGGATGAGAATACCACACACACACACACACACACACACACACACACACACATATACATAGAGTAAGAATTCACAGGAATAAGCGAGTTTCCTTTCTTTTATATCAGTTTCTCCTGGGCAGGGGGAAATAGGATGCTAAGAAACTCCATCTCTTTTAATTTGCCAGAAGACAGCTTTCCCTGAGAAACAAGCTTTCAAGCTAGAAGGCAAATCAGCTCTAATACTCGCCCATCAATAATCTCCTGTAAGGATTATACATTTTAAAAAGAGAAAGGGATGTGTTCTGTGATGATCCTTTTGTTTCTCAGCATTTTTCATAGTTGTTCTGTCAAAAAGTACTGCTTCTTTGAGAACACAGTCCTCGTGCAAGTGTGTAGGTGACTAACATTGTTGGTGCTTTTCAAAACCTACTGGTAAAAATCCCCAAATCTCAGAAAAACTAAATCCCAGGCAATGTTAGCCAAGATGCAGCTTATGTAGCTTTGCTGTCCAAAATGGAGGGCTTCCTCTTGTAAAATTAATTGAAGTGTTAGTCTCATTCTTGAAAGTGATCATCTTAGGGAAAAAAAAAAAAAAGTACAGAGGAGATGCACAGGAAATAGAGTCTAAACTTAATGAATGTTGATTTTCCACTGACTTGTGTCAGCATGCTACACGTGCCAGGAAAAATGGCAGAAGATGTTGTACAACATAATTAGTGCCTAGCTAGTTGAAGAAAAGACAGATTAAAAGAAAATTTACGGAAAGAGTAACCTGTTTCTTATCCTATGCATGAGAAAACCCCATGGAACCTGGATCTAGTAGCCACATGAAAAGTCACTCAAAATTCATATGTCATCAGCTGCCACTGTCAACAGCAAAGTAGGGCTGATATTGATATTTCCACAGCCAGAGTCTGTGCTGTGAGCTGCAGGGCACTGACATCCTGCCATAGTGGATTATGTGAAACTTAGGGTGAGTCTGTCCCCTCTGAACAGGGAACTCCCCAAAAAGTGTTTGGAGCTCAGCATAGTGGCTTTCCCCGCCATGATCTATAGTACCCTTCTCTGGGTTCAGTCAGCTGTAGGCAAAAATGAACACTTCTTAGGTTGAGTAAAACCTTGTTGACACAGATGAATGTAACAACTGCTCTTTGTTCAAGTTCATTGTATGGAACTGCGTAAGGGCCTCATACCAAAACACAGCCACTTGTTACCACTCTAAACAAATGTGTGCCCTGTGAGATCCCACTCAGGAATTTGGAATATCTGGGTGGAGGGCTTAGATAGGTGCAGTTTCTGTGAGTGCTCTTGTGGATGTGTGTGGGTGGGGCAGAGAGAAAGAAAAAGGGAGAGGGAAACAGAAAGGCAGGGGAAGGAAGCAGGAAAAGAACAGAGAGGATATGTTTACTTTTTTTTTTTTTTTTTTTTTTTTTCCAAGCAGATGTGAGCTTGCTTTGGTTGTGCTCCAAGCAGACACAATTTGTTGTGCCCACGCTACCAGCAAAGGCTTAGTAGCTCAGGCTTACTAACCATGGCTACACTGTTTATGGTTTGGAGCTGACTCATGCCCATCCAGAGTAAAGGCTCACAACTGTGCAGTTAAAACCAGAAGACACCAGAAAAACAATTCCAGGCACAGGCGGAATGAGCAAGTTGTGTCTCCTCAGAAAAGTATATAGGTCTTAGACTTTGCAGCAGGACACTGTCCATAAAAGTCTAAAATAATATTAGCACTGAGCCATGGGAATACATCTTGCAGTTCTCGTGCTTCAATCCAGTAATTTAGCACTGGGCTACACATACTTTCTGGAAAAACTTCTGTTCTTGATTTTGAAGCTGGAGAACACTCTTCAGTTACCCACTCCATTAGTGAGCTAATCCTTATTATAAGTTTTGCTAACTTCAGCTTTCAGCTGTGAGATTGTGTTTGCCTCGTTTTTCTGTTCTCTGCCATCTTGCCCATATTGTGTGACATTGGCTAAATCCAGCTGATATGTATCAAATCACATACTGATAGGCACATTAAAAAAAAAAAAAAAAAAAAAAAAAAAAAGAGATCAATGATTTCAGACCCCAAACCTGGATAGGAGATGCCCAAATCCAAAATAACAATCTGAAAACCTCTGCTCATCCTGAATGTATTGCTACAAATCTTGCAGCTTGCTTCTGAAGGTGTATGTGAAGCATCTCACACCTGCACCAGCTGAGGTAGCAAACCCATGATGTTCCTCTATCTCCCTGAGAAGAAAGAGGAAATATAGTCAGGAAGCCTGGTTGGCCTTAGAGAAACATCTGGGATCTGAGCTCTGCTTTGACAATTTCTGTGTTTTATAGGAAACAGTCAGTGAAGAAAATTCATGAACAGTTCTTGGAGCAAAATCTGAAAAACTAGATCTCCCCCCTCCTGGGTAAAGTCCCTAAGGCTGAGAAGCCTAGGATCACATCCTCTTTTCCACTGGGTGGAACTCAAAGACTTTTTTCATTCCTCTGGTGCTGATAAATTATTGGCAGTTTCAGCTCCAACAGGCTGCAGATGTCCAGAAATCCTAGCCAAAAGACCACTGATTTCAAGTTTGTAGATCTGCTCCTATTCTTAAAAAGACATTGCTGCCACATGGCCTGAGGAGAGATCCCTCTTACAGTGTTAAATTCCTAAGTTGAAGAGCAGAGCTGGAATCACAGTCAGCATTGGCTAGGTGTAGACAAGCCAAAACCTTAGAGCATGCTGACTGTAACAATGCACTACTTAGTGCTACCTTCCTCTGACCACACATAGTGCAGGGACCTGAGCTGACTCTCTACAGAAATTTCATAAATCCTGCATGAGATCAAAGGAATTACGACTTTCAATGCTGTGATGTTCACTTTTAGATATAGGTGCAAACTCCCAAGAAAGATACTGATTTCTCAGCTATGGTGGTTGTATTGCGTTTATCCTGCGGATATGTATAATTTCAAGGGCAACCACTCCAGGTCTTTTCATGTCTTGATATGTCCTATGAATGTGTCTGAACTCTACACTTGCAAGAGTCTTCTCCAAGGACAAAAGGATAATAATTCTGTATCTTGTGTTTTGAAATTTTGAGCCCAAGAAATTCAATGAGTGCTTTGATGTGTTTTTTCCCTTAGTTTCAATAAGGATAGGATTTCATTCTTCATACACGTCTCTTCTCTGTGTCTCACAGCATGATGGTCAAACCTGACACTGTTTCTAGTCAGTGGTGGAGAGCATGTCTATATACATAACAAAGGGTGTTACAGAGGGCTACCAAACAGAGCTGACTGAAAGCTGGTTGCTTCACGCTGAATCATGAAGTACATGCCGTGTGTTACAGCATCTCTCAGGCACACTGATTCCACAACAGAGGGTTATTACATCTGCATTACAAGTTAACAGTAATTCTAGCAAATTTCTTTCTCATAATCTAGCTTCATACATAGTTTTAGATAAGGTATTTAAAGAGAAACAAAAAAGCAAATGAACAGCAGATATATGAAGCTGCGGAGGTGGGCTTGAGGCTGTGACCCCACTCATTTCCTCTCTAAGGACCAAGACAAACTTCCAGTGAAGAAGCCAGAGAAACCTTAAGTCAAAAATGTAACTTTTTAAATGTATATCTTATTCTGTATATAAAATATAACATGTCATATGCAACATATATTACAATAATATATTAAAATATACATGCGGTAATGTATATTATCTTATATTTTCTATTACATGTTATATTCCATGCCTATTTATACATTTTGTATGTGTGTATATATAAATATATGTATCTTATATGTGTGTATGTATGTGTATATATAAAAATAGATGCATTTTATATGTATAAAACCAAGTTTTACTTCTTAATTTAAAGAAAGATTTAAAGATAAATGACACTCAGTACAGCAGCACAACCTCACCTCTCCTCTCCTTCAAAGACATGTCTCTGTGTGTCTCTGGCATATAGAGGTACTGTAGCAAAACACTAAGGCAGTTCAACTTTACAAAGTACCATGTAGAAGTGCTTTCAGAGTACATTAGCATACTGTGCTTCAGCAGCTTTGATTTCTTCACACAGAAGTTAAGAAGAAATTCACTTAATCAGTACATCTAGGCTCAGCTTACCAACTTCTTTTAATACTTTAATGTCTTTGTTGGAGATAGTACTGTGAACCCTCAAAAAACAACCATCCCAGCTTCTGCTGGCAATTAGGATGAAGAAAATTAAACTCAGGAGACACACTAGTTGTACATAGAAAGCTGATCCCCCTGGGGGTGATTGCCTCACCTACTAGACCGTGCCAGAAACATCTCTTAAGGCTTTACATCATCACCATACTGGAAAAAAAAAACCACTCTAGAAAGTGGCAGTATGTTTGATATATGTTGTAGGCCTCTGAAGTTTTCAGCTAGAATGCTCCGATTTTGGCATTGCTACATCAGTAAAGGCCATACCAGGTACATAGCCTCAGCTGTGGATACCTGTCTCTTAAACAAAACCGAACAAACAAAAAGAGATCTTCAGTCAACTCCAGCTAACTCTCTTCTCACTAAAGTTCTCCACTGTTTTAAATTCCAGATGCCTGAATTAGCAACTATGGGATCCCTTCAGTTCCCCACTGAAAACACTTGTTACTGTATTTGCCGACTCTCACTGTTCACCCGGCTGTAGAGGTTCCCCTAAGATAACAATGAATGCAATAGCTAATTGTTCATCATTTGGGGAGTAGAAGCAGCAATATGAATTTTCAGGAAGACTGGTTCCTTTTTAGCTCAGTTTGTGATAGGGCATTTACAGAGTTAGCCATACAGGCTTATAAACATTTTAAGTATAATACATATTTTCAAGTGGTTTTTGTCTTTGCAGTTGACAGGGAAAGGATTTGTAGAAGTGCTCAGCTTTGGCCTAACTTTGCTTCTATCAAAGACAATGGTTTCATTGTTTTCAGTGGCAGCAGATAGCTGACAGCAAACCTCTGGGAAATCCCACCAATGATGTCTCCTCGGTTTGAAGAGGATGCATGATGTAAAGTTTCGTGGTCTTGGGGGAACGGTGGTGCTTCTTTTATTTTTGTTTGGTTTTACTTATCTTAGGGTGTTAGGAGCCAACTTGTAGCAGAAATGGGTGGACTAGTTATATTCTCATATCAGTTTTTACTAGAGGGGATAATTATAAGATTAATTCAGGGAAAAATAGGTCTGCATGTAATGAAAAAAATGTATGGGTGCAAGTATGCTGTAAAGAAAAAAATGATTTTTTGAATACAGCCATATCTAACACACCAAATTTTTTAAAAAAGTATCTTACTAAAATATACCATAAACATCCTGCCTGCATGCATATAGGTTCTGGGTTTTTTTTAAATAGTGACAAAACTTCCCCAACAAGTGCTTTTTCAGTACAATGACTATATACTGTTTACTGTACAGAGCCCAGCGCTCTTCCAATAACAGTTCTATCATGCATTCCTGGACTTTAAGCATTCTTTGAGCATTGATGTCTCTAAATCTCCTAAGTGGTTAGGTCTAATTGAGAACAAAACATATTTTTCAATGATTATTCTAAAACAGCACTCTGGAAACATTTTTTTAAAGAAGTGTTTAGAAGCTGTAATTTATAAAGTCCATAAAATTATATACTATCTTTATTTCCTGAGTTTCATTAACTGTTCCTCATGCCTCTGTTGACTGCTATGACTAGACTTTGATATATCAACAAACATAATTTATGACCTTGTGGCTGGTTAATGTGTTTACTTACTACATTATCTAGCAGTTGATTTAGGATTTCCCATTTAAATTATACTGGCTATTTAAAGGCCTTATTTGACAAGGTTTCCACTGCATTGTCTTTTTCCTCCTGTCAGCTCAATCAATTATTTATTGACATATTTATCATGAAATATAAACAAAAAGGGACAAGCACAGTTAGCCCAGGAAAACATATGCAAGGAAGATGGAAAGACTTAATTAATATATATTTACACTGCTTTCTTGATAGAAAATAGCCAGTAAACTGACTTCTACACCACTAGTGCAAACTTACTGAGGACTGATTCATATTTAACATCTAACAGCAGACTGTTACCCAGCAGCAGATGCAGCCTCAGTGTAAAGGAGAGACTAGAGCAATCTCATTGCTGTAATCTCAGGAACTCTGTGCCAGACCACTGCAGCTACAGTTTGTGTTCTCTTGCATGCTTGCTACCTTTCCAGTTAGAGGCAGATGAATTTATTGCAGAGAAACTCTAAGCAGAGACTGAAAAGAGCTAGTAATAGAGGATGCAGAGAAAGTGCTTGTTTTGTTTAGCTGGTCCAGAATTTCAACAGAACATTAAGAGCATTGGCTTGAGCTGTTCAAAGCATCATTAAACAACAAGTTCAGCAATATGATTGTTCCTGTGTTGTAGCAGCATTTTATCATTAGTCAAGGTGGATTCATCACATCTTCAACTAAGACAAACTTTATACAGTGTCTACACCAAAAAAACCCTTACCTTTTACTGAAGTAAATAAATGTACAGTCAGCACATTTAGAGAATTTTTTAAACAACTATTAAATTTTAGTTAATCCAATTAGGCCCTTTATAATATTCTCTACAGTTAAAATTCTTACTGATTATTGACATCAGGGCTTAAATGCTGTGGAACAGAAATAAGTCAGGAGTTTCTGGTGGGTTTGTTTTTTTTTTTTTTCTCATTGTATGCTAACAGAGGACCTATCACTTACCTACACTTGCCTTAAAATTAAACTTGATTTTAAAGTTTAAAAGAAACTCTTCCCTGTTTTTGTCAATCAGCTGTAGTATTTCAGAGAAGCATCACACTGATGGAAATGCTGCTCTATACCATTCAGAAAATATTAGGCTAGATTTATGAATCTCCTCCTAATATTTATGTAGTTTTTGCAATTTCAAAGGGTGATTCAGAACCTTAGCAGGATGAAGTATCTCTTACAGCTGCCCAACTCTCTTCATCAGTGAAAGAGGATGCTCAGGGCAGCTGGTTTTCTGTGTTCACACAGCTAGTTCTAGCTGTAGCCAGGCTGAGTGAAGAACACTTGGGACACCCCCAGCTGCTCATTACCACCCCCACCATAGATTTCCACCTCCCAGGTTCTGCCAGTGTAACTTGTCTGATTGCTCCCCAAGCTGTGTTGAAATGAGCCAGGCCCACTCATTTTCAATGACAGGTCTTTGCAGGTCCATTTTGGTTTGCCCAAACTGAAATAGAGAGTGACTGAAAGACTAGGCCAGCAGAATTGAGGGCAGCAGCTTTCAGAGGATTTTTATGGTCAAGGGGGCAGAGTGGTCCCTTGCAACTGAAATGAGGCATTACTGTAGTTAACTGTCTGAAGGCTAGAAGGCAGAACAAATGCTGCAGTACAGCTGCGTTCAGACAGGCTGTTCTAGCAGCAGTTAAATCGAAGTCTATTCTCCCAGCAACAGATTACTGCCCTGTTAACATTTGCCCAAACCCCCCACTGCATCTGTGACTGCTCTCAGACTCAGATCTATTAAATGGTTTGATTAATTAAATACCTCTAAATACTTGTGTTTCTAACCTAACCACTTTGATAAGTAGTGAACTAGGGTGTGGCCACATAAATTAGTATATTGGCAGACCTGAGAGGAACCTCTAGCTTCACCTTGTTCAGTGGTAGGTGGAGCAACATGTAATACCTTTGCTAAAGCCTTCTGAAGAAGAGTTAGGTTTACTTTTGCCTGCTTGATGTATACTACAATGTGAAAAGCACTTCATGGTGCTTCTCTGTTGTCATTTATTAGCTACTTAATTCTAGAAGGTCTTAGATGTACTAAGAATAAATGTGGAAAGCAGTGTATTCAAGGTAAGACTCCTGCATTCAGAAAATGAATATTAATATCACACTGGAAGTATGAGTATATACGTACAGGTGTGTGTGTGGGGCTGCTTTTAGAAAGGGCTGGCACAGAATTAAAGACAGAGTTCTGAAGACAGGGCTGCTCCAAGTAGAATGACTCAGGAGAAGGTTTAAAATGCTAGAATAACTTCTCTGGAATTTTTGTCTAACTGAAATTAGAAAAGCTCTTCCCCTGGCTGTGCAGGCTAATTCAAGATTTACTACTTTTAACACTACTTTATCTCAAGAGGTGCTATCTTTCTTAGTCTAGCTTTTGTACACAAGCTGGTTAGAAAATAAGAAGCTGAGACAAGGGAGAAAAAAAATATTGTAAGAACATTGTTGTGACAATTTAGTGTCTATGTTAATATTTAGAAGGCATCGCGGCTGCAGGTGGTGTTTAACCTGAGACAGGTAAAGGCCTTTGCTCTTGCTTCAGCAAGTCACGCAAAACAATGTGCTTGTATAAATGGGTCATAAGTTGCCTCATGGATTTATGTAATAGAGTAGGAAAGCTAGAATGGCAGGCGGTTGCCTTACTTTGGCAATGGGCTGGATAACCACGTGGTGTGCTTCTCACTTAACTTCAAGTTGCTTCTCCAAGGTGTTTCTACTGCACTACTGCATCGAGGCTTAACAGACTTGTTGGTCATGGAACCCTGATTCTCCTCAGCTTTTTATAATTTATTTTCCTGCAGTCTTTACTTTTCTTTATAAATCACAGTGAATGTTAGCAATATCTAACTTATAAGATTTCTCTCACAGCAATCTCTGATATCTGAAAAGAGTTGTTTTACTTGTTCAAATCCCTCAAGAATTACTGTCTTAGAGGCTTCATCTTTTTTTCTCATTATTTTATTTGTCCTTGATTCTTTGGAACCACTTTGGTTCCAGAAGATTCCAAAGAAGTTTCCAAACAGCCTTGCTTTGCTTGGATATTTTGAGAACTCACAGGACTGGGTGCTGCTGTGGATGGATACAGGCCTTTCAGGAGGGGCAGGCCAGGATGGCAAGGAGTCGCCCTTCGTGTGAAAGAGCAGTGAGAATGCCTGGAGCTGAGATCTCCTGAGTGAAGGTTAAAGGGCGGAACAACGTGGGTGACATTGGGGTGGTGTCTGCTACAGGCTGCCTGATCAGGAAGAAATAGATGAGGCCACTTTTGGACAAGCCTCACGTTCACAGGGCCAGGTCCCCGTAGCAGACTTGAACTACCCCAGCATCTGCTAGAGGGTAACACAGCAGGGTGCAAGCAATCCAGGAGGTTTCAGCAATGCATTGATGTCAGCTTCGTGGCACAGGAGATTGGGGAGCTGACAACAATAGGTGCTCAGCTGGATGTGATAGTTCCTGTACTGGGTGTAGCTGGGATGAAGTTAACTTTCTTCATAATAACTCATATGGTGCTGTGTTTTAGATTTGTGACCAAAACAATGCTGATAACACGTTAATGTTTTAGCTATTGCTGAACAGTGTTTGTAGAGAGTCAAGGCCTTATTGGTTTCTTACTCTGCTTTCCCTCACCCCACCTCCCCCCAATAGATTGGGAGGGGACAGAACCAGGCAGATGACCCAAACTAACCAAGGAGCTATTCCATGCCTTATAATGTTGTGCTCAGCAATAAAAAGGGAGAGGAGGAGGTTTAGAGAGGTTAGTCATTGCTTGCTTGAGAACTGACTAGGCATCGGCCTGCCTGTAGGAAGAGATTGCCTTTGCATCACTTGTTTTGTTTTCTTTCTCTTTTCTTCCACTTCTCTTTTGCTTATTAAACAATTTGCATCTCAACCCACAAGCTTTCTTGCTTTTACTCTTCCTTTCCTCTTGCCCTGTCCCACTGGGGTTGAGGGGGGAGTGATCCAGCAGCTGTGTGGTGCTTAGCTGCCTACTGGGGTTAACCCACAATGCTTACAAACAGTGAAGAACTGTTTGGGGTTGTGAAGGTCAGGGGTGGTCTTGACTGCAGTGAGCAGGAGGTGATGAAGTTCAGGATCCTGTGAGGAGGGACCAAGGCAAAAAGCAGGATCACAGTCCTGGACTTCAGAGGAGTAGATTTTGACCTGTCTGGGGGCCTGCTTGGAAAAATCATATGGAATATGGTCCGGGGGAGAGAAGAGGGGTCCAGGAAAGCTGGCTGTTTCTTAAGGATCACTTCTTCCAGAATGAAGAATGGTCTATCCTGATATGCAGGAAGGCAAGCAAAGGTGGCAGGAGGCTTGCATGGATGAGCAAGGAGTTCCTGACAAAACTCAAACACAAAAAGGAAGCATGCAAGAGATGGAAGCAGGGAGAGATGACTTGGGAGAAATACAGAGCCGCTCTCTGAAAGTTCAGCAATGGGGTTAGGAAAGCTGAAGAGAGCCTGAAGTTGAATCTGGCAAAGGACATGAAGAGCAACAAGAACGGGTCCTTCAAGTATATCAGCAGCAAAGGGCAGACTAGGGAAAAGGGCCCTGCTAATGCATGGGACAGGAGACCTGGTGACAGAGGACACGGAAAAAGATGAGATACTTGATGTCATCGTTGCCTCAATCATTAGTGGCAAGACTTGTCTTCAAGTCCTTGAGACCAGAGGGAAAGTCTGGAGCAAGGAAGACTTCCACTTGGTGCAGGAGGATCAGGCTAGAGAATGTTTAAATGAACTGGCCATACACAGATCCATGCAACCTGATGAGAGACACCAGCAAGAGCTGAGGTCACTGGCCAATGTCATTGTAAGGCCATTCTCGATTGTCTTTGAAAGGCCATGATGATCTGAAGAGGTTCCTGAGGACTGGGTGAGCAAATGTCACTCCTGTTCTCAAGGAGGAATTACAAGCTGGTCAACCTTTCCTTGATCCCTGGGAATGTGGTAGAAAAAATAATCCTGGAAATGTTTCCGAATGTATTAAGGACAAGAAGGTGATTGGGGGTAGTCAGCATGAATTTATGAAGGGGAAATCATTCCTGTTCAACTTGATAGTTTTCTGTGATGAGGTAACTGGTGGGAAGAGTGGTGGATGTTGTTTATCCTGACTTCAGCAAGGCTTTTGATGTTCTCTCACGACAGCCTTATTGACAAACTGATGAAGTATAGGCTAGATAAGTGGACAATAAGATGGATTGAAAACTGGCTGAACTGCCAGGCCAAAGCCTGGCAATGTGTGATCACAGGGATGTGATTAGTGGCGTAAAGTCCTTCTGGAGGCTAGTCACTACTCATGTACCCCAGGGGACAACACTGGAGCACCTAATGTTTAACATCTTCATTTATGACCTAGATGATGTAACAGAGTGTTCTTTCAGGAGGTTTGCAGAAGATACAAAACTGGGATCAGTAACTAATATACCAGATGGGTGTGCTGCCACCTCTGAAGGATGACCTTGACAGTTGAAGAAACGAGCAGACAGAAATTCCACAAAGGGAAATGCCAAGTCCTGCCCCTAAGGAGGAATAACTCCAGGCACCAGCAGACACTGGGGGCTGATGGACTGGAAAGCATTTTGGCAGAAAAAGTCCTTGGAGTCTTGTTGCTGAATGAGCCAAACGCAGTCAGCATTGTGTGCTTGTGGCCAATGGTGTTTGGGGCTGCATTAAGAAGAGTGTTGCCAACAGGTGAAGGGAGGTGATTCTTCACTGCTTAGCCCTGGTGAGACATACCTGAAGTGCCATGTCCAGTTCTGGGCTACCCACTACAAGAGAGACACAGACATAGCAGAGAGTCCAGCGAAGGTCCATGAAGATGATAAAGGGATCAGAGCATTTGGTGTACAAGGTGAGCTGAGAGAGCTGTGATTCTTCAGTCTGGCGAAGAGAAGGCTCAGGGGATCTTATCCACGTGTACAAATACCAGATGGGAGGGAGTAAAGAAGCTGGACCCAGGGTCTTTTCATTGATATTCAGTGGCAGGACAAGAGGCAATGGGCGCAAACTGAACTACATGAAATTTCATTTGAATGTAAGAACTTACTGTGGGGGTGGTCAGATACTGGAACAGGTTGCCCAGGGAGTCTCCATCCTCGAAGATACCCAAAACCCAGTTGGACACACTCTACCCTGCTTTGAACAGAGAGTTGGACTAGATGGTATGTGGAGGTCCCTTCCCACTTCAATCATTCTGTGATTCGGTGACCTTAAACATTTTGTGATTGTGTGACCTTAAATGTTAGCAACTCATAGGCTGATCATAGCATGGAAGTGTCCAAAATAGTCCAAGTTCTCTGGGGTATATGGAGTAGCCAAATTCTGTGGTTCCTGTTGACTTCTATGGAACCTGTATACCAGCTGCCCTATTTCTGCAAATCATCAGGAGAAATTTATGGCAAAAAATTAGAACTATTAGATTTCCAAATTCAACTGCCTTTCTAATATGCGTGTGGAGCTGATCGCACTTTTATTGATTAGTACAGTAGAAAAGTTGGTGCTGCTTTCTGTTTTGTAGTAGCTAGCTACTAAATGTCTCTGTTTTCTGCTATTCCTGCAGTACTTGTGCAGAGCACTATTGAATGAAAGTTCAAGAGGTTTAAAATGTGGTTGTAGTGGTTCAAGAAGGTAGAGACATCCCTGAAACAATGGTGGAAGGAGCTTTGCTGAGAACTGTGACATGTTCCAAAAGCTTGATAGCTTGGAAACTATCATGACAGTAGTGTGGTGAATGTGGAGTGCTTGAAATTTTTTCTTAGAGAAAAACCGTAAGGCTGTTCTGAAACCAATTTAAAATGGTTTATGGGAGTTCCTTCACACCAGTTGAACTGCTTGACAGCTTTCTTTGCAAAGGTAACTGTCATAGATTATTTTTGCTTAAAAGTAACAATTCTGAAGTAACAGAAATTTCTAAACAGCACCAGATATTAATAATGATAATAGAAGAAAATAATTACCAGACTTCAGAGTGCCTATGTTTGAAAGAGTGGAACTAACTAGAAGTGTGTTGATCGCTTAGTTTGAATATCCGTAACCCCTTACCACCACCACTATGAATTATTGGCCTACAGCCACATATTCATTTATAAGGAACTGATCACAATAATGTCTCTTTTGACAGTTCCAAAGCTATTTATCTGGGAGTCTCTGTATTACAAGTGTCATCCTTGGAC
The DNA here is from genome assembly GCF_047716275.1 of Strix uralensis. NCBI lineage: Eukaryota > Metazoa > Chordata > Aves > Strigiformes > Strigidae > Strix > Strix uralensis. Next base: position 37,439,873 of record NC_133974.1, on the reverse strand, counting down.
ATGAAAGATGATGTAGGGCTACATTACTTTGATCTGTGTACTTCCTAAATGTTGTTATAGAAAAGTGGTAATGTCTTATAGTTGCATCCCCTATTTACTTATAAATAGAAACAGTTGTGAAGTTGAAATAAGCTATAAAGTAATTTCTATGACAACCAAAAATATGGTCAAAATATGGCTTTTCTAGCATGGCCTACATCTGTGGTACAGAAGTTTTCATCACATTGGAAGAGAGCATTTTTGCATTTTCCCTTTGAAAAACCTACAGATCAGTGTTTTTTCTGTTGTTAGTGGCAGACCTTTTCAGACCAGAGGCATCTTTCAATACTAGTGGGTCAGGTATGATGGAAAAAGACAACAGCTGCAGAAAGAAGAATCTACCAGATAATTCCCGTGCTTTTTAACTGAAGGCTGCAGCAGCAGGCCAGCCAGTCTGAACATAAATCTTGTTACAGACAGTGTAACACAGGCACAGGAGGGCTGAGTATATGGATAGCAGAAAACCAAGTTGCTGCTCTTCTCCTGTCTCAGTGAATTTCCCCTACAACCTGCCACTGTCCAGAGACCTGATAGGGCTTGCAGTGACAGAAAGTGACCCGAAACAATTCTGTGCTGACCCAGAAAGTACTGAGGGAGTGCAGAAAGAGACTAACTGGTCTGTTCTACAGAGCAGCAACTTTCCTGAGTGATTTCATCCCGAGGTGCAATGTTTCCATTGAACCTGAGTTTGGTTCAATGGAGGAAAAAAAAGGCATCTGCAAATAACTTATCGGCTCCAGCAGTTCCTTCCCTCACTGTCTTGCTGCTAAAATTTTGCTATTCCTTCACACTGCTCATTAGTTTTAGCTAATTATAAACAAAATGTCAACGGGATTGCCTCTCCCCTTCCCATAAAGCCAGGAAAAATTAACTCTTCAGGTCTACTGGACTTTCTGCCTGTTCCCAGGCTCCTACAGCTCTCATAGAACTGTTGTCGTCATCTCTAGCTGAAAGTTTAAAGAAAATGGAGTGACTCCGGAAAGAAGGTAGGGACCATTTTAGAACTGAACTTATGCATAAGCAGGGAAAGACCCAAAGAGTTGGCATGGGGAGATCATGGAATCTATGTTTGTGGGGATATGCTGAACTTGAGGCCCTCAGCTGCCTGCTCTGAGGCAGACGGTTGTCTTTGACCTCCTGAGATCCCTCTCAACCTGAATTATCCTATGAGTCTAAAAGTAGAGGGGCAAGATGAAAGAGGAATATAATAGAACAAGGAGGGAGGTAGTCATAGAGTCAAGCAGAACTTTTAATATGCTCCCCCCCAAGTTATTTTGGTTTGTAATTAGATGTGGGCTTAATCCAAATTTTTGGACGGCATAAGAAGAATCACTGCAGTTTTGTGCAGTTTGTCTCTCAATTATATTAATCTCTATTAATGGAGGCCAGCTCTGGTTTCTCTTTCTGAATGGACAGCCCACGGTGAAACTGTAAGTGTTGCTCACATCATCCATAAACACCACCTGGGAAAAATTCTGGAGAACAGGTTAAAAAATAGGGAAAGGTTAAGCTATAGAGTAATTCTGACTTGTTTCCTTCCTATGTTAATCAATACCTAGGCATTACACTATGTAATGCAGGACTAAATCTTTGATTAGCACAGGCATCTCCTGCTGAAGTGCATGTTTCTCAGTTTTTCCTGTGTGGAGCTATACCACTTTGTATAAACTACTTAAATGTAGGGAAGTAGCATGCAAACAAGTGGGTGTGGCTCCCTAGTCTGGTGGTTTACATACTTAACTGGGACCAAACCCAGCTGGGTTCCTGCCCTGGTGAATTAGTACAAATTAATTAATATAAATTCAACAAAGCTGTTGAAACAGTATCAACAGGAGAATCTAAGATCTCCTACTCCAGAGATGCTGTAGTTTGTTGTCAAAATAATGTTATGGGAGAACAAGAGGTATGAGTTCAAACACCCTCAGGTAAAAAGGAAAGTCAGGCCTACAGCTGCCACATCCATCTGCACATCCTAACCGCTCGACTCTTGGTGAAAAGGCAGGTGGCCAAGCCCTTTGGCAAACCTCTGGTTTCAGTTCTGCTGCTCCCGCAGGTTTCAAGGGGAAAACAAGTCAATCACTTATTTTTCTCACTAAAATTTTAAAAAAGGTATTTGCTGGCATTTGAACTTCATTGATAGTAGTCAGGCGTTGGAATGGGCTGCCCAGGGAGGTGGTGGAGTCCCCATCCCTGGAGGTGTTTAAGAGTCAGGTTGACATAGCGCTGAGGGATATGGTGTAGTTGGGAACTGTCAGTGTTAGGTTAATGGTTGGACTAGGTGATCTTCAAGGTCTTTTCCAACCTAGACGATTCTGTGATTCTGATTCTGTGATTACACCACCTTGCAATGGAGTGTTTCTCTCGGCAGCACTGGTTTGTCTTGCTAGTGATTTCACTGCGTGTGTAAAGAAGAGACTTGCAAAAACAGTTTCCTTACATCTGAAGGGGAGGATGAGTGGATTTACACAGCAAAATAAACCCCCGGGTTTAAGAAGGGAGAACGGTCACGATGAGGAACGACGGCAGCAGATTTCAGTCGAGGAGGAGAAACCGGAACTAGTGGGAGGAGAAAACGAAGGGAAATTTAAACGGGTTGAAATAATCGAGCTGCACAAGGAGCGCGGCAGCGCTTCTGAGGAGATGCCGTTCGCCCGCCGCACGCGACTTGCCCAACGTGCCCAGACCTCCGCCTCGCCTTCCCACCCGTGAATGAGGAGCCTCGGCCGGGCGGGACGCGGCACCCGGCGGCCGCAGGCCGGCCCCCCCCGAGGGCGCCCGGCCCGGCCCCGCTCCCCGCAGGGCCCGGGGCCGCCGTCGGCCCCAACGGCCCCGCGCGCACCCGCCTCGCCCGGCCTCTGACCCGCGCGGGCTGCCCCTGATTAGCCCGCTCCCGCCGGAGAGGGGGGCGCGGCGCCGTTGGGGAGCCAATCAGGAGCCGGGGCTGCCCCGCTCTGCCCGCCCCGTCGGCGAGGCGGGCGCTGGCGGTGGGGGCTGCCGGGGCGCCGGGGGCGGCGGGGCGGCGCGGCGGGCACCGGGCGCGGGCAGAGCTGCGGGCACCAGCGACGCCGGTGTCGCCGCCGCCGCCACCACCGGGCGGATCCGCGCTTCTGCCGGAGCTTCTTTCGTCGCTTCACTTTCGCGGCCCGGAGCAGGGACATTATGCCGAAGAGAAAGGTAATGCACCCCCGGCGTGCGGCGGGTCCTGCCTCCGCGCCTCCCCCGGGCAGGGCTGGGGGGCGCCGCCGAGCGCCGGCCGGCGGGTGAAACGCGCGGTAGGGGCTGGGGGCGCCCGCCGCTCCCCCGCCGGCGTTCTGTTCCGTTCCGTTCCGGAGCTGGCGGATTGCTCCCGAGCCCGGGTATTTGGCTGCCTGTTGCAAGCCCCCTCCGCCCCTCCCCGCCGCTCCCTGTTTACTTTCCCGGTGCCGCGCGGGGCGGTGTCGCCCCCGCCCCTGGGGGGTGAAGTCGCTATCACAACTCCGGCCCCCCCCGCCCTCCTCCTCCTCCTCTCCCTCTCCCTCTCCCTCTCTGCCGCCGGGGAGAAGCGCTGCAGCAGCTGCGGCTTCGCCCCTGGCCCCCGGCGGGAGGAGTTTCCTGCTTGCAAACTCCGGCGCCGCCGCCGCCGCGGGGAGGTGGGGGGGAGCGGCGGGGAGGGGGCAGCCCCCACCCGGGGCGGCCGGATCCTGCCGCCGCCGCCTCCCGCCGAGCCCGGGTGATGGCTCCGAGGTAGAAGGAGGAGGGGAGAGGCAAGCCATGTTTAAAACAAACTACACCCTTCTCCTCGCCTCCCGCGGTAGACCCGTATGTACCAACTCCGGCGCCCATCCGGGCAGGGCCCCCGGGGGCGGGGGGCGGCCGCCGGGGCGGGGAGGCGCCTCCTGAGGGAGCCCTCGCGGCCCCCGCCGCCCCCCACCCCCCCTTGCTGGGCCGGGGGGCCAGGGCCGGCCCCCGCCGCGGTCCGTTGTTTCGCTCTCCGGGCACCTCGGGGCGGGCAGCCTCCTCCGGAGGGAGCCGCCGCCGTGTTTCCGAAGGGAGAGAAACTTAGGCGGCCGTTCAGCGGCCGGGCTCGGTGTTGTGGGGGGTTTTCTACGCCTCCGTTCCCTGCTTGAAGCCGGAGCCCTCGCTGCGCGGCGTGGTGGCGGCGCTGGCGGAAGGCGGGCTGCCCGCGGAGGGGCGGCCGGACCCTCCCCGGCGCGGGAGGCGGCCGAGGGAGGCCCTGCCGGAGACCCTGCTCGGGAGCCGGCTGCCCGGCTTCTGCCGCCGCGGGCCGAGTGTAACGGGAGCCTTGACGCTGTCTACACGCTATGACGAAAAATAATAGCTGCAGTCCTCTAATTTTAACTAGGTCAGCCAAGGCAAAGCAATTTGTGTTTTGGGGGATTTCCCACGTGTCACCCGTGACCTCCTAATACACCGTATCCGGGCTGGGGTTCAAATCTGTTTTAATAAAGTTACAGGTAGGTGATGACTTCTAGGTAGCTTGGCGTTCAGTTCTTATCCTTTCCTTATGGGACGTATCAAAATGTCAAACTGTTAAGTATGCCAGCGACTTATTTAATTCATTCCAGTTCTGAAAATGGACACAAGCGTGGGGTTGATTGCCTTTATTTGGATAACAGGGCTTGAAGTTAGTGAATGTTGGGCAGCTTTTCCTCTTCTGTCATTGCACCCTCACGTAGGCCTCACGTGCTTCTGCTCTTTTAGTGCTGTTGCTTGTCATCAGGAAAAAGTTGAAAATTAGCCAGTGCCCATAGGACTCTCTGCACCTTTTGAAACCTTGCAAACTTCCTACCCCATTTCCTTTGCCCTACTGTGTTCTTATACTACGGATGATGTTTCAGGCTGTCCCTCCTCAGAGGGGTAAAGTCACTCTTGTAGGTTTTTGTGGTCTCTTGTGAAGTGTTTATTAAGAGAAACTCTCTTTGAGTAGTAAGTCCACGAGAGCGTCTTCTTTCTAGAAGATTATAAAAAAGTAATAAAAACATGACGTGGGATCGGAGCAATAGAGATGCATTTTTAATGGTGCATTTTAATTTACTTAGCATTGTATGGGATACAAACATTTACATTTTAAGAGTATATATGAAGTAGGGGTTTTGGGAAGCAAAGGAAAAGTGTATGATTAATGGCTTTGCTTTTTGAGAGAGGTGGGAGTACCTTAAGTATTTTACAATTGTCAATTTTATTCCAGAATAACATCCACAGAGTGAGAAGTTAGTGATACAGCAGTAGCTGAATAATTACACCAGTTAGCTTCCACATGGAGACAAAACCATGACGTGCAGCTAATAGTCAATTCTTCTATTAAAATTTCTAACTTATAAAAATGCTGCTAACACTGAGAGTTTCATAAGGAAATAAACATCACAAATCAAAATGAGAAATTTTCACAGTTACGGGGGTAAGTAAATAAACAATATCGCAGAAGGGGCATGAATTGACCTGTACCTGCCTTACTTATCTAAACTGGCTGGTACTTTTTGCTTGCTTTTCATCTTTGATTTTTTTCATCTCTATGTAAACTGAAGTCAGTTGCTGAGTTCCTGGCCTTATGTTCATTATGAATATTATGAACAAAAAACCGCACACTGTCTCCTCTTCTGTAGAGGGCTGCGGCCTAAGGTATTGGGATATCATTACTCATTGCTTAAGGGTCACAGGGAAAAGGAAAAACTTACTGTGTGTTGAGATGGTGTTAAATACAGTGCTAAAACAGAAAGGGGTTGAACTCTGGACTCCTGTGAGATTTCTGCACCCTTTGTCTGTTGTAATAACATGTTGCGGTGTGAACATCGCCTTTCACAAGAAGAATGGCATGCCAGTGTGGGATAAACCAGAATGCTTGTTGTGGTATTGATAGCAACGAATGCCTTGAAATGGATTGTGGCGTTTTGTTTTGTTGCTTGTCTTGCTGGAATTAGCTCTTGGGTCATACTGGAAAACTCCTTGACCCTGAAACAGCCCCAGTAAAAATGTCTCAATGTTAGCCATAAAAGGATGAAGAACCATTCTGTACCTGATGACAAGGCGAATCATGGTATGGTCACATACAGCCGTGTGCATAAGCAAACATACATCAGCTTTAATGTGATCATCAAGATGAACGGTACTTGCCCCCTTAAGTAGAATGTGCACCACCTCTGACAGATATTAATAGGTCAAGTGGTGACTTGTCCAGTGTTGGATGGGAAGCCTGTCAGTTACTTGGGGTTGTACTCCCAAATGACCTAACTCATTCTTTAATCTGACTCTGTGCAACACGACCTGCACCTCACGTGTTGTTTTGAAAACACATGGGAGTTGAATCAGATGTGAGGACTAAGTGCAACTTTTTCTTCTTTAGTCTTTCTTTTTTTAATATAAGATCTTTGAATATTGCATTTGTTGCAGAGCAAATAAAAAATATTGTGGTCTAATTAGCCATTTCAGTAGGCTATTTGCTGCCGCTGTGTAGTCAGGAATGTTAGTTTCTGCTGTACAATTGATGCTGTAAAAATGTAATAGAGAACATCTGTGGCAGGTTCCTGTTCTGTTATGCAAATTCACTTTCATTAAAGTCAGAGAGACTAGTTGGTTATCTTTACTACAGAAAAACAAACCCTCTGAATATTTTGCTTGGAATGCTGCCACTTTAGTGGAAGTTAGAAGATGCCATGTTCCGGGGTTGTCCTATTGTAGTGTATTTAGTTGCACAATCACATGATAGTTTTTCTGTGGGACTGTTACCTTATTAGTTGTTTTGCCAACCAGGTGTCTAATCAATGTATTTTCTAATCCTTGGGGTTAAATGCATGTTCTTACATGTACTAACCTAGAGTCGTTAAATTCTACTTACTCTTTTTTGTCTGGACTTAAACTCAGTTCTTTTTGTGAAATTCTTATGCATGTTTGAGTTTGTATTTCTGAAGTATCATGAATATTCAAAGAGAAATGTTCCTCATCCACTGATAGGGAAATGGGGCACAGAAGTAAATGGCTGAGTTGTTGGAAATGGTCCCTTCATCTTGGATTCTCAGTTTAAGATGTCTGTCCTGATTTTTTTTATTCCCCCAGTAAGCACTTCCTGCACTCTTGAGTGGTGCATTTGTGGTTGTTGCTTCTCTAAATTTGTCTTCGTGCTTTGTGGTGTGTACATAGAAACTGGGAAACTTGCAATAGTAACCAGTTTTCTAAAATTCTGTTGGAGCAACTTGTAATGCGATCAAACATCAATTAACTAATGAAGCCGAGGGTCCTGCAGGTGACGGCTCTATTTGCTGTGGCTCTGAATGATCCCGCTGTCGCTCTTCGGTCTGTGGAACGAGATGTAGATCTTGTGTAAAGAGTAGCGTGTGAGTTTGTGTTCATAATGCAGCAGTATGAAGTACACTCAAGTGCTATTCAGCTCCACTTCATGTCCCTTTCCGTGTTTTGATACTTCAGCTGTATATCAGTCCGTGTCAATTCAACATGCTATACGTCACATAATATTTTTTCGGCTATGGTTATCTTCATTTTGCAAGTACTTGGCAGGAAAGAAGCTCCGATGATGTTTTGGGGACCTGCACCTTCCCAACAACTTGTTTCATCACTGGCATTGGAAGGTCTTGGTCTGCAGCAGAGGCAGTCTTCAATTTGTCCTAGAACTCAACTAACAGGGCACACTCTGTTAGCAGTGGGATGTAGAAATGGGAGAGGTTCTGTATTTTATTTCACGCTCTGGAGGTGATTATAGTTTAGAAGGGAAAAGGGGGTCAGTACCAGATCCAGATGTCTTGGCTGCTGCCCTCTTCCCACTCCCACCCTGTCCCACTTCTCTCTCCAGACTGTAGCTTAAACTCCTCCTGTGTTTCTTGCTGACTGCTTCCTCCTTTCTCCCTGTGCTACATGAGGACTAAGAGCAGAAGTCAAAGCTCTGAAAAGACAGTTTCTTTCCGCTTTCCCCATTAGATCAATCCTAGACCATTCAGAAGTACTAGAAAACAGGCTAGGCACCAGGAGGTGGTGACCTTCTTTGCATCTCTGTCACTGAGGTACCCCTGATTTTGACAAACTCCTACCTAATGTGCCAGCAGAGTCTTCAGGTGGGCTTCTGCCTTCAGCATCCTTTGCAGGGACAGGTAAAACAATTGCTATGCAGAGATGCACTTAACATTCAACCAAGGCAGAGGTACCAGAGCTTCTTAAAAGATTGCAGGAGTCTTCTAATACAAGGGAAGAGGATGTTTTGTCACTTACCAATTTTAGAAACTGTACCACTTGTACTGAATTTGTAACTAATGAGAATTTTAAACCTTGATGTATTTCAAGCAATTGAAAGCTGTCCTACCCCAAGTATCTGTTGACCAGGCTGACTCAAAGGATCTACATCTTCCATAGAAAAATTAAGCAGAAGATATCACAAAGTTTTATCTGCGCATGGTACACCTAGATATCATACAGATTAGCAGTGTTGAGTGGCACTGAAGAAAAAACATGCTCGAGCAATGCTGCTATGCCATGTTGCAGAAAATGATGTTTACAGGGCTATTAAATACATGCAACAAATATTTGTCCGCATTAAATATTAAAGATACACTTCAAAATAGCTTTGAAAAAGCTAATTATATTATTTTAGCTATGACTGTTTTTTAGAGTTATGGAGATTAAAAGCTCATTGACCAAGGATTTATAGGTCTAACATGTTTCTCATCATTTTATACAATCTGTAAAAATCTGACCCATTTATTAGCCATTGATGACAGTGTATGTGTTTTCTTCTTGGACCACGCTGAAATACAATTGGACTTAATGAATGGGCAACCTAAGAATTATTAGGTTTTCACTGAATTGTCAGTTAAAAATCATTCTTAATGCTCCTTGGGCACATTAAAGCATGGTATCTGATGAGATGTAGCTAGTAGTACAATCTATTTTTGAAGTCATCATCTCAGAGTTCAGAAGTAACCAGGTGCAGGTAATCTTTTTATATACAGTAGTTCAACACTCTAATGGGGGTAATATTATTTTGTGTTCTAGATTATCAGTATTATTAAGTTTAAAAAATAAAAAAGTGCTGTGTGAAAATAGAATGTAGGAGGTATATGCGGTTTAGGTTAAGGCTGCTTTTCTTCTGTCTTACTTGAGGAACTTCACTTTCTCTGCTGTTTTATACCCAAGCAGTAGCTGTGCATAAGCCTCGTATGTCCCAAGGTGTATTGTTGTTTCAGAGAAATTGTATGAAGTTGAATTTTGCTTGACATGATTGTAATACTGTCTTTTGTGTAGAGTGTAAGTAAACTAGATGCAGAGGTTTCTCTTGAAAATTAGCATATCGTAGGATCATAACCGCCACCATCTATTTTCTGTTCTTTAACTGCACTAAGCTAGCACAGTGATTTATCTCATGGTCCAGTAGCCAAAAAGGTGTTTTCAGGTGCTGGACTTATATTTTAGGCCATGATCCTCTTAATGCTTGTTTACTTAACAGATTTGAAGGTGCTTTTGAATTTTTTTTATCCTGGATCATTTTACTGATGCAATTTAGAGATGCTGTACAGTGGCACAATGAATGTGTGGTAACCTGTTAGAAGAAAGTAAGGCTGGCTGCATGCAGAAGTAAGATGCTCTTATACCACTTTTATTGTCAGCAAAATTGGCAGTGTGGGACTTCACAGTTTGGACAGTAGTTCAACAGATCTTTCAAGTTGGCATATACAGGCCAAAAGAAGTAATTCCAGATACTCATTCCTGTCCTTACTCTGATTTAACCTGTGGGATATCATATGTGTTTGAGGTAGTTTTTGGCCAGACCTGTCTGCTGGTCTAGTTTCCCATACCTTGGGCACAGAAAGTTAAACTGGCTTATTGGCAGGAATGATTAGATGGGGAAGGGCAGAACTCTTAGCAGCAGTCAGGCATTCATCAGACAGCAGTCTTAGCCAGCCTTTCTTTGATTGTCCCTGATTTAGAGTGCACACAGGAGTATTCTTTAATTCATTAGAATAAACAGAACAACTCAGTGGTCAAATTGTGTCCTCGCACCGTTGGGGCGGCATTGGGCTCGTTTTTTGTTTCGGTTTGGGTTTTTTTCCCCCCTTGTTGTCTTTGGAAATTACCAGTTTTCAGTTAATTACTCCTGTAACTTGGAGATACAGCTCCTGTCTTCCCATAGTAAAGCGTGGGTGTACTTGGTAACAGCGCAAAGCTGCAAATATAAAATGCTGTGTTCCCTAAGAATGTTGGGATCTGCCTGCACAAAAAAATTGCCTATGTTCCCATCAGCACTGTCTTTGTTGGGACCTTTGGGTATGTTTGCTCTTCCCACCTAGCTTTCTCCATTGTCCTAATGCTACCCAAGTTAGTAGTAGCAGCGAGCGCTTCCATGGGTGGACATCAAGCGTCTAACGACATTTTTACCTCTGCAGTGTTTGTTCCTCCCAAGCAGAGTTGAGGAGAGGTGTCGGTGCTCTACTTGTAGTAGGAAAACATCCTTTAGCTCTGCTGTATTGTTTCTTCCTTATCCTACCTTCACCCTCTTGGAGACATTTTACTTTTTTCTTCTCTTGAAACTGCATTTAGGCTGTCTTTGAAGTTCTCCATTCTGGCTGTTGTGGTAGAGCAATACTCCTGTTAACCCCAGCTGGAATTATTACCAGGATGTAAGAGGTTGGTGTATCAAAGGAGTTGTACCAGTTGTGCCTTTGGTACCTGCCTCTTACTTGTGGACTTGCTATCACCATCTTGGAGGTTTGACGTTCTGTAGCACCGCTTAGCTGAAACATGAAAAAATGTTCTTTTGTAGATTATTGGGGTTTTATCACAGTTATGTCATCTGGAAGAGGGGGAATTGTACACCTTTTTCCAATCATTCAGAATACTTTTCTTTGTCAGAGGTGGCTATTTTCAGGAATCTGTTGTTATTGAAAGTAGTTGTCTAAATTCAATCTCTAAGTAGATAAAATAATTTTTTTTAATGTTTTTTTTTTTTCAGAAGTACTTTGCTAGTTTTGCTTTGCAGATCTGATCAGTTCTTTTTAGATACAGATTTTGGAACCTAATCTTCAAGGTTTTAAAAACTGCCTCTGTATGTAGACTTGTATGAGTTGATCAGCTTCATCTCACTTGCAGAACTGGCATCAGCTTTGAAAGGTCAGAGAAATAATATTATTAGGGACTGGATTTCATCCATCATATTCTTTGAATCTGCCTTTTTATTTTATGGTGGCAGTAAAAATGGATAAGCAAATACTGAGACAAGAATTTACTTACCTAGCTGAATTCTCATGCTTGGTGTTCAGGGGAAACTGAACAATTTCAAATGCACTGTGCTCACTGCTCCCATAGCTGAGCTGTATTTTTCAAAATGCAGCTGATTACTTCACTGTCTGAAAAAGGAACTGTCTGTCTAATTTTAAATTACAATGCTGCTTTTTTTTCAAATCTGAGCCTCTAGAAGCTGCTCTTACTTCTTCACTCTCCTGTAGGTAGAAGATGTCATATTCAAAAAAATGACTACAGGGAAGACAGACTTGGAAGGAAGAATCAAAGCCAAGCCAGTTGTGAGACACCTACAATGTCCCATCAAATATAAATGCATTTTAAATTATTGGTCAGTCTTTGACCTCTTTTCAGTGGAAACAGGAAAATCTCAATCTACAATGAAGAAATTTCCTCTCTTGGAAAAGCATTTATACTGTCTAGTTTTGGGTATCTAGAAATACTCCAAGCCTAACTTGGTTTCTTGTCTCTTCTGTCTTGTCTGGAAGAGCATAAAGCTCACAGAAGTTACCTGTTAAGAATTAAAGAATTTATTAAAATGCATTTTCTGAATCTACTGATTCTGTTTATAACCAAGGTGTTTGTATTCTTACTTTCTTATATATTATTTGAAAATGCAATGCATGTTAACCAGTCATTTTGTTTGACTTGAATCTCTAAGCAAGAATGGAGATTTTGATCAGGAAATGTTTTCCCTGGGTTTTTTTTCCCCTAATTGCGTATTAATACCAGGGGATATCAATGGTCTTTATATTTAAACTTTTAAGTAACATTTGTCTTTTCAGAAATTTGCTTGATATTCTCTCCCAGAGAATTAGAAAATTAAATATTCTGCTCAATAGATGTAAGATGGAGGGATTTAAATTTTAAAAATGACATATTATATAATATTTCATTGTAATACATCTTAACAGGAAATACTAAAATATTGTATACTTAAAGTATAAATATTTAAGCAGGGGTTTTTTGTTGGTGTTTTTTTAGTGAAGAATATATGTACATATACAGTACATACCAAAATAAACCAAACCACCTTGGATTTTTTGAAAGAGAGCAAGACAGGTGTCATTTTGGATAAGTATTTAAAAAATCCAGCCACTAACCAGATTTATTCTGTACTTCACTTGTGGTTCTGTCAGAATTACATGTTTTTTAAACTAGTGGCATGCGTATTTTTTTTTTCCCATCCAGGATCAGGCTCTTGTTAGAAAAAAGAAATGAAGAAGTAGTAGGAGGAATACCCGATTTCTTAAAGCATTTATTAGAGAGAATTAGTTTTACTTGCAGAGTGCATTCACATTGGCTTGGCAGTGAGCACTGTTCTATTTGCTGAAAACAGATCAAAGAACTAGCTGTAAACAAAGGTTAGCGATAAGATGCTGGAGGAGCTAAATGAGGAAACAATGGTTAGAAGGGTGTTGCAGGAGTTGGTTGATGTTAAATTAGTCAACATGTAGTCTTCATTAATCTAAACCAAGAAATAGCATTTTAATTACATTTATGAACTGGCACAAAACTCAGAGCTGCTCTGGAGACAAATAATCAGAAGATCTAGCATGTATGAGGAAACAAGTCATTGAATTAAATTTAGTCTAATGCAGAGTTCTACTCAAATGGAAATGAGGGGAGGAAAAATTTTAGGAAAATAATGCAGTAAACCCTGAAAAAGTCTTAGGACTTGATACGTCCTCTTTTCTTGCACTGTGGTTTTGTTGCAAGCTTTTACGTATTTTGGTTGGTGAGAAAAGTTGGAAGAGTGACCAAAGCATTACATCATGGAAATTGTAGCTAGTACAGCGATCCAGGAAAGTATCTACAGGCAAGTCCCATTGCAGGCAGCATATCAATATGCGGCCTAACAAAACAGCTTGCAAAGAAAGGAGGAAACGCTACAGAGAATGCTCAAGTGCTAGGACAGTTAAAGCTTTCTGCTTTTCTAACTTCTTAACGTGACTGTTAGAATGAAATTGGCATCTGCTTTTTCTTTTTTTTTCATGTGGGCATGAAAGGACTAATTTCTGTCCCATCAGAGCCAAGGTGTTGAGTTTCAGCTAGTAATAAGATCCTTCAGAGACCGAATGATCTGTTTCATTTTATAAGCAACCTTCTGTACTGACTGTTACTTCTCACATACTTGTATTCTCATTCTTCATGCTTTTTTATGTACTCCTTTATAATAGTGCAGTTCATTCATTTCAGTACAAACAAAATATTTATCCAGAAGCTGGTCACTGCAGGTTCAAACATGTACCTCTGAATCACTCAGACATCAATAACTTCACTACTTTGTGTTATTGTACCCTCATTATATCCTGCTTATATTGCAGGGTTTTGATTAGAAAAATGGAAGCTTTTTGTTTCTTTTGTGGTGCATGTCTACCAGGTAACCCAGCCTTAAGAACAATTAGAAAAGGAAATTTGCCTGTCTGTTCTATCAAATGTTTCCTTAAAACAGTTATCTAGTTTTCTTGTTTCAACTTAACAGTTCTGTAATGGTGTTGGCATTGCAGATACCGCAGTATTGTCCTGGTGTGTGGAAACACTGGTTCTTACGTGTACTTCACAGCTGGTGAAATGCAAGGACTGTGTACGCAAACAAGCTCAATTTTAATATTCCTTTGATTTTATTTTTTAAATGTTCACTATCATCTATTAATATTCCTTTGTTTTTTCCAATCCTCTCAAAATAATTTTCTAGGTTGTACTTAAAAAGGGGCGGGGAGAAGCAAGTTAAAAAAAAGCTCATTGCCGATAGACACAGGGAATCTTGCATGTAACCTTCCAGCTTAATCTTGTGGTATAAAAGTTATGCAGCTCTGACAGATCTTACAAGCTTAGCTACAGCTTAATTTACAATCTTATTGCCAATATATAGTACTAATTGAGGTATGACACAGTGTGTGGTTACCTGAACCTAGAACTTGCTATTAGTTTAAATGTCAAAAGCATATTTAGAGTTAGCCAGTCATCTTTCCTTCTGTGTACCTCTATGATTGGGGAAAAAAAATAAATCACTATTATTTGTGTCTTTACTTGCTTTTTTATTTTACCTGTCTTGTCTCTTGTAGTCATCCGTACAGTATCAGGCACAGCAGGTCTATACGGACTACTTTATGAGTACTGTACAGGCATATGATGGAGCACAGCTGAAGAATTACTGAGGTTAGAGTACTGCCCTTGTCAAGTGATTCAGTGCTTGCGTTGGTGTTTGATTTTGCTGCACAAAACTTGCAGTGTGGACAGTACCAATCCTGACTAGTTTACGATGTAAGGCACAGTGTCCAGGATGCATTTTAATGTGGCTGGGGTGTCATGTGAAATATGGTGAGTCGTAGCATTACATCATGTGGACAAACGTGCCAAGAGGACGGGTTACTTAGTATGTTTGGTTCCTTTGAAACCAGAGGTCCTTCAGTAGTTTATCACCGGGACAAAAGATGGGGAAAGGGTTCTTGTGGAAGAGTTAGGGACAAGGACTTTAAGGTTTTGGTGGTACCTACATAAAAGTCCTGTGACTTCCAGATACTAGCGCAGTCAGTCACTGAGTGTGGCATGCCAAGTTTTTTGGGAACTGTGCTTGGCTCAAATCCATTCATGTACAAATCTCTCTGTTCCTTAGGGAGAGGAGAAAGTACTGCAAAAACTAGCATGAAGATCTACATCAGCTGGGACTCACTGGAATGTCTAAGCAGGATTCACAGAGGGGAGAATACATTTCTGTTCCTCTTAACAAATATACTGTAGCCATATCTGACATACTTTTTTTTTTTTTTTTCTGGTGTGACTGCCAGCTTAGAGTCCCAGGCTGCTTGCAACTGCTGTTGTACAGTCTCAATTGTTTGTGCAGCTGTGCAGTAAAATGATTATGATGGAACGGGGAAGACTATATATTTATAATTTGTATATATATTTATAAATTTTTTTTAAGCAACAGGCTATTTTTCAGCTGGATCAACTACCTTACTCATGACATGGCTTCCCACGCAGCTCTGCCAGCATACTGGGGAGCCAAGGCCCTGGGAGGGTGAGTGAAGGCTCCGAATACCTGGACTGGTAGTGATTGCAGAGAGGAGAGAGCAGGTCTGAAACAGAAATGAGGGTGTGTCAGAACCCCTTGCTGCTTATTCACACCTCTGAGACTATTACTGTGCATGTCCATCCATGGAGAAGGTTATATGGCCTTCCGAATTGCTGTTGGATTTTCTAACTTCAGAGGGAATGCTGGGCTAATTAGCTATCTTAAGTGTGTTGTGTAATATATCGTAGTAGTATACAGAGGTTGCATTAAGAGTATTTTAATGTAATTTTTTCCCCCCTCATGAGCAGTTTTTAACATCTGTTGTCAAGCAATAATATTGGCATCTAAAGTCATGCTGCCCTGTCTATCAGAAATGAAGGAGACTTGTCTTTTATTAGTGCTAAAGAGAATGGGGTAAGTTAACTGTGCAGTATTGCAGGGTGGGAGTTTGCTCCTGGGCAATTACTGCAAGGCTGTTGGCATGTGGCAGTGCCATCTTGTGATGATGTAGCCCTGTTTCAAAGCTTTGTGGTTCCTAAAAGTGAAGTAGGGTGTAACAGCCCAATTGTGAAGCATCAGTCAGTTTTGTTTAGTTTATGGTGAGTTTTTTAGCCTGACTTCTGAAGGAAATGCATCATGCTGTCTTTCTGTCCCTACCCCTGTAAATCTTGAGCCTCTTGGCCACTATGAGGAAAAAGATTATAAAATCTGAGGGAACTTCTATATAAATAGGTGCCCAGGACAGGAAGGATGCTATTTGAGTTTCCTTCCAGGAAAAGGGTGTAGGGCAAGTTCGATAGACTTGAGAAAATTCATACAGGAGAAACAGATGTTATGAATTCATGGACTACAGAAAAGCTATACCCAGAGCTTGGACCGTATCGTGAGCTGAAGAGGGAGGTTGTAGGAAACAAGACTTTGTTACTGACAGTGATCATGGAACTACTTGGGTTTGTTTTCCTTATGGCTTTTGATGCTCCCAGCATCACGCCATCAAGCTGTGGCAACTCTTTAGTAACCAGACTGAAAGGCTTTTAAGAATGTAAACCTGAAACAATCCTGCAGGTGGCTGGTGAGGCTGCAGCAGCGTAGGGAACAGTCAGGCTCCATTTTGGATGCCTGACTGTTGCTATTCTGAGTTGCTCTACGCTGCGCAGTGCTGCTTAACTTCCTGCTGTTTTCTAGCTGCTTAGATGATCAGTCCTCGGCTTTTTTTAAGCCATCTGCTTTTGTGGCATGCTTCTTTTCTGTCAGGAGAGTGCACAGTAACAAAGCCACGTTTTATTCTCTGGTGGGGGGTGTCTTTCTGTAAGTATGTTAGAGCCCAGTGCCAGGAGAAGGCAGCGGTCAACTGCTGCAAACTAGCTGGTCTTTTTCTCTGCTCCGAACTGTAACTGTATAACTCCAAGACATTCTGTGTCAAAATCTGGCGGAAGGTTTGGGTTAGGATTGAAATGGAAAGACAAGGGAAAAGAAAACTAGCTTGCTACTTTACTGATTGAAAAACAAAACAGCAACTAAATTGCCTTCTTTGCTGCCTGTTAAATGCCTTTTTGAAACACATGCCATGCTTGTATCACTCCTCTAACTGCTGCTGCTTGCTGTTTTTCCATGAATCGCTTGCTCCTAGGTGGAAACCCAGTCGTTTTAAAAATGTGAAGTAATACATCTTGAGTTGTAAACAGAAGATAAAAGCTTGATTTTATTTATTTCCCCCCCCTCCCTAACTAACGTTTCTCTAGTACCTCTGGAAGACCAGAGTTAGAATGGTCAAGTTGATACTTTGTTCTCGTGAAGAAACATGTTTGTCCCTAGCTTTCCTGTCAATGTCTCGGTGTTTTACTGGTTTTTGCTGTTCTGATGGAGGAGATGAGATGGTAGATGCTGTTAAAGCTTCCAGTTGAGTGAACCTGAGGCACGAAAGGAGTAAATCAGGTAAAGAAATCACTCATTTCAGTAATGCTGTGCTTTTTTGGTTCGTCTCATCACAATTTATTACTAGTTAAGTTCACATTTGGGAAGAAGCGTGTTAAATTTCTCGGGGATTTCAAAAGCCCTACTAGAGCAAACCTCAGATTTCCAGTTCATACTGTTGTGCCACCAACTGCTGATTAGATGGAGCTCCCACTGGAGCCTGCGGATGCTTTAGTTAATTGGCTAGAGGGACTACTGCAGGATGCTGTGTGATATGATATGTATGTACCTGGTGATAATCAGTCCTTGTTTGTGTTCTTGCTTGGAAAATCTAGAATGGCTTTGGTACAATGCTGCTTGAAAATACTAACGTAAATTTGCCAGACTTCTTTAAGTTGCTGCAATGTATAGAAAGAAGAATCTTCACCATAATCTTTTTTTTGCTGTTGCCTGGATGCTTTTAAGTCTGTAGTGAAAACACTGACTTAATATTTTCTTTCAGTCTCCAGAGGGTGCTGAAGGCAAGGATGCAGCAAAAGTAACTAAACAAGAGGCAAGTATATTTCTTTTTTTTTAATTTATTTTGGCATGTAATTATTTAACTGGAGATCTGTAGTCTTGCATATCAGAAGACTCTGGCACTTTTAGTGAAGTGTTTTCAGTGGGAATAATGACAGTAAACCACATTTGTAGCTTATGTGGCATAATTTGTTTTGTTGGTGTACTGAGAATTCATACAACTTATTAGTACATAAAATGAATTTCAGACACACTTTAGGGTTTTGATAGACAAGCTCTGGTGGATCTTGTGGCAACACTGTCGGATGTTACTGCCTGGAACTGTTGCTCTGTCTCTAGTGGGTTGGCAGAAGAGGGTTGATGGGCACACCTCAGCCAGACTAATTCAAAACTATTCTTAGCTTAAGTGACTGGTGGAAGGGTGTCTTGAATTAAGATACTAGGCTCTAAACTGGAGCAGCTGACACATCTGTGTGTTTTCTTTGTCTGAATTTCTTTTAAGGGCACAGTAACTTCTGTCAGAGAAGGTGAGGAGGCAGCTAGTGATAACTTGACCTCTACAGTAAAGTTTGCTAGTTTGTTTGTTCACGGCCCTTAATGTGATTTTTAAAAAAACAAGCAGAGAATTATGAGGATTAATTCTCTTAGGTTGTCATCTTTTGTGGCAGACCTTGAAAAGAATAGGTGAATATTCAAGTGAATTAACAATTAGTTCCTCTTGTAAATCTTGAAGTGTATTTGAACAGGAGAAATAGTCTAATGAAGTTTTACACTTTCTGAATTAAGAAGTTGGTTGTTGCTCTGTCTGGCAGAAAAAGATGGTACAGTGGAAATGTCAAAATATTTGAAACAGTAGTAATGTTTACAGTAAGCTCCTGAAAGAAACAGGTAGAGTAAAAAGGAGATCTGAGAGGAACAGATTTTGATACCTCAGTATCTTCCTACGGAATTTCCTAGAAAACAAATTAGTTTCTTTGTCATAAAGTATTAAAAGGCTGAGTAAATCATAGTAAAAATACAATCTCCTTTGCTCTGACTATTTTTTTCTGTCCAAGTTTAAATATTATTTCTTCAAGAGCCAGAAAAGTGAAAGTTCCTTCCCTTAGAAATTTGAGACCTGATTGCTAGAATAAAGAGGAAAGGCCAAGAAACTTACAGAAATGCACAGGCTCTCTGGAGAGAGCCTGCTGACTCTGAAATATGAGAGCTCTTAGAGTAGTCTTCAGTCAAGGTGAGATAATAGTGGCTGTTGATGCTACAGGAAAAAAAAACCAAACCAACAACAACAAATTAAGATAATCTCAGTAGATACCCCTGTAGCTCCTAGTGTGTGAATGAGGAAAATAGATGTAGGATTAGATTAGAAACTGTGGGAGCTCTTGGAATAGATAGAATTTATGTAGGAAGGGTTGCTTCAGTCTGAACCAAAACAGACCTATGTGGATGGTGCTGAGGAGATCTTCTGAATTATTTTAAACTAAACATCTGAGGGGAGACTGGCAAGTTCTTGAAAGCACATAGAGCGAAGTCAGAGCTCCCTGTCGGGGCAGAGAGCAGGGGCTAGCACAGAAGCCATAAAAGTTTGCATCTGAAAAGGTAAAGAGCAGTCCTGAGAAATAAAACCCTGTTTAATTCACGCCTATGAAGACAGGCAGTCAAGCTAAAATACAAAAGCAGCAAATCTAAATCTGGGCAACTTGGACTATCTGGCTTTAAATGAGGACATTGATATAATGGGTAACTTGGAAACTTTTTGGGACACTGACACCAAGGCATAAATACAGAACTGAGAGCTAAGTTGCATTAGTGGTAGGATGGCTTTCTGTTATGTGTCTTTAATATTTCTCTAGGTAAATTGCATCAATAAGTACAGCAGAATACTTTATGAATTGCTAAGCCATGTGTAAATGGGAATATAGTGTAGAAATTGTGCCAGATATCATCTGACCACAATAATAAAAGTGGCAGTGGGATGTTAAGGGAGATCAGAGAGGCTCTGAGGACAGAAACAGTGTTGATGGAGATTTAAGTTACCCTTCAGAGATTTGGTAAAAGGCATGGGATGGCATTACAAAGATGAAAAAGTTAAAACTATAAACACTTGCTTCCTAGAGGAACAAATCAAAGGACCAAAAAAAAAAAAGGTAATCAGGTCTTTATTTGGTCCTCAGTAGTATGTAGGAGCTAGTTAAAAAGACAGTTGTCAGAGAACTATTCTGTAATTAAGACCATAATATATTCAGGTTCATCATCCTTGCAGGAATGTAATTGCAAATAAACTCTGCTATGGTAAGACTTGATATCAAGAAGGGGAATTTTATTAAAAATGAGAGCCTATTAAAAGGAATAGCTAAAAAGTTTAATGGTTTCAGGTGGCAGAGAGGCTTTGTGGTATGCCACGCTAGAGGCTTGTAGAAATACATATTATTTTTCAAAAGCCCCTGCTCCACGCCCCCACCCCCCCAATCCAGAATGGCTTAATAGCAAAATAAGGGAAAATTATTCTTTTTGAAAGGTTTTTTTTTTGTATTGATGGAAAATAATGAGGAAAGCATCAAACCCTTCAGGATGGCAGATTTGAAGCTGAAAAACAGTAATGAAACTCCTGCTATGGAGAATTCTTAGGGAGGTTCTCACAGTGGAGCCTTTTCTCATGGGTGTACAGTCTGGAGGACATTCTTCAATTAAGCATGAGCAAGAAATAGACAGTATTCACCAACAATTGCGAAACTGTCAAGTGCAGTATGTAAGTTACTGCTTGCATTGCCCTGGGTACCAGAGTAACTGAAGGTGATGAAATGCTCCCAGGACTTTACATAAAGGATTCTGGAAAATAAAGCCTGTGAGTCTAACTTGCAAAAGTAGGGTTGTTTTTTTTTTTTTTTTTTAAAAAAAAGTATGTGTGGACAACTGTAGAATGGGAGAGTCGACATGGGTTTTACGGAGAAGTCATACTTCAGGCAGTCAAGTTCTTCACAGAAGTCAACAGATATAAGGATGATAGCATGCCAATTGATATAGTTTACAAAGAACAGTTTTTGATAAGGCTCCCCAAGCAGGTTCTTAGAGAAACTAAGCTAGCATTGATTAAAGGGAGCATCTTCCTAAGAACTGGTAACATATCAGAAGAGAGCGGGGAAGTAGTAGTTAATTTTCATAATAGCGGAGATTTATCAGTAGAGTATTGGAACGTTTTGTGTTTGGGCCTGTGCTGCTGAATATATTCATTGATGATCTAGGAGGAGGAGGTACTAGAGGAATTACAAAGTTTGCAAAAAATTATCAGGGTAGTCAGAAGTGAGAGAGACTGAGACAGCTGTTTCATCACTGATAACTAGGTGATAAAATATCAGTAGAAATTCCTTATGGAGAAATGCAAATTAAATACATGGAGGGAGGGGATGACACAATGATGGTCACCAAATCAGCTGTTAATCAGAGGGAGAGATTGTGAAATCACAGTGAATAGTTACTAGAAAATGTCAGTTCTTCTGAGCAAAAGGTAACTAGAATATAGGAAAAAAAGCTAGAGGACAGAGTGAGAAACATCAGTGTATCACAAGATTAATTTGCTGTGCTACCAGATGTGGGATTACTAAGTGAAGTTCTCCTGACTCTTTCTTAAAAAGGCCATGATAGAATTAAAAGGATACCAAGTGTAGTGGGACAAACAAGATGCAGAGCAGCTTTTAAAAAAAAACCCAAACAACCCAAGAAACAAGCCAAAAAAAACCAAACAAAAACCCAAACAACCCAGAGATTCTAGGATATAAAAAGTCCAGAATAGGGGTGATAAAATCATTGGTAAAACAGAGAAAGACAGTTCAGGAATTATTTCTTGTGAAACCCAAAACCAAGAGGAATCTAGTGAAAGTGAGAGGCAAGAAGTTTAAAGGAAAGACAGCAGAGAGGGAAGGTTTTGCTTTTTCTTTTCCACACAGTGCATAATCCTATTATGGAACTCATTGCCACAGGATGTTATGGAAACTGAAAGTGTAAATGGGTTCACTAGGTTATTAGACAAACTTACGGAGAAAATGACCCTCGGGGACTATTAAACACATGATGTGGATATAATATCCAAGCTGGAAAGTTCGCAACTTTAGATTGCCAGAAGCTGGTGCAGTAGGAAAATGCAAAGTGTTGTTCTGTGTCAGCTCCGTTTCATAGACTCCTTCTGTAGATGTTTGCTAGTGGGCAAGTGTCAAACAGACTATTGGGCAAGCTGCTAGTTTCTGATTTAGTACGGCTGTTTGGAGGGGGACAAAGATTCCAACAGCACAGTAAAATGTGGCTTCTGCTGACTTGACTGAAGTTCCCTCCTTATAATCAGATAACACAAAATGCATGCAAACTCTGACTGAGAATTAAAATTATTTTGCTGTTAGGCATTTTTAAAGGATGGAGGGTTTATGCTGACTTTCTTATGGTAATACAAGCCTTCTATGAAATCAGTCATGGAACAGGAATTGTCGGGGAATATGGGAGAAAATTATAATTTATCTAAAACAACATATTATCCTTTAAAAAGTAGGTGCTAACAAAACATTCCAGTGCCCAAATGCTGAGGGATAGAAATCATCAATTTAAGAAAACAGATGTGTAAAAGAAGATACCTTGAGCTAGGAGTTCCTTGATTATCTGACCAAATGAAATGCTTTATTTAACCTGTTGTAAAATACTGCTAGGCTGCTTAACAAGCAGTTGATATTCTAAATTGCCAAGAAAAGAGAGAATTACTTTTTTTGTTTGTTAATGATGCATAAATATTTGGTAGCTGAAAACATCTTTAGGTGTTTTTTGACAAGGCTTTTATTTTGCTGGATGCAGATCTGAACTGTTCACTACTGCTTTCCACTAAGAATACTTAAATGGCTCCAATGAATACAAATTACTGCATTCTTCAGATATTAGCAACAGCTTTTTCCTGTAGCAAGATGTGTGGAGCCATGTTTTTTCAGCTCAACATAAGTGGTTAAAATGTACTTAAGATGATATTTTTGATTCACTTTTTAAGCTGTGTTACACTGGTTATTTGTTGCAGTTGAATTGTCCCTTTATTTTGGCTACAAGTGTGATTCCAGTTTTATGACAATAGGCCAAACTTTAACTCTGTTTGATAACAATGCCATTTAACTGGATCATGGGTTCCTCTGTTTTAATGACTACAAAAATAGTGTGAACAATCTAATGAGCTTACAACTATTTCTAGGACTTAACTCATCTTCAGTAATAAATTTATTACAAAGAGCAGAGTGAAATAAAATTTAATAATGAAGATGTGTTGAAGCGATAGAGGAAGGTGGAGGAAAGCAGAATATCTGACTTCTGTTCTTTTGAGAATTCTGTTTAAATAGAAGAAATAATTTTTCCCTCTCGTCTTGCAGCTGTATTTGTGCACCTGGACTCTCAGATTGAGTGTGTAAGGAACTGAGGAAGTGGAAGGACTTAGTTTCATGTTTTGAAGTTTTAGCACTCTCATATCCTCTAGGGAAGGATGTTAACTTCATTCTGCTGTTAATCAGGTGATATTTTTACCCGCTATTACAAGTAGCATCTGCTAGATTATAGAAACATCATTCTAAGTATTTATGAGAAAGGTTCAGTGTCCTGTCCACAGGTACTCAAGCTTGCTGTATTTGTGAACCTTTCATCGAGCAGCAAGGGACTTGGAAATACTTATAAAATGAGGGGGGCGGGGGAAAGAAGTATTTAACTATATGGAGATATAAATGTTTAATTAGTGAACAGTTTTTATTACTAGTTTTCACATCACTTTGTCCCTTTAAGATTTTGATCTTCCAAGGTGAAGATGATGTGAATTGTGTTCAGCAATAGAGACGTATTTTGGTAGGGGCATATTTTATGCTGTTGCCATGAAGTGACTGATACTATGTTGCTTTGGATACTGTTTGCTGTAAGTCTATAAAAATGTTTTCTCCCTTTTTCTGTAGCCCACGAGACGGTCAGCAAGATTGTCAGCTGTAAGTATGTATAACACCTCTTGGTATATACTTTTCTAGGCACATATGGTTTCTCAGACCAAACAGGTTTGTTATATTATGCTTGATTCGATTTTTATTCTTGCTGAGGGATATTTAAGAACTCTGGACCTAAAGTTATCTGTGTTTTCTTGGTTTCAGGTTGTTCTGACAAAAGATTGTATTTCTCCCCCTCAGTGCAACGCTGTTATGTGGAGTATTGACTTTGTATCGTTTTGCAGGCTGATCTTAGTTGTGGGAATGCAACTACTTCTCTGGGAAGGAGAAAGAGCTGTCCTTCAAGGACTTCATTTGATGCCACTACTAATATTTGGTTTTAGTTCCTCTCACAGTTAGAACGTATCTGACTTTTTAAATAGTTAATCTCCATGTTTACTCTTAGAATGATGTCCAAATTGCTTTGACTGCTAGATGAGTGAGCTAATGAAAATGGGTGTGTACAGTGATGAGGTGAATTTGTACATTAAGGTTTTTCAGGTTTTTTTCTAGATGCATACTAATGAGCAGGAAGTAAGGGAAGTTGGGGGGAAGCTGGGGTGTAGAGGTGTCTGACTGGCTTCTGGTAATATGTCTAACACATTGTGCAACTAAAAATGTTTTATAGAAACCGGCTCCACCAAAACCTGAACCCAAACCAAGGAAAACCACGAAGGTAAATACCCTTCTTCTTAGTTACCATTGTTGTAGCCTATAGTAAGCAACTATACTACTCCTTTGCATTGCAAACAGTTCAGTTCACAGTGGTTTTGTGAGGCATTGGCTCCCCTGCCCTCCCCACAGCTCCCTGCCCCCCCACCCCCGGAAAAAAACCAAATTAGATCATTCTTTCTGTTCCACCCCTTCCTGGCCTCATTACTGGCCCAAACAAAATGTCTTGCCTGTTTGATATGCAGACCATGTTAGTTTGTAGTGAATTCTTAGTTTGAGAAGAACCTTTACCTTTCCTATACCTTTCTTGAAATGTACAGGTTTGGTTGAGTAAGCTCTAACTGAGACCTAGCAATTTCTGCAATACGATTTGAGATTACTCTGTGCCATCCTGTTTCCTTGTCTAGAGGGTCAGTACTTCATTTCACAGAGAGAAACTCTTATCTGTTCTTGAAGCCTGGCCGTTGCTGAGAATGCACAATTATAATTAAAGGTGAAATTAGATGTATGTAAATTGAATGGTTTGGGTTTTCTAGGCCAGTTACAGTCAAATTAAAATCTTACTAGTGTCTGAAATACCTTTTCAGGATTTCTGCATATAAATCATGTACTTCAGAAACTGTAGATTTATTTGTGCCAAAGGGGAATGTTAAATAAGAGCAATTGCTTTATCGGGAAAAAAACCATGCTGGAAACTGAGTCTAGCATTCTTCACACTTAACATTTTTCAAGTCCTTTTATTGGTTATCTCAGTTGGGCAAGTATGAGAATACAAAGTCTGTGTGTGAAAGTAAAACTCTATGACTTTGAACGCTTTATGATTTATCAAATGAAATGACCAATAAAGTCTTGCTGAGTCCAGCCTGCTCCCCTCTTTAAAAAGGTATTAATAAAGATACGGTAGCTTCTGTAGCTTCACATACATGTTGGGAAATGAGCTCAGTGTTACAGAGTCAGTCTAAGCTGCATGAGAGACATTTGAAGCTCATTTCAGGCAACTTGAATTCTTTATGACATTATTCTAAGTAACATTTTAATACAGTAATCTGCTTTTTTCCAAGCTCTAACTGGATCACAATTAAAGGAGTATATTAATCTTGGTCTCCTAAAATGGTACAGATTTGAGATAATTTTTGGTGTTAAAAGCTTGCAAATTATGGATTTAGTTTACTAAGTCAAGTCCTTAGCATGTTCTTTGGTAGATGAAAAGTTAGGACTATACTTACACCACCAATAAGCTTCTGATGTAAGCACCACAGCTACTGTGTAACATTGAAGGTGAAGGGAGTAAATCAGGCTGCCCTGGAACTAGGATTACTGGCACTCCCTCCTCACTGCCCCACTCCTGTGTGGGGATTGCTGAGGAAAGGTAGTAAATGAAGGGAGACTGACCTCAATATACTTGTTCACAGCTACTATCATTTGGTGCAAATGATCACATGGAAGTTCTCCACAGTATTTATCAGAACTACTTTAAATACTAATGTAAAATATACAATTAAATACCATGTGAATTTTTATCCCATTGCACTTAAAATCCTTATCCTATGTCTCTACTAACCTTAGATCACAAATATAAATGTGTACATAAAGCAAAGATTTAAAAAAAAAAAAAGTAGACTTCAACATGAATTGTTTAAGAGCAAATCTCCAAATGAAACTGTAGCCATTAGAATAGTTCCTTTTGATAAATTCTCTGCTTTGTGTTGCTGCAGATGGAATTTTATCAGTGTTTGTCTCTCTAGTGTGTTGGT
The DNA here is from genome assembly GCF_047716275.1 of Strix uralensis. Taxonomy (NCBI): domain Eukaryota; kingdom Metazoa; phylum Chordata; class Aves; order Strigiformes; family Strigidae; genus Strix; species Strix uralensis. The sequence continues at coordinate 37,413,744 of NC_133974.1, read as the reverse complement.
TGGTTCTTCCATTGACATGGAATGAACATCACAGATGTTATCAAACTAATAAAAGGACAGCCAACAAAAATGCTTAATTTTTTAAATCTAATTTAATATTTCATGTTAATTGAAAGTGTGGTGCTGTTACACAAACAGTGTGTTGTTTGTGCTTGGCTGAATAAGCTTTCAATATACTTTAATTGGATTTGTTCATACAGTTATCTTGTATATACCTCTGTATAATACAGCTCAGCTCTACCAAAATAGTCTGAGGGGTTTTTGTATCACTGTAAATTAGCAGAAGCAGTAAAGAAGCAGATATCAGCATTTTCTAGAAATGTTGAGAGTCTCTATATAACTTTTGTGGATATATGTTTTTCCAGGTAGTCTTTAGTTGGTTTTGTGTTTCAGTCCAGCACATGCAGCTTGCCAGGATTTGCTTTTTAGTTCATATGAAGGTTTTTTGATAAAAACATAGGGTGCTGGCTACTCATACAATGTCTATGCCCATTTTTTAATCTTCCGTCAGAAGGAACCTGGAACAAAGGCCAACAAAGGTGCTAAAGGGAAGAAGGATGAAAAGCAAGAAGCTGCAAAGGAAGGTACTACACCATCTGAAAATGGTGAAAATAAAGCTGAAGAGGTACTTTCCACACATACCTCCTGCTGATTGAATCAGTGTTTTTTAATTATTCAGCCTTTCAGACATTGATAGCATGTTCATAATGTTTCTTTTTATTGCCCATAATGTTATTGCAGATTCGCATCTCTCGCTCAACTGTTAGTGTTTCAACATCCAGAGGTGCCCCACCCAGCACACTGTCAGTAAAAGGGCAGATTGAAACAGTGAAAGTTAAGGGTACGGTAGAGCATTCAGCATGTGTGCAGTGAATAGAAACAGATAGTAGTGTGGTGCTTTTCAGTATGAACAATGGAAGCTGACAGGTAAGGCTTGTATTGCTTTTGAAAAGCTGGGACTGATAATTTAAGCAGAGTGTGTGAATGTACCTGTTTTGTTTGTGTAAATGTAATATGGACATAGGTTTGAAACTGAACTGTTGCAAATCAGAAATGAAGAAGCAAGAGTAGTTTGGGTATCTAGGCATGTAATGGCAATTTACTATAGTAATTAATTTCTTTCTTTCTTTTCCACAGGCTCAGAAAACTGAATCTGTAGGTGACAAGAATGAATGAAATACCATGAAAATTTTGGGTTGATTTTATGTACCTCTTGGACAACTTTTAAAAGATATTTTTATCAAGTATTTTGTAAATGCTAATTTTTTTAGGACTATGATAGTTGACATATTAAACTGTATATGAACATTTCCCTTCTCATAACAGTGCTTTTAGAAATTCCCATTGTTGCCAAGTAATATATATATCAACTTAATATTGCAAGGTATGTGTAAAATTGGATCAGCATTCCATACACTTGCTTTAAGAAATTAAGTCTTGTGCATATGGTGATGTTTTTACTGTGCGTATTTGAATTTTTCATGCAGTTTTTCTAGAGCAATAATCAGTGGTGCTTTTGTACTTAGGGTTTATGTGATTTTAATGAAACATGGATAGATGTGGCCACCTGCTGACTATTTTGGGTTCTTTTAATGGATTAAAATAAAAGGTCTCCTTGCCTGCAAAACTACAGCCTCCTAATGTTTTCTTAAATCTGAGTAATGCCTTACTCATATTTTTCAACTGTTAAAAGGAAGACAATTTAGCAACAATTGTTGTGCATGCAGTCTGTTTGCTTTTTTGCTGATGTCTGCTTAAAAAATACCCACACAGGAGTAGCAGGCTGGGATTTTCAGTGGCCCACAACTTAAGCGACTTAATAGATACATTCTTCAGATATACTGTCACAGGGTGAGTAGAGTTGCCATGCTCTTATGAGGATATTGTGTCTGTAATGAGCTATCAATACAGAATTAATTGCTTGATTGATAAGAGACGTACAGTAATTTAAAAGTAGCTTTGTTTCTCCCCCACTCTCGTTAACTCGCATCGTACTCTGTGGAAACCTTTCTATCTGCAGCCTCAAATTTAATATAAATAGTAATTGCTGTTCTGCTTCAGCTGAGGACAGTTGCTAATAACATTGAAATAGCTGTTAAACAGCGCTATATATTTGGTGCCTGGTAGAAATGGAACAATGAAAGTTATTTTTGAGGTGATTGTGTTGATATGGTAGATTAGCTAATGATTTTTTAGTGTCCATGTTTCAACTCTGCAGCTCACTCTAAGCACCTTTTATAATTTTTCTCCTTCTCTTTTCTCTAGGGGCCCTGGTATTTCTGTTGTTACTTCTGGGATGGGAGGGGTGAGAGAAAAGATGTTGCCTGTTCTTCAGTAGCATTGATTTGTATTGCTCAAGTGGTGGCCATTATGTCTGAGGATACCTTTTTCTGGTTTAAGTCAATAAATATATGACTGTTGCCTGACCTAGCTTTCTATTTATTCTTTGAGAATAAATCTCTAGTTGCCTTTTTTAATTAAAACAGAGCGGAAGCCAAGCCTCTCTATACTTAAAAATTGAAGATTGATTACCAAAACCCTATATGCTAATTAGAATAGTAGTTAAGACCTGCATTGAGAGAAATGCCACTTGTGCTCTTGTGATAGGCCAGCTACAGCCAATAAGAGGAGGCTGTTCTCTGCATCATGAACTTAGTTTTGGAAGAAAATTTAAACTAATTCTCTGCTTTTGGTGATGGAAGGCAGATGACTGTAACAAAACCTGTGGCCTTATGAGAAGGAAAGTCTATATTGTTATTCAGTGATACATACTTGATAGTCCAGCACAGTACTTCTCATTTGCTTTCTGATGTTGAAAGTCTTGATTTAGACACTACAGTCATGGGAAGTTTAATCATCTGAACTTTTTCACAGAATCATCAAAGTGCTATCTCTAAGCATTTGTCAATGTATGGGTTTATCGTTCCTGTGAGGAGGGGCTTTGTATACTCTCATCATTTTGTGTGGATAACTGAGAGATTAGTTGCCTAATCCTATCTAGACAGTTGGAGTTCTTGAAATGACCCTTTTAACTTAGGTTTAATTTAGGTGTGAGCATCACAGGACACTGACACATCTCTGGACAGGCTTATTTTAGGGGACCTCCTTTTACTGAATGCCTAGAAGGTGGGCAGAAGTTGGTTCCTTAAACTAATCTCACAATATCCTAATGTAGTAATTGTGGCATAAAATTCTTCTGTCGGCTTGACCAGATTAGGAGATTCAGCTCAGTGACAGAGTTCTGTTAGAAGCATTTAACAACAGAAAATCTGCTTGGGTGCAGTTTAATGAAACACTGTCCTGCTGCTTCATATAACGTTTATGTTTTTTCAAAAATGCTTTGTTAAATGTGATGCTTTCCTGTCTTTTTCCCCTATGTGTCAAGTTTTCAGAGAAATTTTCAAAGCATTGTATTAGGTTCTAGAAGACACTTTTAAAAATTAGAATGGTCGCACATTCAAACATATAGAGCTAGAGTCTTCATGGGCAACTGGTGATCTGCAGAGCATCTTCAGGAAGTATGTAAGTAATTTAGTTTTGAAGCAGCACTTGAAAGTGCCAGGTGCTGCATCTCAGCCACAAAAAAACTTGCATCATCAGTATTTAATGACTGGTGCTTCACACTTGAACACAAGGTTTGGAGGGATCCCTGACAGTGGTATTTTGTCCTTTGTGGGATGTAACAGATGAGTAGTTCAAGGTACATTAAAAAAAAAATAATAATTGGGAAGGATGGACTGTTTTTAAGTTTAAAGAAGGCAGGTACATCAGAAACAAGACTTAATGAATGATCAAACAAAAGTCAGTTGAGTAGTTAAAGGGCCACCTTCCCTTAGCTTGATATAATTTCGGTTGTTACTTTCTGCGGCTTCCCTGTCCTTGACTGACCTTGGGCTAGTTGCGTATGTCAGCACAAGGTTACACTTGGTATTTTGTCTCTTCAGATGGCAAAGGCAGCTTTTTCTGAATGCAGAATCGTGCAGATGAGATACAAACGTAAGGGGAATGCTAATGGCAAATTAACCATTATGCTAAAAGGCGGCAAAAATTAAGTTGTTTTGCTACATTTTGCTCAAGTCTCAAAAGTTTGAGAGTTAGTTCATCTGTTTATAAGTGCAAAAAGGAAAAAAAAGAAGGAAAGGGAGAAGGAATGGCAAGAAAATAATAGGATCCCTTATTAGGGAAATATTAGGAAAATAAAGGATCCCTTATTAGAATAAATAACATACATATGTAAGAATTAAATTTCTAGTGGAATAGGAAAAGTTTTTTGGGGTTTTTTGTATGCTCAGTTCTGATTTTTTTTTTTTTTAATGTAGTTTTAGAAGGGGAAAAGATGATCACTTAAATGTTGAAGGGAGAACATGGTTTAAAATCAAAGCAGTTCTACCATCCTACAGTATACATTGTGATACCAAGCCTTAACAGCCACAATGTTGATTAAATTTCTACTGAAATTACACAAAATTTATATAACCCTAAAGAGATGATACACCTGAGAAACAAGTGGCCATTCTGTATTCTATAAAGTGTCATCAAATGAGAAAGGGCAATATAATCTGAAATGTGAAGGAGCCTGTCTCTTCTGAATAAATTGCTTTTGACCTGGCTGCTGTCGTGGACCTGTATTTTCACTTGTATCATTGTATCTGGAATACTGCTGGGCAGCTGGCTGGTATCAGATTTAAAGTGACCATTTAGCCCATTATGTCAATTTATATTAAATAGGTTGGTAAACATCTATATTTGAATCAAAGCACAAAAAGATACAGGAGGCTGTCTATAAACATGATCAGTGGCAAGAACTCTGTCATCCTCCAGGCTTAAGGTTTATTACAATTCTTTTCTTGTAGGAAAACTTGAAGAACACTTTCACTGCTGGTTAAATTGCTGCATACGTAACGGTCAGGAGACGCACTAGAATGTTCAGTGCCATTATTTTTTTGTAAAGGCAAGAATTTTCTACTGCTGTTCTCCATGATAAACACACTTCTTGCTTTATTCAGAAACTCTGAACTTACTGTAAAGCTGTTATTTGGCCAGGTATAGCCAAATTGTCTTGCCAAATTGCCACCAAATGTCCTTTATAATGTCTAATTCTGCATTTATAATCAATCAGAATTAAATAATTAGGGCTTTCCTATAGAAAATGGGCAAGATGAGAAGTAAACTGGTTTGATCTATTACTCCCTTTATGATGGACCATAGTATTAGCAACAATGTAGTTCATATGTAACAAGCAGAGACTAACAAGTGTTTGAGTAGTACAGCAAAATAATCTCTTTTTGTAAGCACCTTCAAAGTGGCTATAAATGCCTTCTGGTGAAAAATGACTTAACTAACTACATCTCAGATTTGTCTATTGATACTAATTAGTCTCATTTTTTTCCAAATGTGAATGGAAGAGCTTATTTGCATACCTGCTAAGATAAGGATAAAGCTAGTAATTTAAATTCATGCTCAAAAAAGAAACTTGTGTGCATGAGGCCATTGTGCTTAATGTTAGTACTGCATTTAAGTTACAGCAGTATAACTTGTAGGATTTGTTTTATCACTGTTTTGATTCTCATTCAGAAATAAATTTCAGACTTGTGGCCCAGAAAAAAGTGAATTTGTATTGGATAATTTCAGGTACTAAGCTGTCTGATATGAATCTTCTAATCATGAACAATTTAATGGAAAGCAATATAATTTAAGATGACAATACAGTGACTGGAAGTGGTGATCTTGTCAAAGTCCTCAGTCTGTTTCTAAAATGAATGTAAAATATTACTCTGGTTCCTCACAAAGAAAAGGTTGTAGCACAAGAATTTTTGCATTATCCTGGGACTAAGGTGGAAGGCCATTCTAAGCTTGCTTTAGAAGAATCAGCATAAAACATCGTAAGGATCTAATTTCTTCAAACCAAACCCCTCCTAATTTCTTACATTACGTGTAACAGGAATATTCTGTAACAAGGTGGAGGATGTGAACCCTTAACACGAAGGCATTCATAACCAGCTTAAGAAACTGATGTATGTCAGTCGCATCTAGAATAATTGAGAACAGGAAAGCAGCGGGTCTGGAGAATTTTTGTGGTTCTGCTTACAGTAATTTTAAAGATGGCTGTGTATTATTCCCAAGAGGAAGGAGTGCTGCTACTGTGGCAGCTGTGGGTTGTCCCAGGATGAGGTTGGGAGAAAGTTCCCTCACGGTTGGATGTGGGAGAGGAGATGTGTGAATACTCTGCAGTGACTGCGAAGCGATGTTGTTCTGTGGAAGACCAGCTGGAGGGAGAGGGAATAGCAAAAGGGAAAGAAGTCTGACCCTGTAATCTGGGTGGGTGGGTGTGGAGGAGGAGATCTGACACAACACAGGAGAAGCATTTTTCTAGGAATAGGTACAAGAGAGAAACACAGCAAAATTCTTTGCATGTGTAAGCAAGCCTTGAATGTCACTAGATTTATTTTTTCCCCTCAGGTCTTTTAACAGCAATCCAGTTACTGAGGGTACTTTACTTTTTTTTGTTCCCTCTGAGATATACTTATGGTAAATCTTCTAACTTTAACTTTTTCTACTTCCTTGAGGGCATTTTTGCACTTAAGAATCATTTGTGTGTCAGTGCCAAATTTCCACCTGTAGGATAACTACTAGTTGTGTTGATGAACTTCTGGAGTCTCTCAGGAAGCTTTGCCTGCTTCACTTGCCAAGACAACTAGGTATGTGAAAGTTTAAACGATAAGGTAATTCTGAGAGACGGCATCCAGAACCTGTTTATTACAGTTTACCACATCATACTACACAGATTTATAAATGTATTACACTCAATTTGAAAATAATTTTTGAGTCCACAGCCAAGCATGGCATTCGTGGTGAGAGGGTTCAGTGAGCTCGGACTCCTTTCCAAAGCCAGCAGGAGAGCATCCTTCATGATGTGAATGAAAGTCTATGTCAACTTTTCAGCTCATCTTAAAATGAGAGCAGAAGATAAAAATTTTTATGCCCTTTTTTGTCATGGAGGTGATCATCTAGGATAAGCAGCCTGGCATCAAGATGCTACTGAGAATCTGCTATCTACATCAGTGGCAATAGATACCAGCCTCTGAGGTGAGATGGAAGGTTACAAATTAAGACAGAGAACCAGGGGAAGGCCTTGTGAACTTAGCACCTCTGCTACTACTTTGAGACTTCTTTATAGAGTGGCCATGCACCAGATGTGGGTTGCTTGACCTCAGCAGCCAGAGGTGAAGTGTGGGCCATGAATTCACAATGTGTGCGTAGCATAGTGGTAGCTCATCTAAGAGAACAAGGTGACTGCTGCAGGTTATTCTGATACCATGCAGCAGAGAAAGGCACTCTTCCAAGAGGATGCATAAGGATAGATTTGGTTGTGACACTTTTGGCAGCTGATTCTGTTAAATGACTACAGTGAATCAGAAAGCTGGTGATAATTACTCAAAGGTAGTGGATGTGGATAATGTTAATAGGATTTAATTACAAGAGACAGCTCTCTGGTAGTAGAGATGCCGTTAGGACTATGGGAAGTGTATGCAACTGATTTTAACTGTTGAGTTGCATGTGCCAATTGCAGCAGCAGTTGAATATAGTTGTAGAGGTATCCCAAAGACCAGTGAAAAATGAAATTGTATTTCCAAGCTGATGTCACTCTCAGTGATGAAACTGCAAGGGGAATCACTGCCATGCAAGTTTTAAATAACTGATGTTAGAACACGTTTCTTCAGCTCTGTCAAGCCACTGTCCCATTGATACTTGCACGATCACAGGGGTGTCTTTAACATTTTTGAAATGTTGGATCTTTTAAGTGAAAACAACAATAAGGTTCTTCATCTGATGAATGTTTCAGTGTTAGGATTGGGGTCATCCTTCCATGGTGGTGTGGTGCTTTATGTCTGTTGATCCTAAAACACATGAAGTGATATGTAGAAAGCAGCTTGCAGCACAAGTACTGCAATCAGTGACTGATTCGGTTTATCGCTAATAACAATAGCCTTGTTTTATATCAACAAGCATGGAAGATACTGACTGTTCCCTTTATTTCATGAAGCAGTTAGACTATGCATTTGGTATCATATCTCTCTTTAGAACAGTGCATCTGACATGTTTAGCAGATTGATACCTTTTATGTTATTGTTGGACTGCGAATAAAGGGCTCTGTTATTTATTACTTTTCTCAAAACTGGGTGTTCCCCCTTCCCCCAATAATCTTATTTTCATCAGATAAGAACAAGACAGCAAGAAGCTTTACATCCAAATCCCATTTAAGGAGTCTTTTCAATGCTTTTCACGCACTAGCCCTCCTGTGCCTAGTAAGGTCAGACAAAGTCTTTTAGCATCTCCTTTGCAATATCCCTCAAGCACTTTTAAATAGATTTGTTGCAAATATCTGCAACCAGCTCTTGACTACCTCTAACTATAGATCATTACCAGTTCAGAACACTGTAAATGTTTGAGACATACTGTGAATCTTCCTGACAGCTGTTAATTTATTTTACCTCCATTTAATGTTACATTGTTTTCTTTCAACTTCTTGGCAGTTTTATACTTTCTATTTTCCAGGTTTGTTTTCCACATCAACTCTTCTTCAGTGATCTTTAGTGTGGCCCTGAGAAGCTTTTATGATCATTTTAAGCATTTCAGAGTTTTCTTATTATTTGCTAGACAGAATGAAGAATCAAATAATTTGGAGGCTGAGAAAAAATGGACTGAGATGTATTAGGGTTTGTTACAAACTAGCTAGGATTTATGTCAGCCTCTAGAACTTCCTAACAGAGGACATCTGTGTTGGACATATTCCATATTTTATATACTACACCTCACTAAAAAGACATCTGCTTATTTAGAAGTAAAGCACAATGGCAGTCTGTGGTTGTTTGTCACAAAGGCTGTGACTAGCTAGCAAATTAGAAGGTGCTGGGGCACAGAGCTGGAGACTTGAAGCCTGCTGCTTACACTGTTAAAGTGTCATCAGCAGAGGCCCTGCACTTGGTCTGCACCGAGCAGGATTCTCCCAAGCAACCCTTGGCATGGTGCAGGGATTAGCTCAGCCCCAGCTGACAGTGAAGATGCAGCCGTCCTGTTTTGGTGGTTAAAAGAGTTTAATAATATGGATATGGTCACTGGCATGAGACAGTTGGCCTCAGAAATAGAGCGGGCACTAATAGTCTTCAGTTTACTTGTATGGGTAGAATTCAAAATTGAGGAATGGAACAACAAGTACTCCTTACCTTCTGCATACAGGAATTCAAAATTTTGTTGTCTGTAAATATGTCGTGACCTGCCCTTCTACAGAGAGTCCTACACTATTAGAAGCATCCAACAGTGAATGAACTGAGAGGTACACACACCACTCTCCTGGAGGGAGGAGAAAAATCCAAGGATGCTGGCTGCCGAAAATTTTCAAATTGAAAGTCAGGGTTGGGAGTATATGGTATCAACACATTTTGGAGTTACACTTAATCAGATGAAATCTTGGATGCACTGAGAGTGGTGGACCCTAAATCAAAAAGTCAATTTCAGTTGAGGGTTTTTCTAATTTTACTTGAATGTTAATTACTTAGTTTAGATTAAAAGACCCAAAGAAAGGGATTTAGGGCTTCTAATTTGGACTGGGTTTGCTAGCACTTGTAGAGGACTTCAAAAGAAAAGGACTTTAACTGGAAAAAACAGAGCAGAGATGCTGCTATGTTGTTAGAATTTAAGAAGTGTGTAGTGTTTTGTTTTTAAATGAGATTAGGTAGGTGAATACCTCTTTCTGATTTTTTTTTTTAAGAACATTTACTACTTTGAAAATACATTTTAAGCAATAAACAACATCAGGGCTTGGGTCTGGGCATTAGAAATCAGCTGCTTATGTTATTAAAATTGTCAGCAACTGTCTTGCAGGGTCTGAGGAGAAGAAGAATCATCATCATAGAATGGTTTGGGTTGAAAGAAACCTTTAAAGATCATGTAGTCCAACTCCCCTGCAATAAGCAGAGACATCTTCAACTATACCAGGTTGCTCAAAGCCCCCTCCAACCTGTTTTCTACCACCTCTCTGGACAACCTGTTCCAGTGTCTCACCACCCTCACTGTGAAAAATTTCTTCCTTATATCTGTTCTAAATCCTCTCTCTTTTAGTTTAAAACAGTTACCCCTTGTCCTATCACAACAGGCCCTGCTAAAAAGTTTGTCCCCATCTTTTTTGTAAGCCCCCTTTAAGTACTGAAAGGCTGCAATAAGGTCTCCCAGGCATCTTTTCTCCAGGCTGAACAACCCAACTCTCTCACCCTGTCCTCATCCCCTATGATCATCTTCATGGCCCTTCTCTGGACCCGCTCGAGCAGGTCCATGTCCTTCTTATACTGAGGGCCCCAGAGCTGGACACAGTACTCCTAAGTGGTATTTCACAGAAGTGGAGCAAAGTGGGAGAATCGCCTCCCTCGACCTGCTGGACACACTTCTCTATGCAGCCCAGAATGTGGTTGGCTTTCTGGGCTGCGAGTGCACATTGCTAGGTCATGTCTGGCTTTTCATCTGCCAATACCCCCAAGTCCTTCTCAGCAGGGCTGCCCTCAAGTCCTTCATCCTCCATCCTGTATTGATACCAGTGGTTGCCTCAACCCATGTGCAGGACCTTGCACTTTGCCCTGTTGAATCTCATGAGGTTGACATGGGCCCACTTCCTGAGCTTGTCCAGGTCCCTCTGGATGGCAACCTGTGCCTCAGGCATGTCAACTGCACCACTCAGCTTGGTGTTGTTGGCAAACTTGCTGAGGTGCACTTGATCCCACTGTCTGTGTCACTGTTGAAGATATTAAACACCACTGGTCACTGATCTCCATCTGGACACTGAGCTGCTGACCACTGCCCTCTGGATGCGACCATCCAACCAATGTCTCATCCACCACAGCCCACCCATCAAACCCATATTTCTCCAATTTAGAGGGAAGGATGATGTGGGGGACCGTATCAAAGGCCTTATAGAAGTCCAGATAGATGACACCAGTAGCTTTTCCCTTGTCTGCTGAGGTAGTCACTTCATCATAGAAGGCCGCTAGGTTGGTCAGGCAGGACTTGCCCTTGGTGAAGCCTGCCAGGGCTGTCTTGAATCACCTCCTTGTCCTCCACGTGCCTTAGCACAGCTTCTAGGAGGGTCTGTTCCATGATCTTCCCAGGCACAGAGGTGAGGCTGACAGGGGGTAGTTCCCAGGGTCCTCCTTTCTACCCTTTTTAAAAATGGGTGCAATGTTTCCCTTTTTCCAGTCACCAGGGACTTCCCCTGACTGCTGTGACTTTTCAAGTATCATGGAGAGTGGCTTGGCAACTACATCAGCCAATTCCCTCAGGACTCTGGGATGCATCTCGTCAGGTCCCATGGATGTATGTATGTTCAGGTTCCTCAGGTGGTCACGAACCTGATCTTCTCTTACAGTGGGAGGGACTTTGCTCCCCCAGTCCCCATCTTGAGGTCCATCCACTCAAGAGATTTTGGAAGAGAGGTTGCCAGTGAAAACTGAAGCAAAAAAGTTATTGAGTATCTCAGCCTTCTCCTTGTCTGTTATTACCGGTTTGCCAGTCTGGCAAAAGGAAGTGTCCTGCTGGGGTTTGAGAACCTACTGTAATGTTTAACTCTCGATAACCAGAAACATCAATGCTAGAAGTTCAGGGGGAACCTCTGTGATTTTAAGTTACTGACTCTGAACTCTGGCATAAGTCAATTCTTCCTTAACTTGGGCATTTACCTGATGGATAGAAAGCTGCCATAATGTTTTTCTAAGGGACTGTCTGAATATTTGTTTTTCTAATTTTTAAATAGGAGCACAGGTGACTTACCTGGATTTCTGCTTGTTCATCTGCTACTTTCTCTACACTCCTTGTTCATCCCTTAAAACCAGCAAAACCAAATCTAGAAAAACCTGATAACTAGCAGGCTCTGCAGGAAATATTTTTGGTAATTTATTAGGCAACTCTTTTGTATTTGTAGAAAACAAATTTTCCAGAATTCTCTGAAACTTAACTATGTCTTGAAATTTAAGCTTTGAGACATAAAGTTCTGATGAAATTGTGATTAACAGGATCCGTGTGATCCTTTCTTTAAAAAGACTATATTATTTTCAATGCTACCTAGATTTCATATGGGTAATTCCTCTTGCAGCTCAACAGAACAGCCCCCCTTGTTCTTCTCAAACCCTATGATTTCTGTGAATTGTATTAGACTATGTGGGAGAAATTATGTTTTCTATTTTTGTTTCTCAGATTTTTTGAATTTGCTATTTTACTGCTCAGATCTAGAAGACAGTAAACTGTGAAAACCTCAGCTTTCATTTCTAAACAAAAAGAACCTTCGTATTTTTAGATAAGGATTTTGAAGGGTCCCAACTCCTCAAATGCTAACATGCAGGTTTGGCATGACTTATATTTTAACTAGGTGATTCAAACTTTAGTTGCATTTAGGTGGAAACATCAATTAATCCTACACAGTAATTTCTCTTTTAAAGCACGTTCAAACATATGCACAAAAAAACCTGATACATAGACTAAATAAATGTAGCTTTATTATAACTAGAATAACCAACTCTAAAATTAGAACTGTGTTAAAAATAAATACCTGTGTATTTCTTTAAATGCACAATCTATTCTTTGTATGACATCGTGTTTCTTTACATTAGCTGATTGAGTTTTAGTGTTACTCAGGGCTTTACTTATAAGGGCCTGCCAAGAAGCAATTAGTAGTAGTCAAACTTGATGCTGAAAGATCAAGTTCAATTCCTTTTTTATCTGATCGTGGAAGTCTGAGCTTTAATAAAATGCACATGTGCAAAACTAGCAGTGTGCTAATGGACCAGAGCCTGCTGCAAGAACACCCATCAGTGATGAGCTGACCCAGAGCTGGGTGAGAACATGTATAACAGTCTAACTATAAAATAATCTTTACATTATTTTACCATTCAAAATGTAGATACTTAATTCTCCAACAGTAAATGTTTCTGGGTGTCTGAAAGACTTCTGAGTGTGCCCAAAGCTGCCTGTTCTGACTAGCTCACGATCCACACGTCTTCTGCTTGTCTCACTTGTGCACCCCATTCATGGAGCATTTCCAGAGCATGCTTACCAAACAAAGTCCCAACCAAAGTGGTGGTTGTGTCTTTCACACAACAACTTTGTGGTTTTCATCCACTCTGGTGCGCAGAGGGATCCAACTTCAGTTCAAATTCTTCCACAGAGAAAACAGTATTTTGTACCTCCAAGGAGAATGAGCTAGCCACTCAGGTAAATATCTTTGAAAGAGGGTTCTTCTTAGCCTCTGTTAAATAAGCTGCTCCACTTTGCATGGGAAAACTACACATTAGTTGAGCTAGAGTGATCATCATCTTTTAATCTTGTGGTAGGTCCTCACCTGGGAAAAGGGAGGCACATATGCCAGTCTCCATCTTACATTAGTATTAGGTTAAAAACAAGGAAGCAAACAAAAAACTTAACCAGCATCACATATATGCAAGGGTCATTGTCATGATTAGACAACATACTTCCTGCCTCTGGTACTCTTAAAACCTGTAAAATCAAGAGATTGATTCAATGATTTTAAATCAGTGGTTACCTTACACAGTTTATATTGCAATTGGTCCACCATGCCTACCTGGCTCACCTAACCTTTTCTACAGTTTATCTGGGCAAACTGAAAAATATAAAATAATCCTTTCAAGGCACCAAGTAGATGCTATAGAGGAATACAAAATATTGAGAAATCCGGATCAGCAGCCCAGAACTTTCTCAGAAGACTGAATAATAAATGGAGATCAGAGTCTCAGTGATGTGTATTTCATGGATGATTGACAAATCACATATGCTACACAAAGTAGGCACTGTCAGCCAAATGGTTCAATGCTAACAGCACTAAAATCTTTACTGTAAGTGCAAATATTGGTACTACTTGCACTACATCATTACTATTTTGGGGAAAGCAGATATTTCAACCACATAGAAATAAAAATACTTTGCAGCTCTAAATGAAATCAAACAACACTAGAAGGAAATACTCTGGAAAAACTAAGGATTGTCTTAAAGCTAGCAACATAGCAAGGCTGTGTTGGATCACACTGATGATCTTTATAATTATGTATGTGTAGTGTCATGGCACGTTCTTACCTATAGAAGTGTCAGTTCTTCTGAAGACTGCTAAAATCCTTGCTTTAGTGATTTCTGAGGCAAAAGTAAAGCCAGGATGGCTATCTTTTGTTATGGGGAAGAAACATAATTTTTAATTTTAAATCTTTCAACTATTTCAGTTATTGAACTATGTCCTAGAGTTTACACAAGATCAAGCTTTATCTTCTCTGAAACAGAGAAATTTTGTATGCCACACTTAAATATTACCTCTTCCAAATACTTTATTCCTTTTCCTTGGTCTTTAATCCTATTCCTAGAGTATTTTTTCTTGATTCTAACTATTTTCCTCATATATCACAGAATCATCTAGGTTGGAAAGGACCTTGAAGATCACCTAGTCCAACCATTAACCTAACATTGACAGTTCCCAACTACACCATATCCCTCAGCACTAAGTCGACCCGACTCTTAAACACCTCCAGGGATGGGGACTCCACCACTGCCCTGGGCAGCCCATTCCAACACCTAACAACCCGTTCTGTAAAGAAATGCTTCCTAATATCTAGTCTAAACCTTCCCTGGTGCATCTTGAGGCCATTACCTGCTATTGCTTGTTACTTGGTTAAAGAGGCTCATCCCCAGCTCTCTGCAACCTCCTTTCAGGTAGCTGTAGAGGGCGATGAGGTCTCCCCTCAGCCTCCTCTTCTCCAGACTAAACAACCCCAGTTCCCTCAGCCGCTCCTCGTACGACATGTGCTCCAGACCCTTCACCAGCTTCGTTGCCCTTCTCTGGACACACTCGAGTAATTCAATGTCCTTTTTGTAGTGAGGGGCCCAAAACTGAACACAGTAATCGAGGTGCGGCCTCACCAGTGCTGAGTACAGGGGTAAGATCACTTCCCTGTCCCTGCTGGCCACGCTATTTCTGATACAAGCCAGGATGCCATTGGCCTTCTTGGCCACCTGGGCACACTGCTGGCTCCTGTTCAGCTGGCTGTCAATCAACACCCCCAGGTCCCTCTCTGACTGGCAGCTCTCCAGCCACTCCTCCCCAAGCCTGTAGCACTGCTGGGGGTTGTTGTGGCTGAAGTGCAGCACCTGGCATTTGGCCTTACTGAAACTCATACAGTTAAATATATCTGAACTAGTAAGTCTTTGGAGATAAAGTGAAAGACTCAATGCAATATTCCTACAGATGTGTCATTGTTTTGTTTCACTGGTTTCATATTGGAGTTCTAAAAAAAAATTACCATATTCTCAATGTTGAATATGTAATAAATCTAACGGTCTTTTTAGAAGGTTTACTACCAGCTATCAAACAGAGCTTTTTGTCTTATAATGCTTTAGGAGCCCATAAGGAGCATGACTGACTTATATTATTTCTTCCAATAGATTATTTTGAATGTAACATCCTGAAATTTTACTTACATTGTTCTGCTCAGCTTTTCTCTGGGTAGATCTCTCTGATATTTCTTATAGTCTCCTCTGGTTTTATCTAAATTGCACAATGAGTATCTGTAAACACTGAAATATTTTTCCTTTGGCCAGTCCTGTAATTACACATTAACAAGTACATCAGACTGTATCTCTGATAACAATAGGCTGGAATCTCTCAAGTTATTACATAGATGTAAATCTTTAATAGTCCACTGTATTAACTTCAGGGCAATTTCAAGTCTATACCAAAGCTACTGATAACCAGCCCCATTCTGAAGAGTCAGACAAATAACCTCTCATCTTATTGTAAAAAGTTGCATTTCTAGCTTGGGACCTGGGCAGGCTTGAGAGGTGGGCCTGTGCAAACCTCATGAAGTTCAACAAGGCCAAGTGCAAGGTCCTGCACATGGGTCAGGGCAATCCCAAGCACAAATACAGGCTGGGTGATGAATGGATTGAGAGCAGCCATGAGAGAAGGACTTGGGGGTATTAGTGGATGGAAAACTGAATATGAGTCAGCAATGGGTGCTCGCAGCCCAGAAAGCCAACTGTATCCTGGGCTGCATCAAGAGAAGTGTGGCCAGCAGGTCAAGGGAGGTGATTCTCCCCCTCTACTCTGCTCTCTTGAGACCCCACCTGGAGTCCTGTGTCCAGCTCTGGGGCCCCCAACATAAGAAGGACATGAACTCACTTGAGCGGGTCCAGAGTAGGCCACGAAACTGATCAGGGGGCTGGAGCACCTCCCCTATGAGGACAGGCTGAGAGAGTTGGGGTTGTTCAGCCTGGAGAAGAGAAGGCTCTGGGGAGGCCTTATAGCAGCCTTCTAGTGTATAAAGGCAGCCTACAGGAAAGATGGGGAGGGACTCTATCAGGGAGTGTAGTGATAGGTTTAATAGTTTTAATTGGAAAGTGAGTGTTCTTAGAAGTCTAATGTGAAACCAGTGAAAGAAATCAATGACACACCTTATTTTGAGAATCTTACACTCAACAAAAATTGCCTTAGCATATTGGAATACCTTACTAGAAAGTATAGTAACAGCAAACATTTTCAAAAGTTTTCTAGAAGTAATAATCTAAGAAAATAATTGTCAATATACAAAGCAATGTAGCAAACTTTTTTTTTCTGCTCCTATTTCCATTATGGAGTAGCTTTCCTCTAAAATACACCCTCTATATTAATGTTTTGAAAGCTCCACTTAAATCCTTAGAGTTCTCAGAAAACTTTGAGGACATCAAATGAGCGTGGAAGTGAACATGGTAAATATCCAAGATTCTCTGTGAAGAGAAGCCCAATAGCAAACAATTAAGTATAGCAGTTTAATCATTTTCTCAAAATTCTCTGGATAATTCAGCATTGAAAGTTGTACTGTCAGACTGATCCAGTAACTTTAATTGAAGGTCTTTTACAACATACAGGAGCACAAATTAAATTGCTTTAAAACAAAACCAAACCCCGCTATAAAACAGTAGAATTCCTTTATTCAGTAGGAATTATGTAGGCCTAATTCTTAGTTTCTCTTTGTAAGGGAAGTTTTTTGTACTCAAAGATATAATAGTGAAACTGAAAGAATGTCATGGCTGGTGCAATTCATATCTATTTGGGTAACAACATACTAAAGAGATTTTTAGGATCACTGGATGAATTTCAGCCAGACTCATTTACTGCTCAAAATATAAATGACATATAGATCTCTTTCAGAAGCTTGATGGTAGATTCGTGGCTTATTATTTATTTTTACACAAAAATGAATGATGTCTTCATAAGTGACTTGATTTAGCTTTACTCTTCTAGCTGCACATGGGGAGAACACCTAGAAACATGCTTGTCAGAGCATCTTCATCTATTTGTGTGCTCTTATAAAACATGAATTTGTCAGTTCTGATGGTGGTTTGGGTAATACAGATACCTAATTCTACGCTACTTTTAGCCAACAGTGAGAAGCAAGCGAAAGGTTGAAACGGTGTGTTGTGGAGTAGGAAGACATGCATGTTCTAGGGTAATGGGTGCACTGAAAAAGGAAATTAAAGAATACAGACATACAGTTCACTATTTAATATCTGATACGAGCAGAATACACAGCAGCTAAACACTCTGTAAGGAGCTCCATAATTGAAAGTTTAGGTAGGTAACTGATGCAGAGTGCAGGCAGGATATTTTCTTGGCATGAAGTGTGAAAAAGTGAGTATTTAAAATAATTTTGGTATGACGCTACTTAAATTGTAGCTTATTGTTTAAAACTGCAGAAGGAATTTACTCACAGTAGTACTGTATTGTGGCTCATTTGGTTCTTTCTGAAGATATTTAATATACACAATAGTAATAAAAAAAGTTGGCTGGCCTCATAAGTACCATCACTCGCTTCTTGCCCTTGTAAGATTAATGGTTGGTTTCAAGAGTAAGAATCAACAGTGACAAGGCAAGCAACTGGTGGTCATAATTCTCGTTTGAGGTGGAAAAAACTCACACTGAAAAAACCCAAACCCCAACCAACCAACCAAGACTGAAGAAAGCTTAGTCGATGCTTTATGTTGCTCTCAACTGACCTCCCCCCTGCCAATATCGTGCTTCAAGTATTTAGCTACATTGTTCAGCTCAACAATTTGCAAACCCTAAATACTTTCCTTTTGTCTATAAAGAAAATGAAAAGAGCAAATTTCACAAGAAACAGAAGGATTTTCATGTCAAGAACTGCCACCATTAAGTTTCAAGTAATGCACTTTCTGGCTGCAAGCTATTAAACCATGCTGATAACCAATATAAACAATTACGAGGGGAAAAATATCAGTAAAAAAAACCCCAAAACTATCAAGATACAGAAAAATCAAGAAGAAACCAGAGATACTACATTCTTATCTGTCAAAAGTAACCAGTAATTCAAGAGAATTCTAACTTATCTGTATTTGGATACTTATAGCACTTTCTGGGGAAGTGGGGAACGGGGAAGAAAAAATAAAATAATGTAGAGGGAAAAAAAAGCCCCAACAAACAACCCTTGGGATCAGTCCAAAACTGACTAAATTTTACATATCAACTTTATTAACAGCAAAATTTAAAAAACTTCATTCTTGCTTTTTTGTAAAATTATTTTAGTGAACCTGTTCACATTTGAAAGTCACAACAGGACACAACATTTGCAAGAATATGTAAAGCTACGAGATGTTAAAACCATCAAATTACTAATTAAAATAATCTGAGACTTTTTAACTCTAACAATTGTTATAGCTGAAAAAGGAAAATAATTCCATTACTATTTTTTTTAATGCAGACTTTTCAGAGTAGAAGTATCTTCTAAAAAAGTGTTAAATCTCACTGATAAAGCAGAAGTGATGTATTTTTACTTAAGGATAATGTAAGATGGCCATATCACACCAAAAAAAAAGGAATTATTTGAAAGCAAAATAATCAAGGTAGTAAAAATTCAGAGATGAGGATATTTTTATCCACTTGTATACATAATGAAAACATCCCCATTTTAACTGCAACAGGGAAAAAACACTTTTAAAATACCTCTGAAAAATTAATGTAATATTTGTGACTGCTGCAGGAATTGTTAAGACTCATTCTAACGTGCATCACCAAACAATAATAATTCTGCATCTTCTCTTCTGGCTGGCGTGACTTCCACGTTAAGCCACAAATAAACAAAAAAGCCCATCAGATTTCATCTGCAAAACGAAGTGGAATGTATGTTTATAAAAGCTGTTTATTAAATATTATTTGCACTGCTGCAGTGCTCAGGCTCAAGTCAGCAACTGGGATTCCATTTTGCTTGATGCTCTACAAAAATCAAATAAAAGACAAGAGTCCTTATTTTACTGTCAGAACAAGAACATTTTGAATCTGTGGGCTGTATTTTAAACTGCATCAGGAAAAGTTGCAAGTTGCCAAAACAACAGGGAAGTTCAATATATTCAGGATAGTTTTTCTCTACTTTCAGACTTCTTAACTGTTAAAATTTCTCTGTTGCTTGGTTTATGGTTTTAGTGATGTCATGCGTAAGTATACTTTCTTTTATGTAAACATCAAGGGAAATTAAAATGTTAATCACATTATTCATGTAGCCCTTTGTTGCAAGAACCACCTATGAGAGACATTACAATACATATTTTACATCGCTAAGAAAAGACTCAAGTCACTTTATTTTTTAAATCTTTATTAAATGGTAAATATGATTTCATTGCCATTTTAATTATTTGAAGTGTGGATTTAAAATAAAGCTGAAACACAGAGTGGTTATTGTTATAAAAACTGGGAAAAAGGAAACACCCGTACATTTTTAAATATATAAAGTGAACATAGCCACAGATAAAACGATCAAATCTAGTATGCACAATTTTACTTCTCAAAAAAAACTATACTACAAAATATATTCATCCTAATGATTACAGACCGCATGTTAGATTATGATTTCAATTTTTTTTTTTAAGGCATTTGATAATTATACATGAAAATGCATAGCTGCTAGGCATCTGCTATATAAATCTGATTTTTATCACTTTTTATAACAGGACTTTATGGAAATACGTGACATTTTCGCCTCCCTTCTCTAACCTTTCACAGTTACGTTTGTGCAATAAAGCAGAAGGGTGGCTGCAGCAAGCTTTCTCGCTGTGCCAAGCACAAAGCTCAAGCAGTAGGCTCGTACACCCAGCTCGCGGGCCTTGGAAGCATACATATAAAAATGCTCAACTCAGCCTTTCCTCAGCTGCACAGAAATACAATTTAAATTGAATTTTGTTAAAAGTTACAGAGTTGAGAGCTTCAGGGTCTTTACACACAAAATATTCTTTGTCTAGTTTCTGTATCATTTCAAACATACTTTTGGTTTTGTTTCACAAGTTACATTAGTTAATAACTGGGGCAAAATAAGTATTAAAAAATGACAGCTTCCCCTGTTTACACTGATCACTGCTAAATTCATTCTTATTGTCCACAGTCACGTTCGTTCTCACAAGGCCCCAATTTGACCTGAGAAAGCACAGATGCATTGCAAACCATGAAGAAAAGTAATTATGCTCCTTTAAACCCCCTCCTCATCGGATACGGATTTTTTAAAAGGTTATTATCAGTGGACATTTTCTTTGTTTTTATTTTCTTTTCCTTTCTGACTATAAGCAGCAAATAAACAGTTACAGCACAAATCTGAACGTTTATTCGGTATCATCAAACTACCAAACATTAAATAAATGAATGATTTAATCGCTAATCAGGCTCCGTACAATGTTGCAGCCTTTCAGGAACCTTGGGTAGGTTATTGATCCGCTAGTGAATTACCTCCAGTTCAGCCATAGGTTGCAGGCATCACCATCCCTCGCTTGTCCTCGCGTTGACAACACTCCTCCTCTTGCCATAGCTCCTAGAAGCCAGAAGATTCGTCAGTCCCGCGTGTCTGATTTGGTCGGCGGCAAGAACAACGAATAAAATCGTTATTAGCCGTTTGGGTTTGGTTCTTCTTTATAAAGGAAAGTTCTCAAACCCTACGAGCCCTTCACCCTCCGCCCCGTGGCGGACCCCGGCCCCAGGCAGAGCTGCCTAGGCGGCCCCGCCAAACAACGTAGAAAAGTGTGTTTCTGGTTGTTTGGGGTTTGTTGGGGTCCGTCCCCGCCCCCCTACCCAAACCCAAGGCACGAACCCGGCCCCGGGCACGATGTTGCAAGAGCAAGAACCAACAACGCGTGACACTGGCACTTACGCGCAGATGCCAGAGCCGCAGCGCCCCGAGGCCCCCGACGGGCTCTGAGGGAGCCCGGGGCTGCCGAAGCCCCGCGCCCGGGAGGGGCCTGGCTACGGGGGCTGGAGGAGCCGCGACAAGCAGAGGGGAGGAGGGCCGGGCTTTCTCAGCCCGCCTCCCCCAGCGGGGCCGCGCTCCCCGGGGGCATTTTGGCTTCGCTCGCTTCCCATTTCTGCGACACTGAAACTCGGTAACTTCCAGCCTCCCCGCCGCCGCCGCCGCGAATAGCCGCTGCCCCGCCGCAGCCCCTCCTCCCCGTGCGTCGTATCCCTCCGCGCTCCGGCCGCCCGCACCTCGCAGAGAAAGCGCCTTTCAGCCGCCAGCCCGCCGCCTTCCCGCCCACCCCGCCTCTGCCGCTCCGACATCTTCTGCCTCAGCCCGCCCGCTAATAAACACGTAGCGCTCGCCCTCGCCCCTTCTCCCCTCAGCCGGGCAGCGCCGGGGACCGCCGCGGCGGCGGCGGCGGGGCGGGAGAGGGGGCAGGAGAAGCCGGCTCCCCCCTTCCCCGCCTGGCCGCCGCCGGGCGCCGGGGACTGAGGGGCGCGGGGGGGGGGAGGGGCGGCGCGCGCGGCGCGGCGCGAGGGGCCGGGAGGGCTGAGGAGGGGGGCGCGGAGGAGAAGGAGGAGGGGACTCTTTCTCCGGGCGGAGGGATCGCGCTCGCTCGCTCGCGTTGGCTGGCGGCGGCGGCAGCGGCGGCGTTGGCGGCGGGTGGCTGTGAGTTGTTGTTTCCTCCTCCTGGCCGTGGGTTGAATGGTGGAGCCGAGACTCTTCCTGGTGAACGAACAGTGACAGCTACCGGGCGGGCGGACGCGTTTCGCTGGGCCCCAACGCTGCCGCGGGAGCGCGGCCCGAGCCCCCCCTCCCCTTCCCCCCCTCCCCTCCCCGGTTTTCGCCTCGCCATGTCCGGGGACGGCGGCAGCAGGCACACGGCGGAGCTGCGAGCGGGTGAGTGCTGGGGGAGCCGCCGTGCGGGGCGGCGGGAACCGAGCGGGAGCCAGAGAGGGGCGGCGGGCAGCGGGGGAAGAAAGGGAAGCCCGCGGGGAAGGGGCGAGCTCCGGGCCTCACCGCCTCTCCTCTCCCCTCAGAGCTCTACTTCCTCATCGCTCGCTTTTTGGAGGACGGACCCTGCCAGCAAGCGGCTCAGGTAGGGGACGGATGGATGGCGCCGCCGGGCCTGGCGGGGAGGGGGCGGCCGGGCAGGGCGGCGGATCGGGCGGCGCGCTCGCAGCCTCGTCCTCTTTCTCCCTTTTTTCTTTTCTTAAAACCGCCCCCCTTTTCTTATTCCCCCCCCCCCCCCCCTTTTGTTGTTGCTGCAGGTCCTGATCCGAGAAGTGGCGGAGAAAGAGGTAAGCGGCGCCGCGCACCCAGCGCTCGCCCCGCCTGCGGCCTCCCTCCCCCTTCCCTCGCTCTCTGGCGCTTCCCCCGCCCCATCCCGGGCGCTGCTGGGGGGCTCCTCGGGGGAGGGGAGCCGCTCACGGGGTGTCCTTTCTTCCCTCCCCTAGCTGCTGCCCAAGCGTACGGACTGGACCGGCAAGGAGCATCCCCGGAGCTACGAGAATCTGGTAAGAGGAGCGGCCGGGGCCGATCGCGGTGCGGCGGGCAAAGTTGTGTTTTTTTTTTTTTTTTTCCCCCCTCACTCTCCCTGAGCAGCCCAATAAAAAAATTGAATTTCCCGCAAAAAAAAATACAACTTAAAAAAAAAAAAAACTTCGGAGAAATTTTTTTTGGCTTTTTTTTTTTTTTTAAAAGCAACCTCGGCCTTCTTCTTCTGCTCCTCCCTCTCGGCGCTGAGGGGGGACGCGGGGCGCTGCGGGGGCCGGCCGGGGCTGCGGGCGCGGGGCCGGCGGCGCGGGGTAAATAACAACAAGCGCCCTGATGCGAGAGCGCCGGCCTCGCCGGGCTGGAAATAGAGGTACGTCATGGCCGTGGTGCGGGCGGGCGGGAGCAGCGCGGGGCGGGGCCAGCGCGGGCAGGCAGGGGGCGGGCGGGCGGGCGGGCGGCTGTCGGGGCCGGCCGGCCAGGCGGGGGCGCTCTCCGCCGCGCCGTCCGCGCACACAATGGCCCCGCGCGGTCGCGGCGCAGCGGCGGCTCCCTCCGCCGGGCCGGGCCGGGCCCCGCGGTGGCCCCGCGGTGGGGCGGCGGGCCGAGCCGGGCGGGAGATCGGGGCCCGGGTGGCTGCGCTGAGGCGTTTTTTTCCTCGCTGTTCTGTTCACTTGGGTCGGGATCTGCACGGGGAAGTGGGCTGTTTTGAGGTGGCCTTCCTGGTCCGGCGTGTGCCCGTGGGCGCTGATAGTGTGCGTTATGTGACTTTACGTTTTTGATAGACAGCGTGTCTGGTGTGTAGGGATAACTGGACCTGCCAGGTTTGCATCACAGATTTGACTTACGTGGTTCTTTGTTTTGCCCTTTTTCTTTTTTTTTTTTTTTTCTTTAAATATCCTACCGTGTGCTTTTTATCTCAGGTGTAGATCAGCAATTAAAAAAAAGTATTGGTTGCAGTGGTGGTGTTCTTGCTAGCAGAGAGAGGCCTGGATATTTGTTTTTTTTAATATGTTGTGAACTACAGTAGTTGGGAAAACAGCAATTAAGATGTCTGAATTGTGTCTGTTAGCAACTTGTTGCTACTACTGTTTTCATTACAGGTGCACTGTTGTATAATTTAGTCTCTGATTTTCTGAATAGAATTTCAGAGAAAGTCTGAGCTCTGCTTGTAGTGTTCATCAAAGCGGGATTTCCCTTCAGGCTTTCTGGTTGGTTATGGCAGTTCTCAACTACAGTACTTCTGAGGCTTAGACATGTGGAGAACTTTTGAGCTCACACAAAAGGAGATGGAACTGTTCCCATCTGTAATGCGTCCGATAAAGACTGTTGGCATATGCGTTATTTTAGTTATATTAGAAACGTTGCAGTATGAATCATAGGCATTTATTGTAGTTGGAACAAGTTTACTTACTGCGTTGGTTTTCTCTGGAGCAAGACGGGGATTGGCCCGGGCATTTTAATGCATGTGTTGTGGAAGATTTGTGCATACCAACACTTTTCAATTTTCCTGAAACCAAAGATCATCAAGAAATTCAACTGGGAATTTCGAAGTGCTGATACTTTTGCATGATATGTTATGATTTATTTACTTATTTGTAAGACTGTAAGGCCATGTTATCTGTTTCAAACAACAGTCAGAAGTTGTTTGGTAAAACTTAGCATGAATCTTTCTCTTTTACTGTATAAATTATAAAGAATCAGAGGTGCAGTCTTGATGTAGAATAGATTTGGCTTTCTTCTGTGTACTCAGGAAATAAAAGGATGCTAAGAAAGAGAAAGTGAGGAAAAAGACATTTTAAAGGTTGAAGTAAGAAGACTTGATGAGAAATAAGCTCATTCAGACCCTTCTTTCCAAGAAACATCTTTTGTTTTTGGAATGCAGGTAAATACTAATTTAGGCAGAATAGGTATGTAATGACATAAGATGTACTTCCTCAAGATTTGGACTTGATCCTGGATAGATATATTTGGAGACATGATGCTGACTAGATCCTTTCTCTTTTCCTAGTTTTCTGTTCCTAACAAAGTTTTGTTAGACTTCCTGATAAACGTTTATATGCCCTTTTCCACCTTGACCCTACCTAGATGTTGGGAGAGGGGGGAAAAGAAATTGGTTACTTTGTTTTTGATGCTTCCCTCCATACTCTCTGTCTGCTCTTGCTTCAGTTGTCAAAGATGTGTGAACTTTGCATTACTTGACATTTTAGGCTTGTGAAAGCTGACACAAAGTATATTTTCAGCGTGACAGTTACATTTCATACAAAAGAAGTGTTTTTCACAGTGTCTTGTTTCATTAAACAAAAACTTGTTTATGTCAAACCAAAGAATCTTTAGCTTTTAAGATAGAGGCTGATTAGAGGCTGATGATGAGTTAACCTTGGGGTTTTTGGGTTTTTTTATTTAAAAAAAATTTCCAGCTTTAAGATGCTGACTCTTCTTTCTGAAGACAGCATGTTTTGTCATGTTTTGGTACCACTTCTCAGACTTGAATGCTTTGAGCTTTCACTAAACTTTGTAGAAGGGGCTGAAGGGAGAAAAGCTAAGAAATAAAAATACCAGTAAATGTAGTGTTAGATGTTTGCCTTTTACTCTAGGAGGGAATAAAAGCTTTGTGTAATAGGGGATGGAAATTAATCCCAGGATTCTGTTTTGTTGTTTGCAAAATCTTGCCTTTTATTATGCATTTATTTAGTTGGATATCATTTCAAGAGAAGATGATGTGCTTGGTTTTCTCCTTGTTTTGAAGACACTTATTTAGGATTTCTTATTAGAGTTAACTTCCTCTTATTAAACTGAAATTCCCAGCCTTAGATATTTTATTTCTGTAACTTAATTTGTACAAATAATGCCAGATCGGATGCAATTTTAATCTTGTAAATTGGTTTCATTTTTCTGTTTGGGCAGTGAGAGTAAATGTTTCATTTTCTTAGAAGCTTAACACCATGCTGTGCATGCTTGTAATGGTACAGGAAAATACACGAATTCATAAATGACATTATACTATGTTTTACATTCCTAAGTGATTTTTTTCTTGAACTCAAATATGTCTACATTGTATTTTTCTACAGTTACCATTTGTGGTATAAACCACTTGAATCTTGCTTTGAGAGTGTAGTCTCTTATTTCAGAGTGCCAATCTTGGTTTTATATCGTCAGTATTAAGATTTCAATTTTTGCTGTAACTAAAGTCTTTCTGAGAATCGAGTCCATGGGGCCACTTTCAACCTAGGTGTACCAAGGATGGTGGGATTCTTCAGCAACAGATCTCAGGGTGTTTTGTATCCTCTAGTATCAGTTGTGAAAACTTATTAATTGTAAGCTAGCTGTTTTCCCCTTCTTCTTGAAAGACAGGATTTCTCATGATGGGGGACAGAAATTGAGGAGTTTTAAGAGTTAACAGCTCTCGTCATCAGAGCAAGGCAGCCTTGTGAGTTGTTTATGGATTGTGGTTAAAGATGTTGTGTTGTGTAGTTAGGCTTTAAAATGCCGAACAAGCTATGGTGCATGATTTGACTCCAGGGTAATTGTTTTCTCATGCTGCAGTTTCACTCTGGGTGTAGCTGCTCTAATGGTATGCCCTGGATGAAAGCTGTGTGTTTCTGCTGCATCCTTTGCACAGACATGAGTGCTCATCAAATGTGCGCTTAGTCAGATAAGGGAGCTGAACTGTCTGAAAAATGGAACAGGACAGAAATCATTTTCCGATGGCTCAGCTCTCCTTTTGGGTGCAGCAGCATGAGTCCTACCCCCACCATGAGGGAGATGGTAGGAGTGCGCATGAAGTGCTTGCGGAATGTGTTGGGGTTGCTCCTTCTGGGAGCAAAGTGGACTTCAGCTGAATGAAGCCAACTGTTAAGATTCACTGCAACAATTCAGAGCTACCACAGAGGGTGGATCGCTTTTTTTACGTTTGTTTGATTGTTTTGGTTTGGGGGTTTTTTTGGTGTGGTGGTTGGCTTTCTTAAAAGGTCTTCTAGGGTACAAGCATCATAGCATATATGATCAGAACCATTGTGTTAACTTTCTTATCCAAAATATTCATGTAACTGTCATTTCCTCAGTTGAATTAAAATTTTGTTCATGTTGGTGGTGGTTGAGGGAGGGAGAAGGCAGGGAATTCACATCCAATAGGAAGACAGTGCAATGAGTTTAGTAAGCAGCATGCCTCAGGAACTGTTTATTACTGTTTTGCTAATGTTTGTCCCTCTTTCCCTGCCCACAATTATTAAATGTGATTTTAAAGTGAAAATGACAAAATGCTATTTTCAGGCCATTCCACTGTTCTTTTTGGTTATGCAAAGGTACATGAAGTTACAGAGTATCTGTGAGACTGGGACACTAAGCACATTGATGCTGTATTTCATTGTTTATATTGAAGTCTTTTATGCAACGTTTTGGTTACTGTTTCATAATTCTGTTTCTTAATAAGTAACCAGATAATAGGTGGTTTGTTTCTTTGGGAAATCTTGTGCTGTAAAGGTGTTCAAAGAAATAGGGAACAAAAAGCTTGCATTGAATCAGAGAGCTGCATCACCATCTAGTTTTTGTTACTAACAGTATTTTGGGGGAAGTCTATGCAGTGGAAGCTGGTCTGAAAAACTTGGCACTGGAGGTAAGAAAACTTGTGAAATTATGGTGATCCTTAGCAATGTTTTTGGCCTCATTAACAGTGCTTCTGTTGGACATAGATCAACTTATTCAACTGATTTCCGTTTAGTTCTGAAAGACAAGCATTTCTGTTCTACAGATTATTCCCATAGCTGAGAATTTAAGTGAATTCAGTTCAAACTACTATATTTTGATCTCATTCATTGTGTGAAGTACCACACATTTGTTCCACGGATAATCGGGAGGATTGGCTAAGTCAACTGTTCAGTGCTAGTTCTTTCAAACTGAGACTAAGAAACACTGGTGAGAGATGGGCTAAAGGGAATATCAAGTTTAAGGTATATGTGTTATTTAAAAAAAATACCCAAACACAACAAAACCCACAAACCATTATGAATGAATTTGAGAGGCACATAGGTGTAGGTAATCTAACAGTAATAGGTATAGTTGAGCATCTTAGTCCATACAGCTGAAAATGCTACTACTGTTCATACCTTCTCTTGTGGTAAGTAGCAAGCTTGCAGTGATCAGTTTGTACTGAGGTTTGAATTTTTTTATTTGCCCTGGCCTCACACCTATTAAAAGCATTAAATGTTTAAAAAACTAGTATGTTCTTGGGATGGCTGGTTTCATATAGGTCTAGTTCATTAGAGAAAAAGTAATCTCATGTTAAAATAATGGGCATTCCTATAGGAAATAGTGGATAAGTATCCATGTACTTCTAGCACAAGCATAATTAGAAAGTATGCAAGAAATAAACGTGATTTGGGGAAAATGCTTAATTCTCCAGTTCTCCCCCCCTTCTTGTTCATTGCCACCTGGACCACCCCCCACCCCAAAAGAAAATGAAAAAGAATGCTTCACAGAAAAGTAATTGCACTTCATTGCAATTCCTAATTTTAAAGTGATAAGGCAGTGGCTGGTGGTACAATTAGATTGATGTTCTGATATAGTACAACAATTACTGTAATTCAATTTGGAGCTTGTTTTGGGTAATATGTTACGTAGCAGAACAGTTAAAGCTGGGATAGATGCTGGTATTAATAGGATTGAGCTCTTGCATCTTGAAATAGAGGTAGCTGTCTGACTTAGATTTTGTTGTTAAATGTCCTTGTGTGGAAATGTGTTTTTCTGAAACATATTTACAGTCAAACGTGTAGTTAAGCATGTTAACTGTTAGCATGCAGGGAAAAAAAAAAACCAACAACAATACTTTGGAGAACATTTCAGTATGCATAGCTCTTAGAGCAGAGCCCAGAATAGGGTCATATTTTACTTGATGTCTAAAACACTGGCAGCAAATAACTGCATTATGTATTACAAATTTAACCAAAGAGTCTAGGTCAAGTCATGATTCTGTTGATGCATTCGTTGTGCTTCTGATGCTGGATTATTCTGCAGAGTCATGCAGAATGAAAATATAAGCACTTAGGTCTATTTCAAAGGTAATAAAGATTTGAATGTTAGTTCAAATAGCTGTGTAGCTGCATTTTGTATATTCCTGTGCTGTTTGCTTGGAATAAGTAAAGTTGGGGTAGTAGTTAAAGGGTAAAGTTGAGGGTAATGCTGCTTCTTATTTTCTAGAAAATACTACTTGTGCTTAAGATCTGAAAATTTTGTACTTGTTAACAGAGTTCTGATTTTTATTACAGCAATGTTTAAGAAATGTTACTAACATGTCTGAAATGAAAAGCCTATTTGAACAAAGAGAGGGTTCATTATTATACTTACAAAAGCATATCTTCTGTGCGTTTGTGTTGGAAGAGAAGAGCACAATTAGATGCTGCAGAAAGCCTAATAGGAGGAAAGAAACCAGCTAGAATTTCAGCTAGGTGGGACTGGCAGAGAAAAAAAACCTGCTGTTTATATACTGTTAGACATCAAAGTTTTGGTATAAAATTTTGAATTTCCTGTTTGTAGAGTCCAGTTTTCACTTTTCATTTAGAGCTGCATGAATTTTAAATAGGTGTACATCTGTTATTTTTTTCCTTTTGCTTTTACTTTCTCCTCTTAAGATCAGAGATTGACATTGAGACAAATTTCCGTCATTCTGTTGAGTTGTTATGAGCTTTTCCGTTTCAGACAAAGCTTGTAAAGTGTCCTTTTAAAAAATCTTAACTACTTTGTCACTTAAATCTGGCTTAAGAATACTCTTGACAGGTTTGGGGTTTTTTTGTTATTATTTGTTTTAGGAGGTGGACACAGGTTGTTACGTATATTTTATATTGGTTCTAGCTTTTTTTTTTTACGGTTTGTCAGCGTGAGAACTGTCTCTTGGTAGGCTGCACCTTAGAAGAATCTGAGCTTTCAAGCCACCCTGTCATTTGATGTATTAAATAAACTTCCTACCTTGTTCTTTCTTGGGTTGTTGCTACCACTTCACGGTTCTCTTTTCTGCTTCCCCCCCCCCTCCCCCCCCCCCCCCCCCCCCCCCCCCCCAAAAAAAAAGTGAGGAATCTAGACTAAGGTGAATTTCTGTTACACACTTTATTTTCATTTGTGACTTCTACTCTAATGCAGAATCTGTCAGACGTACAGATTTGCTCTGGAACAGGCTTACTGGAGAGGTGGTCGATGCCTCAAGCCTGCCAGTGGTTAAGAGGCATTTGGACAATGCTGTTAATACCATGCTTTAACTTTTGGTCAGCCCTGAAGGGGTCAGGCAGTTGGACTAGATAGTTGCAGGTCCGTTTTATCTGGAACTATTCTATTAATATTGTTAAATGCAAATTACTTTTTTCTGATGGAGAAGAAAGTACTTCACCTGGAGAGAACTTAATTGATAGCCTGTTTTTAATAAATAATTTAAGTTCCACCATTTGCTTCTTTATAGAAGGAGAAAAAGGGAAAGAAGTAAGTCCAAATAAAACCTATGAAATAAGAGGCTTTTTCTCTAGCAGATTTTACAGTGAAATGAGGCTTACATTTTTATTTTTAAAAGTTCCTTGTGTGTGCTTTAGTCTTAATGACTCTATGGTTCATGAAATAGTTTCATAAACTTTCTGGAACTGACGTGTTTAAATAGCCAGTGGGTGTTTTGTTTTTTTTTTTGCAAGTGTACAGCTCAGTGTAGTTGAATCGATTTGTTAGTGAGCTGGTTGCAAATGCTGCTTAGTAGCGGACAATGATTATTCAGACAAATGCTGCACAGAAGCATCACAAAACTACTGTGTAACTTGTCATAAATAGCTGTTTTCACACAAATGGACTTAAAGGAGGAGAGACAATAGTGTGGGTATAAGGTATGTATTAAGATAAGGTCTTTAATAGGTATGATCAAGAATAATCCAAGTAGATCTCCTTTTCAAAACATTTGCTTTAAAAACTGCACGAGGAATTGAGCCTACCTAGTTTCTGCTAAAATAAAAAAGTGAACACATGGCTTATGACAGATCATGAGAAGTATGACTCAAGATGTCAGCTAGCTGTAGTTTTGGAATGTGTCAAAGCCGATTTGCTTCATTTACTTCAGATTTTGTGCATTTGTGAGGATGTGTAAAACTGAAGGGTCTTGAGCAGGATAAAATGACAACTGTATTGCGTATGTAGTTCTAATATTTGTGGTTAAACCAACAAAAATCAGTAATTATTAATCTTTGAGAGACAAGTTCAGATTCTGCAGACATGAAGTGTGGTTTCAGATAGAATTACAGAAAGGGCAGTATTTGTTAAGGTTTTGCGCTCCTGTTGATAGGAGCGGAGGAGAACAAAAGCTAAGGAAATGGATCAGGGCTGTTGATGGCAGAAACTGTACATAGCTTTGTCACTTCTTACGGCTAGTTTGTTATTTTAGGGCTCTCAGGCATGTATTTTGACTGATTCCTCCTTTAAGTAGAAAAAAGCAAGTTTTATTTGCATGTTACTGGTAAGAAAAATGAATCAAAATAGCAAGTTCTGAATTCAGGGATTATTTTTTGTTGCTTCTAATGGGATGCCTGTCTGATGACATTGAACGTAGTCATTTTAAATGAACTGATGTAACTTTATAAAAAAAAAGTGTCTAGTATTTTTGAAAGAGAAGCCTTTTTCTTTTTTTAACTTGTGTGAATTTTGTAAATCATTTAACTTTCAGGCAGTCAAATTCAGACAGCTTGCAAGGCTTTCTACAAATGTAATGTAATTCACAGAAGGAAAGCCCTGCTTCCCTGGAAATAGCTAAACATTTCCTGCCGATGGGAAGTAGTGAATGAATTCCTTGTTTTGCTTTGTTTGCTGTGCAGGTTTTGTTTTACCTAGTAAACTCTTTACCTGAACCCAGGAGTTTTTGCTCTTTTACCTTTCTGATTCTCTCCCCCATCCCGCTGAGGGGGAGTGAGCAAGCAGCAGTGTGGGGCTGAGCTGCTGGCTGTGGTTAAACCATGACAAGAGCAAAAAAGAAAACTTTTCCTCCCTCACTAGAAGGTTGCATTGTTGTTGTTGGGAATTACTGGTGTAAGCATGGCTTTTCCAGAGCCTGTTTCAATCATCAGCACTCTTTATGTTAACAAACTGCTAGAATACATGAAGTGATTACAGTGTGTTGGATAGGAGCACATTTGATGAAGAATGAGGTATATTGCTGTTAGTTTGGTATCATGCAGAAGCATCATTCTGCCTAAAATGTCAGTTGTGGCCTTCTCTAGTTGCAGAATAATAAAACATCGCAAGCTTTTACTGCAGTACTTTTTTTTTTCCTTCTGCAAAGTAAAACTCTGAAGACCTATTTCAGGCTGTATGAAGGATAAAACTACTACTTTCCAAATCCTGTACAAGAACTGAAGAAAACAGTTTATATCCTCCATTTTAATTTCATATGTTAAATTTTCTTTGTTGTAGTCTAATCTGACAATAGTTTATACATTTTAAAAATGCTGTTTCTTAACCAAAAGCTTTATGTTAAGAGGATTTTACTGTTGTCACATACACTTAGAAGATTTTTTTCCTTGTTCTATAAGATGGTCGTCTGATCTAGAATTGCAGTAGTTCAAAAGAATGAACTGGTTTTGCCTGGACAGTCATTAATACTTGTTCAACATTATTATAATCAAGTGGTGAGAAGATCTGTTGCTGATAATAGGAGCTTGTTTTGGTACTGTACAGTTGAAAATTATGAGCAGTTACAAAGACTGATCATGTTTGTAGCCTAGTAGAGGACCACATATGCCAATTTTAAAGTTGAATTACTTAAGCCAACTTTTTTGTTTAAAAGCTTTAGATGCTAAAAAAAAATATCCAGTTGTGGAACTTTGTCAAGGTCTTGTGACTTAGCTGAGTTGAGGCAAAAGGGTTTTGTGTTGTCTTCTACAAAGCTATGTTACTAGGTATATGTGAATCTTCCAAGAATTCTGTAGATGTTGCTGTCCTTACAGTTTTTGTCTGGTCTTTATCTTACAGTAGCTTAAGTTGGCCAGACCATTATTTAAATATAATATTGAATACGTACTTCACATTTTTTACTGTGATTATAAAGGAGCTTAATAGTCTATGACCAACTGTGCCTTAAAGTGAGAAAGTAGTAAATACCAACAGTTCTCTGTACAAAGTAGCATGTGCTGAATAGAAGACTTAATTAGGACCAGCTGGAATGAATTATTGTACTTAAAGGTCATTATTTGTTTTTATCCTTAATATACTATAATTTTCTTACAAATTTGTGTAGCAATCTGGAAAAAAAAGATTAAACCAGTAATTCTTAAAAAATATTATGTTCTTTATCAAATGTTTTGTTTGCTCTTTCATATAATAGGTGAAATATTACAGACACTTGGCACCTGATCACTTGCTTCAAATATGCCATCGACTTGGACCGCTTCTAGAGCAAGAAATTCCCCAAAGCGTCCCTGGAGTGCAGACGTTATTAGGAGCTGGCAGACAGTCTTTGCTTCGTACAAACAAAAGTATGAAAATTTTATGAGAATTTCCAGCGTTCTTGATATTTCATGCCCTTTCTGCATTTTTGCATGAAAAAATGCTTGCCTACATTTTTTTGTGTAATTTTTTTAAAACAGGTTGCAAACATGTTGTATGGAAGGGATCTGCTCTTGCTGCGCTACATTGTGGGAGGCCTCCAGAGTCCCCTGTAAATTATGGCAGTCCACCTAGTATAGGTAAGTCAATTTTATTCTGGCATTGCCATTGTAATACCTAACTCCAAGGGTGATTGATTCTTGTGATGATGAGAGCTAAGTAGTAGTTTGTGTCATAGACCTTACCTTTAGTATTTTTATTAAGATGTTGTGTTGTCATATTTACCAGTTTGTATGCAGGGAAGAAATGGGTATTGTCAATGCATATACTAGTTCTGCTCTGAAGCTAATTTTGTATTTGAAGTATGAAATGGCATAAAATACATTTCAACAGTGAATACATAAAAATAAAACTCTTAAAGCTGTAATAAAGGTATCAGTAGGTAAATATATGTTCTATATAACAACTTAAAACCAAGACAGCATGGCCTGCACCTATTGTTGAGGAGAACATCTCATAGACTGTTAACAGTTTTCTTTGGAAAGATTTGAGTGTCTTGCAGTGTCTTTTTTCTGCTCTCTGGTCCATTCAGTAATTTTGTAGCTGTGCTTTAGTTTGCTACACGGTATCATGAAGCATGCATGCGCTGGCTGTACCATTGAAAAACTGAATCTGGGGATCAGAGGTATTCTTTTTCTTTGGTTATTATTTTTAAGCTCTCATGTGGTCACTAAAACATGTTTGTTAGCTTTCAACCTTTTTACAAGAAGATACGTGGTTTTTAAGTTCTGGAGGAAACAAGATGTGTGATATTTTAGGAGATCCTTTAAGGAGCATCCTTTTCTTTTGTCCTGGATAGGAAAATGTGCAAAATCACTAGTCTGTCTTCATCTTACTCTGCTGATGTCCAGGGAAGGGGGAATGATTAAGACCAAATTATCAGTGTGCATTATACCAAAACAGTAGTGGTTTATACCAAAACAGTGGTTGCAGATATATGTGCAGTGTTGGATGAGAGTGAGCAGAGAATATCCAATTGTCTCCTGATCAGGTGCAGCTGCTGCAAAGACAAAGGTTTCTGTCTTGGCAAAAAAGAGAAGATTATTGGAGAACTAATGAGTAAGAATGTACAAATACATAGCCAGGTGCTTTTCAGAATGGAGGCATTTTTAATGGGGTGACTTGCCATTACAATTTTTAAATTTCTAAACTCTCTTTTGGAGGCTATTGGTAGCCTGTAAGTTTTCAATGAATTGGGAGATATATAATTGAGAGAGCTTAATTTGGGCTATTTATATTATTTCTAATGTTGAAACTCAAGACCAAATCTCAAAATGGATTCCATTACACTTTACCCAGAGAATTAATAGTTCTCTCAGCAGCTGAAGCAGAAGCATGCTTACAGCTAAGGAGCTCTTGGATTGAGCACAGCCAATTTTGATTTGGTCAGATGGTGAAGTATTTAGTGTGCTAGTAGCTCTTCCATTCTAAAGCACAAGTTGCAGGCTTTCCATGCTAGATCCTGTAGATCCTTAGAATACAGGAAGAGAACATGGTTTTGCTGGGTGTTTAGAGTAAAGTTTTCAGAACCTTCTTAGCTAGTGTGTGTATTGGTCAGAGGTGGTTCACTTGTGTAGGGCCTGAATCCATTCCATGTGGTTTTGTTTAGAGCTGTTCTTGGTATTTATGTAGAGAGTTGTTTCTGCGTGGCACTCTAGATGCAGGGGACAAAATGCTTGTTGCTGAATAGAATAATTACCCTCTTGAGTGTCTGTGCATTGGCTTGAAGACTGTAAACTTGGAAAATCTTGGGCTAAAATAGCAGGTATTTCTTCAAGGTGACTGGAGGACTGAACTATCTAATAGTCAAGATTTCTTTAGTGGTTGCCTTACCTTTTCCTTTACTTGGGAATACACATTGGAGAAATCGGAATGGAAGAAGTCTGTTTTGTATTGTACTGTAGCTTGCTCCACGGTATGTATTTTTTCAAGGGAAAAAGACCAGTGTGTGAAATCCGTGGCAGCTGGAGTTCAAAGAAAGTTGTAGAGTTGCTGTGGTAGTGGAATTAAATGTTAAGAAAAATAGCTTTCAGACTCTTTCTAGGGAAGAACAAGTAAGGCTTTCTAAATAAATGTTATTTTTATTGAACCTTTTGCAGAGCACTGAATATTTTGCAAAATTACAGTTATTTCAACATGCCACTTTTTTCATGACCAATAATTTCCTTTTCCAAACATTGAGATAAGTGCTGGTAACTGAATGTTTTCAACTGTGAAGTGTATTCAGATTTTTTTGGATGTCTGGTTCAGAGCTGTGTGTTGAAGCATTTGATTTTTTGACTTACCCTATTCTAATTTGATCCTCTCGAAATCATGAGCTGGAATGACACTTCTTTTATAAATTAAGCTAGAAAATTTTGTTTCCTTAAATAACTTCTCAATTTTCCCTTGGGAAGGCTGTATGTTGTGTATTTGTCCAACAAAAAAAATTTAGAACCTATTATTCTTCAGGCTGTATGTATTTTGGGTGGAGAACGCACTAATGGTTGAGGAACAGTAAAGGTACTGAAGCCTTTCTATCTTGTGCAGGAAAACTGAATTTACATTTCAGTGAACATACAGAAGTAGTCATTTGGTTCCTAGCCTGATGAATCAGTGCAATTATGATGCTGATGGGATATTCTTTAGAATTAAATTTTTGTGTATGTTGTGCCAGCTGCCTTGTAGGTAGCTGTCTTATATGCAGTTAAAATACATCGGTACAAAATTTTTCTCCAGAAAACTACAGAATATCTGTAGAAGATAATAAAAGAGAAACAAAAATTGGATACAGAATAATCTTTGTCCATTTGCTGTCACTTGTGCAACATATCTTATAAAAAGTTGCTGAAGTGCTTAATTAAGAACAAAGAGCTATGTCATATGCTAATTTGCTTTGTTAAAGGTCCTGTCTTCTTGGATGCAGAAACGGAAAAAGAATTTTTCAGTAATGTTCAGGGGCTGCTGAAAAAGCACAGAACCAAAGCATAAAGCTTTGAGGGCTTTGAGCTCAAGGCTCTTGAGGAAGGAAGCTGGCCACTCAGGTGTGAAGACCTGAATGAGATTAGCAGTTAGCCCCAGACAACAAAGAATATTTTTCTTCGCCAGTGAATATATCTGCCTTTCAAAAAAATATTTCATGGTCTTGCTGAATAGTCCACTTCAGGAAAAATTCTGAGGCATTTTGCACTTTTTTCGCTGTTTCTTTATTAAATGATGCTGCTGTTTTGGTTGTAAAGAGAATGTGATGTTCTGAAAGTGGTGTAGATATCTGTTTTTAGAACTATAGTAGATACTTTAGGCCTAAAAACTAACCTAAGAGTACTTCATTAACTATATTATTCTGTTAATTATAGTAAAAAACTAAAAGAAAAGACCACCTTGTGTTAAAGGATCTGTGTAAAAGTAACATCTTCTTACACGTTTATTCAAGTCTAAAGTGAATAATACTGAAGTAAATGACTACTTGTTATTCAAGAAGAAATGAGCTATAGAAGTCTTCTGGAACTTTGAATAAAATACGAACTGAATAAATATATAGCGAAAGCAAGTGGGATTGCATTGAAGTCAGGGAACAGTTCGGAAATGCTTGAGATTGTATAGCTCTCATTTGTTTTTACCTTCTGCCTTTCAAAACATCTCGCCTCCTACCTGTCTGAATTAGTATGGATTGGCAGTTACTATCATTGAGCAAATTAATATTATATGTAAAGTTGTAGATGTCTGTAGAATTTTTATATTTTCAGAAATGTTCCAGTGAGGAGTCTGTATACTTTTACCTCCATGAAATGCCCAGAGACAAGTTCTGGCTTGATGAAATTGCGGGCTTAACCACTTTACTTGGTTGACAATGACCTTAAGCCAGGAGACTTAGAGTACTACATAGAGTTTATAAGTTGAACAGAAAAATGGTAGGAAGGTAGAAGTTAATTCAAGCTGCTTTTTTGATCTTTGACATATTTACAGAAGGGGTTAAAAAACCACCCAAAACTGAGTGCTTGATACATCTAGTCTTATTAGCTTGGAGAGTGAAAGGAGGAGTCTAGCAGTCTCTCATTACTATTTTTAACAGCTCTGAATGCCTTGGTATTCATTAGAGGCATGTCTAGCCTCTCAGCTTAATGAAACTCGATTCAATATGGGTAAGAGTTGTAAGTGAAGTATATTCTTTAGGTGTCCTTCCAGGTTTCTTCTGAATCTGGTTCTATTTTTGTGCGAATGGAGGGTGAATAAAAGTGGATTCTGTCTTCAGAGTAGAACTTTCATTAGTTAAATAAACTCCAGAAAGGAAGAAAACGAATGATAAACCATAATGATTTTTGTGTGTGCTTTTTTAAAATGTAAATTATACTTGGTACAAAAATAAATTGGATTTATCACTGACTCGTGTATAAGACAGATTACTATCCCTCATCTTTACGGCATATTTCATGTTCCAGGATAAGACCATGTAAATAAGACGATGGAATCAGTAACTTTCATAAAACTAAAATAAGAAACCCAAGGGAAAAAAAAAAAACCAGCATGGCTAATGCTGCCATATTGTTCAGACTCCCAAATTTCTCTTACTTTTGCAGATCACTGGTTTTCTCTGAGCTGCTTGTTCTATTTTGGGTGGGGAGTGAGTTAGAGACGTTCTAAAGCTTTGAGGGCATTCAGCTGGTGCCTGTTGCATGTCTTTTGAGTGGGAGAAAAATCTATACCCTTTCATAAGTTCCACTGAGAACTCCCACCACTATACCTTCATCAGCTTTATGTTTGATTTTTAAATTGTTCTGAGGGGCACAAACAAATACGGTGATCTTGACTCTTGGAGATGTGTGGTTTTCAGATTAAGGTTGTTGCAGCAATGAATTGTAACACTAGAAGTGAGATGTTAAAAAAGCAAAGTTCTGTTTTACTGAGTTGGTTTAGGAGCCCAACTCTCCATTCACACTTTATGTTCCTGAGTGGCCCTTATAAAAAAGGAATTTAAACTCTTACTTCTAGAGCTTAAGGTTAGAACCTTTGGGTAAAGAATGACATGTTTCTCATCCTACCACCCTCTTTTTCCTTTCTTCTCCTCCCCCCCCCCTTCCTTTTCCCTCTCCTTTCCCCCCCCTTTTCCTTTTTCTTCCCCTTTCCGCCCCCCTTTTCCTTTTTCTTCCCCTTTCCGCCCCCCTTTTCCTTTTTCTTCCCCTTTCCGCCCCCCCCTTTCCTTTTTCTTCCCCTTTCTGCCCCCCCCCTTTCCCTTTTTTCCCTTTTCCTCTCTTTTTTTTTATTTCTTCTAGTAAAAGGTCCTGAACAACTTGTTGTATTTGACCCTGCTTTCAAAGGAGGATTAGATGATTTTTAGAGGTCCCTTCCAACTTCAACCATTCTGTGATTCTGCAGTAATAAAAGTCAAAGTTCTGGCATTATATCTGGTGCGACACATGAAGGGAGCACAAAAAGGGCTTCTACAGGTCTTATTAGCAGCAGAAGGAACAGTAGGGCCTGCTGCTGAATAGGGCAGGGGACCTGGTGCTAAAAGACCTGGACAAGCTGAGGTATTCAGTGCCCTCTTGGCCTGTGTCTTCATGGGTAATACCAGCCTAGGGCCACTCTTGATTATGGTCGAAATGTTCATGGTGGTCAGGAGAGCTTCCTGAGGACTGGAAGAGAACAAACGTCACACTGTCTTGAAGTAGGGCAAGAAGGAGATTCTGATGAAGTAAAGGTGGGTCCTCCGTGCCTCAGTCCTTGGGGAAGTGATGAAGCAAATACTCCTGGAAGCCAGCATACTAAGGACAAGAATGGTTGAGGATAGTTGGCAGTGATCTGTGAAGGAGAAGTCATGCATGACTAGCCTGATAGCCTTTTAAATGAGATGAGTGGCTCGGAGGATGAGGGGACAGTAGTGACTGTTGTTTATCCTGACTTCAGCAAGACTTTGTAAACTGGCTCCCATTCTCACTGACAAACTGGTAAGATATGGGCAGAAATGCTGGGCTCAAAGGGTTGTGATCAGCAGAATGAATTCCAGTGACTGGCACGAGGGCCAGTCACTAATGGTGTACTCCAAGGGTTGATGCTAGAGCCAGCACTGTTCAGCATCTTCACTAATAACCTGGATGATGAAACATGAAGTTTTGCAGACAATGCAAAACTAGGAGGAGTGATTGATGGATCAAATGGTCTGTGCTGCCATTCAGTGAGGACCTTGACAGGCTGGAGAAATGGGTCAACAGGAATCTGATGAAGTTCCACAAAGAGAAGTGCAGAAGTCTTGCCCTTGGGCAGGAGTAATGTCATGCACCACTGGACATTGGGAGCTGACCGGCTGGAAAGCAGCTTTGTAGAAAATGAGCTCACTGTTCTGGTGTTGAACGTGTCAGACGTTGAGTCTACAGTGTGCCCTTGGACACAAAAACCAAGCAGCATCCTGTGCTGCTGGAGGCGGTGCGTTGGTGTTAGGTCGAGGGTGTTCCTTTCCTTCTATTCAGTGCAGGTGAGATCACACCTGCAGTGCTGGGTCTGGCTCTGGGCTGCTCAGAACAAGAAATACATGGACAGACTGGAGCTAGTCTAGCAAAGGACCAGGAAGATGATGAAGGGATTGAGGTATCTATCATACAAGGAGAAGCCAAGAGAGCTGGGATTGTTTTAGCCTTGAGAGGAGAAAGCATGGGGGCGGGGTCACCAGTGGGTATAAATACCTGAATGGGAGGGTGTTACGAAGGTGGAGCCAGACTCTTCTCATTCATACCTACTGACGTGACAGAGGCCATGAACACAAATTGAAATAGAGGAACTTCAATTTAAATATAAGAAAATACCTTTTGGGAGTCATCAAAACTCTGACACAGGTTGCCCAGAGAGGTTGCAAAGTCTCCATCCTTGGAGATAGTCAAAACCTGACTGGACACAGCCCTGAGTGACCTGCTCTAGCTGACCATGCTTGAGCAGTGGGGTTGGGCTACATGATCTTTAGAGGTTCCTTCCCACCTCAACCATTCAGTGGTTCTGTGACAGCAGACTATTTCAGTCTTTGAGGCTGGTCGTGTTGTGTGAAGATGAGCCCAGTTACCTAAAAACCAATTGGAACCAATTGGTAAATAATAGCATCTTGAATGACAAAATCTGTGGCAAAGTGTGTTCTACATGTTCAAAACACCAACAAAACACGTGGCTTTCATAGGCATTGGTTGTTACTGATCAGTCAGCTTCATTATTAAGAAGAATCCTGATTTTGAAACCAAAATGTCATTTGGAAGTAACTGGTGGGTTATCATGCTGTGTTGCACAACCACTTATTAACATCTGCTTTTTTTGTTTGTTTTATATTTTATTTATTTGTTTATTTTAAAGCAGGGTGTTATGTGTGAGTAGCAGAGAGGCGTTTAAAGCTAAGTTGATATTAATTTCCTCGTTTGGCCAGGCATTGGATGGGAATTCTTTCTGTGCAGTGTCCACTTCACAGTGCCCACTTCACAGTGCCCTTCCAGCAAGAAGCAGGCAATTTCTGTCCTTTCATCCTTTCCACCCTTCTTCTCTTCATGTTGATTGACTTGCTGTAAGGCCTAACCAGCGCTATCTAACCCTTCCTGGGGTAAAGTCTCATCCTCCTTCCCTCCCTTATTATGTATGGTTTGTGGCTCCCACTGCAGCTGTTTAACTGCTTATACCTTACCCTGTGATGAATACCTTTGTTCATACTGACTCATTTGTGTGAGGCCAAGCAAAATTTAAGCAAAGACAGAAAACTGCTAATATGGCTAAAATAAGAGAGATATGAGACTTGCTGTCACAGGGTTTTCTAAAATCACCTTTTTTCCAAATGCAGTTAAAATCAAGCTAAAATAGAGTAGAGACCACGTAAGGCCTGACAAGCATTGGTGATAGGTATGGATAACAATCACTATAAAACCAAAGGCCTATAATTAGCACATAGGTGTTATTATTATTAATGGTTGGTAGCCTTTCTCACCTTGGCTTGCACCAGAAAAATCAATTTTATTGTTTGGCTGCAGGAATTTATTTTGAGAGACAGTTTTTACCTGTACTTGGGAGGAAAAAAATAAATGCGACTGGGCTAGCAAAGCGTGCAGGTGACACACTGAACTTGTCAGTGTTTGGAATAAAAAGTGGTAAATAGGTTAGTTAAAGAAATCAAGCTGGATCACTTGGCAAAGTCAGTGAGAGTAAATATAAATAGTTAAATGGAGGGGCATATTGAAGAACAAGGGTGGATGCGAGAATTTAGTTTAAAACAACAATCAAAAAACCCAGTCTGAGAAGTATTTTTAAAATTATATGTTTATGGACAGTGTTCAAATGTGCAGGAGATTGATTCTTCCCCTTCCCTGCTGCCAATTGCATGATTTTAGTAAAATATTTTCTTACAATGGAATGTAAGTTTGTAATACTGATTTCTTCCATGTCAAATTACTTTTTAATTAACTTAATTCTATTTTTAACCAGTTTTGGGGTTTTTTGTATGTTTTAAGTTTTGATCAAGGCCAAAGAGTGAGACGGATCCCAGGGGTTTTTTTTTCGGTATCGCAGTGTTGCCTCATATTTCCTCCAGTAGGTTGATGGTTACAGAAGAAGGGGTCTTCTCACCTGTTGAGTTTCCCAGGGACATGTGAACTAGTAGCAAGCTGCCTATTAACACTTCACACCAGCAAGAATATCATCAGGAAAACTGGCTTAGGTTCTGTTAAACTTCACGTTCTTCAGTGATTTAAAAAAACCAAAACCAACAAAAAAACCCTGAAAACACCCCCCAAAACCTGAAATTTCTCTCAAGTACTTTAAAAGGTTTTTCATAAATCCAGATGTGTATTAAAAATTACATGCTTACATGAAGTCACTGGTTGTTTTAACCTAAAGAGTCTGCTTACGCTTTTGGTTTATTGACAGAATATCTCTGCAAATTAAACTTCTGGTTAAGGTTTTTTCCCTTTTTGT
This sequence comes from Strix uralensis, assembly GCF_047716275.1. Lineage (NCBI taxonomy): Eukaryota > Metazoa > Chordata > Aves > Strigiformes > Strigidae > Strix > Strix uralensis. Next base: position 37,371,421 of record NC_133974.1, on the reverse strand, counting down.
GAGCTATGGTTTTGGCATTGCTAGCAGCTGATTTCCAACAACCATCTCCATTTTACATTAAGAGCAAAGAAAAGGTAAGTTCTGAGTAGGTTGAGGTTATTGTGTAAGCTCACTTCACTATTGTGACAAAGACCTTCTGTGTTCTGTTTGTGTGTGTTTGGGGTTTTTTGTTTGGGGTTTTTTTGGGGAGGGAGGTGGGGTTTTTTAACTGTAGGATGATTTGTCAGAAACCAAAACTAGATTTATCTTGTGACTGAACTAATCTTGGTTTCCTGCTGTTCTAAAGTAGACTGTTGGCAAGGAAAAGCTTTGTCATAAAGCACGTGCAACTGCATCTTTTTCTTGTATAAGGGAAGGGTGAAGAGGATATAGTAAAGCCTTAAGGGAGTAGTGGCACATTGACTAAAAGTGCCTTGCTTCACAGCTAATGATTCTTCTCCTTCACAAACCATCTCAAACTAGGAGAACTTCCTTGAGTCCTTGGGCTACATAGGCAGTTAACTGAAATGTTTCAGGGCTGTTCTTATGGCCTGAGTCCAATGGGCTTGGCAGTTGTCCATACCACTAAGTGCTTTTGCTTCTTATAGAGTAGCTACAATCCAGGTTGCATATTTAATGTAGTTTGACCTGTGCTGACTCATGAATCAGTGTTTGGTTGGTCTGGACCAAAACCAAGCAGTGTGAGGTGTGTAGCTGTTTCACAGGTGCTAGGGAGTGAATGGGTGTCAGTGCCCAGACCCCTGCTCTGGTCCTGCTCTGTTCACTAGTACAGGCAGAGCCTTGGTCACGTGTAAAAGAAAGAATGGCTAACCAGAGTAGTAATGACAGTGTCTTGTTTTTCATGTGTCTGTAGTGCTGTGGACATTGTTGGGCATTTATGTTTTTACTTTTCATGTATTCAGGAGCTGGAGATCTGCATATATTACCTGGTTTATCACAATCCTGTGGAATATAAAATGTATCGCCATTGCCGTTCTTTGATCTAATGATTATATGGGGAGCTGTTTGACTAATGTCTATGTATCCATGCATGTAAGCATTATACTCTGTTGCTTTATCATTGCATGAGTAGCAGTTTAAAATTAGTAACACTGAGCTTTACTTTTTTTTACTGGAGTTCTCGATGGAAGATTTCCATTTCGTTAAAACAAAGTAGATTCCTGCTTCTGGACCTTCTTAGTTTTTAAACTTGGAAAAAAACCCCAAACCCTTTGAACAAAGTTCTGTTAGTCAAAATCAGATTTTTCTGTAAGGTTTTGGTAAATTTGTATGTAAATTTTTGGGTTGTTTTTTTGTTTGTTTAGCTGTAGTGGGTAGCAATATTCTTCAAAAAATAAATTGTCTTGCAAGTGGTGGATAAATGATTGATTGTGTAGACCTCAAAAAGCAGGTTGCCTTGGAGAAGATTTGAATGTTTGCTGATCTTCAGTTAATAGTGATGTGGAAGCTCTTAGGCTTGTTGCATTTGAGGTAGTTTACTCCTCCATGGAAGCTGCCTCAATCCTCTTGAATTTCTCACACTCGGTATAAAGTGAGAAGCATACGTTTGGGTACTTGTATTGCATCTTTATGCTCTGCCTCACAGTGTTTTGCATATGTCTATCATAAGCTACTTTTGTGTGTATTTTTCCCTAACTAGGACAAAATGAGAGAATTACTATAGTAAGCTGTTCATATGGCAGATATTCCGGTGCTGAAATAAACTCTCCATCCTGGAGAAGTATTTTAGTTTATGAACTTAATAGAAATGTTGTCTCTTCTTTTTATTTTCCCCATTTGGTAGTGGATACCCTGTTTTCAAGAAAACTAAACGGAAAATACAGACTTGAACGCCTTGTTCCAACTGCAGTCTATCAACATATGAAGATGCACAAACGAATTTTAGGACACTTATCTTCTGTATACTGTGTAACTTTTGATCGGACTGGCAGGCGAATATTTACTGTAAGTACAAAATTTTATTTTTGTAGATACTTTTTCAAGAACAGATAGCATGTCATCTAATGATTTCCAAAAACTAAATGTACTGATGTTGTGTATCAAGAGCAGATAAATAAATGCTTTATTTCTGCTACTCTTGTGCTTTTTTAATAACCGTGCTGGTTTGCATGTTAAAATAGTTTTGGCGTACATGTCTTAAGGCTGTGATGGTGATGGTGATCTTAAGATGTGATGGTGATTGCTGATCTGTGTAGTTCAGTCAAACTCGGGTTATTTTCAGTGGAAAGGAATCGCCCTATGTAGATTCTTTCCTCTGGACTTGTTTTCTCTAGTGAAAACATAAGCAAAAGAATGACCACCACTACAGAATTTGATTGGGAAGTCAGAGAGAACAGTCAATATGTAATTAAAGAGTATTTTGACTCTTTTCTATAAATCTGAAGCATGACTATTAATCATCTGACAGTACACTTAGATTGAAGGAAACAAGAAAGCTGAAAATTCACATGGTGTGTTGTAACAAATGGCTCATAAGGAATTGCCTTTATGAGATCCTAGTAACTTTTTTTTTAAACTGGTGTTCTTAGTATTTTTAACTATTTAGTTTTTGTTGTTAAAAAATATAAATACTAGATGGATGTCTGAAATCACTGCTGAAATTGCAAGTTTCCTAAGGAATGGGAATTCATAAAACCAGATATGTGTCAGTGTAATTTGGATTTCTTGGTAAATAGTCAATTTTAGTAGAGGCAGAGATCTCTTAAATATGCACATTGTGCCAGTCTGGGACACTTTGGCTGCATTTATTACCTTCCCACAAACACTGGATGTAATTGATACCTTTGTGTATCAAGGAGATTGATTATGTCTTTTCTAACCTCATGGCAGGTAACTCGAACAATGCAGGTGGAAGTACAGTTCAGTTCTTCTACTTTATGTATTGCAGTCCTATCTTCTAAAATTCTTTCAAGGCGGTTGTAAATAATTCACCCTTTCACCCACACACATTTTACTTTGTTGTACGGAGGCATGTGTGGTTGCAGGGATGTGGGACACTTGCAGTGTTTTGAACAGACCTGTTTATTTGTTCACTTGCTACTTTAGGCATAACAGAGACTTTTTTCATACTCCTTTAGATTTCATCAGCAAGCTAAGTCCCTCAGTAGTCATAGGCATTAAATTCTTATGCCCTGTAGTTTATGCATGATTAACCTGTCAGGAAAAGGGCTCTATTGTGGGTTTATTTTATATGACATGGCAGAATGGAGTAGAGATTTTATGTGTACCAAGTATAAAAATCACCTATGCTCACCCTGTTCACCTCTAAATAAAGACAGCTTTGCTTCCTAGATGAAGTGCGTAAAACTCCTTGTTAAGGTCTTCTGACTCTCCATTTTCTTAAAACTTTCCCATGTCCCTGAAATCTTTCCTCTTCCAGAGATACACTAAACTTCCTCTTGGGTGCATCTGCAGTGATGATTCCTTGTTGCACATTCCCTTGCATTTTGCAGTCTGATTTAAAAGTGATTAAAGAGAGAGAATTCTCTTGACTGTAACAGCAATTTGTTTCCAAAAGGAAAGTAGAAGAACCTGAAATAAAATGCGGGAGCGATACTGCTTCTGCAACTTCAGGGCTTTCCTGGCGGTCCTTCGCTGACAGATACGCTGGTGTCCTGGTATTATTGCTTGAAAAAGGTCCCAGTTTAGATCATGATTGCTTCAATCTAGTGTTAAATAAAGTGTCCATAGAAATTAATTGAGGCTGGTGAATTTTCATTTTGGAGGATCTGGGACAGAACTTCTTACCTCTGTGTTCTCAGGCAAATCCAGTGTTATTTGTATAGATGTTTTAAGTGGTTGTTGGCAAATGGAGAACAAATGGGTCATATTCCACGTTACAGTAAAATCCAAGTTGCTGTAGCTGGCGTGATGTAGTCAGTTGACAAACAGTCATGAACTGCTTTTGTTGTAATTGCGTTTGTATAATGAAATGGTGCCAATTCTTTCAATCTAGACCACTACAATTTCTAAAGTCTCTAGTGTAGTAAGTAGAAACAGGAATTTATAATAAAAAGTAAGCCAAACTTCATTCCAGATGTGCCTGTTGTCAGCATGTACATTTGCAGGCATCAGTAGGGAATCATTCTTGCTCTGTTTTTACTCTACAACCTCCAGCATTCAGTGTGACATGAGCTAGATAAGAGGTTGTTTCGGATTTATAATTGGTTCTAGAAGATGCATCATAACTGTTTCCTTTTCCTTCTGACCTCTGAAGGATTGAAAGCCTCTAAATTCAAGGTCTCTCTATGTTCTGCTTCAAATTAAAAGGGAAAGAAAGTGATCTCAGCACACTTTTGAGTCATACTCTCCTGGGAGATGTTATCTTTGCTAGGAAGAAGATGCTCTTAGTTTGCCTAAAGGCAGTGAAAACAGGACATTATGCAATTTTCCTACTAGCTAGTAGGTCCATACTGGGTTTGTGTGTCAGGGTTTTGGTAGCGGGGGAGCTACAGGGGTGGCTTCTGTGAGAAGCTGCTAGAAGCTTTCTCTGTGTCTGACAGAGCCAATGCCAGCTGGCTCCAAGACAGACCTGCCGCTGGCCAAGGCAATGGTGGTAGCACCTCTGTGATAACATGTTTAAGAAGGGGAAGAAAACTGCTGTGCAACAGCAACTGCAGCTGGAGAGAGGAGTGAGCATATGTGAGAGAAACAACCCTGCAGACACCAAGGTCACTGAAGGAGGAGGAGGAGGTGCTCCAGGTGCTGGAGCAGAGATTCTCCTGCAGCCAGTGGTGAAGACCGTGGTGAGGCAGGCTGTGCCCCTGCAGCCCATGGAGGTTAATGGAGGAGCAGATCTCCACCTGCAGCCCGGGGAGGACCCCATGCCGGAAGAGGTGGATACACCCAAAGGAGGCTGTGACCCCGTGGGAAGCCCACACTGGAGCAGGCTCCTGGCAGGACCTGTGGACCTGTGGAGAGAGGAGCCCACAGTGGAGCAGGTTTGCTGGCAGGACTTGTGACCACATGGAAGGGACCCACACTGGAGCAGTCTGTTCCTGAAGGACTGCACCCCGTGGGAGGAACCCCATGTTGGATCAGGGGAAGAGTGTGAGGAGTCCTCCCCCTGAGGAGGAAGGAGCAGCAGAGACAAAGAGCGTGATGAACTGACCACAACACCCATTCCCCATCCCCCTGTGCTGCTGAGGGGGAGGACGAGGTAGAGAAAATTGGGAGTGAAGTTGAGCGCCGGAAGAAAGGATAGGTGGGGGGAAGGTGTTTTAAGATTTGGTTTTATTTTTCTTGTTACCCTACTCTGATTTGATTGGTAATAAATTAATTTCTCCAGGTCGAGTCTGTTTTGCCTGTGATGGTAATTGCTGAGTGATCTCTCCTTGTCCTTATCTCAACCCATGAGCCTTTCATTGTATTTTCGCTCCCCTGTTCAGCTGAGGAGGGAAGTGATAGAGCGGCTTTGGTGGGCACCTGAAGTCGAGCCAGGGCCAACCCGCTACAAGGTCATGCAATGACTGTTTCTATTTATATTCTTTTACGGATTTCGCAAGAGATTTATGAACATCAGCCTCTTGCCTGTATTTTTTCTGAATATACAAAAAAATTCTTTATGTACAAACTGGGTTGTCTTAGTAATTTAGGCTTTTTTTAATTAACTACAATTAAGGCATCTTTACTTGCAAAGACACAGCTAAAAGACATATCAGCCATCAGTGAAGAAAACCTAGTTATTTCAGAGATTGTATTATGGGTCTCTTAAAAAGTATGACTTGTAGAACCCATGCACGGTAATAGAAACAAGCATTGTCTTCTCTGGTTCCTGCACTACTTAACTTTTTGACTGCAAAGAGGGATGGCCATCTCCTTTTTCCCACCTTTATCTTCCTGTGTCCTCTAAGGTTACTCTTTCTAGGGAATAATAAGCAGCATTGTGTAAAAGTCTCTGAGATTCCAACACAAGATTAATTTGTACGTTTCTTGGCAGTTTCGTGTCAGCCCGCAAGTCTGTAATGCTAGGAAAGTAAACCAGTTTTACTCCATACCTTGGCAATGCTGTCATCAGTTCTCTCTTGGTGCTGAGCTTGTTCTGGGATTTACTTTTGACAAGTGCTTCTTAATAGACCCATAATTCTTAGCAGTTGTAGACATAACCTTGGAAACATGAGCTGTAGTGTAAGCCAATGCTCTTGCTAGTAGAACTGCAACAGTATTTTAAGAGTTGTGAATTGTCCCATTCAGTTCAGATAATCCCATGAATTTATTTGAACTCTTAATACTGTTATCATGCCAAGATGCTATAGAATTTACATTTTTACCTTAATCTTTTTTTCCTTCCTTTTTCTTTTTTTCCTTTTCTTTGGTTTCCTTTTTTGTTATTGAGACTTGCTAACAGTCATTTAATTTTTCTCTGCAGTGGCAATGTACAGCACATGCCTCTATAGCTATACTATAGCCAGCTGGTAGGGAGCAGGCTTGTTTTATGCTGATGTTCTTTCTTTTTGTCTCCTCTGCTTCTTGGGGTTTTTTAGTGGTGACTGCACTTTTGAGAAGAATACACAAGCTGCTTCATACTCTTAAGTCCCATAACAGTAGAACAGAATGAGCTGATATTGTTGTTCAGATAATCATTGCCTTGAGTAGGTATAGAGTTTGAACCTTTTTGAAGCTTTAGATACAGAAGTGAAAATTTGAATCTAGAAACACAGGAACAGTTATGGAAATTGAGTGAGTAGCATGGGGAAAAACCCCCCAAATCTGAGTCCTTTTATTGAGTGGTCATATGTTTGTTTTAAGGAAGCAAAGGGTTTAAAATTGAATCTGCTTAGCACCTTACAAGCAGAGCTTAGAGGAAAAAAAAGGGGCCCTTTTTCTCTAAACTGCTTATAGAGCTCTAAACAGCAAGTTTTCTAGTTCTGTTGTAAACCTGTGTTAACTGGTTCATTGGAATTGATTTGGAAGTGTGCATTACTGAGCTTGTTTCCTCTTTCTTTTTCCTTCTCTGTAGCCTCTCAGCAGCTTAGTAGAAGTGAATAAATCAAGCTATAAGTGAAACTAGCCTGTGTGTATATGGTTGTCACAAACATTTTGTGACTAAGCCAATAATTTAAACTTTTTTTAAAAACAAATAACACTGTGTGTCACTTTCAAGGTATTCAATATGAGTGAGATTTGGAGCCTTTTCAAAAGCATTAAATGCTAACAACTACCTTTAAATTCAGTTAAACAACTAAATTTAAGAGGTCCTCGCATCTTCTTTCTTGTAGAAGTTCTGGGTAGGTAAGTATATTAATGGGAGGTCCCGAGTTCTACCTATTAATTAAAAGCTATTCCTGAAGGTTTTCTTTTAATTTCTTTTCATACAGGTATTTGAGCTGAGCTAAAAGTAGCAATAAAGGTAGAATAAAATACATAGTAGGTTCATTTATTGAGTCTTAGTTCAGTGGTTCTGAATCAAAAAAAGTCAGTGATCTAGAAGGAAATGGTCATTTCAAGAGTTTGATAAAGATTTTGAGAGAAAAGTAACAAGAGTTAGACTATTGAGTACTTGGTTTTCATATTCATACAGTCTAATATGGTGGGGCAACAAAGAGCAAAGACTGCAAACGCTTGTTACAGTTTGTAAGGATACAGTTTGAAGTTCTGAGGTAATTCAGAAGGACTCTTGAGGTTCATGCCTGTCCTGGTTTAGCCAGGATAGGGTTAAGTTTCCCCAGCAGTGGGGGGGAGCTCTAGCCGGGTTATTCAGATACCATGCGGACATCACATCTTGGCTGCGGGACAGTTGGTTACCACGTGTACTGTGGGATTGGCTCTGTTATCACTGCTGTATTGGTAGAGATTTTGCTCTGTTCATTGTTATTACTGTTATTGTTATTGTTGTTGTTTGCTGCGTTGCTGTTGCACTGCTGTATTAAACCTCTCCTTATCTCAGTCTCGGGGCTTTGTATTTCACTCCCTTTGTGGGGGAGGGGCAGCGGCCGCGTGGTCTCAGACCCCGGCAGGGGCTAAACCATCACAATGCCAAATAATTGGATTAATATATACTTACATTGCTGTGTTATGGGTAAAATGACTACCAGAGTTCTAGCTTAGATGAAATTAAGAGAAATGACAGAATTTGTGTTATATTTGCTGCTAGACTGCTCTGATTTTTTTTTTTAATGATAAACCCTAGGGATATTGGAGAATTTGAAGATTAGTGCTCAGAAAAGATTTGTGGCACTGTCCAAAGCTTTGGAAAATGGTGCCTGTTAGTAAGGTGCTCTAGCAGGCTTGAGGTATAGAACTTCCAGTGTAAAAGCAAAGGGGTTGTTTGATTATTGTACAGTTTTGTCTGTGGGGTACTTTTTTTCTTTGGATCCTATTACAACTGCATTAAGAGTGTAACTTTCCATTAGAACAACTTTATCAAGGGCTTTGGCGACTTCTAACTTTTGGAGGTGCTGAAAGTGTGCAGGGGAGAGGAAGCTTTTCGTTATGGATACTGAGACATGTGAAAAAGAGAGTAAGAGGCAAATACGGGGCAAAAGCATCTTTCTCAACAAACCACAGTGACGTGAGGAAGTGGTGGACCAGGTAGGTAAGCAAAGGTTGTGGGGTGGTGTTGATGGAAGAAACCCTGAAAACAATAAGAAGGGCTGAAGGGGGCCCACCCCAAGTGTATGCACACAGATCAAGAAGTGCATTATGGGGAAAGCTTTCATGCTTTAAGAAATCAGCCTGACTAGGTGCCCATCTGAAGTGCCTGTGCACTAACGTGCTATGGAGAAAAGCAGGAGGAATTGCAATTGTGGGTGTAGTTGCAAGGCTGCGATCTCATTGGGACCAACAAGGTAGGGTGTGGTTGGCTAGCTCCCAGGACTGGGGTGCTGTTGTGGATGGACACAGGCTCTTCAGAAAGGACAGTCCGGGATGGCAAGGAGTGGGAGTTGCCCTTCATGTGAGACTGTGGCAGGAATGCCTGAAGCTCTGCCTGGGGAGAGGTGATTAGCCAGCTGAGAGCTCATGGGTGCGGGTTAGAGGGCCGACCAGTGTGGATGACATTGGGGTGCGTGTCTGCTACAGGCTGCCTGATCAGGAAGAAGAGATGAGGCCGCCTTCGGACGATGGGAAGAAGCTTCACCTGGCCTCCTGGTTGACTTGAACCACCCTGGTATCTGCTAGAGGGGGAACATAGCAGTGTGAGGCAATCCAGGAAGTTTCTACACTAGTACACTGATGACAGTGTCCTGGCTCAGGTCATTGAGGAGCTGACAACAAAAGTCATTCTGCTGGATCTGATAGATACAAACAGTGAAGAACTGTTTGGGGTTATGAAGGTCAGGGGTGGTCTTGACTGCAGTGAGCAGGAGGTGATGAAGTTCAGGATCCTGTGAGGAGAGACCAAGGCAAAAAGCAGGATCACAGTCCTGGACTTCAGAGAAGCAGGTTTTGTCCTGTCTGAGGGCCTGCTTGGAAGAATCCCATGGGAGAGAGGAGGGGTCCAGGAGAGCTGGCTGTTTTTTAAGGGTCACCTGTTCCAGTCTGAAGAATGGTCCATCCTGATGAACAGGAAAGCAAGCAAAGGTGGCAGGAGGCTTGAATGGATGAGCAAGGAGTTCCTGACAAAACTCAAACACAAAAAGGAAGCATGCAAGAGGTGGAAGCAGGGAGAGATGACTTGAGAGAAATACAGAGCCATTCTCTGAAAGTTCGGTTAAGAAAGCTGAAGAGAGCCTGGAGTTGAATCTGGCAAGGGATGTGAAGAGCAACAAGAGTGGCTCCTTCAAATGTATCAGCAGCAAAGGGCAGTCTAGGGAAAAGGGGCCTGCTCATGCATGAGACAGGAGAGCTGGTGACAGAGGACACAGAAAAAGATGGGATGCTTGATGTCATCTTTGCCCCAGTCTTTATGGTGTCCTGGTTTCGGCTGGGATAGAGCGAATTTTTTTTTTCCCCCTCTTCTTTTTAGTAGCTAGAATAGTGCTGTGGTTTAGATTCAGTATGGGATTTGATATGAGAAGAATGTTGATGTACTGATGTTTTTAGCTGTTGCTAAGAAATCAAGGACTTTTCAGCTTCCCGTGTCCTGCTAGTGTGCAGGTACACAAGAAGGTGTGGGGGAACATAGCCAAAACAATGGACCCGTATTGGCTGGTGGAATATTCCATATCATCTAGCGTAATGCTCAGTATATATCTATATACTCAGTATATAGATAAGGGTTGATCTTATCTCTGGTTTCCAGGATTTTGGATTTCTGGGATCACTAGCCTGGAACGGGCTAGGCATCGGTCAGCAGGTGGTGAGCAATCACATTGTGCATTACTCATTTGTATTTTCTATTATTACTATTATTATTATTTTATTTCAATTATTAAATTGCTTTTATCTCAACATATAAGTGTCCTTACCCTTACCCCTTCAACTCTCACCCATTCCCCAGGGGTGGGGGAGGGTAAGTGAGCAGCTGCTTGGTGTTTGGCTGCTAGTCAGGTTTAAATCACAACAAGTGGCCAGATGTGTCTTCAGGAATCCCAAATCCTTGAGACCAGAGGGAAAGTCTGGAGCAAGGAAGATGATGACTTGGTGGAGGGGGATCAGGCTAGGGAACGTTTAAATGAGCTGGTCATACACAAATCCATGGGACTTGATGCTGAGGGCACTGGCCAGTGACTTTAAGGCCACTCCCAATTATCTTTGAAAGGCTGTGATAATCAGGAGAGGTTCCTGAGGACTGGAAGAGAGCAAGCGTCACTCCTGCCTTCAAGAAGGACAGGAAGGTGGTTCCAGGGAACTACAGACCATTCATCTTCATCTCAGTCACCCGAGAAGGTGATGAAGCAAATCCTCCTGAAAGCCATCTCCAAACATATTGACAATAAGAAGGTGATCAACATAGATGTATGAAGGGGAAAATAATTCCTGTCCAACTTGATAACCTTATATGATGAAATCACTGAGTTGGATGAGGAACAGTAGTGAATGTTGTTTTTCCTGACTGTAGTGAGGCATTCAACACCGTCTCCCATAGCATCCTTGTTGACAAATTGATGAGGTACAGGCTACATAAGTGGACAGTGAGATTGAAAATGGCCTGAACCACCAAGTTTGAAGGATTGTGATCAGCCGCATGAGGTCCAGCTGGAGGCCAGTCACTATGGGTCTACCACAGGGTTTGGTACTGAGCCCAGTACTTCTTTAACATTTTCTTTAAGGATCTGAGTGATGGGTCAGTGGGTATCTTCAGAGGATGTGCAGAAGATAACAAAATCAGGAATGGTCAATTCATCATCATGGGCAACCTGCTGTAGGTAACCCTACTTCAGCAGGGGGGTTGGACTAGGCAATCCCCAGAGGTCCCTTCCCACCTCAGTGATTCTGTGATTCTGTCTGTCCCTTGCTGTTCAGCTCTGCAGACTGATTGTTTTCCCTGGGCTGGCACTGTAGCGGTCTAGCAGTTAGATAAGGCAGATGTGTACCCCAGAATCTCAGCATGGAAGTTTTATGTAAAAGTAGAAATAGTATAGCCTGTACCATTGCTCTCCTTACCCAAGAAGCAGAAAATGTAATTATTAACAAGCTTCCCTTATCTCCGTTGCCAAATAGACACGTTCCTGCTACAGTCTCTCTTAGGAAAAGTTTTTAGAAGTAGAAACTGGCTGTTGCTTGCAGTTACTAACCAAGATGTCACAAAGCAGCAGTCCTTGGTTGAGTGTTGAGGTTAACTGTTCAGAGCGGTGTTCTTCTATAACGCTGATTGCTTAGCATCAGCACCCTTGGAGGACCAAAGAGAAATCTGAAGTCTCACACTGTACTTTTCTGTGAGGAAAGAGGGATGTTCTCTTAACGGAAGTAGTTGTTTAGAAGGAACATGCAGTGGCACTGAATTTGTTTAACAACCTTAATTGGAGGCTCAGAAGTTTATGCTGAAAATGACTAGGGCAGAGATGTGGGAGAAGTTGTCTTGCCCACATCTCTGCATTCATGGGTGCACCTGTGGAGAGCTGGGAAGAAAGGAAAGTCATGCCCTTAAAGTTATGTGCACCTGAGGAAAAGTAGAAGCATGACAGCTGGTAAATCAGATTACCTACCAAGGTATTCCAGAAATCACATACACAGTAAAGTTTTAAATTACCTCGATTTTGCATTTCTGGAGTCCCCCTGCAAAACATTCTGCTGGGTTAAAATGCCACTAATGCTCCAGAGTAGGCTTTTTGCTGATGCTAGAGATAAAGACTTTCTGTAGGGAAGCAACCTGTATTTGTCATCTGTAGAAAAATGCGCTCTCTGTGTACCTAGATACAATCAGTATTCTTTTTACTGTTTCAGAAACTGGGGCTGTAGTTGTATCTCGTTGTGTTAAGAGATACATGTCTTGTCTGAATTGATATAAATAATACAGGAAGAGAGAAGCTGCTGTGGATAACTGCCTGCGAGCCAGAAACAACTTCTTGTACACTAAACAAACAGTAGGCTGAGAAAGTTTTCTGGTTTGCAGGGTATTGCTACGAGTGAGAATGGATGTGTAATTGTTAGGTAACTGCAGGTATGCTGTTTTCCTTCTCTCAGATAGTAGTTTTGAATCTGAACCACTACAATGAGTAAAATTTAGCTACATTTTCAAGTAGAAAAGTGAATTTATGTTTTTTAGTAATGACAAAAAAAGTTAAGGAAATAAGGAGAAATAAATTGTCTATCCATCAGCATGAATGTAATGTAAACAGGCTAGTCAGTATTTATTAAAAAATAGCAAAAATAAAGCTTTCCAAATGCTTTTATGCATTCCAATAACTGCAGGATGTGTCTGGGTTCCTTTTGAAAGCGTTTTCTGGAGTGTTTGCGGGACAGCTCTACGTCACACCAGGTGGCTGTGTCGGTGAGAGCTTCCCGATATGGGGCTGCCCAGAACAGTACCTGAGTTGAACTGTGACAGTGTGGGATTTCTATAGTTACGTGCATGTAGACTGAAGAGTGTATTAAGGAAGGAAAATACATGTAATTTCTGTGTTTACAAAAGTTGTAATGTTGAAAATAGCATCAGAAACCTCTAAATATTTTTTGAGACTTTTGGTCGTTAGATGCTTACGTTCACTGAACGCTTAGCAGTCTTTTAAAAATCTGGCTGTTGGTCCCTGTACTTCGGATACCTTTTTTATGAAAGGTGGGCGGTAGTATTGCCCTGCATTCTGACTTCTTTAAAGAATAAATAGTGGATAAACTTCTGCAGAGGTACTGTAAGTAGATGGAAGAGGAAAAACCCTAGTGACATTTTATAATGATGGTGTTACATTGTAACATTGCACCTGTGTGTGTCCAGTAGCAAATCAGTGGCTCTAGATGTTAAAACCCAACACCCAGCTTTGTATTGCTTCGGAACCTGAGCAAATGAATGAAATGTTAACAGCAGGTCTCCTCTGTTAGTGTCTCTGTGCAGTGTTCAGATGTCATTGTGTTGAGCGAGGTGCAGGAATGCAATGAAAAATGAAGGGCTGAGTTCTCAAATTTTTGCTAGGGCTGTGAATTTGTTGTATGCAGGCAAGCAGATGTTACGCTGATGTGGGAAGACCAGCAAAATGTGTGTTAAATATGAAGAGGTAGATGAAGCCTCTGAAGTTTGTCGAGAAAGGGTAGTCATTTCAGTGTTTGTTAATGTGAATATCAAAACGGGTTTATAGTACTTTGACTTAATAGTGGACTAGCTGTTCATACAGGCTCTTTACCTCATTGTTACTTGGGAAGTGTATGCTAATGCTGGTAGGGCATGAGGATGAAACTAGGAATATAAGGAACATACGTGGGTATAATGCTAAATGACAAACATGGTACCAATTCATAATTCATTTTCATGTTTAATGTAAACTTTCATTTTAATGTATTGCAACAGCTGCTTCAGTTTGCTGGAGTTTTGGAAAAAGTGTCTTACTGAAGAGCATAAATCCAACTTGCTGTAAGATTTGTGATCTGTATTATAAAAGCATCATGCTTTGTATATACTGTTGAGAATTAATGTAATCTTGTGTTTTGAATGCAGTGTGGAAAACTGCTAAAAGCTTGGGGGGGGAAATATGTATGCCACTAGTTCTGTGTTTCAGTTCATTATGTTAGTTAACTGTAACATCAAAACAGCTAATGGTTGAAATGATTTCTGCCTTACTTCTAGGGATCAGATGATTGCCTTGTAAAAATCTGGGCAACAGATGATGGAAGGTTGTTGGCTACCCTGAGAGGGCATGCAGCTGAAATATCTGATATGGCAGTGAACTATGAAAACACCATGATAGCTGCTGGAAGCTGTGATAAAATGATCAGAGTTTGGTGCCTTCGAACTTGTGCACCCTTAGCAGTTCTGCAGGGCCACAGTGCATCTATAACATCGTTGCAGGTAGGTTTTTGCTTTGTGAACTCACCTGAGCAATAAAATGCATCATTTGACCGAAAAAGGAACCGCCTGAGAACGGTCTGTGTAATAAAAACATGTGCCTGGCAACTAAGCTGTGAAGTGAGAAGGAATTTCCACGGTACACATTAAGAAATAGCATGTGTTTATTGTCAAAATGCCTGACCCTTGAAAAATGCCAGACATAATCCTTGTTCAAAAAAATTGCATGATGCATGTGGGCAGTTCTGTTTTGAAGTGTCATTGCTTTGCAGGCTGTGATTCTGAGGGCAGGTACATTGAGTACGAACTGCAGTCACTGCTGAATACTTTTGATTGTTTCTGTTTAGAGTTGCATGCTGTTGCACAACTTGGGTTGTGGGGAGGGAGAACCCAGAGTGCTTTGGCAAGTAACCCAGAAGGGTTGTTCCGAAGGAAGAGAGTGACTCTGAGCAGCATCATGTTATTTTGGTGTTCATTGCAACTTACTTTCCTTAAATATGGTTTGATACTTGATTTTTTTTTTTTTTTTTTTTTTTTTTGGTGAGAAGTCAATGACTTGAGGAACTTCTTAGCACATCTGGAACAGATTAACAGGAGACCTTTTCTTTTTTCTCCCCCCACCCCCTTCCTCCCAGTTCTCTCCACTGTGCAGTGGCTCAAAGAGATACTTATCTTCAACCGGGGCAGATGGAACAATATGCTTTTGGCTGTGGGATGCTGGCACCCTTAAAATAAAGTTAGTTGCCATTTTATTTGTTGCTATTTCTTTTTTTGTAATTAAGAATGATGTACAAATGTTGGAGAAAAATTTGACTAAAACAAAACTTGTCACTGGCTGGTTCACTGTGTATGATCTATTTCTGATGTAGCTATAGCTTGCTTACCTTTTAAGGTTTAAGTTGATAGTATAACATTTTGTGGAGTGAAGCAAGTAACTGCATACCCAGTTTTGCTGTATCTGTGTTAATTTAGTAAAAAAGTCTAATGAATTTTTTTGTTATATGATGTCAGAGTTGGTGCTTTTTGATTCTGTTCTCATCTCTTAATCCCAAACTAAATGAAATTTATGTTGATAAAATGATTACAATTTAGACATGAAAATCCAGATTTTTTTAGGAGACTGTAATGTCCTAGTATAAATTAGGGTGGGGTATTTTTGATATTTGTTCTTTCTTTCCTTATCTATATTAATTTTTCATAGTTGGTCTTTACTGTAGCATGGCAGGAGGCAGAATTCTTTGGCAGCTGTATATTGGAGGCTGAAGTTGAGCCTGAAGTTTCTGCCTTCACAGTATACGATACTCAAAATGTAGTCAGGACCCTCAAATAGAGCTCGTTTTTAAAATTAACTTGTAGTGACTTTCAGATGCTTCTTGCTCCTTTTCCTTTATCACAAAACACCTGTAGCTTAAAATTCAAAATAGTTGTTTTAGTAATCATTAGTGATTTAGCTTTGGGGATGGGATGTGTTCTTACGGATATATTCTCCTAGCAGGTAGGTTCCGTTTTCTTGTAGTTTTGGTATTTGCTGTTAGAATCTTTTTTGCAGTTTGCCAAGGTTATGCAGGGCTTGTAGATACATTTGCCTAGGTACTTCTCTAGTTGTCTGGACCTTAACTATTTTGATGTTCAGTGGGTGTTTTGGCTCTTTTTTTGATACTGTAGATGAAGCTGATTTTCAGGCTGTTAATCCTCTGCTGCCTGGTACATGCTGTAATCAAAGTAAGACTCTCAGTCTTACTGAGGAGAGGAGGAGACGGCTAACGTGCTTCTTTTTAATGTGCAAAGGGAGAGGAGTTGCTACCATGTTATTTTTCTTAAGGTCTCTTAAGTCTGAGCTCTTGTTGACAAGACGAAATCTTAATCTGCCTGATTTGTAAACCTTTTGAGCCCACGTTTCTCTCTTACTTTTTTCCTTTCATTCTTTTTTCTCCTTTTCCTAAGTAGAGTTTGAGTCTGTGGAATTGAATTTTGAAACAACTGTCATTAGAGAACACAGAATCCATGAGAGTTTAGTGGGTTATACTATATGAGCTGAGAGATGAACATTCAGAAATTGTGAATGTTTGGATGAATTATGGAGTTGGATGGGATTTGTTTTCAGGTAAAACTTAGGGAGTGAGAAAGTTGGCATCAGGTATGGTAGGGGATTCTCAACTAATTCCCTTCCACGGTGATATGTAAATGTAGAATAAAAATTTTCAGTGGGATGCACTCAGCAAATATTAAAGGAATGAAAGATTTTTGAGTAATGCTTTCATGTATAAGTAGTCACAGCAGATGTGATCAGACAGTGTTACAGAGAAAACAGATTAGTTCAGCTGTCTCATGCAGCACAGCAAGGAGGTGGTCTGGTAACCCAAGCCATGCCAGTGGCTCATGTTGCATAACCACGGTGTGCAGAGTAAACTTTGAGACTGGAATTTGTACCATCCTTACCTTCTGTTCTTGGAAGTATTTTATACATTGTGTTTGAGAAGACGGAGGAACCCTTTAAGCTGTGTTTCTTCAGTCTGGAAAAAGATGAATGCATGAAGATGAGGCATGTACAGTCATCAGTGTCTAGAGGAGGGTATATAATGAGTCATTGCTTGTTGGCCCTTACTGTACTGGAGGGTATCGAGTGAAGGTAGTCAGTTCCAAATTGGAAGGAGATAGTTCTTTGCAAAACATGCAGTTAAGTTATTGAACTCCTTGCCACAGAGTATTATGCATTATATGAGGGTAATAAAAGGCATCACTCTGTGCTTTTTCTGCTTTTACACATCCAGTTTTGGCTACTTTGGAGGCAGTATACTGGTTTTAGATCTTTGTTTGAACTTAGTAGAGCTGTTATGTATTTGAAGTAATGACACTTTTTGATCCAAGCTAAAACTTGATAAAGATATGGTAACATCTAAATAAGAAACAGATATATCTTTTGGGACTGGGACATAACTGTATGTCATTTAAGCTATTGAAATAGTTGGACACCCAGAAAAGTCTTAATGTAGCTCTTCCTGAATTGAACAGCTTACTAGCTCAGGGGAATTTGTTAGTTACAGGAAGTTTTACTTAATGTGCTAACCTGTAAACTTTTCTAACTGTGGTTGTCCTGCTTGTTTCACTAAACCAAAATAAATTATACTGTGAAACTGAAAGTCCAGTGTAATTTTCCACAAGGAAGCTGCATTGTGTGGACAGTGCATGTCAGTAATGGGTGTATGTTGTCATAACAGTTTTTGATGAAGCAATTGCACTTCCTTAGACCTTTAGATCTGGATCTACTTCCAGAACTGTGGAAACATGGCAGATTCCCTCCACATCCCTTCAGTAATGTGCTGGGGGAAATTAAGTGCCAGCAATATAATAGCATCAAAGGAAAGAAAGGTTTCTGTCAATTTTTTTCATAAGGCCCTTCTTGAGGTTATTTTTTTAAAAACATGATGTGTAAGCCATCTGGAAGAGAGAATAACTGGTGAGGTGGGAAGCTTGTCCTTCCTTTTATCGCTATAGTAAAAAATACAGGCTTCTGTTCAGTATCTCTAAAAAGGAGGAAAGCTGGCAGAGAAAATTAAGATTTTTTTTTTTTTGAACTACGGTTATTCAGGTTCTGAGCTTGCTGTCCTGTATTTCAGTCCCAGCACCACTCCCACCCCAGAAAGGAGAAAAGGGGGCTTTCAAGCGAGACCAAAAGATCTGAATAGTACAGGTGAAGGGTGCCGTCACATGCTTAAGTCAGAACTTGATGTCGTGCTTGTGCTGAGCTTGACTGCAGCCTATCCTTCAAGAATACAATTGCCGTCAGTGATGAAAGTGTGTTACTAAATTGTCCAATAGTTTAAATGGGGACTGGTGGGGAGAGAGAGAGATGCACACCACCCCACCCCCACCCCCCCCACCCCCCGCTTTTTATACTCAGCACTACTTGAATCATCTGGGCGTAAGTTAAGATTATGAGCTGTTGGGCAGCCTCATGATGATCATGTGGTTGATTGTAGTTTCAAGATGATTGGCAGTGCCAGCAGTACTTTGCTGAACTTTTCCATGAAATATAGGAAGGGCAGTGTTTGGATACACTACTGTGTTGTGTGCTCTTGAATTTAAAAATAGTCAGTTTTGTTCTTGATTGTGCTGAAAAACTCTTTCAGTTAAGTCTACTGGATCAATTCCCTGTCTTTAACTGAAAATTGGACTTAGTCCCTCCTGAGAAGAGCTCTCTCTGAAGGGAATCTTTCCCTGTCAGCTTCTTCAGGAAATAAGGAAAATCAGAATTGTTCTTTATTCCCCACTTATGAGATCAAAATATTATAGAGCAATTACTTATCTCAACATACCATGAAAAATTGGAAAACTCACTACCTTGAAAACTGTAGCATTTGCCATTAAAATGGACTTTGACATCTTTTAAGCCTCCTAATGTCTAGTGCCCTATCCCAGTTCTGTTTTCAGTTTTTTTTATCTCTGCAAATGTTAATTTTGTTTCATTCTTAGATCACAAAAATCTTTGTATTCAGCTTTGCCGGCAGCTCTGCTGCAGTATTGATTGTATCTCTGAAATTAGAGGCTTCCTGTGTTGGTCTTCCAGTTTTTTGGTAACATTAATTGAGGCATGTTCAGTATCTAGGTTACACATATGGCCCAGATGGGAGGTGCTTGGTGACAGAGCTCTGTTTTGATAAACTGCAGAAGAACACATTACAGTAGGTTTGATGCCATAGGATGAAGCACAGACATTGGCACAGGTGACCACAAAATTCTCATGTTGTTCAAAGGAGAATGATTAGCCTTGCTCATGTGCTTCTGTGTCTAGTGTGGGTGCATGTTCTTCAGTATTTACAGAGCCTTCTGTGTGCTCTTCTTTCAGTGAAGAGATTTCTGACCAGCCAGTTAACCCTGCATGCCTAAAAGCAGTAATGTTCCAGGTAGATGAATTTGGTTTCCAAATAGAGAACAGGAAAGTTGGTTGTTGCTGCCGGTAAGGAAGGCAAGGAATTGTCCCAAACAAGATGGGAAAACAATTAAAAATTTAGGTAGTCAAGACTCCCCCTACTTAGTGTCCTGTTACTATTCTGGATGGTGATAGAAAACACAAAAGACAGATCCTGTATAAGTTGACAGAAGGGAGAAGAGAGAAAATCAGCCTTAGGTCTTCAGAAATTGAAGAATAATCTGTCTCAAGTTTAAGGGAGAATTATTACAACTGGTCAGTGCAGCAGAGTTAAAATAGTTGCACTACAAAATATTTGCATATGTACTGACAAAGATGCTGAGTTTTCTTGTTATTCTTCTGCCACCTGTTTGGATCACAAGTTTCCAGTGTTAGTCTGTTACTGGCAGACCGTATGAACAAGGCAGCAGAACTGTCTCACAGATTTGGGTAGAGGAGCTTACTATACTGCTTTTCTTCTTTTCTATTTTTTCCCCCATAATTTTAAAAAGAGGAAAAAAACTTAGGAAAAACACATGCTGATGATTTTGATGTTCCTATTTTGGACAAGACTTTGGTTTCTCAATTGTCATCAGCGTGGTGTGATACTTCCCATCTGCTTTCTTAAGCAGAAGGCACTTGGTGTTAAAGGGGCTGGTCATACACCAGAATTCAGGTATGCTGAACCTTGTTCGTTAGCTTGCAAACAGAGACTTTAATTTGTTTTCTGGAAATGTGTTCCCACAATTGTTTTCTGGAAAGAAATCTTGCTTGAGCCACTACATGCCCACAGTGAGGTCTTGAATTAGGTAACCATTCCTGCACTGTGGCTGCATTTTGAAGAAGACGAACTTGAGGCATTTATATGGGTGAGTGTGTCCCTTAGCTGAGGCACATACGCCATATTGTTTCTCTGTCTGCTGTTTTGAGTGCAGGTTATTTTTTTACTTCAGTCCCTCTCATTTCTGGATTTGTGTTGAACTTACTACAGGTCTCGTCCAGGAGGAAAATGGTTTTCCAGGGCTTTTCTCTCTCTGTGAAATATTTGTGAAGTTATCTGTGTGCCTTCCAGCCACTTAATAATTGGATTGAGAATGTCTGTAAAGTGAAACAATTAGCTTGGTTTCTGTATGTTGCAAGAAATTATACTTTTGCCCCCTACCCTTGCTTCCCAAAAATACTGAGTGCCCAACTCATTTTCCAAAGACCACAGTCTGCTCTGTTCTAAAAGAATGCTATAATCTTTTGTCTCTTAATGCCTAAAATAACACACATTAGAGAGACATAAGTTGGAGAATTTAACTTGGTTATCCAAACTAGAACATAAGTTCATACTTGCTCTATTTTGCAGCTGTCCTAACTCCAAAGGCAGAGTTCACAAACCACAGTGGAAGAAAACAGCAGCCTATTTATCTATTTACACTTGCTCCAAGTTATGTAAGCTGCATATTGAATCATCTGACAGTTCTTTTTATGTTAGTATCTCAGTTAAGAAGGGTTTCAACTGTTTTGTAGAATAGATCTTTGTCTTGTTTAGTGTATCTTGTTGTGAAGTTTTCTTGTCATGAGTCTGCAGGGAGTTACCTTAAAACTCCTAGAGGGAAGTTCACAGAAATGGCCTATACTGAAGGGACAGTTTGGAGACAGATTTTACCTGGTATTCCTGGTGTTTATTACTTTGTTTTATGCGTAGGTACCACTAAGGTTTAATGCTTACTACTTTCTTTGAGATAGGAATAGCTAATGAGTGGAGAAATGTCTCTTATGCATCTGCCTTCAGCTGAAATGAATTATATGGACCATTTTGCTTTTAAAAGAGAAAATTTTGGATAAGTTATGAATATGCATTCTTTTATGTTAAAACAGATCTTTAGTGATGACACTTGTGGGTGTAATGCTGCTGTTCTCTAGTAAGTTTATTCTTTTGAGTGAAGATTGCAGATGGCATACTATGCAAGACCACCTACTGATTTGAGGTTGCTGCAGTGCATGAACAGACTTGAAGTAATGATTGAAGAAGCAGATCTGATTTGTTTTGGTTTTATACACTCTTAAATTGCCAAATCCATTGAAGCTTTAGTTCTGCTTGCACATCAGGTTCTGAAATGCCTAAAAGAAAGCGCAGGCCATAAAGTAAAATTCCTTACAAACTTGTAGCCATTGTCCTTATGTTATTTGGGCACTATTTGAAACTAGCTCACAAAGAATATATGTCCTCTGAAGAAACTGGTATATTCTAATACTGTGAAAAACTACAAATTTATTTAAATTTCTTTTGTATCCTTATCTATAAAGAGCACCAAGCTCTGTTTCTCTCTTGTAAAAGCAGCTGTGTGCTGCAGGAGAAAACCAGAGTTCCAGTACACCCAGTAGTTTAAAAGTGAACATCATGAGCAGCTGGCTCTGGTGTCTTTTGTTGTGCTTTGCTGGTGACTTAAGGAGGAGAGTGTTTTATATAGCAATATTAGAGAGGAGAGAGGAATGGGATTTAAGTTGTGATACAACTCTCCTTGATACATGGATTACTTAGTCCATCTGGATGTCTTAGTTTCCTAAAGATCAGATCATGAAGCATAGTCACACAAAATTGTTTATAGATGGGCAGCCATCTGTTCCTTCATACTTAATTTTGTCCTTCTGTGCTTTATTTCTAAGATGCTGACTTACTTTTTGAAGCCCTATTAGGAAATTATTTGTCTGTTTCTTTATTTGTAGTCCAAGGCCAACAAAGTTTACAGAACGTCCTCGGCCCGGAGTCCAAATGATCTGTTCTTCTTTTAGTGCTGGTAAGAGACTTTTTTCTTTTTTTCACTTGTATCAATATAAGAAGTCATTTGCAGAGTAAAATGGAATTATAATACGGTTACTGTAGCATATTTCTTGTTAATAAGATGGAATTGAGTTAAAGTAACTATTAGAACAACATTTTAAACAGAAATTCAGAATCTATTCATAAATGCTTGGTGATATGGAAATTCTTGAAAACAGTTAAATATAAAATGTTGAAAGTAAGTCTCTTGTGACTGCAGGTCTTTTAAAACACGATGTATACCTTTTTCTCAGAGTGATTCTGAGAGTTGGCTTTATCTGAGATGGAATTTATAGGGATTGGGACAAGAAGGTGTTGATTACCGGGTTCTCATGGTCTGAATTTCATTGATTCTAGAGTTGACAGTTGAAGAGTGCCGCATAAATAATTGGATAAAATACAAAATGACAGAAACTTATTTTCAGAAAGTGTACTGGAGCTCTAGTTCCATTCAATTTTTGTTAAGCTTGAGGCTTCTAAGGGGCTTAGTTGCAGACAAATTACTGTAGTTAGCTAGTCCTTCAGATAAGTCTGCAGATGCATATTTATCTGACAGCAAATGTGGGGTAATTCAGCTCCAGTTAAACTTTTGAGTTTCTAAATCTTGTTTTTACTTAGAGGTCAGTTGCAGGCATAGCTGAAATGAGATACAGCTATAAATTTAAGTATTTGATGTTACAAGTGTTTGAAAATACTGTAATAACATTAGATTGTCTTATCTGTCTGTTTTTCTCAGGTGGAATGTTTTTGGCCACTGGGAGTACAGATCACATCATTAGGGTTTATTTCTTTGGATCAGGTCAGCCAGAGAAGATATCAGAGCTGGAGTTTCATACTGTAAATACTTTTTTTTTTAAATTACATGTGTTTGATTAAAATAATTTGCATAATTTGGAATAATTTTTTTTCTTCTTCTACTCTTTTTTATATAGGACAAAGTTGACAGCATTCAGTTTTCTAATAGTAGTAGCAGGTAAGCACACAATTTATTAATTTATTTATTCGGAAGTTTTTTTTACCTTGTGGACATTTGTAAATATCAGTTTCTGATATTATTTAAAAAAAAAAAAATGCTTTCTGTTTTGAGGTTCATCTAGTAAAATCATCTGTAACTACTGGATTCTCACAGTTTTGTTTTAATAATACTCCTTCAATTTTACAGTTGTTTTTATTGTAATGAATGATTAAAGTATTTTGAATTTGCCAAAATCAAGTAATTTTATACTCCTTAAGATTTCTTCTTGAGAAATATATTTGTGTGTATATATATATATTCACATATAACATACATTATTTTTTAGATATATTTAAATAGATAAATATTTAAAGTAACCTTTTTTTACTTAAGTGCTGGATACAGGAAAACTATCAAACTAGATCTTAATATTTTGTTTAGCCTAATGTTTTTTGATGTTTTACTTTTAAGTTCTGGATGTTCAATGTGAAAGATACTAAAGAAAACAGTTCAGTTTTTGAAGTTTCTAACATGTCATTTAATTGATGTTCTAATGTACACTTTTATTACGATAAAATAGTTGTAAACAAAGCTTCATTGTGCTCCACCCACCTTTTTCTCCTATCCCTCCACCCCAAAAAGGGGGAAGAAAAAGTTGGGGGAGAAACTCAAGCTGGGAAACGCTTCTTCAGATAAGCATCATAATACTTGGACAACATACTGTGCTAGCTTATTAGGAGTAGGTTTTGTCCTAAGTCATGTCTGTACTTCTGCTTGCAGTGCTCTCCTGGCTATTTGGCTATTTTTAGCCTTTACATTTTTTTCTTAGCATTACCTGGTATGGTAGGGTCAGTTTCTTAGAATGCTTGTTGGGTTATGGTGTCCTTGTGCCAGAGCAGTGTCATAAATAGCAAGGTGAGCCAAAAGTCAAAGTACAGTTATTTTGGAAGGGTGTCGGGATAGGGAAGGAGGTTCCACTTTTTGCAGGCCTTAGTTTTTGTACTGGTGTGGGGAGTGTTTTTCACCTCAAACCAGTTGTACAGCATTCTAACACTGTTTGGACTTCTTACAACTTCCTTTTTTGAGTTCCAAATTATGGAACTTCAGTTTTCAGCTGTCTTTTCTGTATAGATCTGCCTTTGATCTCTGAGTAACTTTTTTCCCCTTTTGTTAGATTCGTGAGTGGAAGCCGTGATGGAACAGCACGGATCTGGCAATTCAAGCGAAGGGAATGGAAAAGCATTTTGTTAGATATGGCTACTCGCCCAGCAGGGTAAGTGATGTAAAAGGTTCTGCTATCAGATAGATACTTGAAGGCCGTTAATATCATTTGCTGACTAATTTAAAAAAAAAAAACAAAAGGGGGAAAAAAGGGGGGGGGGAAGGCCACCTTAAATTATTACTGCTTAAATTGCTTAAATGCATAATATGTTTGTCTAGCTTTTGAAGTCCAGTGAAAACAAATATTTGACTACATATTCAGCTGTAGAAACTTAGCTTGTCCTGATAATAGCTCCACTAGTATTTTGATTAGATTAAAAGCATAAAGGATACTCAAAACCCCTTAAAAGTCAAATTTATATGGCTTTTTACATAGGTATTTATTTCTCGAGCAAGAAAACCAGGTCATACCTGTTCTTGAGACTACTTGCATTTTAGTAATGCTTAAAGATATTGTGGAATCCGCATGCCCAGAAAAGCGGTATTGGGTTCTTTCATACCGCATACCAGAGCAAATGAATCTCTTGCTCTGTAAGGGGTTCTAATTTGTTAAAACAATGTGAGAATTTAGGTATTTCTAGTGTAGGGAAACACTAGAACAAGCAACAAAAGAGGCTTGAAGATGGAGGATGACTTAGTAGGAATTGTGACTTGCACCCTTTTATTTTGGCATGGAGGAGATGTTTTCCAACTGACATATATTAAAAAGATTTATAATGGGTTTTAGGGGTAAATCTTTTTCCTCTTACTGATCATACAGAGTGTTTTGAAGGATGATACTTAATAGGAAAAAAAAATTAAAATTGTTTCAGCAGTAATCCTGTGGAAAGATGTCTGAAAGACCAAGAGGGGGATAGAAGAGAAGGCTAAATAAGCTATAATTTAGTCAGATGTTTAGTTGAGAGAGTATATTGTTAGTTATGGGCAGATGCAACAAGGCATGAACATAAAACTGTTGGACAAGAGTGTATAAAACACTGGTACTTTGAGAACAGACTGAGATTCTCTTGAAAATGCAGCCTGTAAAAATTCTTAGTTTTAACTGATACTGAGAAAAATAGGAATGGATTCTTCTATCATTGTGGTCACAAATGCTGAATTTCTTTGAGAAACTGAACAGCTTATTTCAGTAAAGCACATTTAGCTGAATTCTGTTTTGTCCTTTTGACTAGAGGGATAAGTGCGGCTCCAAATTTGATCTTTTCTGCACAAGCACGATTTTGTCAAAGAAAATTAAATTGCTGCACTGACAGGAAGGAGTGAATTCAGCTTATAAAGCCTCCTGGGTTCTGCATTGAATCTAGAAAGGAATCTGGCTATAACTACATTTTCTGTTATTGAGTTGAACAATATATACTATTGTGTAATGTATTGTAGTGTTTACTGTACGGAAGATTCTGTATTTTGTCTGCCTCCTTGGTGGTAACATGCTATTGTTGCATTTGGTTGACGTTTTCCCAGAAATTAATGCGATAGAGAATTTAATGGTGACTCATCTTTAAACCACACTGACAAAAAAGTGATTTTGGAGTATTCTGGTAGATTATATTATAGGTGGCTAGTGTTTGGTTTTCATAGTGATAAAAACAAAAACCATGCAAGATTAAGTGCCATTACTACTGATAGTAAAGTGATATAAGGATGGTGGTATAGTACTAAATATAGTCTGAGAATTTAACTCATTTAAGGGTATCAGAATACTTCTTTCCATATTTAAAACTACTTACTACAAATATTCTCCAGGACAGATTACTGTTCACTGGTGACTAGTTTGGATTTTTGCTCTTCAAATGTTACAAGTACTGTAGCTATCAAATTGAATTGAGTTAAGTCAGGTGTCAGAGGACATTTTCTAGAAAAACAGATCAACATATTCTTTAAGATATTAAGAGGACCCTGTAGCCATTGATTAAGCATCTAGAATTCTTTTGTGGTTGTATGTGCTACGTAATGGAAAACATCTTTCATTTCTCCAGTTTCTTGAAGAAGTAGTGCTTCTATTTTTAATAAAGCAAAATACAGAAGTATTTTCACTTGTTACGGACATAATGTTTTGGCAAACTAGGATTTGCTTTGAAACTTTTTGCTCTTTTGTTTTAGACAAAGTTTACAAGGAGTTGAAGATAAAATCACAAAGCTAAAAGTGACCATGGTGGCATGGGACCGCCATGACAACTCGGTTATAACTGCAGTAAATAACATGACTCTAAAAGTTTGGAATTCTTTCACTGGCCAACTCATTCATATTCTCATGGTAAGCTGTTCCATCTTGATTTATCAATCCTGAATGCAAAACTTACGTATACATCATCAAAATTCTTCCTTAGGCGTTTTTTTCTGTCTGAAAACTGCCTTAACAAATGTTTCCAGATAATTGAAGTGTAATAGGCATGTCTGTCAGCTGTTTATTAGAAAATACGGCTTTAAAGTTGCAAATAACCGTTGCTGTTCAAAATGTCTGAAACTAATTTTGGACTCTTTTTTTTTTTTTCCCTAAAGTGCTTTCTTGAAGGAGAGAAGGAAACAGTTGTTTATTTTTACCTTTATTTAATGTGACAAAAGTTTTGAAATACCATTAATGGGTAAATTTGCCCTGTTTAAACAGAGACACTTCTGCAACCTAATCATTCCATGAGTACGAAAAATAGTCTTCTATCTAGAATAAATCAAATAACATTTTTACTAATGTCTGATACTTTTTTTTTAACTGAGAAAATAGGTAGCTCTAGGTAACTAGATGCTCTGTTAGAGTTGGAAATATTTCATGCAAAGCTTTAAAATTTATATTAATTTTGGAGATGTTCTCAAACTTTCAGTTATAGAATTGATTTTTTTTTTTATGGATCGAAATTAAATTCCTAACATTCTGTCTAAACAAATTGAAATCTGTGGAACATTAAGACCAAAAGTACTGAACATTGTGGACTGTAACCTTTTAAAATCATGGCAAATGTATTGGGTCATACTGTTGTGAAGGTAGCATACCTGACATACTACTTAGGAAGCTAAAATTGCAACTGTAAAGAGAAGAGTATAATACACTGCTACAAAAAAAGAAATGTGTGGTCAAAGTAGTTCTTTGCTGGACACTTTCACAGAGTTGCAGTTGCTAGTTTATAGTGAATTCCTGGGTAAATATTTGAGACAATCCTCTTGTTCATCTTGCTGTATCTTTAATTTCAGGGACATGAAGATGAAGTGTTTGTACTTGAACCTCATCCATTTGATCCAAGAGTTCTCTTCTCTGCTGGACACGATGGAAATGTCATAGTTTGGGATTTGGCAAGAGGGGTCAAAATCCGGTCTTACTTCAACATGGTAATTATTGTGCTTTATGTAGATATGCCAAAGCAACCTAAACTTCTTGCTTTTGGAACATACTTATGTAGGCCATCTTGAAGCATGCATTTGTGTATAGGGCAAGATTCTGCATCCAGTGAGGTCAAGAGAAATTCCTATTCAGTTTAGTGGGGCAAAGATTAAATCTATAAATGTAAAAAGTTGTTTCTTTGGCTGTATTTCATAGTGCCATCTTTCTATATGCTTCATCCGCATGAAATTGGAGTGTTAGTTTGCATTGTCAGAGATTATGTGTAAGAGGGTGACAGAGACCTTCCTTCAGTGCTCTGTTTCCTGCCTGTGGAACCAAGGTGGAACTTGGTTTATATTTGCATTACTGATTCTTAATCTGGCTAAAGCTCTTCAGGAGTCACAAGGCAGCTGTTGTATGATGCCTTGGCCCATTGGACTGAATACTGTCAGACTTTCTGTGTAGAGCTCCTCCACATGCAGGTTTAAAATTTGGTCTGTTGTGCACTGAAGTAATTCTTCTGGAAGATGGATGCAACAGGTATTTCCATCTGTTTCTTGATATTAAGTGGGTCTTTGTACATATCTTTTTCCTCAAAAAGGTAATGATGTGTTGTGCAATTCAGACTTTGTCTCCTGGAGAAAATCACAGAAGTCTTTGTAGGATATGAAGAATCATTGAGAATGCTGAGAGTAGGCAAACGGGCTTCATCCAGCCTTCAGCCATAGTGGAATGGCAGTCTTGGAGACCAGCATAAAGAAGATGATCTGAAGAACAGACCTGCTGTAGATGTATTCATAAAAAAAAAAAAAAAAAAAAAGGCATTAGAAATGAAATCAAGCCAGGAAGGTCACTCTGAACATAAAGAAAGATTTTGAGATGTGCTGTGTACAGTACGGTTCGTAAAGTCTCTGAGAAAATTCTCCCAAGCTTAATGGGAGAGAGAGCAGCTTAGACTCCTTCAGCACTTACCTAGGTTCAGTATTGTTCCCTCTGGACTGATTTCTGTAACTGAACTTAGGAAGGATCCGAGACAATCATCTTGGAGCTATGAGTACAGATCTTTGTTACTCAGTGCTATTCACTGTTACCAATTGAGGTATATGTTCTCATTGCATGGTTAGGTTGCCTTTCCACTACTACTTACGATGGATGTATGATAGTTTTCATGGAATTTAAACTCAGAAGAGGCTGAGCTCATCTGCTCTTTGTAAGACAAGTCCGTTTAAGAGCTATCAATATAAATTACAGATGCCTGTGACATTAGGCAACCCCTAATCTTTCAGACTGACATACTTATTTCAAGGGTGCAACACAACAGAGATCACATACATTTTTAAGATCTTTGGAGTCAGAGAAATGTGTAGATAATCAGAAGATCTCATCAGCTAGTAATCTGTGCTTCATGCGAGAAATGAATGTGAGAAAGTCTACTTGCTGTGTGAGGTGAGGGAAATTGGGAATCTGGCAATCGGTTTGTCTCAAACCAAAGAATAAGTCATATGAGCCATGTATGCAAGAGAGGCATCTCTCTACAGTCTCTGAATACTTCACCAGCGAGCCTTCCATGTCTGATGCTTCAAAAGACATGAGTAGAAATTAGAGGTTTTCTTAGATGATTGCAGGGGGGAGGTGCTTCTAGACCATGAGACTTGATTGCAAAGTCACCTCTGCAGAGCTGCAAATGTTAAGTTTTCTGGTTTACTAAGGGAGGGCATGAATACATACAGAGCTGCCAGTCTTCTCCCAATTTCCTAACTGGCATATCAGCTGGGAACATCATTAGATTAGCCACTATTAAATTATTCTGATAACCGCTGTACCTTCACTGACTTGCTCAGTATGTCATCTCATACTTCTGAAAAACAGTATTTCTTTTCAGGGGATTGGAAATTTTTACAGATTGGGTTCTTTTGGATCAGACAGGGCACATCATCTGGAGGAACAAAGGCCGAGAGTTGAACGACATGAGATATTTGCTTTACCATTCAAGAACCTCTTATTATCGTTGCCTGATAAAACAGTGTCTGTGGTACAAGAACTAGCACTGGATAACTTTGTAACAAAAGCTCCTTAAAAAAAATTGCAGACCTTGGCGGGTGCTGTTGATTGAATTATCAAAGTCTTAGATGACTGTTAGCTTAGTGATAGTCCAGTCAGGTATTCCCATTCTAGATGGATTGCTTGGTACATCTAAAGCCTTGTGGCAAATCCCTAGAGTCAGGTGTTTTTAAGTTGGTGTCTGTCCATGCTCCCCCACCCCAAACTCCATTGTCAGCACCAAGAAGAATCAAAATTTGAGGGATGCAGGCAGTGTCAGTTTGAAACATAAGTCCTTTTATCCAGTCAGTGAATGTGAAATTGCGAAGCTGTAGTAACCAAATACATTTTTTGTATTTAAGTTAAATCATGGAATGGTTTTGGTTGGAAGGGACCCAAAGATCATCGAGTTCCAACCCCCCTGCCATGGGCAGGGGCACCTTCTGTTAGAGCAGGTTGCTCAAAACCCCGTCCAACCTGGCCCTGAACACTTCCAGGGAGGGGGCAGCCACAGCTTCTCTGGGCAGCCTGTTCCAGTGCTTCACCACCCTCATGGTAAAGAATTTATTCCTTATATCTAATCTAAATGTCCCCTCTTTCAGTTTAAAACTGTTACCCCTAGTCCTATCACTACACTCCCTGATAAAAAGTCCCTCCCCATCTTTCCTGTAGGCCCCCTTTAAGTACTGGAAGGCTGCTATAAGGTCTCCCCAGAGCCTTCTCTTCTCCAGGCTGAACAACCCCAACTCTCTCAGCCTGTTCTCAAAGGGGAGGTGCTCCAGCCCCCTGATCATCTTTGTGGCCTCCTCTGGACCTACTCAAGCAGGTCCATGTCCTTATGTTGAGGAACCATAGTACTTCAGGAGGGGTCTCACAAGAGAGAGAGGGAATGGAGGAATCAAAGTTTACTTGTGCCTGCTGGTTACAGATAGGTGCCAAGAGGAGTCTCTTGTGGTCCTACAGAACATTCTGTCACAGGTTTTTAAACTTAAGATTTGCTATTGAATCAATTGGCACAGTCACAGTTAATTTGAAGCATCTTTGTTCTGTTTGCCAGATTTTGGTCTTTGTAATTAGTAGTAAACTCAGTCCCACAAGTGACTGTCTACACACATGGGTTTACTCTCAGTAAGTATGTATATATTTTATATATTCCATGTTTTCACCTGTAGTTTTTGTTTGATCTAGTTCCATAAGTATTGCATAACTCGGTGTCGGAGTTCACGGGCGTTCAGAATTTGTGTAATTCAGTGACTTGAGTCAGCTAGACTCAGGGAATGATTCACTACCCCAGAGAGTGAAATTTGCCATAGAAATATCAAGAGTGTAAGAGGATTAGCAGTTTTTAGGCAATTTTGAGATGCAGCAAATAAGTCCTGGGATGGTTTTAAATAGCGTGGGCAGGTACGGGTATTTGTTGTGTTGTGGCCTGTGTAATATACCTGCCAGTCCTGACTTAATAGAGCTGCTAATGAAAAACGTGTTCTCAGTGTATTTCTGTAATTCCTTTTTCCAAGGAATCAAAGAGGTCGTGGCTCTGGTGTTGTAATACTGGGACAGCTTCACATGCTGTATTTCCCAGGTACAAATAAGCATTTAGCAGACTTCTGAAGAAACAGGGTAATAAACCTTAAGTGGTTGCTGCAGCCAACTGTTTCGGAGCTTATGTATTTCACAAAAATAGTGGTTTTCCTACAGAAGGGCAGCACAAACCCTTGTAACTGTTTAAATTGTGCCTCATTACCCAGGCCCTAGTCTCACTGAAGGACTTCAGTGTTGTGTTATTGGGGACCGAGGTCTCCAAAGTAGAGTTCAGCATCCTACCAGATCCTCAGTTTACTGAGCAGTATATGAGATTTAGGTGTCTTAGTGGATGATCCAGGAAAAAAAATACACTGAGTGGTGGGCTGTCTAGTGAAAGCCATTGTGTGATAACATACGTAGAGGTATATTTGAAACGTAGTTTCTTACTCAAAGCTGCAGAAAGGCATCTGGATCCCTTGTGTGGTAACACAACTTCCCAATCACTGAGGGAGGTCCCTGCTCTCCTAAAAGGAGGGCGCAGAAGCAGGTGGCACTCATCTTTTGGGATTGCCTTAACTAATGCTAAGCTGTTGAGCTGGGAAATGGAAGGCCTAGATTTTATTCTCTCCTCAGTGGCAAGGTGTTCAATTAAACATCTGCCAGTTACCCAGGAGGGCAGCTCAGCTATAAATGTCTAGACAGGACTTCTTACCAGCTTTCTCTTGAAGTTGTGCCACTGTGGCACTGTAGCCTGTGGGTTTAGGCACTTCTGCTAGGCTTATTTTCTTAGGTATGGAAGTCATGTTTTGGATAAATTCGAAGGTGATGGAAATGGCCTTTGCCTTCAAGCTTCAGGCGAGCTCTTGAACTTGCAGGATTAGTGCTTTGTTATGTCATAAATAAAAGCTCTACACCATTCAGTTGTTGTCACAGAATCTGTTTTCTTTTAGGTGTTCTCACCAAGTTACTTCTTAATAGACTTGACACTTGAACTGTTAGGAATGCCAGGGTTGGCACTTGGATGGTGTGTGCTGCGTCTTAGCCTTACACTTCTAGTTCCTGTAGGCTTAAAGCAGAAGTTTCTCAATTCTGAGAGTGTATGAGGAGAAAAAGAAAACAATGGGGACTTTAAGAATCTTCCAGATCAAAAAGGAAGTGCCTAGTAATGTTAGGTGGATGCATGGATTTTTGTTTGGTTTGGTGATTGGGTTTTTGTTGGTGTTGCAATTTGGATATTAAGTACTGGTGTTCCTCAAGTCTGACCCCAAATAGGTTTGTGATGTTATGGTGCCCTTGATTTTTATTTTTTGGATTTAACGTAGTTTTCTTTAAGCATGCTTTCCTTTAAGCAGTGCGTCTTGGGGCTGAGCTTTGCTGATTCAGACCGCTTGCAAAAGGCATTCTGTCTGGAGCCTTAGAATATAGGTTTTTGCTGTGGTAAAGCTGAAAGCTGTTGTCTTATCAGTGGGCTGCCCTGCAGAGGAATATTTTTAAAAGTTTCCTAAATGATTTCAGGATATGTGCAGGCCTGTAGTTCTGAAATATTTTTCGTTTTTTAATAATTTGATTAACAGCATAGCTTTATGAACAGTTGCGGGAACATATAGTAACTGCAGTTACTTAACAGTACGCTGTTGAAAGTATGAAAACTGTATCACAGTAGCAAAAATAAGACTAGGGGAGAGCAGGCATTTTTACCATCTTTGTCACTGTGGAATATTGGATTTTTGTACTGTATCTCTGAATGTAATTGCTTTGCCTGACTCTGATACCTGACTCAACAGATTTCTGTAAGTAGGCATTGCAGTTACTGTACCAGGAAGCTTGTGTATTAGTTGATAAAGACTAGCCTTATGGTGTTAAAGAAATCCTTGTGTAATATAGAAATTAATCAAATAGGAACACAGATGCCTTTGAATAAAAAATGGTTCTCCTTGTCAACAGATTTCACAAAAAAACCCAAACAAGACCAGCAACTAGGTGTTGCTCTTCTGTCTTACTGGATTGACTCTCATTGCAAGTTGCATCTTTGAGAAGTTGGGCTTTGCTGTAGCCAGTAGTAGGCTTTCTTATGTCTGACATGATTCGTGTGCCTCAGGGGCCTTCTGTGTGCCTGAACGCCTGTTAAGGTCAGACTTTTGCTTACTTGTAATCGTAATGTGTTCCTCCTAGTGGTTGTGAAGAGTTTATTTGGACTGATTCTTGTTATGTTACCTTAGAACTAAGACAATCTTTGAGCACTGTCATGTAGGACAGTGTTCTTTGCAACATGCTCTGGGTGGGTGGGGGTTCTAGAACCCACTTTGAACTCGGTGCAAAGGTGACCTTAGTCCACCTGTATTCTAAAGAATGCTTTGCAATACTGATACAAAAAGAATGTTTTTATGATCTTGTATTAAATTCACAGATCAGAATACTTCAAAATCCTCCTACCTTTGTGACTTTATCTGACTTGCTGAAAGGCTAAGCCATCTTAGCCTTTGACACTTAAAGGTCACACTGTATATCTCCAGCTGTTGTGAATTTGATGAGTCTTTTTCTAAATGCCAAAGCACATTTCATCGGAGCATGTAGGAATACATACCATGAGTATATTTCAGAAATGCATTACAACTCGAGTTCTGTAACCTAGTGATTGAAGCAACCTTCTTACTATTTTTGAGGAGGAGGAAGAATAAAAAAAAAGTTGCTCACCTAACCTGTTCTCCCCCTCTCCCACCTTCAGCTTCCTTTGAAATGACAACTAACTCTTACATTAGTGAAAGAAAATCTTTAATCTCTCCCAGAAACGCCATTGTTCTCCTCTGTGTCACTGAGTAAATGTTTCTTGCCCTGGAAACCAGATTGGTTCTTAAACAATAGTGGATGATTTCTTACAGCAGTGTAACTGTTACTGTTGGAATTGGTGTTTGTCATTATACCCTCTGTCCCGCTGTTACGGAAACCAACAGAAGAAAAGAAAAAAACAAACCCAAAACCTTTAAAATTACAAAGCCCAAGGGGGAGGCTGACCTGCCTGATGCATCAGTGTTGAAGAAGATCTAGGGTACAGTTGCATTTCTTGGCCGTTTTTGAAAAAATCCAGTTCTGGGGCTAAAACATGCTTTTTACTTGAGACCTAGAAGGACAACAACCTCTTTGATAACTGTAGTTCCTGTAAGGTAGGATGAGGCTTCCTACAGGTTTTCAGTTGTCCTAGGATAAAACAGTGGTTTTATTAATGGGGACATATTTTCATCTAGATCTCTGTACCAGAATCCTAGGTGTTTGCTTTCATTCTAGTTACTTTTCTGTTGGAAGCTCACAATGAATAGTCCCACACTTTCATGTAAAATACAGTACTTGCATTTTATGTGAATAGGCATTGTATCCAGAACTAGAAAGCTTGTGACTTGCATGTGTTCTTTCCAAGATGCTTATTAAGTAGCAACAGATGATGAAACTCAGACCTTAAATATGAATTGAAAAGTGTCGATTTTCTAACAAGTTAAAATTTCTGCAGTTACAATTTTAATACCAATTTAGTAATACGTGATTTTGTCACAACTTCATTTAAAATTGTCAGCACAGAGCAAATTACTCGAGATTTTAGGATAAAGTCTGGATGTAACTGCATAAATAAAGTTATATTTCCTTTTTTGTTCTTTTTTCTTCTAAGGAAAATTTGTGATAACTAAAAGAAAAATGGGGACAAAACTTCTCATTCTTGGAGTTCGGAGATTAAAGGACATCTTCCTGGAAACTTATGTAAATAATTATTGATGCTTTCAGCAAGATAAAGTTATTTTGACTTTGCATTATATTGCCTCATCAAAACTTACAATCAGTGGGGAACCAGCAAATTTAAAGTTCTTGGTACTGAAAAACTTTTCAAAGTACTTAAATATAAACTGTTGTTGAGCATACAGTACCAACTTTATCAGTGGAGCTAACAAACCTGTAGGTGGATCTTTTGGTTAGTTCTTGGTTGAAGTTAGGAAAGTACTGCAGAAGTTAATCTTTGAAAGAAAAAAACCAAAAACAAACCCAAAAAAGCTTATAGCCTTGCAGCAGGGTAAAAACATTAATGAAACAGTAAACAAAATTTTGCTGAAGAATTGCTTGGGTTATGACTTCTTTTGCACAGCATTGCATGTCTTATACTGTCTTACAAAGTTGACCAGAAACTTCGCTTGGCTTCTCTAATGAAGTCTCAAATTTGATGGGACAATGCTTGTTATCTGAAATACAAAAATGCGGAGCTGCACTTGAGAAAGTTGGTCTGGATTTCTTAGCAAGACTTAAGACCAGCTACTTAGCATGATCAACTTAATGTATTATTTTTACCACAAAGAGAAAATATCTGAAAAGGGAAAAAATACCGCAGCTTGTTTATGTAGTTTTCAAGCAGACGTACATAATGCCTTTCTCAGTGTTACTTGATTTTTAGATAAAGGACTGTATATTGTTACTTCAAAATTCATTCTAAATGAATTTTAAATGTCCTTTCTAATCGCTGTACATCTGTCAGGTACATGAAGTGAGGCAATCATGTAAATAAAGCTTGGTAGACGTTTTTGAAAAGCTGTAGTGGTTATGTCTGGGTATTCCTGAAGTGAAGAACAAAAGTTTTACTTCACTAGAATATCTCTGTCTCTATACTTGAGAAGATAAGACTTCAGCATCTGCTTCTCACACTTAAAGAATTACAACATGACCATGTTTCTAACAGTTACCTCTCAAAAAATTAAGTTGAAGAAAAGTTGTATTGGAAGGATCTTGTGATGATGCAGGACTGCTCATTAAAACCTTACTTATTCTGCTGCAGTAGCTTTCATTAGACTGTGTTCTAACTTTTTATGCACTGAAATATGTAATACTTCCATGTGATCAAAAAAATAGAACTTCTTTGTGAATACTCACAAACTTATTTTTAGGTCCCTTGATTTTCTGACCAATCTTAAAGTTTAGTCCTAAACTTTTATGACTATGCTATAGTAAAGAAAAAAAAAGTGACCCTTTTTGGTCATTAGGGGTTATTTTCAGGTTGGTTCTTTCTTGAGAAGCCTTGGGCTGAGGAAACAAAATGGATTTGATATGCTTGTTTTGAAGGTGTTCTCTGAAATTCCTTTATTTAATTTGATTGCCTCTGAAAACAAATGGAGTAGTAGAATCAGCAAGGAGATACTAACCTACCTTGTAAGGCACTCTCTTCTGCTTACATGATTATTATAGTTGTATAGCTCTAAAGTGCTGCTGCTATTTCAAATGGTGTCTTAATGAAACAGGTTATGCTGCTCAGAAATGCTAGCACAAATCAGGAAATCTAGTGATACATATTATAACAAGGCAATAGATGTATTTAAATCATTAAGCTTGCTTTTGAAATTGAAAATGTGTACTGTCTCGCATCCAGTGAGAAAGCTTGAAGGGGATACATTCATACTAGCTTTACTTTACATTCACTATGTAAAGTTACCATGGTGAATATATGCCTTTTCATAGTCAGATACAAGTTAATCTGTGTAAATGGAGATAAATATTTTATATTTTAAAAAAAAAACAACCCACATATTGATGTTAAGGTTGAAAGTTCTGGCCATGTAGACATTAAGAAATAAGAACAAGATTGCTGAAGCTAATGTCTGAGTTTTTTGTCCCCAAGTCTGTAGCTAGCTGGTTGTCTAATTAATGTAAAGTTGTCTGGTACTATTCCTGGTTCCATGCATTTCTTTCCAAGTGGGTCCGTCATTACTTTTATAGGATGTATGGTAGTTGCATTGCATGGTCTTTTTTCAAGCTTATACATTTTCCCCGGCTTTCTGAAACTTAATGTATCTTTTGAAAATATTTAATAGATACACTTCCTTAGCTTTCTGAACTTTGGCTATATTGTAGATTTATTTGAAGCTGTTAGCATAAGCAGTGACTGAAATTGTCACATACAAAACTTGACCGTAAGAAGGTCAAGTTCAAGCAGCCCATAAGAATTTTCCGATGGAAATTCTAGAAGGTGTAATTTTG
Source organism: Strix uralensis (assembly GCF_047716275.1). NCBI lineage: Eukaryota > Metazoa > Chordata > Aves > Strigiformes > Strigidae > Strix > Strix uralensis. The sequence continues at coordinate 37,334,336 of NC_133974.1, read as the reverse complement.
ACCCTATCTGAAGTTAACGGAGAGTCTGCACTACGGATGAAGAATCAGACCATCTGGACGCAGTAATGTGTTGGTTGTTCCCCCCCTCAGTCTCTCTGCCCTCTCCCACATGTCTTATGTTTTTGTATAAATCAGTGAGAAAAACTGGGAACCCCCATGGAGGTGATAGTAGTAGTAATGTATTTCATAATGGTGATGATGTCTATAGTTCTTGTGAATTTGGACACATACATACCCTGTCAATGACTGTTTGAATGTTTCAGTACAGTTTAATCCTTGTTTTGCTTAGAATTTATGGTCAGTGTTACGGCATCAACTGATTCAGGTCAAAAGGGTTTCTTCCTGCAAATTGTCAATCAAGCAGAGGCTACTAAGTTGCAATCAGATTTTTCTGTGTGCTCCTGCTCCTTCAGAGAGCTGGTTGTTGACTCTTTCCTTTATTTTTAGCTGTGAGTGGACACTTCGTTACAGGCAATTCCTATGCTATGCCTACTTATGTCTGGGTATCTTAATGTTTTTCCTGACCCATCTTCTGAGGTCTGATCATTCACTGATCTGTGTGATGTGCTTCCTTACTTTCTAATGCTACTTCTAGTTCCAATGCAACCTGATAAACTCTGAAGCCCAAACAGCATTATCATATTGCTTACAACATTGTTTCCTTTTTATTAATCAGTAAACCTGCATGGCCTACCTAGATCTTTGTTGGCAACTACTGCATTAGTTTTAGCCTAAATGACATACTAAAAAATTGGAGTCCTTGTCAGAAGAATAACATGGAAGATTAGGTTCCATCTAGGACAGCTCAGCCAAATGCTCTGTGCATGGATTTTCTGTCACACAAGGTGGTTTTTTTGGACTAATGTCCAAAAGGCATACTGCTTGCTCATTTGGACAATGTATTGTAATCTCCAGTGAACTAGAGATTTAAAAATGGTTATTTCTTATGTTGTGGCCTTCATAAAGTCTGAAGAGACTTCCAGTTTTGCTAGGATGATATGGGATTCTATTTTTAGATCAGGTTTTGTAGTAATCTGAAATACAGAATGACTCAGAGTAATATTATTAGTTTTGAATCAGTCAGTGGGTAGTCCTACTGAAGTGGTTTTTAAATTTTTGAGAGGTTCCACCTTTGAATAGTACATAAGATCACATCCTGAAGAGCAAGGCCAGTGTAATGCTCTGGTACTCTTCAGAAGCCAGTACTGAATTTGCAGAATGCTCATTAAGGTGGGGGCGGGGGGGGAAAGCTGTAAATACTTTTTATATAGCCTTTATATAACTTCAGGCATCCATAGGGTGCATGATCTGTCAGATCTTTTCATTGATACGTTTATCTTTTAAGACAAATAAAACATTCCTGAATGGATAACTGACTTAGGGGTAGGAAGATGGAAACATTTTTAGTAAATATTTTACTCTTAATTTAATGACTTCTTGTCATCTTCCCACCATTTCACCCTTTGTTACTGCTCTGGAAGCAGTGTAGAAGCCCTGTTGATCTTTTTTGTTTGTTTTTGTTTTAAACTGGCTTCAAAGTTAAGTGTTCTTTCCACTCCTCCAAATCTGCAGCAACCTCTTATAACCTTGCAGAAAGTCTGAAGGTATTTTTTGGCTTACCATGGAAGCATGCTGTGGTTGGAGATCATTCCTTAAAGCAAAGGAAAACATAAACCTGCAAAGGAACTTCAAAATATTTGGAGACTGATTTGACTCGAGCAGCTATGATGTGGTTTTGTCACTTATGAAAGAGGTTATATGTTTTAATAACAATTAGTTAACTTTGTTTTTTGTTAGTTTTAGAAAGTTGTTCTAGCATACCATTGTTGTGATCATTAGAATCTAAATTTCAGTTTTCAAGTTTGAATGTTGCTTGTATCTCATTTTCACTTGTTCCTATGCATTTGAGTAGCTCTCTTCCTGATAAAGGTCTTTTTGTATAGGCATACAAAATAGTTCTATTTCCTTAGTGTTCATGTGAAGAAGCTGGGCTCTTAGGTTTTCCATTATCATGATGAGTGGAAACCTTTTTTCTGTAGCTGTTCCACTTAAATTTTACTTACCTTGAACATGGGAAGCAAAAATTATGTGTATTGTTTTGGAAGAGTGTTCTAATCGTTGCCTGTTTGTCTAGCATGTATGTGCTTTCTCTTTCTCTTCTGGATATCCTTCAGGTATTTGGGATTATAGTTTTCTTTTTGTTCTTGCGTTATGTGTGATGCATTGCATTGAATACACAGTGATCTTTCTCCGTATGTTTCCAACTAATTGCCTCAGTCCCTTAATGTGAAGGAGAGAATGTTATTTACCTCAGGCTAGTAGAGGCTGAGTTCACTGACTTTTTAAACAGTGCTGATGACTTCTGTTGGAAGGTGTGACAGACATGCATAGTGTTATTTGTGTAGACTTGAGTTCCATTATATTTCCTAGCAGTAAGTGTGTTAGTAAGTTATTTCTAATAATCTTACTAGGTTCCTGGCCTATTGCATTTTGTCCTGTTGGTTTTTAATTGCTTCAGTAGATGTCACTTGTGCTGTGTCCCAAAATCTGTTCTCAGTGGATGATTTCCTAATGTTCCGTTTCATCAACGGGCTCTTATTTTTTTCTGTAGTCACTAACAGAAAGGCCTGACTTGAGGAATTTCACTGATAACATCATTTTAGCTCTGTATGTCTTTTCAAAACTGTTATCCTTTCCTTAGTAAGTTTACCTACTCTGCATTCTCCTGCTCATCACAATCTTCCATTTGAACTAAGTGTTCAGTGCCATATTGTGGCTGTGAAATCTAGCTAGGTTGAATGAATTATGTTTTCTTGGTATAAAAAACCCCAGTTATTTTGCTGAAGAAAGTGTGCTAAGTTTGTCTGGTACTCTCTACTCTTGATTCCTATTTCTTTTTTTCCTCCCATGTCTTTTACTTTTCTTAAAAATTAGGTTTTAAGTCTTTTATACTGTCTGTTGATAACAGGTCAGGCTTATTATTGAGCTCACTCTCTCTGTAGGTGGTACTACTCTGTTTTCTTACAAGAAACTATTTTTACGGACCAAAGACATGTTACTTTGTGTACTAGTTTCACAATTCTGTTCTCCCTGGTTTTGGGGAGAACAACAAGCTCTTCAAAACTGAGAGGAAAAGAGTAACGTCCCTTTTTCATTCTCTTATTTAATCAAAATTCCTTCCTTTCTGATGTACCAATGTCCATCTGTTTCCTTGCTAGTGAAAATACAGACAAATAGCTTAACTCTTGGGGTTGAGACTAAAAGTAATCTTAACTTAGTCCTCATTGTATAGCATGGTTCTTCCCCGTTTGTGACTGAAGAATCCTTGCTACTTGCTTTCCTACCAGCAGTGTCTAAACGTGATCACTCTTGGCAGCCCTTTGTTGGGACAGCTCTTAACTAACCACTGTTTTTTCTGTTCTTGTGAGCAATCTCTTCCCCTCACCATTGATATCCTTTTATTCAGCAGGGAAGGTTCTAGCCAGAATAAACAGTTTATCTTCTTTGTGATACAGTCTTCATATAGTTCTTGCATCTTTGATTTCAAAGGGATGGAGCAGGGAAAGCAACTTCCTTCTTGCTGAAGTCCTTTATCTTCCTTGCTGAAGTTACAGCTTCACTGTTTTCCAGCTTTCCCCTTTTGCAGCTTAACATTTAGTTTCCGTTCCAAATGACTAACTCCTCTGTGCTAGTTTTATTATTGAAGAAATTCCATTGTAAAGTGTCATTTATTAATCTCAAAATATTTTCGTTTTAAAAAAATCTCTACTGGGTAGCACACTCTGGCAGGCTGTGCTCTTTAATTTGTAATGGTAATCATATCTTGGAAGCTTATCCCCAAAAATAATTTTTGTTCTTACAATATTAAGGATCTTTATTTCCAAGTAATTGTACATCAGCCTTGAGGGGTTGTACTGAAAGGCCTTGCTTTGCTGTCCTTTACAAAAGTACTTTTTAAACCAGATTCTGGCCACATTTAAAGTAAAACTATTTGCACTGTACTAATCACTGAATAGTAGATCAGTATTCTTTTTCCTTTACATAAGAAGGGAATGTCTTCCAACTAACACTCTAATTCCCAGGGGTTTCTTGAAAATGGTCTATTCAAACCATTTATTGCTGGGAAGGATTAAAAAAACCCCCATCATCTTAAGAGTCTGATTTTTTTCCTTCTGGTTTTTATTTTTCCGTTCACCATGGCTAGCAAATAGTTCTTCCCACAACATGCCTTGTAAAACAAAGTCTTTAAATCTTAGGCTGTAGGAGAAACCTGAAATTCTGTTACGAAGGACTTCAGTATTAGGAAGCTTGATATTTTGATGTTCCTTTGTTGGAGGGAAGGGAAAGGGAACAGAAGTCTATATGTAAGTATTCCTTTTCCAGGTTTTTACTATACATCTGCAAAGCTTATTCTTGGGCTGAAGTTCCTTCCCCTTTCCACCTACCTCCCCAAACTGTCTCCCTTTAATGCAGTGAGCTTTCTATGTACAAAAAGCAGCACGAAGTTGTAACTTTGCCTTGGTTGTTGGATCTTGCTTAGCCTAAATTAATTCTGCATTCCTAGCTGTTGTGATATTAGTGTTACTTTCTTGAAGCTCTGTTTTTATTTTCCATCTCTTTCAATAGGATACTTCTGTTCATTTCTTCTGGAATAATGGGCAAAATAGAACATAAAGCTTGCATTGGTTTATGTTCCTCTTTTGCTAATCCAGAAACTCGTTTGACTTTTATGGAAAGTACTTGTAGTAAAAAGACCTTTATCAATACCTGAAAGCACTGGTAATAGGTGTAGCCGCCTCTACCACTGGGGGGGTGTGCAGGGGTGTGGGTGTGGATGTGTTGTAAGACCGTGGGCAGAAGATTTAGACTTCTTGCCTTTTTCTCAGCCTGTAAGATAGTGAGAACAGTACCTCACAGGTTTTCGAGGCTTGGTTCCTTAACTTTTTAAAATAATGCTGATGGCCTCTGGAAGGTGCTATAGAAGTGCATAGTGTTACTGCCTGCAGGCTGAATACCATTGTTTTTTCTGGCAGTATATAGGGCTGCCACAGTTAGGGAAAGAATTTTGTTTGGTGTTTCTTTAAAGAAAATGCAAAAGTGCTTTGCTGGGGAGAATAGAAAGGGGCTTTCTGAAGAGGTGCTGAAGACGTGAAAATTCAGAGTGGTGATTGGTCACCTCTGCTTGATTGACAGGTTGCAGGGAAAAACAAAAACCCATTTGTTCTGGCTTAATGGAACTGGAAAACAGAAAATGAGTATCAGGTAAAAATTCCTTTTTTAAAATCTTTGCAGTTCTCCTTTAAAAAGTGGAGTTTTTACAGAAATCTACACCTCCCCCACTCCAATAAATTAGGAGTAGGAATTACAGAAACAGGCAGTTCCTAAGTTGTGTAATGTGGGTTGTCTATGTCAGTGCGTTTTCTAGCGGGCAGGTGTTCTGAAACACCGCAGCAGCCAATGCTACTGGGCTAGTTTAGCAAAAAGGCAGAGGACTGAAAGGGTGTAGTGACTAAACCCTGAACGGGACCCAGCTCTCTGGTTAGGCTCATTAGCAGGACCATCAAGGGGAAGCTTTTATTTTCACTTCCTATACTGTGCCTGCTTTGTGGATAAAGTCTGTCAGTTTCTACTACTATTAATTTGGCATCTGTCATGAGCATTATTACAAAATTCACTGAAAAGTGAATAGCTAAAAAGTAAACTATGTTTTAAAGTAACTTCCATCTAGCAGTATACTGTCTTACAGATTTTATAATAAATTTCAACATCAGCACCACAGTTTTGAGAATCATAATTGAAAATTAATTGTTTCCCGTAACTTAATTATTTTGTATGTTGATGTATTTCAGATTGAAGGACAAGGACATGGTGCAGTTTTTGACTGCAAGTGCTCTCCTGATGGACAGCATTTTGCATGTACTGATTCTCACGGTCACCTTCTGATTTTTGGCTTTGGTTCCAGTAGCAAATATGACAAGGTACAGTGCAAGATGAAAATCAAAATGTTTGTCTGTGTTGAATGGATTCATGCAAACTTTCCGTCAGAGCTTCACTTCAGGAGGGTGTATCTTAACACAATTTTGAGCTATTGATATGGGATGTTTCAGATTGCTGTTTTTGACATTGAGTTTTCTTTCACTGTTTTTTAAACTGTGAAAACATGTTATTAAGCTACTGCTTACACAGGAAGTTAAAAATAATTAAATTAAAATTTACGCATTCACTGTCTACTCTTAAATGACAAGGTTACAAGTGTCTACTAATGGATCCAGATGGATAATGTGATAAACTGCAGTGGAATTCATAGTAGTTGAACATTTTGCTTAAATATTTTTCTAGTTCCTAACTAAGACCAAAAAAAAGGGGTGAGTGGGTGTGTAATAAAACTAATTCCTGCTATCTGTATTTAAACACTGCATAGTCTGGGAGACAATTATTTACAATAAATGTACTATGTGTTCTAGTGATATAATTTTGTCTGCTAATGAAGTTCTGCTGTTGTCGATACGTCTGGTGCTTACACAGCAATGTTCCACCATTACTGTGTGATTAAAATATTACATCTTTATTCTAATGTCATAGTCTACATTGTGTATTCTAAGTGTGGGTGTCTTGCCACAGACCCTCATGACTGTAAAGATATGTGGTGGTTTTTTTTCCTCTGTGGATGAACATACCCTGTTGAACCATACAGGTTACCTTATTTGGTGTGCCCACAAGGCCCTAGTTCTTCTTTTACCACCCAGGGAAGAGGTGAAGTGTGTCTGTTCTCCTTCTTTCTAAGACTTAAACAGGCGTTTCTGCTCCAGGATTTTAATCTCTGCTTCTGGTAGCTGATACTTGAAGGCTGGTGGTGAACTGCTGGCTTCTGGATCTTGCCTCCTACTTTGCATCTTTGGACTCAGGCTGGCCTTGAAAGCATTTTAGCAAACAGCAGTGCAGAGGGGCCTGATGCAGGGGGAGAGCTAAAGGAATTCTAATCTTTGTCTTGTAAGCCACAACATTTCTTTCTGTAGTCTTACAGCTCTTATTTTGATGCTGGTTACAGCAGCATTTGCATATTGGGGTTTGGTGGGGTTTTTTTCCTCTCCTTGTCTCTCAGCTGTGATTTGAAGTGCTTGGTACTTGGCTGCTGTTGCTATTCCTTAGCTATTGCTAGCTGTGCATTTCCCCTTCCATTCCAAAGAAAACAAATGAGCAGAGACACCACAAGCAAGGAAAATCAGGATTATCAGATCATTTTCAAGGTCATCTTCTTTCAGAGTTCTTACTCTTCCAAACTTTAAAGCTTGTTGTAATTAATAGAAACAGTTTTTCTCACCATGTCCATGGTTCCAGGTTTATTTTTCTCTGAATTTTGGAAGTGTATAGTCCTCTTTGAAACAGAGAGCCTTTTTGTCTTTGCTTTGAGAGACCAGGAGTTTCCTTTACACTGCCATTTGAAAATTTACCTTGTGAGGGGTTATATCTGTTTGAAGAATGAAAACAATTGCTTTTCACTTAAATTCTCCAGACCCTTTGTTCTCTTGGGGTTTTTGCTGCAGCCTCTGAGAAAAGATTATGTTTAAAATTTTTCACTTATTGTGTGATTTTAAAATGATCCTCTCCAGCTGTTGCTGTGCCAGCGGTAATCTTGGCGTTCTTGACCATAGAAGAAATGGGAGCAAATAGGACTTAGGTTTGTTACTTCTTTAATCTCAGTCTTCAACTCTCAGAAAACTCAGCTGGGAAGTTTCTGATCTCTTTCTTGTCTGGTTCGATCTCCTCTTTCATTTTTGTCTGACCTGATTTATGAAAAAATGTAACTACAGATGGGCAGGTGCTAGAGATTAGGTATTCTTTTTTTCTGTTGTCGTCCCCCCGTCCCCCCCGATACTTGGGTTTTTTTCAGACATCTTGTGAGAATGTGCTCTGGTAGTACCTGCAGTTTTTGGACTTTAAAGTGGTTTCCATCCATCTTGGGGAATGATTTTTACAGAAGAAAAGAGTTTGGTAACCTGTCTGGTATTCCTGCATTTGAGCTGTGCTCAGGACCATGATTACAGCTGAGATAGTGTTGGCTCTGCTGAGGGAGCAAGCTCTTAATTTTCGTATGTGTGGTTTTTCATGTTATGTTCAGATAGTATCTGTGTTTCCTAGTTGACTGGAACCACTGTCCAGGCCTTTTTTTCCCCCAGTGTGATCTTGGCCATGATAAAGGCAATGGGGTGGTTTTGGTTTGTTTTCTTTTTTTTTTCTTCTTTTTTGATGACACATGTTTTTGTGGAATAATTCTTCAGTGGGGAAAAAAAAATAATAGTTTGCTGCTTATTTGGGGCTCCTTTGTTACTTGACCCAGTTAAGGGAACCTTGAGCCAATCACAGCTGATATTTCTGCATGTATGAAAATCATCAGAGATGAGCTGAGCTCACTGTCAACAGGGCACATGAACTTCAGAAGTCCATGCTTAGGTGGAAGCTTGTCCAGGAATGCCTAACTGTCCTAAAGCATAAGGTACCTTTCTGTTAATTTTAAATCTTAGATTGGACTAGCTTTCTAAGGCATTCGTTCCTGTAGACTGCCCAAACTACAGTTCTTTGTTGCAAGTTGACAGCTCCTGTGTGGTGGAGTGGTGCAGTAGTGGGGAAAATATCTTTGCATTTGTATAGGTGTGCCCATTTGGAGAAACTGAGCATTCTGAATGTGTAGTGTAGTTACGGAAGGAAAGTCTATTTGTAGAGCTCACACCTTGTGAAAGCTTTCATGCTCAAACCCAAGCTTGGGTTTGTGAAGTCATATGTACAGAGAACTCCTGTCCTAATAGTGGTGTAGTATCTTACTGTCATGTGATACTGAATGTGATCTCTAACAGTATATGAAGAAATAGGTCTGGTTGTTAGTACTTTTAATTGGTTGTCTGCTGAACATAACCATTTAAGATTATCTGCAACGTTTTAATTCTTCTAATTTCTCTCAGGACTTGGAATAGCCTGAGGATAAGATTGTTGCCCTGGGTTCCAGTAGGTACATTTCAGTGTTCTACCTGAGACTTGGTCTGAGCCTGGGTTCTCCATGAAATGCCAGTCTTACCTTGTGGAGTAGAAAATTGTCATTTACTCTCTACAGTACCTGATTGCAGTACAAAGTACACAGAAGGGTAATTGCAAAGAAATCCCTCATGATCTTGCACCAGAGACTATTCTGGTAGAGGTCACTGAATCTAAGGAAGGATTTTCAGATCTTCCCTTTGCTTTCAAAACCTGGGATGCAGACAACACTACAGCCAAATTGCAGCACATTAAAACTGATGGTCTGTATGATCATGCAGTTGGAATCTCTTCTTTCTCAGTGTGGAAAGTACTTAACAGGAGAACTTACACTAGGTGTAAGTACTGGATACTCTACTACTATGATTCTAGGGAAAGTCGTAAGTCCTCCTAGAGGACCCGTGTCTTTATCATATTGAGCTATATGAGCTGAAGGAACAAAGTTGTTAAGGAGGCCTTGAATCTGTCAGACACATGAAGGTACTTGTATCTTTCTCATCCAGCCTCTGTCAAGTTGACAGAGAATCTGGCAACAAGACTTCATCCAGTCAGGACTTCTTACTGCAGTGGGATGTCACTGTGTCCACACATGCTTTGTAATGGTAACCTTTGAATCCCTGAAGTAAGTTTTTTGCCATTGCGTCTTTCCAATTTCTTCATGTTACTTTTCTGATTTTTTTTTGTGGGGTCCAGATCCCATGATTCCTGTGGATTTTTAATTTTTTTTTAATCCACCTCATGTGGATGCATGTAGACACTTTCTGATATTGTACAGGGTAGATGTTTGCCATCATCTTTCCTTCCTAGTCACATCCAGGACAGGAGACCCTTGTCATTCAGAGATCACAGCTCTGAGTAGATGCTATAACCTCTGCCTTACTGATTTCTACATAACAAGTTACTGGAAACTATGTTATGGATTGGTCATGATAGAGCATGCTCTTCAGAAATCAGAGTATATTCTATGACATTCCTCTGTCTGTGCTCAAATACCTGTCTTTAACACCTAAGACAAGATTATTTGGAGATCTCTATGCCTCGAGTCAATTGTTTAATATTTTTTTTATACTGCACTGGAAATCTAATTTGCGTGAATGATATTTTTATGATTTTATTTTTACTTGTTCAAAGTTAAACCAAGTACAGCAGCTGCCAAGGGGTTTGCTTGCCAGTAGGTAGTACTGTAGTATATGTATCAGCTTGTCTTATGTTCTCTTTCTCTTTTCTCCTTGTGGTTCGGTATCTTTCTGATTGCACGATATTGAGGTGCATGTGCCAGCGAGCAATGGAGCATAAGCCTTTTTACATACTATTTGGACAAAAGAATTCCTTGGTCTTGAGTGTCTGTGGAAAGTCATCCAGAATAAATTATGAGCAGGTGGACTGAAATGAAAAAGAAAACTTTGAGCCTGAAGAATTCAGCTTTAGATCAGCTTTATTTTATCTACTGGAACTTTTCCACATACCTAGCATTATAATAGGAATATATATATGTTTGGCTGCTGGTATTAAAGTACTTGGCAATGACGTGATGTCATAAATATTTTCCTATTCCTCTTCTTCCTACCCTGTAGCTTGTTAAGTCTGTGACATAGTTTTTGTTATCAGAATATATATTCATATATTCAGAGTATAGAGGAAAATTTTTAAATTATTTAATATGTCCATGCTGTGTTCAGTCAAATGTCTTCAAATAGTTAAATATTGCCCAATTCTGCTGTTCTTTAAAATACTTTCCACCCTCAAACATGTGGATTATTCTCCTTGCACTATAATATAGAAAAGGAGTGCTAGGAAAAAAAATAATCATGGAGTCATTAAATTTTCCCCTTTAAACTGAGATAAACGAATCAGCTTATAACCTCGTTTTTGTGAAAGTAACCACATGTAACATTGTTAAAAATACTTTTGGCAGTTATCTTCTGTATGCTTTTTTTAATAGGTTCTTTAAAAAAATTACAAAATAACTTTGTTTACAGATAGCAGATCAGATGTTCTTTCATAGTGATTATCGGCCCCTTATCCGTGATGCCAACAACTTTGTCCTGGATGAACAGACACAGCAGGCTCCACACCTTATGCCTCCCCCATTTTTGGTTGATGTGGATGGCAACCCTCATCCTGCAAGGTATCAAAGACTAGTTCCTGGTCGTGAGAACTGCAGGGAGGAACAGCTTATTCCTCAGATGGGAGTGACATCTTCAGGTATGGAAAATTTCACTTCACTACACAGTAGCCTATCTAGTTACCTCCAGGTGTTCTACACTTACCCTTTCACTTCGTCCTTTTTCTTCATTTCTGGGCATAGTAGGTCACGTAGTGTGGACAAATTGCAGTGTCCTTGGCACTGATCGCTTGTGCAATTTCACTTACAGCATTGTTGTCAATCAAGTCAGTACTAGTTGATGGTACAACGGCAGTTAGCTTGGAGCTCATCTCATATTGGAACAGTATATGATGCTGAGTGAGCTTTCAGTTGATGTTTTTGGGGTAAGATTTCCTACTTCAGAAAACCTCAGAAATAGACTGATCTTTCTCGGATCAGTTGGAACAGGTAACACCTACAAGAAGAGACAGATGAGAGGACAGCTGTAACATGCAAAATCCTCTTTAGATGAAGGCAGTCATTCAATTTAAGCTTTGATGCTTTAGGTAGAGAACTCTGAAGACTTGAGGATACAAAATACAGGAAGTTCCTCAGAAGTTGGATTCTCCATGCATAGCAGTGACTGGTGAAAGTAGCTTTAAATGTTTTCAAGATAAGTATTGTTAAATATTTGGATATTCTTGAAAAGATGGGAAAACTTGACTGTGCCTGTAAGTAGTGGCTTATATGTAAACCATACTTAAGGCTGTGGTGTGTCAGACATTCCAGGAAGGTTAACTGACAGTATTATTACCAAAAGATCTATTCATCCTCATTTGTAGACCTGAGGATTATAAGCCACTGAATACTTAAAGAATAATTTTTAAAGGAGCATTTCCATATTACCTCCAAAATTATAGGAAAAAATGCTACCTGAGAAGCACCTGTAAGAAGGAAAAAAATCCTTTCTGGTGAATGTATGCCATGTTTTCTCTCTAACTTTTTAGCTAGTGGCTTTAAAGCTAAATTCGATTTCCAAGGAAGGATTTTACTTCATTATTAGAGCTACAGCATGAATTCATGATGTTCTGAAATTCTCCACATTTGAAAATGTTCTGGGCACATTTTCCAATATAGTCTCTTGAAACAAGTCAGACTCTGCACACACACCCAACAATATTAAATTTAATGGTGTGGCACCATGACACGTGAATGTCCATAGGAAGATGATGTCCGTAGCATTTTGTTTAATAGCAGGAAGCCATCAACCAGCCTGACAGAGAGCCAGAGAGATTACAGAGAGACAGAAGATACCTTTTGACCTCTTCGCAGTTTAGCAACAATACGCAGTCTTATGCGGAGCTAAACTGTGGCCGTGTATTTTCTACATTCCTTTCCACTAAGGAAGCTTCATTTCTTTCTGAAACTTTATTGTGGGATTTGATGGATCTCCCTTAGAGCACTGACAATTTATTTCTTGTCAAGTTTTCTGTAGGGGCTTATAAGAGTAGGGGGAATTCAGATAGCCATGCTTGATTTACTGCTTAGATATATGTGAACCTCCTTTAAACCAGATGTTTTGAAAAAATCAAATATATATCAGTGTCTTTATTTCATTTTTTTAAAAAAACCTTACTGTTAGTAGTGAAGGCAAAATCTCACAAGCTAGATACATAAAAAACCATTCATTTTGTTTAGGTGGCAGTTTCCTTATTTAAGATAATTCCTGGGTTATTAGTAGTATTTCCCATTGTTTTCAGTAGACACTATGTCTGCTCATGAGATCATCAAATAAATCTGTCTCACTACATGAGTCAGAAAACATCCAGCTGTGGCTATACCAGAGTTCATTCCACGATTTCAAGCTTCTGCTGCCTTAGGGAAGTTGACTTCAACCACAATAACCATGAAACCCTGAGAGCACTATCTTAAATATTTATGTTCTTTCTACATACCATCATCTATAAAGAGATGGCTGCTTCTGTCTAGCCACATAATCAAAGCTCTTCATTTCATAGCACAATTACTGTAATATCTTGTGTTTGATCTTGCAAAGTGCAGTTTATACTATAATATCTCTTTGGAATCTTGCTGGAAAAATAATTTCTGTAGCTTGTTTCTTTGAACATTGTCATCTCTCATTACAAAGTTTTGCAAGTCCTGCTTCTCTTGACCAGAGCTTCCCACCACTCCACCATCTAACTATTCCGTGTGGTGGAGGTATCTGACTTCCTTTTCAAGTCAGTACTGTAACCCTTGCCTCTTTTTCCATACCTCTCTAATTTTTTTGTGACTGTTGTGAGTATGAAAAGAGGTCTTACATGCTGTGTATCTTGCTTGCTGCACAGAAACAGTATTATCACCTTGTCATCACTTCTGTGAGAACTATTTCCTGTCATTTATTCAAAAGACCTACCCAAAAGGTGGTTTCTTGGCTGTTGTACGCCAAAGAAAATGAGCATTATTTAACCTGTGTCATCATCATGCCTATGAGGAGCTCAGTCAAGCATTTTTACTGCTTGGTGTTCTCCAGTACAGATAATTCTTTTCTAATTTAGTTAGACCTTCTTGATGTAGTTCTTCCTAGTATAAAGTGTGTTATAATGCATTTGGGGCACGCTAAGCACATGTTTGAACAATTTACATTGACTGAGCTGACAAACAACAGTTGCGTTAAGCTTCTGTGACTTGATGGCACTTGATCAAATTTACACTTCTGCTGGGAGTGGCATGTGATCTTGACCCTGCTCCAGAAAATATAATGCTCTTAATCCTGTTTAAAAAATGGCTGTTACAAAAATATGCACTAGCCCATACTTACCTGTGTGATTATATACTGTACTTGTAAGTTTCAAAGCTAAAACTTAAGATGAGCTGTTTGTAACATTTGGTTCTTCAACATTTGTGTGTTGTTCTCTTGTATATTTACTTCACAGGACTGAATCAAGTTCTTAGTCAACAAGCAAATCAAGAAGTTAGTCCATTGGATAGCATGATTCAAAGACTTCAGCAAGAGCAGGACCAGAGACGTTCTGGGGAGGCAGGAACCAGTAGTACCAGCCGGATAAGCAGAGGTAGATCACTGGAGGATGGATGTTGTGGCTTTTCTATTGAAACAGCTGAGAGTTGGAAAGCGTAAATCACATTATCGTGCATGATTTGTGCATTTTGTTGAACTACTAGGAAGGAGGAATGGAGCCTCAGAAAATTAGTACAGCTTTGCCACCTTTTTTACCTTTCTGCAAAATCTCAGGTTTCTTACCATTACAAATTTATCTTTGTTAAAGTTATTGTCTGCTCACCCAGGGAGCTTGCAGCAACTGTGCTCCCTTAGAAGTCAGTAGTCTACTGTTTAATCTGGAATTGGACATCTACTTGTTTGAAATCTGACTTGTCTCAAATAAGAAAATAGGTGGGAGAAAAGAGGAAGGAGCTGCTTGTTTCTCAGTACAGGTGTTCCATATTTCAGTGTCTTGTACTAGATTACACAGTAGTTTTCAACACTTAAAAAATCATAGTTGACAATCCACCCGAGTAAGCAAGAATAGCTTGTCTGTGGAAAGATGTGGAAAAATGTTGAAATTCTGATACAGTGTAGGTGTTTGAAGGATCTTGCACATGTGTGTGGTTTTGTTTTGGTTTGGGTTTATCTTTGACTATTTCAATTTCTTGTCTGTAAATGTTACAGTTTGGATTCCTAATGATTTCCAGTGTTGTGACTTCATTTTTTTGAAGGTAGAAGACTGTTTAAGGAATACATGGGTTCAGTGAGATAGCTCACTGTTTTATAGTACAGATCTAGAGTGCAGTAGCAATAATCAGCCTGAAATAAATGTTTCCAAAAGCGTTTTTAAAGAAAAGCAAACCAATAAAACGTTTGCTTCACTTCAGATTGTTGATACATGAATTTTTAAACACAGCCCAGTAGCTGTTTAAGTGTGTGTATGTGTGTTGTGATGACTATAGAAACTGCTGAAATAGTTATATTCAGTTAATACTTGATTTATTTTGAAGTAATAGATTAAGTACATTTTTTTTTTCTTTTCATTTTGGGTTTTTCTTTCTAAATGCTTCCTTTAGAATTTCAGATCAAGTACAACTATCACTTTTTGACTTCTTAGGATCTGTAAGTTCTACCTCAGAAGTACATTCACCACCAAATATAGGATTAAGACGTAGTGGACAAATTGAAGGTGTGCGTCAGATGCATAGCAATGCACCAAGAAGTGAAATAGCCACTGAGCGAGACCTTGTGGCTTGGAGTCGAAGGGTTGTAGTACCTGAACTGTCTTCTGGTGTGGCCAGGTAAACATAGCCAGGTTTTCAGTGAATTTTATTTTGGTGAACTTAATTAAATTGAACAGTTTTGGAATTCACATTGTCATAGAACTATTTGTGTGGCATTTATCTATTATGTGGTGTCATATTTCTTATAAAATCAGTGTCAGTTTGAAATCAGTTGTTTGCGTATCACTTGAAAGATCTTGGAATTGTAGAAGTGTTGTGAATAAAAATTGACAGTTTAACAAATGACTGAGTAATTTAACTTGTATGTGCAATGGGATCTAGCTGCCTCAGTGTTTTCTGATTTACAACAAGATTACAGTATGTTTTAATTCCATTTGTTCCTGCCATTATATGGCATTTTACATCTGGGACACTGACCTAATCTATTAGGTGCCTGAGGTGAATTTTGATTTCCAAACTGGAACTTCATTTTGTTCAGTAATTAACTCTTGTGAGGAATACTTCTATCAATAAGCCAAAAAACCCTACTAGCCACAATCAAACATAAACTGTTCTAGGTTTTTTGAAATAAGGTTGAAATCTTACTTTGTTCAGAAAAGGTAATTTTGAAGCCATATTCTGACTGTAAAGAAAAGAACTGCTGTTCAAAGAATGTTATAAATGTTGAACATTTATTCCTTGATTTGGAATAAATCCTGTCAGTTGTGGTATTTTGCTTTAAAGTTAACATCTCAATCTTCTTTTTTTCAGTAGGCAGGAAGAATGGAGAACAGCAAAGGGAGAAGAAGAAGTAAGGGTGTATCGATCGGAAGAGAAAAGAAAACATGTAGCAAGTCACATTCAAAGAGAGAACAAAATACCTACTTTCTCTAAGGTAAATAGTCACTTGTACCTTAATGCAGTAAGAAGCATAAAATTTAACTCAATGTGTTAGGCCACATAAATTTACATTGCTCTTCTCAGTTTTAAATTTAAAAAACGGAGGTACAGGAGTTTGTTTACCGCCCCAGAATGAGGAAGTATGTCTCTACTGATGTTTTGCTATGTTCAGAATAAACAATGGGGGTCGCTTTTAGAACCCCTGAAGGGAGAAGCCCTGCAAATCTGGTGTTAGGAAGTCTGTTACTATTAATCAATACATCCTGCTCTGTTGTATACTGTTTGACATACTGTTATGTGGAAAGGTTTGATTAAAACTCAAGTCACAATTCTAAACCGTAACACATTTAAATACATCTCCAAATACAGAATTGGGTATTTTCTCTCATGGTACCCTAATAATCATATTGTGGTTTTGTATGGGACATTTCAAAGTCATGGTTTTTGCTAGAGCTGGAATACATTTCTCAGAAAAGAGGAAAGCAGGATAGATGAAATAGCAGGGAATGGGTTGTATTAAAAATGAAAATTGTCATAACTGACTTGATGTTTTCGTATAACTTGCAAAAAAATTTAATCTTATGCATTTATGCTGGTAAGAAAATATGAAGGAAGTCTATATTTACAAAAATCATTTTATGTCTTGTTTGTTAGAAATTAGTTTTATCTATGTGTCTCTCATGCTTATCTGGGCTTTTCTAGCTAAATAACCAAATATATTTTGTAATAAAAGAAGTAAATTTTAAGCAACTGTAGAGGAAAACCCACTCTGAGTTTTGTAGCATGCTTATCCTGGATGAGACTGTTTCACCCTTCTTCAAAAACTTAGTGAAATACAGACCTTCAAGAACACCTGCAAATTGTCCACTGAAAAGTAAAAATCACTTATGGGGTTCAAGGTGGAAAAATTAAAAAATGGAATGTGAAGAACAAGTATACCAAAGACTGTGCAGCTCTTAACTTTATCAGAGTACCATACTTGCTGCCTGTGCTGTTCATTATTTATTTTCTTGGGCAGGAAGGGACTGAGATTGAAGGCAATCTGAAAATAAGTAAATTTCAGATGCTTAGTAGTGCTTCTTTATTTTTTAATAATGATGAATCAATTTTATATGCAGCAGAAAGAGTAAATTTAAGATGGGCAAGTTTCTACTTGATACTAAATTTGAGTGTTCAGGTTTGCTTCTTTTTTCATCCTTAACCAAAGTAAAGCTTTCAAAAGAAGCGAGATGAACACTCCCCCAGCCCCACCCAGTCCCCTAATCATTTTCAATTTCTGTGTTAAATTTCTTTTTTTTTTTTCAATTTCTTTCTTGTATTAAAATTGTATGCATTGCTGCCTTAAGAAATGCTACCAATGTGCTAATTTCAGTGCTGCAGCCACCAACATTAAGTGTGTTTGCCCAACATAAAAAAACCCAAATATTTTTTCAGTGTATCTCCAGTTTTTGTATGTAGAGGGAAGAAGGTCTGTGCCCCTTATGGTTTTGGAGGTGGCCATGGCAGGACTCATTAATGAAATACCAGGACATCAGAAATCTTGGTAACTCCTCGTTTTCTCTCTGGAATAATAGAAAATGGGCCTCACAAATTCCAATTTCAACAACGTTCTTTCTTGTGTTGAGGGGATATATTTTGGTGCTGAATTATAGACTTCCTTTCAGTTTAATTAAACAATTACTGCTCAAGAGTTTCTTTTTCTTCATTTTTTTCAACTACAGCCTAGTCAAAAGATCCTTCCCGATAATGTGGATTTCTACAAACTTACCCTTAAATTTCTAATTGGGTTACAGTTTTCCTAAAAGTATCACTAGGACATAAAAATAGCAGAGTAGGCTAGTTGATCCAGCATTTTGGTTTCAGCAACTGCTTTTATTACATCTTTGAAACAAAGAAACTTTATATGGATGTTTTTGAAAATCTTTTCTCAGAGAGATATTTTGTAGTCTCTGAACTTTAAATGTGGCACTGGATCCTTTTGAGCCCCATATTTTTGTTGTGGATATTTATGCCTTTAAAATCCTTCAGAGGAAAAGCTAGCTTAGCAAAACATTTCTTCAGTTTCATATATTTACCCAAAGAAGAATGTGTGCTTCATTTATCTCAGTCCCTGGAGGGTTTGTGATCTGGATTCTGATGCCCAGAATGTGAGGAGGGATAACTTGGTAAATCCTTTAGTCACTTCCCACCTTTGTCCTGAGGAAATACAGCAAAAAGCAGACAGTCATGGTCTCTGCACTTGAGTACGTCAGTAAATTTTCTATATAGAAATTGCTGGTGAATTCAGTAACACTTTCAGAACATTTAAGTAAATCCTTAGACCCTATAGGATACTTTTTTTTTTTAAATGGCCTTTTGGGACAAAAACCTCATACTCTTCATTAAACATGTCTCTATTCAGAGGACTCGGGTTGTTGAGAGGTACACTAATTGAGATCCCTTGAGATAAGTCTCAGGGATTCAGAAATGAGTAGGTATCAAATGGGCTTTAAATAAGCAAATTTGCAAGAAGAAAAGGATACTTGATGCTATGTGTTGAGTCTCCCAGTGAAATAAACTGTTCAGATTTTAGTGATTTTTTTTTTTGTTGTTGTTACTTATGACTAGCATGAGCAACACTTCTGCTCAGTAGGGTCTGGACAATAGGAATGGTGAATTGGAATTGTCATCTTCTGTGGTATCCATAATAAAATCAAATAAACATCTGGGAAGAGAAGCAAGACTGACTGCACTCCAGAAACTGTTGTGTGATATTTTTAGGGGTATTTTAAATAGAAATCAGTAACTTAATTATAGCAGCTCTTCTGTTGCTGTTCTTTACAGTGACTGTATGGCTTTAAATACAAGCTGTGTTAGGTTAAAGATAGAACTGGAAAGTACTGTGTAAATCTTTCGTTTTTCTTGAGTGCATGCAGTACGTTTTGATACTGCTAACTTGCAATTTACATTACAGTAGTGTTGCAAGACTACAGTCCTTTGGTGTTGCGTAGTGATTTCTTAAGGGTTTAATGAGAGAATTTATAATCTAGAGGAGGTGGGGAATATCTCAAAATAAAATACAGGGGAAAACATTATCTTCTAGTAAACTATAAACCTAAGGATTGCAATGTCAAGAATTCTAGAAGGTGTGTCATTCTACAGTACTGTCAGCTGGTCTGGGAACAGAGTAAACAGGACTTGTATTAAAACATTGTCCTTGTACGCAAATTCAGTTGTGTTCATACCAGTAGGAAATACTAATTTTTATATCAACTTTTGAAATTTATCAGTTCAGTTCATAAATTATGATAACTGTTCCCTTCTAACTGAAAGGAGTCAAAAATATAGAAGGAAAATGAAAAGGAGGACAGGAAAAATTTTAGCATTTTGGATTTCAAGCTAAAGTGTAGGTCAGTAAGGAAGAACACAGAACAGCTGTAATTATTTTCTTAGTAGATTCCAAAGTCCTATTACTAATTTTTGTTCAGGGTCATGTGTGTTAAAAATAGTACAGTGTGTTGAACAATAGTTCAGTGTGTTAAAAGTAGTACAGAATTATAGCTCAGTCTTCCTTCTTTAACAACATCTACAACTCAGATTGGAAGCCACAGAAGCGTTCTAGTATTTAAAGTTAGAAAACCCATGTTTCTTTGACACAAGTCATACTGCGAAGTGGTTGTACATGATTGCTTGAGGGACTAATGGAGTTGTGTGGGAGAACATAAAAGCTTGGGTATTTTGACCTGAATAGTATTTAGTATCACTGATCTGCATGTCAAGTGAAGCAACTCAGTTTGACTTTCAAAGTCATTGGTGAGGAATAGAGTTTTCTCTTATTATTAAACAAAAACATTAATGACAGAGGATAGAATGTGGCATTGGAATACTTGCATTTTCAAAGTGGAACTGTATTTCAAATAATTTTTTTTTCAGGAGCATGCCAAAGATGAGAAGTGAGGTGAATAACATGCTTAGGTAAATGTTCCCAGTCCAAGTAATTAAGAGTATTAGTTTATTAAACCACTGGGATTACAGAGCATTTTAATAATGATAAAAGAGCGTGAAGTTTCTGTATGCTAGAGGGTTGATGTGTTGTGTGTCCTAGTTAAAAAAAAAAAAAAAAGAAAATATTTCTAATTACCATTAAGTGGAAATTATAAGGGGAAATTTCAAAGAATTAAGATTGGAGATTGTTATGGATGAACAAAAGTAAGCATAGACCTCTGTTGTGGCAAGTGCAAATGACTGTATGGTAAACTAACAGAAACCAGTGAGGAGAAATGTGTGCATTGTTTTGTTGGAGGCAGCTTAGTTGTGTTCCTCCAAAGCAGTAATTTTTCAACTTACATGTTATTTAAACACTACATCCAGGTAAATCTATAAGATGTTAAGAGGAAAATAATCTAAAACCCGAGACTAGCACTTAGTGTTTAGTGTCTGTTATCTTCACTGCCTTTGGAACAGTTCTCACTAATTTCTTATCTGTGTGAGATGTGGTAAGAGTGAAAACTAAATAATTACAAGCACTTATCCAGAGACTTCAGGAGAATATGGAAGGATGCTCTTTAGCCAAAAAGAAGATGACAGGACAAGAGGCAGTGGGCACAAACTCCTGAAACAAAGGAGGTTTTGCCCGAACCTAAGGACGCACTTCACTGTGAGGGTGACTGAGCACTGACACAGGCTGGTCAGAGAGGCTGTGGAGTCTTGGGCAGCTGGCTCTAGGTGGCCCTTCTTGAGCAGGGAGGTTGGACAAGGTAACCTCCAGAGGTCCCTTCCAACCTCAGTGATTCTGTGAAATAAAAACTGCTTTATGCACTAACAGCTTGGGCAATTTGTTGTATTTATCATCTGAGATAAAAACTCATGGTCATTGAAGAATATTAAACTTGGACAAAGGTATATATTAATGACCTTGGTAACGCCATGGTATCCTTCTCCAGAAAAATAAGAACTGAAATCTAATACGGAAAAATTTAAGTTCAGAGATAAATGCTGCGTTGAAGAATTTGAATAGCATATCTAGTCAAGAATGAAAACAGTTATGTAGGCTACTTGACAAATTGATTTTTTTAGCATAACATTTCAATCATAATGTTGAGAAGAGCATATGCAGACAAAAAAAGCTAAAGTTTCCTTTCTTTGTCTTAAAGAGGCTGTGAGCATCTATTTAATGTTGGGGTTCTGATACTGCACGTACCTATGTGCCCTACCCCTGCTTAACTTTGTAGTAGAGGCTGATTCCTGTCAGGAATTAGAAACCATTTTCAGATAAATAGATACTGTTGGTGAAGAAACTCTGTGAAATTGCTAGACGATGCTTTGCAAAATTGCTACAGCCCTGTGTGACAGCGGAGCAAAGCTGTGCCTTCCCGGTGGAGTCAGGGTCGTAAGACAGTAGAATGCAGTGGTCTGAGTTGTCAGGACACCACTGAGTTTTCCCTGTATTTTTCACAAATGGTGTTACAAAGACCCTCAGCAGTGTCTGGGTGACATGTTTGTATCTATCCCTCTCAAACACAGGAAATGCCATCATTTGTATTTCATAGAAAAACTGTTCTGACAGCAGCTGTAATTTCTAATGTATCTATAGACGTGCTATGGTATTGACTGGAAGCCTTGGATATGATACAAGGTACTTGTCAGCATTGAGAGAAAGTGATGATTGAACCTCAAATCATAGGTTATCCTGGCTTTATTTCCAAGCCTCCCATTAGAGTTGAGAGTCCAATTTCAAGCTCTTTCTTTGGGATATTGGCGGGGGGGCGGGGGGGGGGGAGCAGACCATCAGCTGTGTTTTTTATCTTTTTAGTCAAACTTTTGCACTTGACCCCACCGCTCCCCAAAATAAAGAACTGCCTGGCCTGCAGCTTCTCATCAGATTTTGGCAAAGCTGTGTTGAATAGAAGCGATGTTAATACATTTTTGGAAAGATGTGGAAGATGCATACCTTATGGTCCCTTTTCTCGTTCCTGCTTGAGCAGTGGGATTGGAAGAGGTGACATCCAGAGGTCCCTTCCAACTTCAGTCATTCTGTCATTCTGTTACTTATGGATAACTACTTGTGTGGCTTCACCTTTTTCCTCCATTCTTGTTTTGACATTGCATTTTTACTGAAGCAGTTTGTTACCCATTGGCATCACTATGGCCCAGTATTTATACAGTGATGTTACTTGCTTCCATGAAGGAATGATGGGGGGGGGTATTGGGGGAGGGGAGTTTCCTCAAGCTTTGAACTGCCGGAAGATAGCAACTCTTTCCAAAACCAAAGAGTAATGCAAAACACTTCAGTTTTTCAAGGATGTGTAGTTCTAAGTAGGGAAAAGCTGTATTTATAATAACCATTTGAGAAATCTCACCTCTGAATAGAAATGGGGATGCAAATTTTTATGCCTTTTATTTCTAAAGGGAAGACATGAGTGTTACAGTCAGGCTGTAATGTAGCTTCTGCAAAATACATCCTCTTTGTAAAGGATACTTAACTAATTTGTTTCATTGGACTTACGTTGATTCCATTCTGTTGTCTGTGCTTTCTCATGCTGTGTTCTATGATGCTAAGAGGCAGATAGGCTTTATAAAAAAGTCACAATTCAGTAGCAGAAGCTAGCAGCTGCAGCAGTGGCTTTTGTGACCTCTCTGCTTCAGCAGTGAATCTTGAGAGCTTGACGAGAAGTGAGCAGCCCCAGAAGGCTGTGTGACAGGCTCAGCCCCTAGTCTTAGGGCTGCCTCAGAGCTGTTCTGGGTCAGCTCAGAGCAGCTTGAGGAGATCTGGCATGTGCTGCCTGTTTGAATCCAGAAGAAGGAATGCCCCAGGTCTCAAAAGTTTTGGGCAATGTTAAAAGCTGGTTGCTGAGCAGTCCAATTAGAAGTGTCTCTGGTAGCTGTGCTGTCAATAGCAGTTTCCCCAACTTGAGTTCACTGGATGGAACAAAAGAAATGCAGTGCTCACAGAGCACAGAGCAGTTTGTGTTGGTCCTGTGTGCTTTGGTGAAAACTATAATGCAATTGTACAGATCAGCGTGCTGGCCTACCCTACTGAACTGTTGCAGTCACACCTGAAAAAAGCGTGTATCTTCTAACAGGGAGGGTAGAAGAAAAGCTCTAGCTAACAGAGTTTCGCATTTTAATGAAAACTGTTGCGGCTAAGGAAAACCAAATCTTAGCTACTGCTGCTTAGCCAAGTTTTAGTACAGTTTTCACCAAAAAGTGGGTTTTGGTTTTTTCCTCAATGAGAAAACTTAACCTCATGAGCTGACTTTCATCATACATGGCAGGAAAGATCTCCTAAAGAAAAAAAATCAAAGAGGAGTAGGTACAAGCAGTCTGCCCTACTAAAAGGCTCTGATATATTAGTACCTTTCTGTGGTTTGCTTCGGTTCTGTTTTCTTCATCTCTGGGACTGTTTTTTGGGTGGTTGGTTTTGTTTTTTTTTTTTTTAACCATATCAGCACCTAATAGATATCTGAGGTTTCCTTTATGGAAGAAAGCACTGGGGAAGTGTACCTCCTTTTGTGGCATCTAAGAATGTGTCCAGAAACTATTTCATCGGGTCTGAGCTAGGCTGAAGTTCAAATATACATGCCAACAAAATTAGCACAAGAATCTTGAAATCAAGATTATAGCTTTTGTTTTTTTTGCCAGAGTTTGGGGGCTAATACAAGATTACAGACTTCGTGTTGAGAGCAAGTGTCTGCATTATGTATATTCTGCAGGGGAACAAAATCTCTTTATGCTGGAGTGTGAAGTGTTTCTTAATTACAGCCTTATTTCATTCTTCTAAGCTTCATAAGAACTTGGATTCTTTCCATCTGACTCGTTCATTTGAACTCTTTGATGCATCATCATACCATTTAAAGGCTTTTACTTGCTAACAGTCATCTCTGTATGCTAAGAGATGTATTACTGTATGGGTCTCTCTTCTAACAGATCTGACCCCTCAGTTGCAAAATAACACACTCTGGAGTTCTCTGTAAGAGTCCCCTTTCTCTGATTGCCATTTTAAGTGTAATTTTGAGCTGTTACAGGCTTTTAGCAGCCTGTCAGTAGTTAACTGACACATACCTTGTAGCGAATGAAGAGTTTTAAAAAAGATTAAAATTTTCTATTACATCTGTGAAGAAATTTTAATTATCTCCAGAATATACTGAACTGGTCGGTGCTTACATTCAACAATGCATGTGGAGTGTTCTTCAGCAGCCCTTTAGTTTTGGACTTGTGGTCTGTTCTGAATTTTGTGGTGTTGAAACTTGTGTCTTTTTGCTACTGCAAAAGTTGCTTCCTGTAATACTATTATTAAACAAAATGCTTTGTATTAATGAAATATATACACAAAAATTATGTATTTTGACTTTCGTGTCTTCACAGAACCATTCTCATGATCATTTACTAGACACTAGCGACTCAAGAAAACAGCAAGCTAATCAGCACAACTACCGTACGAGATACGCAGTAGAAGAAACTGCAAGGCCGACTGAAGAGTTAGAAAATGGACACAGTTCCTCAGATGTAAGATCCTTATTCATGAGGCAATCTTATATATTCAATTTCTACTCATTAAGCTCCTGCTTCAGCTAGTTAAACGTTGTTTCTAGTGGAAACTCAGGTTACGTTCTTCATTGTGCATTTTCTTGCACGACTTTAAGAAATGATGTTGAATTAGGTTTTCACATACTGTTGTATATGTTTAGTTTTAACTAAAAAGTAGTTAACAAAAGAGAGAAATCCTCATTTGTAATGGCATTTTGCAAAGTATGTGTGCAATGTTAAATCTTCTCTATATTTGTAAGCCTGATCAGTATGGCCCATATGTCCTAGCAGTATGGTCACCAGCTCTGGGTGGCCCTGCTTGAACAGGGAGGTTGGATAATACAACCTCCAGAGGTCCCTTCCAGCCTCAACCATTCTGTGCTTCTGTAGCTACAGTAAAGTGAGTAATAAGAGTATATAAAGTTTGTACTGGGTTTTTGTTTGATATTAATTGAAAAGATGTGAAAATACTGCATTAAAAGGACTGGAAATAATTTTCAAAAAGGTAAGCGAGCCTTTTAAATGGAGATTAAGAAGCACTCAGGTCTCCACTGGGTATATGTTAAAAAAATATTGCTTTACATTGTGCATCTGTCCAGACATGGGCATGAGATGTAATTACTGGAGTGTTAATAAATTTTCTTACTTTTCATTTAATTAAGTCCATTAAAGTAACTATCTGCAAACTAAAATGCCTTTTTAACAACTTAAAGCTTTTATAATGCTTTATAACATATAAAGTCTAGAAAAGTTTTAGTCATACTGTCATGTACTATAACTTTCTTGAGTTCCAAAGAAAATGCTTTCTTTTTCCCTGCCCGCCCCTCTGCGCCCCCCACCCCCCTCTTGTTAGGAAGGGGAAGTAGTTGTTGCCAGTGGTGGAACATCAGAAGATGATGAAAGAGCATGGCACAGTGATGGCAGTTCTAGGTAAGTGACAGTATACCTTACAGAGAAAAGTCCTACTGAGAAATTTTAAATAATTTTCTCTGTAAACAGTTAATGAATAATAATTAAAACTTGTGCATGTTTAGAAGAAAAGATGAAAAAGAACTTAAAACTGTCAGGATTTAATTTTCAGCTACAGTACTAACTAAAATTTAGGGAAAGTTACATTGTTGTTTGTCAGAAGCAGGATTGTTTCCAATTGGTTTTGCAGGAGGTTAATTCTCTGCAGGTATGTGCATGCTTCAGGCATGTGGTAGCAGTTTCCTATGACTTGTCAGTCTGAGGTGCCTCTGCTGACCCTTAGTTTGAAATTAGAGAGCAAACATTGAGGTAGCTTCAACCCATCATTTGTTTCTTCTTTAGTAAATTTTTTTTTTTGTTAACTTTTGTTCAAAGCTATTCAAAACCAGAAGTCCCGGAACAATATCCGGACTTTAACATGTATCATCTTGAATTGACCAAGTAAACAGTGGATTTACTTCTAGTGATGCTAGAAGTTAAGCTTCTTGCAAGACTGAATGATCTCAAGGCTTTTGGTTTACTACCATTTAAAATGTAGATAGAATATAGGATTTTAAGCACTGGTTTTACCTATTAAAAATATTGTGGTTATCTAGACTGTTAACTATAATCTTGTATTGGTTTATATAATCCAATGCAGTCTGAATTGCTTTTTAACTTTTGTTTTTTAATTTCTTTTTTTTTCTTTGATATATCGTACATAGTGACTACTCTAGTGATTATTCTGACTGGACGGCAGATGCAGGAATCAATTTGCAACCACCAAAGAAAATTCCTAAAATTAAAACAAAGAAAGCAGAAAGTAGTTCAGAGGATGAAGAAGGACCTGAAAAGCAAAAGAAGCAAATTAAAAAGGAACGGAAAAAAGGGATTGAGGAGAAAGATGGACCATCAACATCACCAAAGAAGAGGAAACCCAAAGAGAGGAAACAAAAGGTTAGATGTTCTTTGTATATTACAAGATGCTCACTCCTACTGTCTTAGAAAAAATTAGATGAGTGAATCAGTTACGTATACAACTTAATATTGTCTAATTTGAAAACACTTCATGACTTGTAATCAATGATAATGACTGATGCTTGTAAGTCAAACGATAGATTGCTGTAATGATACACTTTCTAAATATGATGTGTTTCACTTAAGGAACACTTAATGTCCTTAACACCATCTCCTCTCAAGACCAGAAACTTCCTTGCTATGGATGTATTGAGTATTGGTATAACACACGCCTGTATTTTTTTTCAACTGTACTGTCTCCCCACCTAATTGCAGTTTCTTTTAGGTCTGCACAATCAAGTCATGTATTTTTTCTATCAATTCCACAATGTAGGATATTTGCAATATGCTTGCCACTGTAGTTCCGTCAGGGGGAATTTCACTTGATCAGGGGTTTGTTGTTGTCTGTTATGTTTGCTAATATAACCATGTTGTTCCAGTTTAGATCAGTACATGGAAATTTTCAGTGACTTTTATTTTCAGTGTGTTGTGGTTTTGAGGGGGGGGGGGTGTTTTGTTTTTAATTAAGTGTTAGATCAGAAAACTTGGTTTCTTCATTCTTTTTTTACAGAGACCAGAAGTGATCTATCTGGTAGATGCTAATTGCTTTCATAAGATCTGGTAGTTGTTACTCTTTGATTAGTCAGCTACTTGTTTATTGTATGTAGCTGTTGGTTGTAGTGTCAGTGCTAACAGTATCTTGGTATTTACACAGTCTGAAACCAGAAGAAGGTATGAGACGGTAGGGTTGTGGGTTTTTTTTAATGGTTGAAACCTCTAATTTAGCTTTTTATTATAAAATGTAAGACTGGCTGAGAGCCTGGTGTTTCTAGTTAGATTAAAGCTGAATTGAGTGTTTTGGGAATCTTGCATTCATTCTGGTCCCAGTTACCAAGATGCAGGACGTCTTTGATTCCAAAAATATCAGACTTGGATATTTCAGATTTTTAAAGAAGACCTGCTCCTTTCTTGAATCACAAAAAAATATTAGGCTGGAAGGAATATCAGAAAACCATCCTTTTTTGCTCTGCCCCTAGGTAGGATTAATTATACCTGTCATTCCTGACAGATGTTTGAAGTTTCTTGTGGTAGAGATTCTACCACCTTACTGGCTACAGAGCTCACTGTTCTAACTGGTAGAAAGTTCTTCCTGATTCCTGAATCAAAATTAGGGCTTTCCATTGAGGAAAGAAGTTTTTACCAACTTTGTAGCCAGGCACAGAATCTTAGGAATTAAGAAAGGAATAGAGGAAGAGTGTAATTTTCTATTAATGCATGGGCTGTTGAGATCTTGAATGGTGCTTTCATTTCTAATCCCCCTCCACCAAAAAAATCAATCTAAAAAATGATGCAGCCGTGAAGAAGGGCAAGAAAGGAGCCCCAGGAAGATCAGAGGGTACAGAATATTTTTTCTTTGAGGCAGACACAAAGAGGCTGACTCTTAGAAGGAAGAGAATTTGGAGGAGGTACGATAAAAAAGCTTTTATAAAACTGTGAATGGTTTAGAAATTAATAAATGGAATGATTCCTTTGTTATTTTGTTACAGTGAGATAGAACACCCAGTGACACAGACAGGAATCTCAAAAAAGAGCCCTTTCCCCATTCCACTCCCACCCCCTGAAAGCAAACAAAACCCCAGACCACCTGAGCATATAATAAGGTTGTGGGACTAATTACTAAAGGATTTAGCAGAGTTTTGGAAATTACTAGACAAATTCAGTGGGACTAGTCTCTTCCTGATGATTAACTGAGTTCAGGCTTTGGTGTCCAGAGGGTCTTAAAGTGATGATTAATGTGTGAAGTTATAACAAGGGATGATTTTCTGTTCAAAGGCTGTTTCTTATTACCTTCCCGTAATTCACCGATGAGCTAGACAGACTTTGCTCTGGTGCAGTGCATCTGTTTTTCACAAGACAGACCTGCTTGAACCTCAGAATCCACAAGGTGTTTCTATGTTAGTGATTTATTGCAATGGAGAGGTTCTGGTTTGATTTTGTTTGGTTTTAATTGTGTGTATGTTTTTTCCTGTGGTACATACCGGTGTTCCAGTGGTGCAATCAAAGCAGTTCCCACCCTGCTGAAACCACATTTGAATTTGTTACACTTGGAGTATCTCATTTGCAGTCTGGGGATGCGGAGTCTTCCGTCAGTGGGTGTATGCAGTGGATTTCTGTACTACTGTCCAAGGTTGCTTTCTGTATGTGCACAAGATTCTGTTAATAATTTCAAAGCAACCCTGCTTGAACGGTTGTACAAAACCCTGCTTTATCTGGCCTATTAGATACCCGCAGGCAGTGTGCACCTAGGACCAGCAACGGCAGTGAGCTTCATTACTTACAAATACATGATGTGGACATACAGTCTGAAAATGCAGTTCCACGGCACGTAGTAAATATGCCAGTAGGTCATGTGGATGTACCCAGTCCGGGTCATTTCCACATGCTTTACCTCTGTTTATGTTCATTGATCTCTTCCTCCTCATTTTGTGGGGTTCCTTAATTGGAGGCAGCTGTATGGTTGTAGTGTCTTATGGGCCAAGGTAACTGTGTGAATTTGGTAAAGAGAATGGCATATTTCAGTTTTATCTTTTTGGGCATGAGATGTAATTACTGGAGTGTTAATAAATTCAGTCTTCGTTAGAAGAGTCCCACCATCACCATTCCACCCAAAACCTGCTACTAAAAAAAAAACCCCTAAAAAAACCACTTTGTTTTTCAGATTATTAATGGTTTTGGTCTTGGTGTTACTGTAAGCAGTTAAGTAAGATTTATCTTCACACTGGCAATAATTTCCTTTTTATATTAAATATACTTAAGAAATGACAGTTGATTTCAATAAAACACTTCCCAAAATACAAAGCTTCCCTAAATGTTAGTTTATTCATGTTAATCTTCTGTGTGCATTTTCTTCAGAGGCTAGCTGTAGGAGTTCTGGCAGAAAATGGTTTGACACTGGAAGAATGGCTGCCCTCGGCATGGATTACAGACACTGTTCCTCGTCGGTGCCCATTTGTGCCACAGATGGGGGATGAGGTATTGTAGTTTTTCCCTCTGTGTTCTTGCTTCTTTCAGCTTGCTTTTGCCTTTTTAATTTTTATCTGTGCATTTTTTTTTTTGCAGAGATTTAATATCAGAATATTTTGAATTTTCTTGAAAACATTTGATCTGGGTACAATTTGCTTTTGCTTCCTTTAGTCTTTCCCATACTTAAAAAAATATTCTGCACAGTGTTGCTTTGACTTTTTTTATTCCATGCTGTTGCAATAACATTCCTTCTTGTACTGTGTTCAGCGTGTTAATTTCCTTATGACACATGTATACAAGCTGTGTGAGATGCTTTATCTAGTGAAAACTAGTCCTTAGTTGTAGAGCATCTTGTATGCTGATTAATGGTAAGAAATCAAATACAAATTCAAGTTGTTTGGAAAACTTCAGTTTAGGACTTGAAGTAAAAAAAACAGGAATTAAATCTCTGGGGGAAGGGTGGGATTTGTATATTTTTTGTGTGTTATTTTTGTTTGGTTTGGGCTTTTGTGTGTTTTGGTTTTGTTTTTTATTCTGAAGAAAAACTCCAACATTGTCCTTTTCACTTGTGTTGCTGAGAGCAGAAAACTTCTGCTGGTCTCTTACAAAACTTCTCTTGTGGTTTTCTGTTGTATATATGTATTTTATACCAACTAGACTGTAAACACTTTGTAAACATGGCCCAGATGTCTCAAAATACAGTAGCAAAAGGATACCCACCAGTTTCTAACTTGGGATAGAACATTACAGTGAGTTGTAGGAGTAAGTATTATCAGATAGAAATCAATCTTGAAAACTCGAGTCTGTGCAGATTTCCTAAAATCCCCTCAGGTTAAAATAAGAGGAAATAGCTGGCTTACACTGTAAGGTGTAGTCTCTTGGCCCTTCAGGGAGCGGCGTGTTTCTGAGGTACTAAACAGTTCTTATATAGCTCACGCCTTCAGAATGCAGTTGGAGAAGTACTTGACATAGTGGCAAAGTTGGTTAACTTTGGTCCTGAGCTAGAGGTCTTTGTAGACACCACCTTAGAAACAGAATCAGGAGCAGAGGTTGCATGTGGAAGCAGTTTTGGTTTTTTTTACTGGAGCACTTCACTGATGCAGTTCACAGCACAGCTATGCAACAATTACATCAGTATTGCTAGTGAGGGAGGGAAGGAGCACTTCAAGTTGAGAGATGCAACTGGAGAAAATGCTTACGTACTTATACCCTCCAGCAAGCATGTTTTGGAGGCTGTGCTGTTCAAAAGATCAAGTCCAAATAAATATATTTGGTGCCTGATACCATCTGGATACAGTGAAGCAGCCAAGGATTTATCTGTACCATTATTACTCAGGAGACCTTAACATCGTATGGGTTTAGTAAGATAAACTGGTGTGTTTGGTTTGGCACCTGCTGAATAGCCTATGCAGCATGTACTAGGAATATCTAAGTAGGCTGCATCCTTTTGCTGAAAAATGCTTTATATTGGTGAACAGGAAATTTCCTGTCCTGTGCCTAGAAAAGTAGGAGTAGTTGCACTAATAGGAAGTACGTTTGTAATCAAGCTGCTCTGTCTAAAATTCCATCTTTGATACTTGTTTAAGATGTGAAAAGAAGCTATTCATCTAGAAAGTTACTTTTGAAATCCACAGAAATAAAAGATCAATTTAGTTAAATATGATGAGAAGAGGTCTCGTGTGGCCTTTGAACATTTTGGTGGATGGTTGGTACGTTTTATAAGATTTGGGAGGAAAGTTACATCAAATTAACTCTCTTACAGCTGTACAAACAAGGAAGAAAAAACAGTAGTGCTATATTTAGTTATACTCAGTGCATGAGAATAGCACGTACCATCCCTTTTTCCTTCCTGAATACAGCCATTTACAGACCTTTGTCATGTGTCTTGAGGAACGGTGGAAACATACCAGAGAGATGGGACTGCAATTTCCCTGTCTGATTATTGAAATACAATGCATATTCATTAGAGTATTCTGCCATTAACATGATAAAGAACAGTTTTGTCTGGGTACTACAACAAACATGCAGAAGCAGGAATTTATCAAGATTAAAAATATAATTTCCTGAAAAAAAGGCGTAAATTCTTTTTCCCACAGGTACCTTTCTAATTTCTTCTTCTGACAGAAGATGAGATGCTTAGAGCCATTTACAAAATAAAAACGTTTCACTTCTGTGAACAGTGGGTTGAATTTATGTAGAGGTTTAACAGAAACAGTAAGTGTAGGAGGAATTGTTTGTAGCCTGTGCCACTAAGTGAATTTTTTTTGTTTTGATTCACTAGAAGGTACGGGAAACAATTGTCACAATGTTGAAAGTGTAATTTAAATTGACGTTATTTTAGATCTGTCTCTCAATAGCCTCTGTTCCTTTTCCTGCCAGTTAGATTCTGACAGTGCGTAGAATATCCTCACTGCTTTCGTGCCTTCTGTAACTACTGTGCATTTTTTCCCTACGAGGATATTGTGCACGTCGAATACTCTGAAAAACAAGTGTTTAAAAAAATGTGGTGTTGAGTCCTTCTCCATTTAAAAAAAAAAAAAAAAATTAAAAAATGCCATGTGACATTAAGAAAGTTCAGTAACTGTTACTGTAGAAACTTGACAGACACTTGTTTATAATATTTTATGATATAACGGTTTTGGAAAGCATGTGGAAATATAAAAATATTAGTGTGTTTATTTGTATAAATGTATTTTAAAACTTAGTGAGGGCTTTTCACTCTGCTCTATTTTTTGTGTTAGACCTTGACATTTAAGCTTATGTTGCCTCATCCTAATTGATGCGAATCCCATATTTATAGCTTGGGGCACTTTTAGAGGATTTTTTTATTTTGGAATGCATCGTACCTGGAATGCTGTTTATCAGATCTTTGTTCTAATTAGTTTGAGAACCTGTGTTTTGCATTTCGGGTATATTCCTTGAATGCGTGTTTAAGGTTTTCATCTTACTACTTCTTTACAGTGATGGTTTATAATAAAGACATTCATCCACATGGTGTCATATACAACAGGA
Organism: Strix uralensis; assembly: GCF_047716275.1. Taxonomy (NCBI): domain Eukaryota; kingdom Metazoa; phylum Chordata; class Aves; order Strigiformes; family Strigidae; genus Strix; species Strix uralensis. The sequence goes on along the minus strand of NC_133974.1, from coordinate 37,301,590 downwards.
TCAAAGTAAAACTAATAAACTCTGGGTGTCTGAACCGTGGAAATTTATAGCAATTTTTAATAAGCATTTGAAATGTCTATTTTCAGTTTGTTCATGTCAGGCTGTTTGTTCAGTGATATGGAAGTGAACAGCAAAATCTTACCAGAACAATAACAAACAGCTGAATTTTCCTTCTAGAATATATTTGTTGTTCAAAACAGATATGATTAGCCAGACAGTGAATTTAGTGATGCTTGATTGTCATCTTAGGGCTGTCTGTAGTGATGAGTAACTGGATGGATTAGAGGAATTCGTGTTGCTGTCACTGAATTGTTCTGTAGTGTGATGATAAATAGATGGGTTTGTTACTGATTTTGTTTTGATCTCATGTGTGTGGTTTAGGATATTTTGCTCATAGGGAAAAGGTGTTCTAAGTCTTTCCTACTTTTTCTTTTAAATGATACCTGCTTTAATTATCCACCAGGTAATTTTTTAAGAACCTGTGACTTTTGCAGGAAAACAGAGTGGAAAAAAGTTGCTGACAAAATAGGAAGTACACACATTGTATGGCAGTGATATGTTAGCACTTCAGCTCCTCGAAGTCTTTGTTAGATAACTGTCACATTTCACTTTTAGGTCTACTATTTCCGACAAGGTCATGAAGCATACGTTGTAATGGCTAAGAAGAACAAAATATATAGTATTAATCCCAAGAAGCAACCATGGCATAAAATGGAATTACGGGTATGACTTCTTTTTCATTTTTGTTTGTATCTTAATATTAAAAAAAGTTTGGAAACTAACTGCAATAAGATTCTTGATACAGATGTTTCTAATGTTGTGCTCTTAATATTTTAAGATAAGGGGGAAAAAGTTAACTTAATAAATAGTCAAATGAAATCAGACCTTAAACTGTACTTCTTTTTGCATCTGCTTGAGCAGATGAGGTGGTTACGCTTCACAGTAAAGTATTTTTCAAACAAGTTACATTGTGAAATAGTAGCTTGTTTTGAAAGACTACATTTCAGATACTTGATTTTGACATGTTCTGGCAGAAATCTGGTCTTTTTAGTATACCCATATTTTCATGTTTCAGAAGGTTATTACAGTCAACTTCAGTGGTAGTACGTAACACTTTATTTATTCCAGGAGCAAGAGCTGATGAAAATAGTTGGGATTAAGTATGAAGTGGGACTGCCTACTCTCTGCTGTCTTAAACTTGCTTTTCTTGACCCTGATACGGGTAAACTAACTGGAGGATCATTCACCATGAAGTAAGTAAAGCAGTATTATATTTGAATTGGGCGCTTCCTTGCGGGAGAGGGGGAGGATGAGGTTGAAAGTTAAAAGACCATTAATGTTGAGACTTGAGCTTTTGAAGTGTTGAATTCAAACTATTTATTTTTTAGGTAAGTGCTTTACTTCATGCTTTTGCTGTTTTATTGCTTAATAGTTGTATGTTCTGTTGCAATTAGGTACCATGATATGCCAGATGTCATAGATTTCCTAGTTTTGAGGCAGCAGTTTGATGATGCAAAACATAGGCGATGGAATATAGGTGAGTTGTATGTGGAGTTTTTTTTATATGGTTTTGTTTATTTGTTTTTCTAAGTGTCTACCTATTTTCATGATAACTTATTAAAAAGTAGGTTATGGTAAATAAATCCAAATACTGTGCTGAAATTGGAGAATAAGCCCTGTCCATATTTGGATGTGGAGTCCTACTTTGTCTTTGACTGAAGCTACAGGAAGCAAACAAAATACTGCAGGTGATCTGTAAAAGAAAGTGCAAAGAAAATCTCAGTTGTGTGTTTGCAGAGAGGAATTAAGACTACTTTTTAGAAATATGGTGTTTATTGGTAACTGATAACTTATTGTAGCCTGTATATTGCTTATTTGTTCTTCTGGGTTCGAGGCCTTCTTACAACTGCATTGCTACTAGAATTTATTTTAAAAAAATTTTCTGGAATTTCTGCTGGAAATATGGAAACACCTTCTCCACCATTTGAAATTTATGATCTCTAGATTGTCCAAAGAGAATGCACTTGCCATCTCTTTATACTTGTTTGAATTTTGTTCTAAACCTGATATGGTTTAGCTTCATTGAAATGTATATAATTGTTATAATTTGCTGTTGTGTGATGTGGGAATCATTTTACTTTGCCTGTGCTTGGTTATTTCAAAGTGTTGGATACTGGAGAATGTCCATGACAGGCATGTCCTCCAGTCTGATCTCTTTTTTTTTTTGTCATCTTTTCCATATGATAACAAAGATCACCTTTCAACAATGAAATCTAACTAGAGGGGAGAGAAAGCTGCATTATGGCAAAATGATCCCCTAAGGTGTTGGTTTTTTCAGGAGGTCAGGAAATACATATGTCATCATTCATAAGAACAGCCTTAGATTGTCTCTGAAACTTAAAAGATCAAGAAAGTGTTACTGATTCTTCAGAGCTCAGGATGAACTCTGTTTCCCTAAGAGAAATTTGTATATGATACCATGTTTACAGAATTATAGACACCATTAAGTCCTTTCCAGTATCTCAGCATATTCTGTGAAGTGACATGCTCCTGAAAGTGAAATACTGATAGCTGCCTTTTTTTTTTTTTTTTTAAAGCAGGTCTCAATGTTAAACGCATTTTCTGTAAAGTAGCAGTGATTTCCAACTGAGTTCCTGCAGTTCTTCCATTCAGGAGCCATGGCTAGCATGTACACAGCTGACTTGCCAGCATTTCTTGCCACTTTAGGAAAAATATCATATAGGAGAATGGAGGATTTTAATGCAAGAACATGATGGTGTATCTGCCTATGTAGGAACAACTGATACAACATAAGTTTCTGCAAAGATACTGCGTCCTTAGTCTGTATTTGCTGTTTTCAAAGTGCTGTCTTCTAAGTTCATTGTAGCAAAGTAACCTGAAAAAGTGGCACAGCTGGATGTTAAAAGCTCTTTTTTTTCATTGTTTCTCAACTAACTTTTCTGTCAGGAAAGATGAATTAATCTCCTGTCCTTTGATGTACATCGTCATGTCCTTGCTTAGGATGTGTGCCTGAGCAGTAGATGTATAAATTACATTATGCCATATTAGTAAGTTCCATATCATGTCATACTGTCGTGGTTTCGGCTGGGATAGAGTTAATTTTTATTCTTAGTAGGTAGAATAGTGCCGTACTTTGGATTCAGTGTGGGATTTGGTATGAGAAGAATGTTGATCATACTTGACACATACTTTATGTTATGTTAAAGATTATTTCAATTTAGAGATCTCTTAAGACAAGAGATTGGTCAACGTCTACTAATATGTCACCAAGCTTTGCTCTTTCCTGATGGTTATGGATCTGTGGTCTTGTCCTCCTCTGCCCTACTATACATGTTTTCCCACAAGATCACAGCAGCAGTAGAAGGATGACTGCCATACCTTGTATGTGAACAACCTAGCCAGAAGGTCATCTGTCAGCCAGACAGAAATCCAGGAGTAGAGGAGGGACTTTGAAGTGTTAACCCTTGCTGCTCTTAGGGCTGTGAGTGCAGGTAGCATCTCCTTCCTATGCTGGCAACTGTATTCCTAGAAACTTGCAGTGTGGAAAGAATGAGCTACCCAAAAAGTACTGAAAGTGCCAGAACTATCAAGTCTTCAGTGTAAATAATGTGAGTTCCAGGCCAGTAGTGTCTAATACCAGCTTGTAACTCTGATGAGCATGTGTTAGAGTTTATTCTTCAGTTCCTCTTTTGGATAGTAAAATAGTCTCCTTCTTTGAGACCGTATGGAATGCTGAAGCAGAGATAGCAAAGATACTGCTGTTAAAACTCTTACGGCTCTTAGAGGAACCTTCCAGAGTGCTACCCTGCTCCTTCACACTGACACTTTGGATATTTTACTAGTGTATGCTTATGTACTCAGAACAAATCATGCACTGTTTTGTTGCAGTGTGGAACACAATATAAACATATTCCTTGAAAGGAGATCATATTTTCTATCAGGATAAGGAAAAATGCCTTAGAACTGTACGTGAAACTGTTCCTGACTATTTAACCACATGAATCTGAAATCCCCAAGATTTATCTGATGTGCTCAAGTCTTCTGAACTTTCACCATAGCTCTTCATCAACAACCTGGTATTTTTAACCAATAACAGTCCTTGGTGTTTTGGAGGAGTTTTTTTGGTAGTGTTTATGTGGTTTTGGTTTTTGGGTTTTGTTTGGTTTAGGGAACAGTATTTGCTTATGATATTTATATTTTTTAATATTAAATGTATATTAATGTCTGAATCCTTTCAGAAAACAAAGTTGTAAAGTTTGAGACGTGACAGGTTCTTATTTCTATTCAGATTCTATTTATTGCATATCTTTATCATCTTACAGTTTAACTACAAGATTAATACTTGGGCCAAAAGCTATTGCAGTAGGATTCCTGCAGCTTTAGCTGTATGTCTTAGGCAGGTGTGCACCTGTCTCTTACATAGCAGACACTTTTAAGTTCAACATACATTTTACATTTTCGTTCAGCTAATGTTATCTGATGATACACCATTCTGGAAAATTATGCTAAATCCTTCTTCTAAAAAGAATTTTTGGTCTGCTGACCACATAGATGGGGTAACAAAGAGGACATGGAAAAATAGCGAGTCAAGAACAAACTCTTGAACCACTAACATGTTTGGGTTTTGGTTTGTGGGGGGTTTTTTTATTGTGTTGTTTTCTGCTTTAGCATTCTGGCCATAGGAATGCTGTGGCTCCTGAGAAATCAGAAGCAACTGCCAGTATACACTCCTTTAAGTGGCTTTGATCCACTTAATGTTCAGCCCCATGAAGGCACTCAGAGTTGTACCTACACATGTTTCTTTGTAAAACTGATTGCTAGGGTTTGCCATGTGTACTTTTAAGAGCTCATCAGAATAATGTATTCTTTTAAAATAAAGCATCAGCGCTTATTTACATTTTTGATTTTGCATTTCAGATATTTCTGGTATACTTGGTTCTATTGCATTCAGCACAATTAGGACCATTAATGGAAGCTCTGTAATTGTCCTAGAATTACTTGCAATCCATTAAATCAAAAAAGTGCAATAAGAAAAGCAGAACATTTTTGAGAATATATTTACTTCCTATTATTTCAGACAACTGCAGCAAACATTTGAGTAGAGCGTGGATGTATTGAAATAGAACAAACATTGCAGCAGTTAAGAAAGTGTGTATATTCAAATCCCATGGGAAAAACAGTGCAGTTCTTGGAATCTCACTTAAATTACATTTGTTCTTGTACTGAATGAACTGAATACTTCACTAAAAATTGTTTCTAAATTCTGTGGCATGTGTTACAGAAAATGTTAGAATTTATGATGGTGTGTAATACACATTCTCACATGTAATTTTTTTTTAGTAACACTTCTGACCTTTTTTCTCAGCTAGGCAAATGCTTTGCACTAGTGAAACCATTTCAAGTCATAGTAAATTACTTTGTTAACCTTTTGAAGAAGCTTTAATAAATTTTATTCTTTTATCAGTCAGATTGCCTGCATAGTAAAGGAAATGAACCTGTGAGTTACATTTGGGTAGCTGGAAAAGCACTTCAGAAACTAAGGAGGAGGAGCTCAGCAGCATGTAAAATATTCCCCAGATGAAAGTGTCACAGTGCTCAGTTATTTCAAGATAGCATGTAGTGTTTAATACAAGTAGATTTGAGTCTTAAAAGTTACAGCATTGAAATGTCTTACCTTTTATATGAAATTAAGAAATACATTCATATATACAGAATATGTAGACAGATTTGCAAATCATTAATTTTTAATGCCATTTTAACTTTAATTTTTGTTTAAAAGTAGCCTTCAGAAAGAATTTAATATTTTTTTTAAAAACTGAGTATGACTTTTGTTTGCTTGTTGATGCTACAAGTAAGTGTTCAAAAGGATTTCTGTAATCAAGATCAAGCCAAAGTATCTAAAAACTGCTTTTCTTGGGAGGACTAAGATGCCTTGTACTGATGAAATTGTTTTGTGTTCTCACCTAGGTGATCGTTTCAGGTCAGTGATAGATGATGCTTGGTGGTTTGGAACAATTGAAAGCCAGGAACCTCTTCAGCCTGATTATCCTGATAGCTTATTTCAGTGCTACAATGTCTGGTTAGCAAATTTATCTTTAATCTTTTATTTTGGTTAGTTATTTCATTTGAAGTACTGACTGAGCAACTTGCTTTCGTTAAATTGTGATGCATCTCGCTGTACCAGTTTATTAGAATACTCTGTGGTATATAAATAAGTTATGTTACAAACATTAAATAATTACGTTCTTGAAGCAATATTAGTAGACAATTTAAATGTGGTTATTTTTAAGCTGGGACAATGGTGATACTGAGAAGATGAGCCCGTGGGACATGGAGCTGATACCAAGTAATGGTATGGTACCTTAATAATACAATTTCCTTTAAGAGTGTATTTAAAGAAAAAAAAAGTTATATGGTTTTACCTAAATAATCCTGTTTCGGGGAGTGGAGGGGAAGGCCCACAAACCAGTTGCATTCGAAGAACATCCTTAAATGAATTATTAAACTAAAAGCGGATCAAGATAAATGAACTGAGAAAAAAACATACCACCATCTTAGACAAATGAAGTGTATGTTGGAAATAGAAATGTTAGAAAAACTTAGAACAGATGTTGTACAGTTAAAGTTAACTTTTTATACAGTTAGGGAGGATTAAAGATAAACCCGTGGCCTGTGTCAGCTTTGAGGAAAACGGCTGCTCTGAGACGTGTCAGCATGCCTGCAGATGTTCAGTGCATTGAAGACGCAGTCATGTGCCTGTGAGATAGTTTGATAATAGTAGGATTTGCTCCCTGTCTGGCCCAGCACATGTGGCAGATAAGACATGCTGCAGGGTGGACAGCACAGCATGGGCACTGTTCACAGACAAGAATGTAGTATTTCTTCTTCCCTCACTTAAGTTTTGTTTGAAGATTTCATAAAAGTCTGATTAAAAAATGAAGTAGAATCAGCCTTTTTTCCTTGTGTTCTAAGAAGTGTTTGATAATATTGTCACTCATAAGTAACCATAAATAATTCTTTTAAGTTTCTATGATTCTATGATTCTAAGTTGTGAATGTGTTCGTTTCAGCTTTTCATTTCCATTCAACCCTTATTTTAATGGGTACCTCTTCATCATAAGTAAAACACAGAAGTTAGAGTGATAACATGACTAAAATAATTAATTAAAATAGGCAGATAACCAAACCTGAATCTGACTTTTTTTGGTGTATCCACAAATACTGACTTCTATTAGACCTTCCTTTGGGGGGGGGGGGAAAGTTGAAGAGGAGCACTTTGCATCATACTCTGAAAACTTGCTGTTACATTATGAATTGTCAAAGTTGGTGGGTCCTCAAGAATGCTAGGGTGATGGCACTTATAATTTGTTTGCTGAGGAGCTGTGGTTTCAGCATTTGACCTCACAAAACTGTGACAAGGTGAAACCACTACCTGGAGAGTGTTTTAGTGTGAACATCAGTCATCTTACACTCCACCTGAAAATCTTCAACCGTTCATTACCAAAATCATTTTATTGTCAAGAATTTTGGGTTAAAAAAACCCAACCCCAAACCAAAACATAAAGTTTAACTGTGATAAAGGAGTGTGTTGGTTGGGTCTAAAATAGATTCTACAATTAGCTGTTTGGAAGAGGATAAATTTTGTTTTGTGGTGGACTTGTAGACCAAACTGTATTGTAAGGATTTAAATACTGGATGGATTCAAAATGCCTTTGAGCAAATCAAGAACTGTGCATTTGTTTTGGTTAGTAAAATGATGTTATGTCTTTGAATTACAGGTATATGTATTACACAAGATACAAAGATTTGTTTTATTTAGTTTTCATGTTACATTCTAGCTGTATTTCCAGAAGAACTGGGAACTAGTGTTCCTTTAACAGATGATGAACGTAGAACGCTGCTTTACAAACCTCTGGATGGAGAGTGGGGTTCCAGGACCCGAGATGAGGAGTGTGACAGAATTATTGCAGGGATAAACCAACTTATGACCCTAGGTAAATCCTGAATAATACGGGAAGTGTTTTTGCGTTACGTTTTTCAGGCTACGCTTATGTATACAGAAATTACCAAAATGAATGTGATAAAATACAGCTTTTACTTCTTGATTAACAGAACCGAACTTTCTCATTGCACGTTTTTAAATTTTTCCTGTTTTCAAAGGTAACTATTGTTTTTTGGGAGATAATTTGACCTGCTAGGGGGTTGGGTTTTGCGTGCTAAAAACACATACTTTATTTTTTACTTTAGCTACCAGAATCTCTTGTTGGGTTTAAAATTGCAAACTTTATGAACAGAATATTAACTCTATTACAGGCAGATGGGGGGGGGAAAAACTTACATGGTTAGAGAATGGATACCTCTGTGTAGATTTCCCATGCATTAGCCTTTCCTAATTCTCTCCCACATTGCCTTAGTTGTGCAGAATGTTGAGGAAAGAGTGATTAACTGATGGAAAGCTGTTGCTATTTGGTTGTAGAGCAATTACTCTTTACCTCTTCTGAAAAGGTAATTGTTAAAATGTTTAACACATCACTGCAACATTTACATGATCAGAGATGGGGAGACCCATCATTGAAATAGAGGCTGAACCACAAGTCTTCTGTATGTTTTGTGATAAGCAAACTGTTAAGTCAGCAGTCTTAGTTTTTGGTGTAACAATGGTGAAATATGTAAGTTGTCCCAGATAATCTTTTTGAACTTAATGCAAGGTAAGACACATGTTTCAAAAAAGCCAGAAAATTCTTAACTCCAGAAATACTTCTGATACCTAGATGTCCCACATTATGGCTTCTTTGGTGACATACTTCGTAAGAAGCTTCCCTTTGCTTCCAAAAGAAAGGAAATATCCATACAGTGTAGTAATCCAAATGACAGAATTACATTAAAAAAACTTGTGAGGAAAGGGAATTTTAGTTATTTTCACTGTGTCATCTAAGAGTAATGGCCTTACATTTTGCATTGTGGTGTATGGCATACTGCTTAGTTTGGGATTTAACTGTAGCATATGTGGTGCATGTCGGTACAAAGTAGCAGTTGCTAGAACATTCCTAAGAGTAAGTAAACAGCTTTTAGAAGAAGAGCAGTCTGTTTAGCAACAACGTTATTTTCTGTTTTTGAGGGAGACTTTATAAAGGGTTTTTTATGTTTTTGTATACAGTATTTTCACTAGAGGTATAAAATATTAGAATGGTGTGTCTAAGCACTCATGATTCTAAGCACAGGAGAAAAAAACAAGTTTGCGGAGGTGCACAGACTTAAATTGCTCGGCAGTCTTCTAGCATTACGGTGGATTGGTTTTAGAAGGCTTCTTTGCTGTTAGGTAGGGGCAGGAGAGCATGTTTGTATTTTATTTTGAGTGTGGATTTTCCCCATATCTTAATGAGATTGAAATAGTACTCTAACTTTTATGGTAAGAGTTTAATGTATTGCTTTGTTTGAAGATGGGAGAGTGGCAATATAGAACCAAATGAAATGAGCCTGTGTTGTAAATAACAATACTGAATTGCATGTCTTCATATATGTATAATTTATACATTTAAATCTACTTTTCAAATGTGTATATTCTGCATGCGCTTGTCATGTTTCTGAGGAGTGTGGTGCTTCATGCACAACAGAATGGGCAGACGCTGCAGCGATTGTACTGACAGCATACACCCAAGCAAGCACTTTTATACGTAGAATAACACAAATTGTTTGGAATATCTAGAGTAGTTATTGTTATTTTTGGGAAAGTGCTGTGCATTTCAAACATGAAGAAATAGCATATGTTGTGGGAGGTGAATCTTGAAACTGCTTGAGGGACTTTTATGGTGTATATAATTTTTTTTTCTTTTTGTTCTGTTTAGATATTGCTTCTGCATTTGTGGCACCTGTGGATCTTCAGGCTTACCCAATGTATTGCACTGTTGTGGCATACCCCACAGACCTCAGTACCATTAAACAAAGACTGGAAAGCAGATTTTACAGGTTAGATCCAAGTCTTAGTTCCTGCCGTGAAATACTGCCAACCATGTATTTCATAGTTCTTTGTCTTATAATACCCAACTAGGAGGTGGGTACAGGTGTGTGCTTTCTGTTTCTCCCATCTTCTATCTTTGATCTAGGTTTCCGTTTTAAAACTTACAAAACTTTACTAAAAAAGATTGAACGTGTCTTCTCCAAAATGTATTTTAGAATTATGTGACTTTCAGATTTCTGCTTATGCAGATGACTTGTTCCATGTGAGATTCAAATTGCAGGACCAGAGACTACATCAGTAAAATGACTTTTAGTCAAAAAGATTAAGTTTCCACCTTATCATTTAAAAAAAAAAAAAATAAATCTGTTTTTAGTAAGAGAAACCTTAGAAATACGTCGTGTTTTTGTCCTAATGTGCTTTAAAAGAAAAAAGTGTCCTGCATTATTACTTAAAAAACTACACAGAAAATAGTTTCTTAAATTATTGGCCTTGAAATTCTAAATTGTTGGACAGCAACAAAAAAGAGTTTTAACTTTTTGACACTATTTTGATGTTTTCCTAAACTGTGGTTGCAATTTCTGTATTTTTTTGCAGTAAATATTATCTATGTAGGATTATGCTCCTTTAAATTACTTCTGTTTCCTTTGGTTCTTGGGATATTTTTGTTTTGAAAATCAGGGTCCCTGTAATGCTTGTTTTGATTAAACATGGACAGCATTTTGTTTTGGGCTGAATTTCAAAAATGATTTGTAGTACTTTATGCGTGCTACCTGAAGATTGAATTCTAAATTAAAATTTCTTTTTTGTTTTCAAAAAAACCCCTGGTTTTTATGCATTGTAATGTGATAATGCATATTTATTGTTCCATGTTTACTGTGTGATATAAAGTAATCCAACTTTCAGTTCTCTAATGTACTGCTTTGCAGTCAGATGTGGCAAAGACTTCTCGCTGGATTTTGTTTCTCTTGTCAAAAGAGTAAGCGGTTAGTTTTGGTAATCAGCATACCTTCTTCAGTAAATCTGGTTTTATTAGCTTGTAGTATTGCCATGGCCTGGTTAGGTAATGAACAACCATGTTGTGTTGTGCTTTCCAGTGAAATTTTTTTCTTTACCTTCTGCAGCAGGGGTTGTTCTGATCACTGGTGATTTTGGTAGCTTTTTGTGAGGCTTACCTTAAAATACAGTTTTTCTCTTCTGAACCAGGAGACTTAGCATGCCTGTATCTCAAAAATGCAAAACGGAACAAAAAATATCACCTTCCCAGTCACTGCTGGCATTGTATAGAACTAAATTCTGGACCCATAAAACATGATTAAATTGCATCTAAACACTTATGCTACACTAAACATGCTGAATGATCCCCCCGCTTCACTCTACAAAACACTTGTGCAGAATTCATCATGTTTTGCCAGTACGGAAATAGAAGATTGTATATATTTACAACTTCTGTGCTGTCAGACTTTTTTATTTGAAATAGTATGTATTTTCTTTTTGTTTTTTTTTTATTCTGTCTTTTTTTAGATTTGGATCTAATTTTTTCAGTTATTTTTGCTTTTGTGCATCATTTTTCATAATGTGTCTATTCTGTAGTTAGGTCATTAAATCAGAGCTATGTGAGGAAATCTGTTCATTGTCAGAAAAATTTATACTTTTAATTTTTATTACTTTTTTTTTAATCCTCAGTTGTGACTTAAGGGGTGATACAGGGTGGGTTATGTATATCATCAAGGAATAGTAAAAGCTGAAGCATCACAGCTGAATTTTCCCAGGGATTCTCACCTGTATATTCTTAAAGCCATTTGTATAAATCGCCACAGGACATAACATGAGAGCAGGAAGCCTGAGGAAGCTGCCTTCTGCTGGTCACATAGGGCAACATCTTGAAGTGTGTGTGTGTTCTGATTTAATGTAAAAATATGGTTAATGGGATAATATATTGGAAGAAGGTTGTAAGGCTTTTTCTCCTGTTTCATATACATTGCTAGAAATGAAGTATGTCTTTTTTTCTTTTTTTTTTTTTTTTGTTCCCCCTCTCTTCCCTCCTGTCCCATACAGGCGCCTTTCTTCATTAATGTGGGAAGTCCGGTACATAGAACATAATACTCGCACATTTAATGAACCTGGAAGTCCTATTGTCAAATCTGCCAAATTTGTCACAGATCTCCTGTTACACTTCATAAAGTGAGTTGCTTAGTAGGTCTGTTGTTATTCCCATTTCTTACCAAGGTGTTTAGCCTGTTCAGATCTGAATTTTAAAGTGAGATAGTTCTGCAGCTTGAATAACCCCGTTGTTTGCTGTTGGGGCAGAAAAGAATAAAGCTTATCTTGACAGAGTACGTAAGTTTGCAAAACAGGATGAAGGCTTATAATACATTGACTGTCATGGCATTTTATTTCAAGAGACTTTCAGCTAAATGATAAAAATGGGTCTCAGTATCTTCATGGAGTGAGACACATTTATAGGTAAGTTAGGAGTTCTAATTTTGAGTTTGAATACTGTGTATGTTAACATAATTGTGGGCATTTAACTCTAAAGTCTTTACATTTATAATGTGATGGAAAATGGTGTTTGATATGCAAAATAAAAATTGGAGGCTTTGTAGTCAATAGAAATAGTTGTCTTTCAAACATTCTTTATTATTGCCTGTAGAAAAACTCTTGAGAAATGTTTCACATTTCTCAGCTGACACATCTGCAGACCTAAAGTTTGTAAGAAGAGCTTACTGAGTGTGTCCACTGCTTGATTTGCTTGTACACTTCATTAGTTTAACAATAATCATGACATTGTTAGTGATTTAGTTTCGCACTGTTAAACTGAATCTTGTTCTTCTTTATTTCATGTGTTCTTAAAAACATTAGAATCGCATTATGTTTGGAAATCTCGGACTTTGATTCCATGCATAAATCTTTGATGTCTTCAGTGCCAGTGATTTCTGATATTGACTGGAGAGTAAAAAGTACTTAACTGCTTCAGATGTTAAAAATTTTGGTGAAATACACCTTTAGGAACAGATACATATCTAAAAGGCTTCTCTGCTACTAATTTTTTTTTCTTTAACATCTTTATCATACATGGTTTTTCCTAATTAAGCAGCTCAGGGTTTTTTCAAAGCATGTGTTTTTAATTGGCTTAGCTAAATTAGTGCAACACATGGATATTCTTATTTAAGAATGGCCTATAGCTTGTCTATTAATATGTTCATTTAACTGAACTAGCAATGCATATAAAGCCCAGACTTATTTTTTTTAGGGTTCTAATTTTAGGGTAGAAGGCCTCGATCATGGAAGGCAAACCCCATGGTTCTAATGAGAGTGAAATATCTAGATGCCTCTGAGAATCTAAGGCTTAGTCTTTAAGTTACTGAAGTCTTTTAAAAAGCAGAAAATGGGAGGGGGTGGGGTGTGCTTGGCTGAGGTTTTTTTTCCACCCTCTCCCCCAGCTCTTTTAGTGATAATCACAGTAGCCTGTAGTAGTATGGATTACAATTCCATTGTAGAGTAGCTGAGTGTTTCCTCCTTTTTTCTGGTGGTTTGTATTGCTACATAGTAGAACACCTTTGGGTGTGTCTAAGCACTCATGATTCTAAGCACAGGAGAAAAAAACAAGTTTGCGTAGGTGCACAGACTTAAATTGCTCGGCAGTCTTCTAGCATTACGGTGGATTGGTTTTAGAAGGCTTCTTTGCTGTTAGGTAGGGGCAGGAGTTACAGCTTTTCTGTAAAAGTCTGCTATGTTATACAAAAATTGAAAATTGGTGTTTGTTTTGCTGATTTAATTATGCAGGTTTATACAATAAGAGTGTTAGTCCTTACACAAATAAATACGGCGTTTCAAATGTCTTACACGGTGGGTGCTAATATATTAAATTGCACTTTTGTACACCAAATCCGCTGTAGTGTTTCTTACAAAGCTAGATGGGGCCCAAAGCCCTTTATGTGGTATAATATTAGATTTTTCGAATGCTAATAAATTCATGGTAAAGGATGAAAATTTTTAATTTTAAAACATTGACACTGTTCAGTAGTCTATGTTTTACAGAGTGCAGATAATATTTTACACCTTTTTGAGCAGAAGATTAGCTTTTCTTATTACTGCAGTCCTTTTAGTATTCATATAGCACTAAACACTTTATTGTTTCCTTTGGGAATGGCTTCATAAACGTTTTCCTTATCCTAGGCAGAATTCAGTTGATTCCGTAGGTGAAGATGGAAAATAAATGTTAGTGTGTATTTCTTTTTACACAGAGACCAGAGTTGCTATGACATAATTCCATTATACAATGCCATGAAGAAGAAGGTGTTGTCTGACTCTGATGAGGTAAGTGGTTGTGTCTTAGACATTAGCATTGTTTTCAGGACCACTGTTTTCTCCCCTACTCGACACAAAAGTACTGTTTTCAGTCACTGTAAGGGAGGGGGGTATACTTTTCTGTAAATTAAATGTTTCTTTTTGTCAGCTGGGAAACCGGGTAAAAACCCAGCCTCCTTTCCTCCTTTAGTGCAGAGCGCCTTAACGGTTTACTGGAGAATTTAGATGGTGCTTAGACTTCTGAGAGGTTCTCAAAACTGACAGTCACATGAAATGTTTCCCAGAGGGACAGGGATAGAACTGTAAGGAGTCAAATTATAAGTGAAGTATAAAAGGACTCATCTACTCATATATGCTTATATTTTTTTAACCTTTTTATGCGACTCATTATCTTGCTCAAAGGAAGAAGAGAAAGATACAAATGTGCCAGGAACTTCCACTAGAAAAAGAAAGGTAAATTTTTTTAAAAATATGATTTATAGCATTACAAATAATTAGAAGTGCATTTGTAAGCAAAGAAATGTAAAATAGAAAATGTTTTTGTTATTGTGTAATGTCAGCTTTTGGAAAGTTTTGAACTTCAAGTGATGTGTTCTACTGAGCTGTTCAGTGTAAAAGCATTTCTGTCTGTGCTGCTGCGTGTTATGAGTTCATTATTAGAATCCTGCAGGGTACTTCTTCCATTAGATTTTGTAAAAACACCTAGTTTATTTAATATGTACCAGACAATATTGTCATTTCAGGATCATCAGCCAAAGCGGCGGCTGCGTAATAGAGCTCAGTCATATGACATTCAGTCATGGAAGAAGCAATGCCAGGAGCTGCTGAACCTCATTTTTCAGTGCGAAGACTCTGAACCATTTCGACAACCAGTGGATCTCCTTGAATATCCAGTGAGTATTTTAGAACAGGAAGGCTGGTTATAATCCAGTTGTTAGGTTTGGGGTTTATTTGACTGTGACCATTTCTCCAACTCTTTTAATTGAAACTTCAGGCAGCTCTATTGACAGCAATTTTTTTTCAGTGCTTGGTTCTCATCTGATGATAATGTTTATTGTCTTTTAAAAGCAATTTCAAAAGAAACTGTACTTCTCTGCTCTCTTAAATACTTAAGTTGCAAAATGTTTTATATTCAGGGACACCTATGTTGTTAAGTAAACTACAGCTTTTGCAGTTAAGATGCATCTTCCCAAGCGAAAAATGGTCATATATGAAGTGCACGTGTTTGGTTGTTGCATGTGACAAATGTTGTCATGAATCATTTTTTGTTTTCATCTTGGAAGTATAAAAACTAAAAGTCCTTTTCATACAGTCATCTGGGCTTGATGCAGAAAAAGTACCCACTGAAGAACTGTAGTGAACCATTAACTGTAGTAACAATGACTTCCCCAAATTTTGCTTTCTGCTTGGGTGATTACAATGGAGTTCTGATAGCCATGAGCAGCCACTTGTAACTACAGAATATTTTAACACAAAAGTCTTGTTGCCTTGGACCTCTTATAGCCTTTTAGGCTAGTTTTACTTTAAGTAACAAAGCAAAGGTTTTGCATGCTTTCCTTCTTAGCATATCTTGTTTTTCTTCAAAAAAATCACTCTGAGGTGATTAACTTGGGGGGAATTAATCCTCCCAATTAGAGAAAAGAAATGCTTCTCTTTCAGAAGTCACCAGTAGGTCTGTCTTGACGCTTCTGCAGCCATTGAGCACCTAATTTTTGAAGTAACATAAACTTTATGCCATGGTCAACTGCAAGTGGCCCTTTGTGTTTAAGATCCTCAAATGAGCTGATAGAGAGCACCTTGCTAGGCTTGGGCATGAAATGCTCTGTTACCTGGTGTCACAAACCTGTTTAATGTTCAGAAGCACTCATACAGGTTCTGTTTGCTCTGATGGATTAAGTCAACTTTTTGGTTAATTTTGGTATTTAAGCCTTTTGTCGTAGTGGATATTCCTCTGTTTCTTCCATAGCCTAGGGAAAAAGTTTTGTCGTTGGCTTGAATAGGGTCCTATTTAAGCCTGTGGAGTTTTCATTATTTTAATACTACTTTCCTAAATTGTCAGATCTCCATTTGGGAAACTGCTTAGGTTTCAGCAGGGATGTGCTAAGCCTCTGATCAGGTTCAAATATTCAAACTTTGTTAAAGCTAATATGTAAAAACAGTATTAGGCCTAGTACCAAGTTTGAGCTGTTAAGCCACCCAGAAAGCTTACAGTCACACTTTTATATCATGGTTATCTTTATGATAGTGTGTCAGTAATACAACCCTTAGGACACAAAATTTTGAGCACTGTATTTCAGTAAATCTGTTTACAAAATTAATTAAGTCTTGTATCAATTAACTTCTAACCTTGATCCTGTCAAGTATGTCTGTGAAGAGTTACATTGTGTGAGTAGAAAGAAGCAAAATGTCTTTAGCAGTCTTTAATACCTATATAAAGAGGACATTTGGTTTAAACAGGTTTATCAAATGCACCCTAATGAAAATGATACATTAAGACTTGGACAAAATAATCTTTAATATATTGCTTTGCTATTTCTGAACAGGATTATAGAGATATTATTGACACTCCTATGGATTTTGCTACTGTTAGAGAAACACTGGAAGCTGGTAACTATGAGTCACCGATGGAATTATGTAAAGATGTGAGACTTATTTTCAGCAATTCCAAGGCTTATACACCAAGTAAAAGATCAAGGGTAAGACTTTCTTTTTTTGTTGTCGTGTGAAAGAATACCTATAACTGAAAAATACAGGACAGAAAAACAGAGAGACAGTGTAATTGATTACTTTAAAAACAAGTTTAATTATTTCGGATCTTCAAACATGAATATTTCTGAGAAGGTAGCATAGCTTTGTAATTTAAAGGAAAGGAATGTGTGCTGTTTAAATGCCTGAAGTTCTGATGTTCCGCAGGTGTGTTTCAAAAGTAAATATTGAAAGTAGATCTAAAGAGAGCCACACTGAAGGAAAGATCTGTAGAAACATGATCTATTTTCTCAGATTGACTTGTAGGTGCAGTATCTGTTAGCAGTGAAAACTGTAAATGTGTATGTAGGCATGTTCAAGCCTTCTGCATAGTTTTTCTTCTACTAATATGCATTAGACTAGAATTACTAGCTTTTACGTTTGGCTGTTATAAATAGCAAATTAATCATAAGGACTTTATTATCTTAAAATGCAGAGACAAATTCCTTAGTAGGTGATGAGCAGGAAGGACTGATCGGTGATTAACCTCTCTTCAGTCAGTAATAGACAATCCTGCTCACTGTTAGGGCTGCCTAAGAATTGGTCTCTTGTCTTTCAGTTGCATCAAAGGGCAGGGCTTTTGGGGCAGGTCTGAATCTTTTTGTGGTTTCTCTTTATCTTCTTGATCTCAAACCAAGATAGGAAAATGCTTGACATGCATGGTTTCACATATTCTTCTGACATTTTCATATTTTTTCATGTTTCTTCCAAACAGTCTGGTACAGTAGTAAACTTGTAGTTCTTCTTTATTTTACTTAGAAGTGGAAGGTTTTGATGTCAAGAATTTTAATATTCCAGAACCGATGTACTTTCAGTGTATGCAGCACATAGTTGTTGAATGGTGATGCCGTTCAGTTATATTTTTAGCACCTTTACATCACTGATGCTTACTTGAAGAGTAAACCTAAACCCGTCAGCTTTTTTTTTTTCCTTGGCGCATTAGACGTACATGTTTATATAGTTTTTTACATATTTTCTTATGAAGTTTCTTCGGATGTCTCCAGTAATGCATGTATCATCTGTCACACTGTTTTTAGTCTGGCCCTCAGATAGTTCGTCTGGTGTGTCATTAGGTATGCAACTGTTTAATATTGTCTTTGTGTTTCATATTCTAAGAAGGTGCTGGGTCCCCTCTTAAAGTATCTAGACAGTTCACGTCTGTGGTTTTTGTTTCTAGAATTAATAGCAACTGTGCTCAAATAATTGGTTGTCATCTACACTTAGTTTGATTGGGTCTCTCTGTAAATCATCCAAGGCTAGAAAACAAACAAACAAACAAAACAAATACGAAGAAAAATACGCATCTACATAATTCTAATACATTTATTGTACCTGTTGCGACCAACTCACTGGTAGTATCAATTAATCCATAAGAGGAATAGACTGATGTTCAAATATAGGATATGAGGATACAACTTAATACAGAAGGAAATTAGTTTTCTTGACCCTAGGTATGATACAGTAAAATTCCAGTAAGAATTTCTTTGTGGTTTTTGCTGAAGCTAGAAAGGGATGCATTCTGGAAAGGCAGTTGCAAAGGTGTTTTTTCTAATTTCTCCTGTTCTGTGTGATCTTCAGTTGTAATACGCTTTTCAAAAACATGAAAATAGTTAAAGCAAACCTATGTGGATTAGTGTAAATTTGTTGAGACAGACTGTAAATTTCCTTAAAACATTTTCATATTAATCAGTTTAACTTTCTAGCTATTGTTCAATGATAAGTAAAATGATGCTTTGGAAAAGTATACAACTTGCTTGTTTACTGGCTTTTCTTTTTTAGATCTACAGCATGAGTTTGCGCCTTTCTGCTTTCTTTGAAGAACACATAAGTTCTATTTTATCGGATTATAAATCTGCCCTGCGCTTTCATAAAAGAAATACAATAAAGAAACGAAGGAAAAAAAGAAGTAGAAGCAGCTCGGTTTCCAGTAGTGTTGCATCCAGGTACATTAATTCCTTTACGGTGTTCCTTAAATGCTCCGCAAGTTTGACATACCTAAAAGTAGAACTTAGTGTGGTTTTTTTTTCTTAATACTTCCTTTACTATTCCCTATATTGCAGAATGATAGCTTTGACATGCAAGTCCCTATGATGTGGAAGAGTTTTAAACTTTACTTAGAGCTATCCTAGTGTAAGTGCTTAAAATTCAAATAACTGCTAAACATGTACAGTAAAACAGCATCGTTAGGATAGTGATGGCATCATGCTTCCTCATATAACTATAGCATCTCTTGTAAAGATTCACTTTTCAGAGGCTCACAACTACATGAATTTCCACAGTAAATGTCATGTTTTTAACATACCTCATACAGAGATGATTGTTTTACTCCCACGATCTCAGACACTAGCATTTAATTTTATTTATTCCTGTAAAATAAAAAAGTGGCCATCCAGGAGACAAATTGTTACTCTTTTTGCAGCCCTGAAAGGAAGAGGAGATTAATAAAACCTCAGCTGAAGGCAGAAACTTCTGCCACGTCTTCATCTTCTGCACCTGCACGGTCAACAGCACTGAGACATGCTCCACCTCAGATGAATGGAAAAGCGGCTGAAGCCTCTTCCCTTGTGCGGACTAGAAGCAATAGGGGGATAACAGATGTGGCTGTTACAGAGCAACCATCTACTTCTTCAGCAGCAAAGCCTTTAACAATAAAGCCTTTAATTACAAAGCCTAATACTACTGCAGGGTCAGGAAAGGCAGGCAAGTTGGTTTTCTGGTGGTTTTTTTTTTTAAGCTGTGAATGTTTTTAGACATAAAACTTGCTTTTTGGAAATCTAACGTATTTGTCTTAGTTAAGACTTGTTCTGTTTTCAAGCTGCTGGGCCTTTGAGGTTCTTCAGAGCAAAACTGAACAAGTTAGGCTATGTTGTTTTATCCAGGAAGCTTTCTCATTTCTAGATCACTAATTCAAATTGTTTGTAGTAGAACATGACTTCCTTTTAGCCAGATAAGATTGAATATAAACTACATGATATAATTAACTACTTGGTATAAACTACTTGATTAATACTTTTTTCTTTTTGTCCTTCTAGTACTGGAGAATTCAACCAAACATTCCAAGAACCAGAATATTGTATCAATCCCTAGTCAATCTGATTACAGTCATAACACTAGGAATAACTCCACAAGAGAAAATCCCGAGAAAGAGAAGCCAATCAAACGCAAAGTGAAATCTTCCACAGTTAATCAACAAGGTATGGAGTTTCTTTGGAACTTTTGCCCCTCCCCCAGTTATTGACGTAGTGGCTGTAGTGTTGTACTGAAGTTGTGATAATCTGAGGGTGGGGAAATTAGTATGCATTATGAGTTAGCAGAATAGGGAAGTCTAATGGAACAACTTAGTCACAGTTGGTTTCCTTTTGATAAATTAGCACTGTTTTTACTATTCTTGACACCATTTCTGTGGTTTGATAACTGTTGTCTAGCCAATTTTGATATGTTAACATATCTGTACCTTCATTTAAATTATTACAAGAGTCATGAGTTCTCAGATTCCGAAGCAGACTTCTGTAGGGTCACACTTCAAACCTTGTGGTTTTACCTACTAAAACATACGTGGGTTCTATTGGGGTCAGTAACACGGAGTGTGATGACACTCTCCGCAAGCATAAAGATCAGAGCATGCCAGCTCCAACTTCATTCTTTCATTTTTTGCCACAGCAGAATAGAACTACGCAGTGTTTACTGCTTCTGTTTAGTATATTTGTATGGATTGATCTGACCTAGTTTCATGTAATCTTCTGACTGAACTTGCTTGGTTTTTTGATGTCTGGATACCTTAAAGCTTCTGTGGAGACCAAAGTAAGATCTCCTAGTCATAAAAGCTTCCCTGGTTACGAAGGAGCTTTGAACTGTTACGAAGCTCCTGTGAAGCAGCTAGACCCACTAAGCCTCTTATCTCTGAAGATTGAGAAACGATGGACTCTAAATTGGGCCCCACCTAATTAATCTGGTTCCTTCTTGTAGTCCTCCTCTCCCTGAGGATTATCTGTTGGTTCTTACTCTTCCATGCTTCTGAAAAAGCAGCTTGTGGTCTGCTAAGTTAAATCATCTGTCCGTTCCTTGCAAGCTTTCTCACAAAGGCCTCAGCTGTTACCACGTTGCATGGCTACATATGCATGCATTATACAACGGGATGTTTGGTCATGTCAGAGGTATCTGAATGTTGTTGACGTGATCCTGTGTCTTCTGCAAGTCCACTTACGTGACAGTGGAGTCCTGTGCTTTTAGTGAAAGATGAGGCGCATTTGAACGCAGCAGGCGCTGTGCGTGGATGTTCCATCAAAGGATTAAATGAACGATCATGCTGGCTACAAGTCTGTTCCTGGTTAGGCAAGGGCTGCGGTATCAGAACACCTCCTAAGAGGTCCTGTGACATGCCCCACTGAGGAAGTGGAGTACCACTCACCTAAGAGAGACTTATAGCCCATGAAAGTCTCCAAGCAAATACTTTCTGCCGTGTATCTGTAAATGTGAGAAATCTGTGCAAATGGCATAATTTTTGTTGTTGTTAGTCTCCCATGTTTTACCCTCTTCCTCGCTTGTTGAAATAACCCTGGTCTCATGAACTGGCTATAAAGGATGTTACCTCAGGCTGAAAGAAACTTTTTTCATTCCTTCAGAGATGACCTGCTTCCCGATCCTTGCAGCAGTGCTTCTTGAGCAGCTTTTTGCTGTTGCAGATACCAAATAGGAGTTTTTGTTGTATCAACCAAGAAAAACACTTGAGCTATTCCCTTTTTTTCCCTTTCTTCTTTTCTTTCTTTCCTTTTTGCTTTTCTTTTTCTTTTTTTCTTTCTTTCTTTCTTTTTTCTTCAAGCTACCTTGAGCTAAACCCAACTAGAAGTTAGTTCTCATTGCATACTGGCATGAAACCCTTTGAGTTCTACTTTGGGTTTCTTAGATTTTGACAGATTGACAATCACTGTGAATCCATTCAGATATTTTAGTAAGAGTTTTATTAAGGTACTGTGAAAATGAATGTAAATGCAAATCTGTTACGTGATAAGTACTCTCATTTCTTTACAGCAGACTGCAAGAATAATGCTTTGGCATCAGGAAGCATTCAGGTAAATGGCCATGGAGGACAGCCTTCGAAACCTCCCGTTAAAAGAGGTCCCGGACGGAAGCCGAAGGTGGAGACTAATAACAGTAGCTGTGAAGTGGTGCACAAGAAAAGAGGCAGAAAACCAAAAAAGCTACAAATTGTTGAACAGCAAAAGGTTGCAGAACAGAATACAATCCAGACCACAAGGGATATACCAGAAGAAGCCTCTGCTTCTACTGCATGCAATTCTCTTTCTGAAAATAATATGAAGGAAGACTTGTTACAAAAAAAAGGCCGTGGGGGTAGAAAGCCAAAAAGGAAGATGAAGACCCATCAGCCAGGCTCGGACCTCTTAGTTCCTGTGAATGTTAAAATGCAAACCAGAAGCAGGAGGAAGAAGATAGATGAGCCTATGGAGGAGGGGTCTGAAGAGCTTAAAGATTCTGAACCTCACATGAGAACTAGAAACCAGGGTAGGAGGACAGCCTTTTACAATGAAGATGACTCTGAGGAAGAGCAAAGGCAGCTATTGTTTGAAGACACCTCCTTAACTTTTGGTACATCTAGCAGAGGCAGAGTCCGAAAGTTGACTGAAAAAGCAAAAGCTAATTTAATTGGTTGGTAATTTTTACCAAGGGTTTTACTTCAGAATGCTATGAAGCAGGTACAGTTAAGGAACAGCAGAACAGACTTCTGCTTCCCTGCTGCTATTATGGGTTAGAAGAATATGTTCTGATTTGGGGAGAAAAATTTAGCAAAAAATAAACTGAAAGAACATTCTTTGAAAGAAATATATATTTTAAACTTTTGCTATTTATTGCCCTCCAAATAGGTTATGCATTTCAACAGTCATTTTGTCCACAGTTGACAATAATTGAAGCAATTTCTGACTGACGTACAGAGTTGAGAACTACTCTGCTCAAGTAGTGCGTAGTATATCTACACAATTAAAAAAAGGTGATAGAACTTTTAATGCCACAAATTGAAAACAGAAGTCTATTTTTGACCAAGCAAGGTACACTTTGATTGTAAAGTCACGTTGCCTAGTAAGGCAGATTTTGGCAAAAAGTGGCAGTAAATTCACTTACATTTCTATTAAATACAAAAATACCAAACTTTGCTAATCTGATAATGCTTAATTTCAGTTGTGATGGAATGTTCAACTGCAAAAGAAGCCTAGCACAGGCTGTTGGTTTATCCGAGTTCTGCCAAACATAGCAAAAATGTAATCACAAATATTTATATATATCCACATTGGAAAAAGTTTGACTAATGTCTAATTTTTCAGACCTTGATTCTTGTATCAATCACTAAATCTCTGTTTATTGTGCCAAAGACTGAGAATCAGTGCAGTGGAAAGCCTTTTTTTCTTTTTGAGTGTCAGTACAGCATACCATTTGCAGTGATAAAAGCTGTGTATTGTTTTAAATAGTAAGTTGTTAACATTGTTCTGAAATGTATCCTTTTTGGTACTTTTGGTAGAGAATAATGCACTGGTGGGGTCCTTTGACAGAGATGTTTTAGACGAAATGTATAATTGGTTAAAGGATTCAAGGAAATTACAGGACAGGTATGGAATTATGTTTACTTTCTGATCCAGATTGATTGTTGTTTCTACAACTTTAGACATGCTTAAGGCTAAAATGACCTACAAAGAAGAGTGTATGTGTATATATTAATATATACATAAACACATACATATAAAATATTACCCAGGTATAAATTTTTTTCAGGATTTTTTAGATAGCACTAGAATTGAAAATAAATTTTAAAATGTCATACTTTATAGTTTAATTTTAAGGGGAAGATTGGTTATTTTCAATTATTAAGGTTAAAAGGCCAAATCACTTTTTATGCAATCATGTTTTATACAGTGGTCTCATTGCACATTGTGTTTTTCTGCACTTTTTATGGTATATCACGCTGACATAAGTCAATATACACCCTAAAGAAAAATTCCATTTAATGATTGTGCCTTGTATTCTATTATTTCTTGCATCCTTAGTAAAATTAAGTTGTCTATTGTAAATGATAACTATATGACTTAGGGGAATGTATTGTTATATGTACTGCTCTGGAAAAGAAAAGCAGTTATTTATTTGTTTATGGTACATTTAGTTATTTTATACCTTTACAAACAAACTTTAATACCATTTTCTATCACTTAAAAAAGTATTGTCCAGTTTTAAGGAAAAAAAATTACAGAAGTAGTCATATTTTCTGAGATCTGGTATGGTACAAAAATGTAACCAAAATTTTCTGGTTATACATTATTTTGGAAGTTTGGGTAGTGTGGACGACTTTTTTTTTTTTTTTTGTGTGTGACCCTAACTTAGTTGAAAAAATAAACCTGAAGTGAAACCTCAATTCTGTACACCCTTACTTAATAATAATTATTTTTTTTCCAAACATTATCTGCAATATCTCGAAGGGAGGGCATACAGAATTAAGACCTTAAATTTGCACAGATCCTGTATATGTATTTGAAGCCTGATTCTTCACTCTTTATTTTCTGTTACAAAAAAAAAAGTGTAAATGTTGGTATCTGGCACCAAGAGGAACAGACATATGGTACTGTGGATAGCAAATTAGTATCCACCTAGTTTTATGTAGTTCATTATGCATTTTGCTACAAAAAATAGCTAAAATATTTTCCAGATCCTCTTCGAATTGTTACGGATATGAATTTGGGGAGCAGGGATTAGTTTGCATTTCATTTGTTGGTATATTTATTTTTTTCTAACAACTATTTCTTTATCATTCAATTAAAATGGAATCACTAAACATTTGGTAAGATAACAAGCTATGGTTGTACAGTTGCAATACAGCTTCACAATTCAAAGCTAAATGATTCTACTTGTTAATTTTGTCAAATCTCACTGATGAAGGCAATCATTTGAAAATGTGTAATTTCCTGATGTTATCTGCATTGTAATATATGAAATAGATTATATCTAAAATTCAATTTCTGTATTTACTCCATTTGTAATAATGTTTTATATGGCATGTTTATGTATATATTTATATATCAAAAATACCTTGTATGTAAGTTTTGGAGACTGAAATAATATGCGTTCCCTTAACAGTAGGTAGAAAATTGTACTACTTTAATTTTATGAGAATAGAAGGCCTTACCTGCAGAACATGGGTACTGCTTCCCACACAGTAATATCGGTGACTTTAACCAGTAAATTTTTAATTCATATTAGACACATTCATGTTTTTCCTTTTAAAATAAATTGTGGATAATTTGGGTCAAATTTTTTTATAGAAGCAACACTATAAAGAATTATTAGAAATCAATACCAGATTTATTTTAAGGTTATATTTTTGTAATTTAATTTCACTAGGTTGCAGGCTTCATTTATGAGACTTTAGTGACCATCAGACTGCATTTTGGTTGGGGAAAAATGTATTATTTGAGGTTGTTGTGACATACTGTATCAGCGCAGAACAAGAGCTTTTGATTACAAAGTCTTAAGTTTTTTAATGTGAGCAATAACTATTGGTCAGTGCTCTGAAATAATTTAAGAACTATAGTTATATGCATGTTTTATGATGTCATCTCAAGTACCTAACAACTGGTTCAGAAAATGGGAGTATCAAAATTTCATGTGCTTGTTTCACATTTGCATTGTAAATAACATAGGTTCATAGTCATATACACACAAACAATTTTACAGACCTGGCAGCAATTAATGCAGTTTTATTCATCAAATTCATTTATATTTGACATGGATATGAGGATACTGTTCTGGTATTTTTCTCTTTACTGGGAAACGTTAAAATTGGTATTTACTGCTGAGTGGTATCTTAATAACAGTGTGTTCTCTAACTACCAGTGAGGAAATAACTTCTGTTTCTGTGATACCAGTGTGCTCTAAATGTTTAACAGAAATCACTGTACCTGTGCCTACATACTTAACAACTCTTTAGCCATTTTGTTTCTGTTGTTTGTGTGTTCTCTGGGAACTGAACTTAAAATTTACCACTATAGTGTTCATTATTGTCAATATTGAACTAGAGCTCTTTGTCATTCGGCAATGACCAGTGGTACAACTTTACAGAAAAATGTCTTCCTCCAGTGATTAGACTGCTGTGATATAGATTTACATATGTTTATTTGTACAGTGTCCAGTTTGTACATGTGATCAGTTTGTTGGTAGACTTGTAAGATTGAGTTGGTTGAGTTAAATATTACTATGGCTTAATATTTGTAAAACTACTAATTGATAAAGGACCCTGATGCAGCACGTAGGATATATTAATAGCTATAAAAATATAAATTGTAGTGTAGAGACTACTTATTCACTGTATTGCCGTACAAATATTTTTCAAGTACCAATTTTCATTCTGTGCCAGAGGCTTTTGTCTTACCAAAAAAAGACTACACACAACATGAAAAATAGTCTGTCCATTCAGTAACTTCAAGCTTGTTACAATTGTTACACCACATTGTTAAATCTTTTGCTCACATTTGTTGGATCAAGGACTACAAGTAAATGCTTTAGCGTGTAATTTGAATTTAGGCACATGTTAAATGGTTGACTGATCCTATAAAAGCAATAGGCTTAACTGGATGGGACCCTTTCACCCTGTACTTACATAGTAGATAGGAGGTTAGAGGTTTTTAAGCTCACTTTTCATCAACATTTGCATTTAATTTGAAGCATGCGAATCTTGCTGAGGTAATTTTAACATATTGCTGGTCAATCAAGATACAGCCATGCCACAATAATTACATTGTGGTCTGAGTCCTTACCTTACTCTAAAGTGGTATATTTTGTGCACAGTAGTTTTTCTGAGGGTTTTTTTTTTTTTGAGAGAGAGAGTTGATTGTTTAACAAGAATTTAGATACAACTCTGCAACAGTGCTGTGATACCGAAGGTAGAGGGCTTTAAAACCTCACCTAGAAACAGCAAAAGCTTATTTTCTGTTTACTACCTAATGAAGATAAAATAACTGTAAAATTACTGTATATTTTCTTTTATCCCTGACGTTCTTGAAACAGATTGGTTTCCAAGGGGACCTAGATATTCAACTGATAAAAGGGCTGTTAGTTTTCTGCTGTAAATTGTTGTATATACATGCTTGTTCTTATGCAGAGGAAAGTGTATTAAATTTCATAAAATTGGCCAAGGCTCGACTGTGTTTCCAATAACAAATCTGGTATTGACAGCTTATGTAGTTTCCCAATTTTGAATCGGGAATACACCTTGTACACTTTCTACGATGTTTGGGGGAAATAACAGGTAGCGTTTCAACTAGAGCTGACCTCTAGGTGCTCTTGCATTTGTGCTAATTTTAATGTGGGAATTTGCCATGTCATTTTTACAGTGTATTAGAGAAGGAAACATGCCAGGAAAACTAGATTAAAAGACATCTTAAACTGTTGGGTTTTTTCTTCCCCCCAAGGTTCTAACAGCCTCAAGGCACTCTAGAAAGAAACCTTATATGCTGCAATAAAATAAGGGTGAATAAATTTAGCTTTTAGGAGGTAGGTAGTGAGACAAGTAGTCATTTGGATCCTTTTTAATGCAGATAAATACATCAGGAAATTCACTTCAAATCATGCAAACAATACATTTTAGGGAGGGAAGGTAGTACTATACTATGAATTTGTACCCTGAAAGAACAAAGAATGAGGTCATACAAATTAGGAGTAGGAAGAAATACGAGTACCTATCATGTACACATGCCTGTGTATTTTGTGCTTACGACCACGTGTGTGGTTTGCTAATGCATTGAGACCGTACAGAAGTTACATTTTTGGACCATACTAAAACTGCAGAAGTGTGGCGGACAACTGGATAATGATCTTGTGTGAATTAAATTCTGTCATAATGTTTAAATATGTATAGAATGGAGCTCAACTTCAAGGAAATGACCTAGAAAGGGTAATTTTGAAACTGACACATTTTCAGATTAAAAATTACACTTATTTTGTACAGAATTATGTAAAACACAAATCTGTTGTATGTAATGAGTAACAGTTTTGAAAACTATAATTCTTTAGCTTTATCAAGGTTTTTTTTCCTTCCAGAAATCTGGATTATGTTATAACCTGAAGTATCTCACCAGGATAACAGTGCCCTTTCTTTTTGTACATATGGATTGGAAATTTCTTTACTGTTATGTGGACACTTTCTATGTTAGTTTTGATGCATAATACTTTGAATCCTTTTATACAAACTAGAATGTATGTGTAAGAATTACTGTCACTGCAATGTAGTAACTACAAACTTATTTTTAAATAAATAGAAAACATGTTTTTCTAAGCTGTCCAACAGTGTTTGTTTCTATCTAGTGATTTACTTACTGTGTTAACAGGACAGTTGCTTATGTGTTCTTCAAAACAGCCTCAAATCAGTTTGTTTTGATTCCTCGTGGTGGAGTATGGTACAGTGGCATATAGTAGTAGGGTATAGCATATTATGTGGGAACAGATAAATTACAACCAAAGCATACTCTGATAGAGATCAAAGTTTGCTATTTTGTAGGGTTTTTCACTAAAACCTGCAGTTCTGGAGGCAATATAAAGGCACTGGCATCTGGCACTGAAGACACCATATTGCCAGTCCTCTTAGCTCCTTTTGCATGTGCAGCAGGGTGCCCCTCATCCTCCAAGGAGCCATCCCTGTTCAGGTGACAGCTGTTTGTACCAGAGCTACATCCAATCTGTGTGGAAATCTGCTTCCCAACAACTCTAGGAGAAGCTAAAACCAACTAAGCAGAGACAAGTTCCCCATGTCCCTGCATGTAGAGTACTGGTCTCCAGTCTAGTTGCCCGGAATGGGTGATGCACAGAAAAGTCAATATAGGATGTGTTTTGTGGGTTTGTTTATGTGTTTCTGCTCAATAGATGTAAGACAAAAGAAACGTTTGGTATTTCAACTACTGCACCATGTGGAATCTGTTTAATTTCATGTGTTGTTTTATCAGATGATCTTTTCCTCCTTATGTACCTTACTTTAAATCACAAGGAAGCGATGGAAGAAACCCTCTCACCTCACAGATGCAGGTACGTGTGCTGCTGAGCAACAGGGTCAGGGAACGGTCATAGCAGAATGAGCCGAGTTCCCTGTAGCTTTCCAGACATGTCCACCATGGAGTCTGGCAAAAGCAAGACTTGTTTTACTATATGAGAAAAAAAAATCTCTGCTGTCTCAAGTGAATCTGCATGAGTTGTAGTAGTTGGCATGTACTCCTTGGAGACAGGTAATTTTAGAATGCTGGAAATGCAACACACTTCCTTCTGTGTTTCTGTTAAGTACTGGAGGTGGTAGTTCTATTGTATATGCATCTTCAGTATTACAGTAATAGGGGTGTGCTCTTCCAAAAACAAGCCACCCCATGTCCAAGCTTTAAGTTTTGTTACTGTGAATAGTCTTAAGTAGTTCATGATTCTTTTTGTTTGTTTTGAAAAGATCTTTTTCTGTGTAACTTCGTACAGAATCCTTAAAATACAGTGGCATCCCAGTTCTCTCCTCGTGTGACGGGTGTCTTTTTAAAACCTACTGTGGTTATTTTACTTTACTAAGACTTTGCTTAGGATTAACAGATGCTGTGAAATGTTGGTATCTGACAGCTAGATGCTGACGAATGCTTCATTACCTTCTTAATACCATTTACTCCTGTTAGATCATAATGCTCATTAAATGAAGGAAATGATGTATGATCATTGAAGGTGACCATTTTGTTTTTAAAGTGAAAAGCTCTTGTATCAAAACCTGTGTCCCTTCCTGCTCTAGCAATCATATGAGCTTCACAAAAGAGTGCCTTTGTCATTTTTCCTGAAGACAAATGAGCAAATTATAACGACTTTAAAAATTAATCAGTGTTTCTATTTGAAGCACATGTGAAAATTAAAGCAAGTGCCAGAGAACTAAAACCAGCAAGCAATAAAGAAGGAAACTGGAATTTAAATAGCATGTAACTGAGTTTTTGTACACAAAATTAGCATGCAAAATACAATTTTTGTGGGTTTTATTAGCATGGACAGGAAACTCAAAGCCCAAAATGAGGGTTTGTTTTTCTAGGTCAGAGAAATCTTGTGTTAGATATTCTCACAACAGGGCTAACTTACTTTTTTTACAGGAGTGTAGTGAGGATTTATGTATCCTCTCTCGTACTTTGAAATCTGTGTGTGTGCTGAAGGGAGGACAGGGTAGAGAATTTGGGAATGCTGCTTCTAATCTGGTAACAGCCATACAAACTTCCTTAATACTTCCTTCATGCTTCCTTTTCTTGTCTCAGAAATGGGGAGGTTTTACCTAAACATGGTCCTATCTGCCTCTCATTTTACTTTAGCTTGTAGGCACATCAGTGAGAAAACAAGAAAGGAGAATGAGCAGAGGCAGGTAATCAATTCATTCAGCATCAAATTTCTGCATGGGTATGTTTGTGAAGATACTGAGTTCAAACTAAATGTTAGAATTCAAAGGCCAGACAGCCTTATCTGTTAATTTGTGATTTGTCTCAGGTCTCCAAATTTGACTTTGAACAAGGATATTCAAAATAATAAAGACTAACTTAAAATACAAAGCTAGTTAGAATATGACTAAAACACTAGAAAGAATTACTTTTTATATTCTATGGTACAGAAATCTAGTGGGGTTATTTTTCTCATATTTGAGCACCCTATTCAAAATTTGAATCCCTGTTATTAAGGAGAGTGGTGTAAGCTTCCATGAACTGCTAAGAAAGGGAATATAGCTGTCAAAAACTTCCGTTCACCAAGGTTTTATGCTGAGGACATGTACAGAACAAAATTACTTAAAACAGTCAAACTCTTTAATTAGCGATCATGGCAGCATCTTTCAATACACTGCATATTTTTACCCAGCTAGAATCTCAACATGAAGAGCTGGGTGTATGTGCACTCTCTACCATTGCTGTCTTTCACTGACATCAGTTAATCTGAATGTACAGGTACACTGGGAAGGATTAAAAATCTAGTACTCAACCCTTTTGTTCTATTTAGTGGTCATAAAGGATTTGAGGTTGTAAACAGTGTGCTAATACTAAATTCTTCTGTTAAAGTTATAAGGGAGATAACAGGTTAAATTATTTAGGAAAATTACTAGAAAATTCATATAAGTTTTGTCTTAAGAAATGCAGATCATCTGAAATTGTCTTGTGGGCAGGGTTTGTTTTTTTTTCTTGCATGCTGCCTTACCAAGTTGTCATTTTCCTCTGGCTTTGGAAATGTTCCAAGAAAATACTTCAGTCTGTGGCACTGTCTCTAGCTTTTTTACAAAACTTACATTCTTATAAAACTTCTTGTGAGCTTTGGACCTTATTTTTGTACTTGTCTTGGTGCCCTTGACTCACTCCCTGTTAAGTCTCCTCTCTCCTCCTTAGGGGGTTGTTATTGTCGGGGAAGACTCGTGGAAGAAATGCAGTTCACTGAGTAACAGTTCCCTTATCCAGCTTTCACAGACCTGTTGAGAATTCCAGTTTCCATCTGTGCATGTGATTTGATTCTGTTGGGTTTATTGAGAACTCTGTCTTCACGAAAGAGACTGTTCTGTATTTTTACAGGACAGAAAACAGTTTTCATAGTTTTCTACAGCTTGGTAATTGCAGTTGTTTCACAGCTCTGTGAAAATATGCCTGTCTTATCAAGTAAGAGAAATTCAGTTCTTTTATACGTCTGGAAGTTCTTGCTTCTGCGTGGAGAAAAAGAATGCTTGAAACCATGAGAGTTTTACACATGCAAGAAAATGTATACAACTATTTAAGAAATAGTTCCTAAACTTGGGATCTTCCCCCAACTCAGAGCACCCCAGATGGATTGTAGCTCTTCAGATCTGACAAGTGCCGTTCCTCAGGGGTTGGTATTGGGACCACCACTGTTTAACATTGTTGGTGACATGTTTGCCGACAACACCGAGCTGTGTGGTGCAGTCAACACGCTGGAGGGAAGGGATGTCATCCAGAGGAACTTGGACAGGCTTGAGAGGTGGGTCTGTGCAAACCTCATGAAGTTCAACAAGGCCAAGTGCAAGGTCCTGCACATGGGTCGGGGCAATCCCAAGCACAAATACAGGCTGGGCGATGAGTGGATTGAGAGCAGCCCTGCGAGAAGGACTTGGGGGTGTTAGTGGATGGAAAACTGAATGTGAGCCAGCAACGTGTGCTCGCAGCCCAGAAAGCCAACTGTATCCTGGGCTGCATCAAGAGAAGTGTGGCCAGCAGGTCAAGGGAGGGGATTTTCCCCCTCTACTCTGCTCTCCTGAGACCCCACCTGGAATGCTGTGTCCAGCTCGGGCCCCCAACATAAGGAGGACATGGACCTGCTCGAGTGGGTCCAGAGGAGGTCCATGAAGATGATCAGGGGGCTGGAGCACCTCCCCTTTGAGAACAGGCTGAGAGAGTTGGGGTTGTTCAGCCTGGAGAAGAGAAGGCTCTGGGGAGACCTTATAGCAGCCTTCCAGTACTTAAAGGGGGCTACAGGAAAGATGGGGAGGGACTTTTTATCAGGGAGTGTAGTGATAGGACGAGGGATAATGGTTTTAAACTGAAAGAGGGTAGACTTAAATTAGATGTAAGGAAGAAATTCTTCATTGTGAGGGTGGTGAGACACTGGAACAGGTTGCCCAGAGAAGCTGTGGATGCCCCCTCCCTGGAAGTGTTCAAGGCCAGGTTGGATGGGGCTTTGAGCAACCTGCTGTAGTGGAAGGTGTCCCTGCCCATGGCAGGGGGTTGGAACTTGATGATTTTTGGGGTCCCTTCCAACCTAAACCATTCTGTGAGTCTGTGATTCTGTGTGTCATTCTTCCCCCAGCTGTTTGAAACATCTAAAAAACATCTGCTTTCTGAGCATTTGGTCTGATGTTCCCTTACACATCAGGAAAACTTCTCAGATTTTTTTTCTCTGGTATTTTAATAAATCAAAATCTTTAGGAACTAAAAGTCCTTTCAGGAATTTTACTTCCTTAGAGAGATCACGGTACAGCTGTGTTGCAGCTGGTCCCATCCAAGTCCAGAGTTATGGGAGCCAAAATGTCGGTAGGCAATGGGGCACAATCGTGTTAAAAATAACTTCTGATGCCCCTGACACAGCCTGCTTTGGCTGAGACTCTAGCTGCTCTCACTTTTAGGGGCCTTACCGCCTCGCTTTTGTGGTCTTCCGTGGAAGACTGAGAGCTCAGTTTGAGTCTCCTCAAGCCAGAAGCAGCAATGACCTTCCTCTCCTTGCAGAGGGTGTGTGTTGTGTGCGCCTCCATTTTGGAGAAGAGAAGAGTCTTAACTACAAAATGTCCTGCACTGGTATGTGCTTTTGTATGTAAATGTATCTGGTTAAACTTGTGTGAAATTCAGCTACACAGAACTTTAAACTTCTTCATGGACATAGCCATAGTGAAAACCCTGGGCTTGAAAAACATCCAGCATTTATCTTCAGGACAATCTAATGCAGACTGTACTGTGCAGGCTTCTCCACCTTGAATTTGTAAGAAAGAACATGCCCAGGAACAATGAGAGACATTTAATATTTAACCACTGCAGCCCTCTGAGGTGTTTGAGTTAACAGTGACAGGTAGAGTGGGTGCTCAAAGCTTCCTTTAAGCGTTTTGTGTTGGCTTCTTGGGGATGAAACAAGTGGTTTGGAAAGGGATCTCTCCTCTCCCAAACAGCTGTACCAACTACAGGGTTGCAGCTGGGCTGCCTCTTTGCCTGTGCTTGTTCTGCCTGGAGCTCTTGCATGCCTGTCTGCACAGTGGCCCAGCTGTGGTTTGAAAGTTGGGGAGCACTCCTGCTGTGGTAACTACTGCTTGGTGATGGAAGCACCGTGATCCTGTGCAGAATCCCAGTGTAATCAGACCATGAAGATCCTTTTAGTCAGACCAGTACCCAAGGCCTCACGCTTCTCCAGGGAATGAAGAGGAGCTTGGTCTCTTCTCTGGCCACCTCTGAGTCATGACAGAGCACATCGGGTTGGTTTCTGTCTGGCTCTTGCACCACAAACCTCTGCTTAAGCACGTGGGGAGCAACCTGCTTCATAACAGAAGCATCTTGCAATCTGATTTACTCTGTATTTCTGGAAGATATCTTAACGTTTGGGAGTAAGTTGCTTGAGTCACACTTTGAGACCTTCAGCATCCCTGAGGTGGGATCAGGTATTTATGTAGCTCCTGAGGTTTTGCCTAAGGGAGCCTGTCCCTCTGTTTACTGAAGCCTGGGCTGGTGAGATGCACACACAGCCATGGCAGCCCCAAAGAATCTCTTCTCTTTGGGGTGGGCTCTGTGGGACAAATAAGAAATTATTGTTGACCACAAGGCATCTAGAAATGTTCCTTACTTCACATACTTTAGGCTAAGAGAGATCCAGCTCCAGTCTGAAAGCTCTCTAGTGCTGACCCTCATTCTTCTAACTGGTCACAACTCCTACCCACTCAGGCACCACAGAAATCAAGGTGTCTGATTGTGGCTTAAAGTTATATCCGAGTTTCAAATCTGAGCTAACAGTTTTTGAGATGAAAACCCTAGAACTGAGGAACAAATGGAAGACACAGAATGCAGGAATATTTTTATCTTCAGCTTGATAGATGACGATGTGGTGACCAAATTACAGCATTGACTGTATTTCAGAACAGTTGCAAGTGGAAGGTTGCAGACACTTCAGACAGCCCCTATCTGCTACCAGGACAAAGAAGGGAAAGTGACAGATGCAGGGATGGGGCTGGCTTAAGAAAAGATGAAGAGCAAGCACATCAGGCTTGTGTCTCATGTTACTGTAATGACAATCTAATAAACTGCCAACATCTTGGGACACAGCTGAGGTCTGTTTTTTTTTTTTTTTTTTTTTTTTGCCAGGCCCACTAGCCCAAACCTTCTAGCACATATAATTTTCATTCTACTAATGGAAAGAGCAGCCTTTAGCCTCTGCTCCTTTATCATCTGGCTTCTATCTTGTTACAGTTGCAAACTATATGAAGTGATGCTGAAGGGAGGTTCTCAAGGTGAGACAGCAGCCAAGCATAATGGCTTATCTCCTGTTGCAACCACAGCTCTGTCCATCCACTCCAACTTAGCTTCTCTATGTGCAGCAGCTGGAGCATTTTCAGGCAACTGTTCTACTGGGGCTAAGCCTGTGTGGAATATGTACTTTATCTTGGAACTTGATCTTCCATCAGAAAAGCTTTAACTCTCAATGAAAATTGGTTTTCTGCTCAATCAGTATCATGCTTACATCTGTAAAACTTGGCCAGCAATTACAACTGTGAACTGCAGTCAGCAGAGAATTGAGACTGGAGGGATGGTAAATGCAGTACTGATTTGGCTTCTGGTGCCTCTAAAATGGTAAGGCTGGAACTGCTGTCATGGAGTCACAAGTTTGAGGGGTTTGTTTGGTTTTGGTGGGTATTTTTAGTTGATTGCCTTTGATTATAGAAAATTATTTTCATTTTCACAGAATCTTCTAGGTTGGAAAAGACCTTGAAGATCACCTAGTCCAACCATTAACCTAACACTCACAGTTCCCAACTACACCATATCCCTCAGCACTATGTCGACCCGCCTCTTAAACACCTCCAGGGATGGGGACTCCACCACCTCCCTGGGCAGCCCATTCCAACACCTAACAACCCGTTCTGTAAAGAAATGCTTCCTAATATCCAGTCTAAACCTTTCTTGGCACAACTTGAGGCCATTACCTCTTGTCCTATCGCTTGTTACTTGGTTAAAGAGACTCATCCCCAGCTCTCTGCAACCTCCTTTCAGGTAGTTGTAGAGGGCGATGAGGTCTCCCCTCAGCCTCCTCTTCTCCAGACTAAACAACTCCAGTTCCCTCAGCCGCTCCTCGTACAACATGTGCTCCAGACCCTTCACCAGCTTCGTTGCCCTTCTCTGGACACGTTCGAGTAATTCAATGTCCTTTTTGGAGTGAGGGGCCCAAAACTGAACACAGTAATCGAGGTGCGGCCTCACCAGTGTCGAGTACAGGGGTAAGATCACTTCCCTGTCCCTGCTGGCCACGCTATTTCTGATACAAGCCAGGATGCCATTGGCCTTCTTGGCCACCTGGGCACACTGCTGGCTCATGTACAGCTGGCTGTCAATCAACACCCCCAGGTCCCTCTCTGACTGGCAGCTCTCCAGCCACTCCTCCCCAAGCCTGTAGCGCTGCTGGGGGTTGTTGTGGCTGAAGTGCAGCACCTGGCATTTGGCCTTATTGAAACTCATCCAGTTTTGTTTTCCTCACTCTTTCTACTTTCTGTGTACAAGAACTGTGCAAAACAGAATCTGCTCTTATGACAGTATAGGATATGTTTTGTTCCTGTGTTGAGAAAAAAAAAGGAAGAAAATGTTTACTAATTTTTTAAAAGGTATGTATTTAGTCCAGGACAATAAAAAGGTTGACTTAGCAATGTTAACTTGAAATCATACCATTGCCAATAACAGACTTGATGCTGAGAGAGGAAAAAACCTAGTTCAGCATCTCTTCACCACTTTATATATCACTCACAATAAAGTGTGTGGATTTAGATTGCTTTCCAACCACCTGACACCCCACTGATGCTCTCAAGTCACAGCTGGTTTTTCACCAGAAGCCAATAAAACATAATTTAGCCCATTACATGAGATGATGTACCTGTTCCTTAAAGGAAAAAGTATATAAGCATATATATATAGTGGAATACAGTTACAGTGGAACTGTGGAAGCCTTGTTCCTTTGCTGCTGGACAGACCCTCACCACCCAGAAGATGGCTTCAGAGAACTCTAACCTGAGCCAAGGATACATGCAAAAGGTTGTAAATACTCCTTTTTGAGGAACTTCCTCACCAACTTGCTGATAACTTGGTTTTTTTTCATGTCATGAATGTATGGAGAGACTTTCCCACTGCATGGATAACCTTTCTACCACTGGGCAGGAATATGCTGTCTTGCACGAAATTGTCTATATTCAAGGTTGAGGGGCAAATCACCTCAACCTCTCTGTCACTTCTTCCTCAAAGAGTTGTCACCTTCAAATCTAGCTAGAACATTTAAATGCTAGAAACGTTATTCACAGCAGTCTGAGCACCAAGCATCCACGTGGAGAAAGGCTTTCCAGACACCAGGTGTGCTTTTCTGTCCCTGTTTCTCTTCATTCCTATTATTCAAAATTGTTTTGCCATTTGATGCTGACTGGGCTGCAAGGAAAGTGGGGCTCTTAGAAGAAATACATTCTTTCAATTTTTCCTATTTCCATCAAGTGGCAACACAAGTAATGGAGAAGGGAAAGCAGCAGTTCTAAATCCTGGTGCTTTTTTTTCCCCTTAGATTCCTGCCTCACCAAAGCACAGGAATTCAAAGCACTTTCTTCACTAGAAAAATGGATTATCCGTGTTTGACCACATGCTCCAGGATGCTGCATGTAAGCCTCCTGATACTATGCTTGCTTTTAATTATCTTTCATGGGCCCTGGGCTCAAAACCACTGCCCAAGACAACTCAGTTTCAGTTGAAGCAACAAGTCAGACTGTTCCAGTCAACGGCGTGCTCTACTGAAAAGCTAACACCACTCCTCTGCTCTGTTTGACGTAGTGTAGGAGATGCTACATGTTTTTCCCCATCTATAGAATCACAGAATGGGTTGGGTTGGAAGGGACCTTTAAAGGTCATCTAGTCCAACCTCTCCTGCAATGAGCAGGGACATCTTCAGCTAGACCACGTTGCTCAGAGCCCTGTCCAACCTGGCCTTGAATATGTCCACCTCTCTGGGCTGCCTGTTTCAGGGTGCTGGTCGTTATTTTGTTTAACTGATACATGACTCTTCCTCCCACCCCTCCCCCCCCCCCCATATATGTGGGTAAACAAGTACTGTAGATGTACAACTACTGATAATGTCTAATGTTCCACTGTTTCACTACACTCATCATAAAAAAAATATTTCCTTATATCTAGTCTGAAACTACCCACTTTTAGTCTAAAACCATTGCCCCTTGTTCTGTTGCTACAGGCCCTATAAATGAAGAGGAGACACAATGACATGTTAGGTGTCTAATGATATTGTGTATTGGGCCACTATTTGTACTTCACCTTGATTTTATCCACAGCAGAAAGCAAGAGTTATTTCAGTCTGCATCATCACACAGTATAGTTCCTGCATTTTTCAAATTATTTCTGAGACCATTTTTGCTTTTAGCATGTGCCTACAGGAAAAAGTACTTTCTGAAGTTTTTCATTTGAAAAGTGTAACTCAATATATTACTGAAGAAAAAAAAAAAAGTAAGGTACGAGCTGAACTAAGTACAGCCCGATAATATTTTCCTTCTTTCACAGTACTGCCCTTTACAGAGCTGTACTCAGTAAGTGAGAAGAGATGGCTCTAACATTTTTTCTCCCTTGGTAAGACTCAACGTTTGCTCCTGCTGAATTTCCCCCGTTGTCTGTAATGTTCCCATTGCTCTAATCTGAGTCATTTGCAGTTTCAGTCTACCTCTACCCTCTTCTCTTTGCTCCCCCTCTGATTTGGGTGTCGTCAACAAATTTGATTGCTGTTGAATTTACACCAAAGAAACCCCTGACAAAAAGGAGACTCATCAATGGGCTTCGCCCTCCTGTCCAGCAGCTCAGCAGTCACAGGCCCCGAGGAGGCTCTACTTGAGGGCTGGCACATGCACCATCAAAACCACCACCCAGGAAACCTTTGTTTGAGCAATGCCTTCATCCACCTGTGACAAAAGCAGGCCCGCCGACCACCACCAAGCCTCTCTGAAAGACCAACAGGGTCATTAGAGGGACGTGCCTTTTGTGTGAACTTCACACTAGAGAACTTCCTCCTGATTTCTGTTCATAGCAGCTTAAAAGGTGCTTGCCCACCTTCACAGAAATTACTTAAGGGAGTTGCAAGTATCACTTAAAATTAACCTGCAAAAAGAAATGAACATTTTTTTCTTTCTTTATAATCTCCTTAAACATGGTAAGGGTATAAAGTCCACCCAGGTGTTTTATTTTATTGTGTTTTGAGAATGAGAAATCTGGATCCGAACCACTCTGGGAGCCTTTCCATGCCAGGGGAAGCTGACTGCCAGTCTGGTAGCAGGCGGCTAACCGCCGGCACTGAAAACCTGACCCGGGCGGCGGGCACAGCGTTCACCACGCCGGGTTCATTTTAGGCGTTAAAACGTTTATTCTGGGAAGGGCACAAAGTCGCACCGCTCCCCTCAGCCACACAAGATGGCTGCTGGGCCAGCGGCCACTAACGGCCGCCACGCGCCGCCTGCGCCTCGAGCCCCGCCCTGCGCCCGCCGGCGGGCTCCGCCCCTCGCCGGCCGACGGAGCCCGGCGGGGCGGGGCCGGGCCGGCACCTGCGGTGAGGGGCTGCCGGCGGCCTGTCCCCTCAGCCGGTGGTCCGAGGCAGGACCGCGGAGCGGGCAGCCCGCCCCCGCCGCTTGCGCTCCCCGCTAGTCGGCTTCGTGCCGTTGGTCCCCGGGCTTGTGGCAGAATTAGCGGGCGGGGGCTCGGAGGCTGCCGCCGGCTGCGGTGGGTGCTGCCGCGGGGCCGTGCACCCGGCGCCCGGCTGGGTGCGCCCAGGCGGTTGTGCGGCGGGGTGAAGCACAGCTCGTTTCTGACAAGTTTTCAGGTACTTGGGAATATGGGCAAAAGTATTTTGATGGTTCCAGCTTTGGTCCTGGCTGTCTCTGCTATCTCTCCGTCTGCTACCGCATCCTTTCTGTCTGGTGGATCCAGCTGCTCGAAAAGCTGCTTAGAAATAGGAGAAAGACCTGCAGCGACACAAGTTGTACGGTCCTGCTGTGTAAACGCTGTGGGCAAAGCGGAGCTTTCC
Source organism: Strix uralensis (assembly GCF_047716275.1). Classification (NCBI taxonomy): domain Eukaryota; kingdom Metazoa; phylum Chordata; class Aves; order Strigiformes; family Strigidae; genus Strix; species Strix uralensis. The sequence goes on along the minus strand of NC_133974.1, from coordinate 37,261,735 downwards.
CCGGGGGGTCCTGTCCAGCTCTCCAGCCTAGCAGGGTGCTTGTGGTTATTTTGTTGAACTGATACCTGACTCTTCCTTCCCCCCCTCCCCCCCCCGATATATGTGGGTAAACAAGTACTGTAGATGTACAACTACTGATAATGTCTAAAATTAGGAAATGTTTTTCTTTGCTGTTGGTGCTAAAGCAGGTAATGCAGAAGTGAAAAGTACAGTTTGTGGTAACTCTTCTTCACACACGCAGATGTTTTCATATTCCTTACCATATTCTTTGGGCTTGCTTCAGCATTATTTTGTGATCTCAACTGCCTTTGCTAGGCAGTTTTCATAAATCTGACTTCCTATGTACATATGTCTGGCATATGTTACAGTAACCCAAATTATTTTTAAATGATGTAATTTAGGATAGCAGAAACTAGAAGCAGCTCAGAAATAACTGAAACAATTTGCTTGTGCTTGCAAGCTAAGTAGTATCTGTAACAGCCACTACTGGAAACTAATGTGACAGAACAGAGGGTGAATGTAGATGACTCTGGAACTTGTAAACTTGTGTGCTCCAAGAATGCTTGTGTAAAAGATGCAAGTCTTAGTTCTGATGTGAAAAACCCTCATAGATGTGAAAAGACAGTAAATGTGCTCCTCAGCTGAAGGTGAGTATCTTAATTTGACAGGGGAGGAGGGAAGAGGCATGAATATCTTAATGCATTGGTAAGGTGTGGCAGGTGCATAGTGGTGTCAGATTCTTTTCTAGTCGAGTGAGGGGACTGTGGCACATGTTATCATCTCGGTATGATGCTATGCATGCTTTCCATCTGAAAGAAGAATCCCTTAGTTCTGTTATATGTGCAATAATCGCAGAATCTAAATAGATTTTTCTTGAGGCCATCAATCTGATGTCAGACATATTTAATACACTTAATTAGGTGATAAAGCAGTGCAATGAATTTTGTTCATGGAGAGCAGCTTTTTATTGCAAATTGGACAACCATACAACTTCCCGGTTCCTTTTTTTTTTTCTTTTTTCTGTTTCCAGATGAAAGAGATGTCTGTATAACTCTCAACCAGGTTTTAATTTTCTTTGTCTTGTGAATCTGTCTACTTTAGTCTTCTATTAGATTTTATAAGTACTGTCAAATTTAATGCAGTTTGGCCTAATTTAGGTGTGCTCTGGCTGTAAGTGAAATGCATGTGTACAGGTTATGTATTATCTTGTGAACCAACAAAGCAATCTGAAAGAAACTTTTAAGTACTACACATCTAGCAAAGCTGGTAGATACATTTTTTTTGTCTCTTTTTTTTTTTTTTTTTTTTCCTTCCTCTTTTCAGAGTAGAGAGCAGGGAAGTGTCTTTGAAGAAACTTCCTGTTGGGATGCCTCCCATCAGTGCAGCTGCAGCTCTGCAGATTTGTGTGCTGCTGTCTGCGCTTCCTGCACAATATTTCATATCCCAGTGGTATGGAACGGACTCTGCTCAGCGCATCCAGATGACAGAAAGGTTGTGAGTCTCTCCTTCCCTACTGTATTTATTTATAAGGGAGTTCTCTTTCTGATCCCCGATGACGCTTTGTCCTGGAAAGTTGGAGTGTTGGTGGGACACATTGACTGTTCCTACATGAAAACAACATTGAAATCATACCTCAGACATTTCTGTGGCTTAATATGACTGTATTTAGTTGTTTAAAGATGTCCTTCACACTTTGAATAACAACCATTGTTTTCTTCACTTAAAAATCTGTGTATAATCTGCGTGAGTGCACGAATGTACCTTGATCTCATTCTGCTTTTGGATATTCCAATATATGTTACTGTGGCTTATGTCCCTTTAAAAGGGGGAAATAGAAGTGTCTGATTAGTAAGGCTATTTCTAACTTTCTATTACCTTTTGATGCTTACTGTTAAAATAGATTTTGTTGCATAGTAAGACTCTGTACTGAGTCACAACCGAGAAAAATTCATTCATAGTAAATTACTTAAGGCAGTCATAATGATAGAGTTGAGTAAGTAGTGCCATTTTGTATATGAATTAAGAAGTTACGGGTTGACAGGGTCGCATGCATCTATCTCCAAATGTAAAGTGGAGAATACTACATCAGGTCCAAATATTTGATAGTGGTAACCACTGGCAAATGTTGGTATGTTGAAGATGAGTGATGCAAAGAGAAACTTAAGTGACTTAGTTTTAACAGTGCAACCTGTGTAGTGCATTGGCTGTCTGGTTCATCTGTCGAACTGAAATACATGAAGTAATGGAAGCGAAAGATTGGCCTCATGAAAAAAGAACTAAGTCTGGCTTTGTGTGTAAAGACCCAGATTTAAATAATATTCAGGTTTCATGGCATGAGTCAACTTCTAACCACTTAGATTTATGCAAAAACTTTTAGGCTATTTTTTAATAGTCTTTTGATTACGTGCACCATTTTTGAAATGTCTCATGCTCACTATTCTCAAGTAACAGTTAAAACTGCAGAATCTGATGCAATTTAGCAATTCCTGTAGTCTGAGTACAGAAAGCAAGCAACCTTGTCATGAAAAATAGTGTTTTCCAAAATTTACATAGTTTACTGGTACAAGTGATTACTGAAAGAATATTAATTTGCAGTCTAGAGGAGACCTTGTTCCTGGTCACTTTTTTTTCCTGTTTGCTACAGAAGCAAAGCCTTAAAGTTTAAATATTTTAAAAATATATAAAAATGCTAAAAACGTGATGATCATTTTTATTACTAAAGGATAATTGCCTCTTGGAGCAGCTTTACAAAATCTTACGTGAGTCTGGATGCGTGGGCAGATCGTTTAAAGCTGTGGCTATCAAAGACAAGGTAGGATGTTACATACTGTCTACACTCAACAATAAATTTCAAACATGGCCTCTTCTTAACAGGAAGGTACGCTGCAGGGGTGAAATAAGTAACAACGAAGAAGTGTCTCTCGTTTGCTTGTTGAGACTGATTTGGAACTTTCTGCCAGGTTTGAGAAAACCTTGTGCCTATATTCTACACAAACATGCAATTTGAACTCCATGTGAAACTAAACATAAATCATGGCAGTAATTCTATACATGCTAGCCTCTACTTTAAATGTATCTGGTTATGAAGTCAGGATGATTAACCATACTAATGATTGTAAGCAGCTACCTCTTTGTAGAATCCAATACTACAACATGGGATGGACATCTTATGCTGTATATGGTAGTTCAAGAAAACTTGAAATTGAACTAGAAAATAGCAATGGGAAATCTGTGGGTCTAGGAAGAAGGGGAAACTTGATTATTGGACATGTGACAATGAGTTGGTCTAGAAAAAGTAAAATTATATCCCTTTATTTATATGTCATTTTAATTTAAGAACACTGTTGCTTAGACTTGTTTAGAGAGGTTCAAGGGCTTGCTTGTGAGATTTAATTCTTGTACAGTAGAAATACTCCAAAGGTTTTACCTTGTCTGGACCTTCAAAGATCCTTTATTATTGATCCATGTACAGTTATCAAGGGTGTCAAGTCCTCTGAACTGTGGAAGATCAGACTTAGTTTTGCCCCCAGGAAAACCTAGGGAAACGTTGTATGAATGGAAACAGGAACTGCTTTTCTTAGGTTCACCATAAATTGCTTTGTAACTTTGTGGAAAGCTCCAGGCATATCTAAAGATAAAGCCTTCAAAGACCAAATGATCCTTTGATTATTTGTATATAGTTGGAGCTGCTTGTGTCTTCTGAATATCCTATAATATAAAGAATTGGTTATCCTGAAAATATGGTGACATTTGAGACCTCCCAAACCTACTATATTAGCTGCTGTTTTCAACAATGCAGTCTGACAACCCAGGATATTTGCCCATTCCTGTTTCTGTTAAAAGGTATTTGTCAGTCTTAAGTCCTCCTACAGATTTGAGCTAAACCAAGACTTTTATAAAAAGAATTATTTGCACAGTTGTGGAACTTGCTCTGATTTTCTTCCAGGTAGGGTAAAGGGAGTAAGACTGAAAGAGGGAAGGTAGTGAACACCATAAAAGAGTAAGGAGAGTAGGACAGCCTCTAGTTCTTTGGCACCAACAGGTTGCTGACTGGTATGGATGGAGTATGTTAACCCAAATACATCTGTTCATAGACTGCTCCTCTTACATTGCCAGCAGAAGGAATATTTGAAACCTCCCCCCCAGTAAATGTTCAATTTGCTCATTGTTTCTTTGCGCTTTCTCTTTTTCACAATAGCAGTGAAAAACATAAGCCATTTCCCCTTTCTAAAGATGTCCCTCCCCTAGTCCCCACCCTTTAAATTCAGATGAAATTCAGCCCAGTGCAGAAGGAAAAGCTATGTTTACTGTAGGCTTAAGCTGGGACTCATTGCCAGACACCTTGTCCATACCAGTGTTAACCAATCTTTAAGGATTTTACAAAAGATACTGAAGAATCACTCTGTTAGAATAATATTTGCTCACCTGTATAAAATAAATGGGTTTCCTCTGATATGAAAATTCTAATGCAGCTGTAGAGTTACGTATCCAAAGAAATTAGATTCATACTCTTTTTTCCCATTGGAACAAATTCCTTTGTCTTGTGTATTCCTTAAAAGTGATTTTAATGTAAAACTCTCATCTGGGCTTCAAATTGTGAAGAATTTTGTATCAAAGTCTTTGATGTATCCCTCTATTCAGACAAATGCTTAAGATAGTAATAATCAGAAGGCCAATTACCCTAAAACTCAGTTTCTAAAGAACTTGTTTGAGTGTTGGGTTGTTAATTTTACATTTTAGGAATTGGTACTATGGAGAAAAGAAAACCAAAAGTGGCAACAGTGAAGCAGAAACCCATTCTTACTTTGCAGGTATTGGAGTCTTCATAGACCTTTTAGATTTTGCTTGTGATACTGTCATCTATAAGATCTTCTGTAGTGGATTTCTATACTTACTTTGTAAATGGTAGTCTTTTTTTTTTCCCTTCTTTCTAAACATTATTGATGATATTCAGTAAACAAAACAGAAAATCCAAGGCCTTTTCACCTTGTGTTGTGTAACAGAGTGTGCCTATTTTGTATTGATGTATGAAACAAAGGTATAGCTTTCACTTGATTCAAATGAATTGATTTAGATCAACTTCATAAAAGAAACAGTTGATCACTTTGCTTCTGGAAAAAAATTCCCTGCAGTCAAACTGAATAGAAGAATTCTGTAACCTAAACTGGAAAAACCTAATGTCAGAATCAGTTAGCATGTGTAAGCACTGTAAAATATTGATGTAAGGCTTAAATAATTGTCAATATATACATGTGTTTATGTTTTCCAAAGACCTCTGTGTAATATGAAAGGCATGCAAATAGAAAAATTCCTGCCTTAGTGCATGCTGCTTTCTCAAATATAGTAATATTCTGTGGGAAAAAACAAAGTACCTGTTCCCTTGTTTACTTCACCTGTTAATCCAATTGTCAGTTCTGTCCTGGTAGAAGTCAGAAGAATTTCTGTTTAAATGTTTAATATACTTGATCAAACACTTATCCTTGCTAAATCTCTTTCTTTGCTAAATTAGAATCAACTCATGTTCACAGTCCAAAGCCTGAATATATTCGGTTCAGTGTGGGACAGGTAATAGTTCATAAAAGATTTGGCTATTTGGGAGTCATTGTTGGATGGGATGTAAAAGCTAACACTCCAGAAGACCGGCTGCAACACAAACATCCTCCAACAAAACAGGTTTGAATATATTAAACTCTTGCTTTATTATGCATACACTGAATAACTCAGGTTAAAAACCTCAGAAACACTGTTACAGACTTCCTGCTAACCTAAAGGGAAGTACTTCAGAGTCCCTTATCACCTGTGCAGCTGAGCGGTACTTCTGCTTCTTCTGTGCTGTTGGCCCAGTAGAGCTTTGCTTTTGCACCACTGACTGGTTAAGCTTTGCTGGTCAGGGTTGTACTGGACTTGTCTCGAATTAAAACGACTCACTTTTAATATGCAGTGTTGTATTTAAAGTAGCAGTGTCAACCTGTAACATTTGAACGGCCTTCTCATGGTGTGTTACTGAAGTTAAAAGGCTGTTAAAGCTTTTATCTGATCATCCATAATTGGTAACATCTTCATTACACCTAAGAAATGCAAGTAATCCTTTGTGTTTAATCAGTTTCAGTTAGAAAGCAATGCTTTTGGGGATCTGGATACTTGGAATGTAAATCTATTTAACAATGTATTTTTGCTAGAATTCTTGAAGCTTTTGAAATTTTCTAGCCTAAGTCCATGTTGTATTTGAAAATCAGATGCTAAATCTTTGTTGACAGTGCTGGTCTGATAATACAGTGCTGCATACTCTGTGGGTTGGCCGCTGACATGCTGCGTAAGTGGCAGGAAGGCACTAATCATTAAGTCGAAGAGGATTGAAAAAACGAGAAACTCGGCCTGTAGCAGAGAATTCACGTTCAGCTGGGAGCAGATATTCAGTTCTGTTTTGTGTGTTTTGTTCCTTCCCTGCTGTAATTTTATCCACCCGTCACCCATTTTTGGCTTTTAAAACACCTGTATCCTTGCTTTCTTTTCTCCTGCAGTATTGTTCTCACCAACTGAACACGCGTTCTGACTCTTTTGATGTACCTTGTATTGTTCTGTTCTCCCAGCAACCCTTGTGTTCATCCTTATTGTTTTAATTTCAGTAGTGATGAGGTGTGGTTAAGTGTGTGTCTTTTGGGGTTTTTTAACTTGCCTTTGCCTATCATGTTACGTGCATCAGCTATGCAAAATGCCTTCTGACCTTTACGAGGCAACTGCTAAGCTTGGTCCTTGCAAATCCCCACTAAACATTAGCCAGGCTTTCAGCCCAACTTTTCCTTGCCTTTCTTTGACTTTCAGTTCTTTACTAAATTGCTGAGCAGAGGCCACTGCCTGTCACATTGATCGATACTAACTGCTTCATAAACCCTGCTTACCTGTCTGTATTCATCCATCGCTTTTTTGTCTTTAGATTGTGGGTTACTGTGGGCAGGAATGTTTATGGACGGTAGTGAGCATGGTGGGTTCCTGGCCTGTGATTTGTTTTCACAGGCACTGTAAAAATTATAGTAAGCCACACTTTTCCTTTCTTGGCTGGAGGATTTTTATATATACATAGAAGTTGCCTTAGCTCTGTCCAGGATCAGGATGGAGCTTGTCAGGGGTGGTACTATGTTCTGAGTTCGCCCCTCTCTCTCTGGTGTTCTCTGTTGCCACTTGTGAAGGAAGAAGGGTGACTAACAAATTGTTATGGGACCTATATACAAAAAACAGGGATGTTCTAAGTCATGTTTCTTGCAAGATCTATGGGAGGAAAGGTTAATTAAAATCTTGACTCTTAAAAAATGTTTCAGATATGCCAAGAACTTCATGTATTACAGTTTTAGTTGCTTTATATTCTCCAAACTGATGTTGGTAAGATCATAAAAGTGAAGTAGCTGTATGTATACATTGAGTGGGTTTAGGTTCTGTAAGCCTAGTGAGATTTAACTGATTATATAATGTAATCTTTAGTCATCATCTCCCCTTGAGGCTATTTATTTCCTTCTATTTTTACAGGATCTGAAAAATACTCCTCACTATCGAATTCTAATTAACAAAGCAAATGGCTTTGGCAAATCTACAGCTTACATTCCTGAGGAGGAGATAACAATTATTATGGGATTAGAGGTAGTATTTATTTTTTATTCAGTTGCAACTTGTTACCCTGTATGTTTAAAAGTTGGCTGACCTTTGGCTTAATAGAATCTATTTTGCAAAGTTAGTGAAAAGTAATAGAGAAAGCAGATGAACAATTTACTGCTGCACTTTCAAGTATGTGTTTTTGGAAGGTGATAAATGACCAAACCCAGGTACTGCCTACTTCACAGTATCCAACTGCCTAGTTTTGTAAGTGTTCTAGCAACTTGACTTCTGTTATGTACAGGGTGTTGCAGACATGGACTTTTGTTTTAGGGTTTCACTGACCTATCAAAGTTGGACGAGTAATTTAATCTCTTTCTACTGGATCTAGAAAAGTTTATTGGTTTCTCAATTCTACTCTGAAATATCTGCATTTCAAACAGCTCCTGCTCAGCTGCTGCCCAGACTGAGTAATGTCTCCCTTCTTAACTGCTGAACTCTCTGGGAGCCAGAAATTCTGTTTTGTGTATCACGGTCTTGGTTGCTTTTGATTTCTAGCTTATGCAAGGTGCGCCTGATTCTTAAACTAGTCAGACTCTGATCCAGAAAATAGCCTTCAGGCATGCGTGCCACATACAAATGGCTTTTTGCAAGGGACCAGTGCTATCGCGGATGCCTTCTTTTGAATAGTTGATAGTGGCAGTATCTGTATTTAAAATAACAGCAAGTAGCTGAAGCATTCATCTGACAGGAGATGCGTGGTCTAGTCAAACAGAGGACATTCAAATTGGCATCTTTTGCCTTTCAGGAGAACCTCCCCAAAGGAATTGTGTAAGGTAGGCTGGTCTAAAGACTCTCCATGCTCCCTCTTGAAACTGTGCCACTGCACATAAAAGATCTCTCAATTGATGGGGCCAAACAGTGTGACACCATTACCTCTTTTACATGGGAGAAGCCTTCCTTCCAGTTCTTGTTTCTGTTTTAGCCACTGATTGTAATAGAAAATGTGCTAACATGCCTGAACTTAGGAGCAGGAAATATGCTGTTGCAGATAAGTGTCAGAAATATTTAAAACTGGATTCTGACCACTCTAACTTAAGTGTCTAAAAAACGCACCTTTCATTATGTCAGTCAGCTGGCTACTTTTGGTTATAGTCCATGGGGAGAAACATATACCTCACTTTAAATATTTCCCTTGTGTAAAGTAGCCTCTAAGATATCAGATTGCTTTATTTACCTGCCTGACAGGCTAATCCTCCCCACAGATTATTAGGGGCACTGATGGTAACAAGCTCACAAAATCAGATATTTGAAAGTTGTCAAGTTGAGATTAATTACAAATGGTGAGTCATGCCTATACCTCAAGTTTGAAAGAAGGTCTGTGGATTGCCCTCACTCAGCCTTTCCTACAGCCTAACAGGCAGAGTAATTTCCTGAAGAGTTGAGACTGATGAGAAAATGCTTAGACTTGTCCTAACCCTTTCCCAGTTGACAGTTCCAACCTGCTCACTGTAGGCTTTCTGCGTCATGACAAGGAATGTAACTTGGATGTGCATCTTCAACTTGGACATTGTAGTACCTAAGGCCATCAACTTGGTGTGTCTTCACCATTTCCCTAACTACTTCTTTACTGTTCCTGCTGCCTAATTGGATTAGATAACTGTTGCATTGAAAAAAAATAACAAATAGCTCTATCTGTAATGAATGAGTGGCAACTACAATAAGAAACTGCTGATTTTAAAACATCAATGCCGGTGTGGATCTAGCACATAATCTCTCATGAGATATGTTCAACATTCATAGAGTACTTTGAGAAAATCACTGTTCTGATGACATAAATTAGGTTAAGGCACATGCAAAATCCCACTGAAAGTATCTCTGTGTACATTATGTGTTTAAAAACTAATTGGGACTTTTCAAAAAGTTAACTGTAGTAACTTTAATGGTTCTTTTAAAGTGTCGGTTTGTATTTACTGCTAATTCTAGTGCTTACTCAACTGGAAATATTATTTTCTCAGGTGCATCACCCTGATATGAAAGCCTATTTCAGTGGATATGATGGATCAAAATACATTATGCAGCCATGGTTGAAAAAGATCTATCCTCATGACTGAAATACCTCTTTGTACATGTAATGCACATCCAGACAACATAACTTCCTTTTTATACTTGAGCAAACCGACACCAAGATGAAACTCGTGTATAGTTTTTCCTATGACAAAATAAAACATTCCTAAGCATGTTTTACGTTGAGCAGTCTGTTTTGTTAGAAGTGAACACACTGCATGTTCAGCTTGCCATGACTCTGGATGGGGATTAATTTCCTTTCAGATTTGGGAGGAAAGGTTTAAATACAGCCCAGTTTCATCTAGAAGTACCAAAGGTTTTGCACATCTTGCCCTTTTACAGGGGGCAGAGGAAGAATCTAAACAATTAAGAACTGTACTTTCAGAATTACTTGTAACTTTAATTTTAAGGGATAGAGATAAATAAAGGCCACCAGGAACTGAAATATTTGTGGGGAGAGCTGTAGTAAATCCTGCAATACTTTGACTACCCTCTCTACAAAAGCATGCACTGTGCTGCTTTCAAATGATACTTGCAAAGGAAGAGTTAATCTACTTTTTTGCACCTGGACAGATATGTTAAGAAACCACCTACTTTGGCTCACTACACAAACCTCATTCTCAATATCCTCTCTTAACTCTACTTGCTACCATAAGAATAAAGTAAAAAACAACAAAAAACTCAAGAGAGCATAAGAAATTTATTAAGAAAATATGTAGGACTGGAAAGTTTCTAGAGCAGCTTGTTTCTTCTGTTTTCTTTTCCCTTGATCTCAAACACAGCAAACACTCTACAAGAAGCATAAGCAGTAGCATTCTGGATTCTTTCCTGCAGAGTCAGTGACTCTGGGGAGTTCAATAGAGGACTGTCTATATGGCCTCCCCATTCTTTTGTTTCTTCTTCTCTTATTAATAAAGGTTTTCCCAATGACTGGCCAAACAGTCGACAGACTTCTTGAGCCTTCTGCTGTGTGTTTCCAACAGCAGCAACACACACTTGACGGCTGAGAGGTAGAAAAAGCAGCACAATAACAAGCAGGGCCAACTGATGTACAAGTATTCCTGCCAAGCATTTCTTTTGTTAATGCTTCAGCTTTTGTAACTGCAGAGGTGTAGGGCGCATCACCTTCCCCCAGCTTCTGGGTTATAGTTTAGGAGTTTGAGGGGAGAGTGTGAAGAAAATGTCAGCATCCCCATCAGCTACGATCAAGCATTTCTAACACCTACAGGCTGCAGGCATCCAGGGTGTGTGGTGCAGAGCAAGAGTTCAGCCCTTGCTCCAGGCATTCGGGTGGCTCAGCTCTAAGGCATACTAGCACCTATTTAACCTCACTGGCCTGATTTCCAGGTTCCTGCATAGACACCCTTGAGATGATACACTTCTGACATCTCCAGAACTGTTAGCAAGAACCTTCTTGGACCAGGCACGATTCTTTACTTCAAAGAGGCAAAATCCAAACCAAGATTAAACTTCCCTCTGCCCCCCCAATGTCAGTGGGAGAAGCAGGACTTTGAATAGTTAATGCCTAAAATATCAAGACCATGAGCTTCATGTTTCGATGCTGAGCAAGCACCAAACGTTTTTTTTCAGATCATGTCAGCAGCTAAGAGTAATGGGAATTGGCAAGGGTACTTTAGAATTATCAACATCTGGTAACACACTTGTACTTTTCATGAATAAACACAAATCTACACTTGCTGATGTAACTAAAGTCAAATTCTGTTGACCTGATATTCACAGCAGATTATACTTCCAATGGAAATCAGTGGGAAAATGTTTTTTTATTACATTCTGCTTTTGCACAGGGACACTGTAAAAAGAACAAGCTGTATCTTCTAGGCTGAACAGCATTATTTATACGTTATATTTAAAACAAATACTGAAATCTTTGAACATAAATTTTAATAGGTATGAAGGAAACCATTTGCTCCCATTACAAACAATATAAATTATGTATTCATATTAACTCCTGTCTGAGGCTGTAAAATTTGTGGTGTGAGAGAGAACTTACCGAAGGGTGTCTATAGCTTCTGGCGTATGGTAGAAATGAGGTGGACTGATGGTAACAGAGGTTCCTAACTTTTCAATGAGTAGATTGCAAACATTCTGCATTTTTCCAAAATCGCTGAATACAATACAGACCTGGGAGTGAACACAGACATCACACAAGTAATTTTTTTAATTCTTCCCCTATGATTCAACACTTGTATTTAAATCAGTATAAATCCAGATATGTACAAACTAAACATATACAGGACTAGTATAACTCCAATATTTATTTACTTAGAACACTTTTATATAGCCCTAGACACTATCATTAGGTCTCCAACAGAAAAAAGTTCATAAAATGGTTTAAAATTGAGGATTAAGGAAATGCTCTTCTGGGAGGAAATATGGCATTCCTGGTATGCAGACAATTTGAAGACTGAACGTGCTGTCTGGGACACATGACTAGATCCATCCCAGCTCTTCCCTTTTCAAATTACTAGATGTTAATTATGCAGAAGCCCAAGCAAAATGATGTGGAAAACATTGCCCAGGAATGACAACTACATTTTAATTCCAAGCATCAGGTTCAAAAAACCTAAACTATGAGACTAAACTAATCCTAGCCCAGACCAGCTTGCAGTGGGCTTGAAACCCTGTGTGGCTGAACAGACTCACTCCAGTGCCTACAGAGACCTGGGCACTTCAGACTTGGATTAAAAACAGTTTAAACATCTAGCTGTCTGAGGCTTTGGCAACAGGAAGCATTAAATACAGATGCATCAGGAATTCAGGTGTTTTCCCAAGTGCTACACAGCAGGCATCCCTATCAGCCCGGGATCCAGAGGCCTGCAGCCTTTTCCTTGCGGAAGAGTGCCAGCCAGGCAGTGACCTTCCACGCAGGAGCCAGCCTTTTTCTGTGGCAGAGCAGAGTCGCCAGGGGTGAAGCAATGATGCCGAGCTGCTACAGCATTCAGGAATTAGAAATCCTGGGTCCCAAACTTTTTTAGAAGAACTAAGTCCTCATCTTCACTTCCCAGTACAGCGCTCTCCCCACCAAGTCAGGCTCACCTCTCTCATCGCTGATCTTCTCCTTTTTTGCACAGTAATACCGCTTCAACAGGAGGGGAAGAAAAAAGCTGTAGTAAAGAAAATTCCATTGCCAACCCCTGTGACGTACAGTCACCACTGTGGTTGCTGCAGTCCATGCAGCAGCAATGTATCCCAGTGAAGGTGTATGGTACAGAAACCCAAGTCATGGAATGTCAGCTGCACTGCAGTAGCTTCCTGTGTGCATACCATAGATTTACCTTGTGGAAAATGAGATAATTCAAGGAAGGGGCTACTTCCCATACAGGGTAAGGTTAAAAATAGATATCAACAATTATCACAAAGTATTTAATGCATATGTCTTGTCACCCTTGGTAGCCTTCCAGCTCAGTACATGTACCTCATCCTGGCTTGAATCCTTGCACTGGCTCAGCAGCTCTTCACATAATGGAGCCAAAGCCGGGTTTAGGGCCTTAAAAATTTACCAAGATGGAGAGGCAGGGCAATTCCATCTCCTACAAGGACAAAGGGTCGCACCTGTTGGTGCAAAACTGCACCAAGCCTGCATCTTAATCTCAGCTGTGCATCCTTTATCTCTTAATTTGGGGGTTGGATCACTTTCTGGAAGGTGCAGTACCAATTTAAACACAACAAGAAGATGAGACTAAACATAGATTTCTTTCTTGCCATATATAAAAAGCATACATCCTCTTGTGCTGTCTTGCCAAAAAACTGCTAGAGTTGTATTTTGTGGAAAGTTGAAAGTCTCACTGTGAGAACTTTCATGGTGTTTTCCAGATTGCTATCTGTGTTTACAAGATTAGCTCCCTCAAGGGGACGAAACAAAAGAATGATCAAACAAAAGAACTGTGGGTCTTAAGCAGGAGATAAGCTGCTCAGACTGGGGCAGTTCCGGGCACTCAGGAACTTCGTTGTTAAAAAAGAAGCATGTAATCAGGTATGCTCAGGGGCAGAAAACAACTGAGCAATAGCTGTGAATGTTGTTGGGATTTCCCCCTAAAAATCACAGCTTTCATTTAGAGCTACGTGCAATAAATTCCACTTACATTTACAAAGGATACTTGAGCATTAAAATGCAGTGTTTCAATTTCTTCAATAAAATTATGATTAAAGTTAAAAAGTGTGAAGAAGTAATATGAGGGTATGCAAAACCATTATGGACATTATAAGGTTTGGGTAAGGTTTGGGTAAGGCTGTAAAGGACAAGAAGTTATGGTTTATAAGGAGGCAAATATATTAAGAAATGCACAAAATTAACATAATCTTCATCCCATGAGATCATCATGCAATAAATGAACTGTTATGATTATTATAGAGCTTTGTGATCTCATACACAACTTCATTCTTATGCATATTTTCCTTTGTTATAGCATTAAAATTTATCTCCTTACAGTTGAAAGTGTATCTTGAATTCTTAATTGTACCTTAAAATAGCTATTTGTCTGGGACTTTCTTCAGTCTTCTAAAAACTCTTAACAGTAGACAAATGGTAAAAAGAGTTTGTAGAATGAAATAATGCATGACTTCCATGATTTTATGTATAACACAAATATAATGGCAAACTCTTCACTAAAGAAGTGTGAGTTAATTTTAAATTCATTTATATTGCCAAAGCATGCAAACGTGCTGGTCAATGGAACTTCACTGGTTTATGAAGCTGCACTAATGAGACAAGTACATACATAAAGCGGGAAGCAAGGAGAAACTAAGCTCTGCATAAAGAGAGACCATACTGCTACTTAAGTGTACAAGGCAGCAAAGCAGCAGTACTATGGCTAGATTTTTCAAGTTCTGACATTCAGGTCCTAGGCAACCATCTGACTTTTGAACAGCAATTACAGCTGGTCCAAGCTGCCTACAAACAAACAATAAATCCATGTAATTTGCTTTCCACGAACAATTGTTGTTGTATAAAAACTGATAGCAGAAGGGAGATGATTGGTTAAGTTACCACTTAAGACTGAATGTGTGAGCCTAAGCTTGTCTGTAGTCTAGATAATAATTCAATATAGTTTTAAAATATTTTTAAGTATAGCTTATCTAAAAAACATGGTGATTTAAGCTCCCATTATAGGTGTCTATAAAAGTCATTCAGAACATGACAGTGATGCAGACCATTTAAATATCTAAAGACACATTTTAAAATACAAATTTTGTTCTCCAAATTCTTGATTATTTCTGTATTTATTGCTGTTATTTAAGCAATTATTTAAGCTGTTATTTAAGCAAGCAAGCAAACTAAAGATGCTGAACCCCGGTTTAGGGGATTGTAAACAACAGCTCTGTAGAACAGCTATCATTTTATTGCGGGCTTCCAGGTTTACTTAATAAGAATCTGTAAATTTGCTGGGTAGTGATTAAAGTTTGATGCTCTAAAAAGATCCATTGACCGAAAACACATCATCTCTCTCAGTGAATGTTTCTAGCACAGCATTTATTCTTACTATAGTATAAATGTGAAAAAATATACTCCCTTGAGCTGCTTCTGAAGTACATGGGATTATTCCCATAATATTTAGCTTTCACACAGCACTTTTTACCTACAGAATTCCAAGTCAATTACATAGGAAACAATTAGCATTGCTTTACTTGCAAGCAAGCTTGTGGCAGAGTCATGCAGAGTAGACCAAAGTCCAGGTGCTGTTCAACTGGGGCTTAAACAGACCTAGATTAGGGCTGCCATGCCACTGCTGTCCCCCATCCACTCTTGTCCTCTGCCTTGCATTGCTTACAGTTCAGGGAGCTAAAATAATGGAAAAAATAAAAGCTAATCTGGGGAAAAAAAAAAGTTATTAACTGGAGCAGCTTTCTGAACTGACCTATCACATGACCACTGAAGTACAACTCCTTGCAAAAAGTAGAGGGCAGGAAGGGCTAGGGGTGAAGGAGAGCGCCGGACCATGGGTTTGCTTACGCTGCCACAGAGCGACAACCTTAGAGCCCCAGAACCAAATATTCCCTTCTGTAGCATCGGGTCCATGTCATATTTGAAAAGCACACATTCATCTGAGAAGAAGATAATTCTTTTCATATTGCAGTAGCAGAAAACATGTTCTGCACACAACAAAAGACTGCAGCTGAACTCCACTTTGAACTGCAGTCCTTCAATAGTTTCTTTGCCCTACACTGCCTTTACTGTAGGGGACATCTACTCTTCGGTACGAGGAAAGACAGTCTGTAAATTTTCATTGGTCCTTGCTACATTTCTTATTCTTTTTTATTATTATTTTGGTTAGGTTGAATACGTACCTCTGCTTCCATTTGGTAAGTATTTTCTACTCTACTAAAATCCTCTGTTACAGTCATATTTTCTTCCTAAAACAAAGTACAAGAATATAATCTTAAAAGACAGAAATTAAGCATCTGTTGAAAATGAATGTACATTGTGTCCTGTACAAGTTGAATTGCTTTGACTTATTATGACTTAGCAACAGAAATTTGGAATTTTCCATGCAAATCTCTTCAGTTAAAAACTAGCTGGATGTTAAAGACTTCCTGACATTATTTAAAGTAAATTATACAGTAGCTCTATAACGTAATTTTGCTGCTATTCACTTGAAGAGAACAATTAGGTCTTAAAAGTGGCTGCTAGCTAGAAGCTGTGTGTATCAGTGTGTAATTGTAAATTCACCTGGTTCAAAAACCTAGAAGCTTCAACTGTTTTCAGAAAGTTAGTATGTGAAAAGTGCTTTTCAGGCCCCTATTTTAAGATATTTGAACAACAGCGGCCTGTAGCAAGGTGATATGAGCAATCAGTGAGCACTGGTTATTCTGGCAGAATAGTAACCCTTAAAAGAGGCTATTCTACCAGTGACACTTTTGCCTTAACAGCAGCTATATTATTCAGCATAATGGCTGCACAGAGCACTAGAAAATCCTGGAAGAGGTAGAGATAAGATATTGAACTAACCAAGATACAAAGTAACTCCAGTTACATCTGAATATTTGACCAGCTTGCTAGCGGTCTAACCATCACATTTCTTTCACCCACTTCCCTCTTTAGAAAACAGTTTGGATGAACAATTTATTATAAAATTACTGTAACACAATAAAAAAGCACAGTTTACAATTTAATTGTAAATATAACTTTGCATTTAACACCCAGGAACTGTAAGGAAGTGGATACTAAGCCTTCCAATTACTGAAAAAGTTTTACTTACTAACTTTATTTGCATAGGAAAACAATATTTGCTTTCAGTGTTTATATTACATTTTAATAAAACGACCAAAGGAGCGTTGTGAAAGTATGCCAGGAATAGATGATGGAACTGGTAAAGCTGACCGTGTGACCCTGAAGAAGCAACACTGCGATTAAAACAAGGAAAAACTGAGATAAGCAGGAGGGATGCAAGTGAGGAAATACCAAGATAAGCGCACAGAAACAAAAGCTGCTAATTGAACCAAGGAGAAAACTACTTGAACTATGAGTGAGGTTTCCTCATTAACATAGTAAAAACACACCTCGAGTAGGAAAAAGTCCCCTACCAAGAAAAGCCCCTTCCTCACTGAACTTTCGGAGTTATACTGGGACGTTAAATCGAGATGAGGGATGTTGTTAACCGATGAGGAACGAAGTGATAAGAAACTAACAAAAGGTCATTACATTAAACGTGTATCTGTGGAGTCTGTGTGCGGTGTGCTAGCTTTGTGGAATTACCACCTAGCACCCATCTCTGCACAGATATGGATTAAACAAATAACTCGACACTGTGTGTTTTTTGGCTCATTGCACACCGGGTAAAAGAATCCAGATTTTTGGGACAACATTGACACATTTCAAAAGACGCTTTGTGTCAGAATACTTCCTGCAGAGGCTCAAATCTTCACGTTTATCATGTAGCATGCATGCATAAATTTTATATAAATGACATTAATCATGAGAAGCATTTTCCTTTTAAAATATCATATGGAAATTAGATCCATAATTACCATTGCACAGCAGCCTACAAGAAACAAATTTTGAAATCTCGATTTTATGATTGATTGGCAGTGCTTAAATTCAAGAACAGTCCTATTTTTGGATAATCTTTTCTAGTAAGGGCAAGGACCAGGCCCAGTTAGTCCCTGAAAAACGTATTTCCCCTTCTGCAGTCATAGATTTGAGGTACTTTGGCAGCGTGGCTGACTGTGGTTTGCTAAAGAGTGCTCAAAGTCAGCCCAGCACCAACAACTCATTTGATTTACAAAACGGAGAAAAGCTTACTAATTATGATAGAATCCAATTACAATTGACAAGAAGGGTTTTTTTCTGGAGCTCTTACATATCTTACAGAAATAACCATGTAGAAAAGCTTTCTTCTAAAACTCATATTTTACTGAAATAACTATACTGTAATAAAACTTTAGAGTAAACATAGAAAAAGTGCATTTGTTTTTCCTTGTCCCCGCTCCTTAATCCTTTTTAAAAAAAGTTCTCTTTCCTGCTGAACGGATTAAAATCTTCTAATTTGGTTTTGCCCTCCGCAAGGTTCCTGTGTATTTAAGGACAGTGCCATCCTGTGGCTCCAGGCACTATTGCAAGATCTATGCAGTCAGAGTGAGATATCATTTTGTGCCATCTATTATAAAATTCCCTTCACAGCTAATTTTCATCCCACCAGATTCGACAGTAGCTGTATGTGTTATTGAGGATAAATGGATGAAATAATTGCTCAAGTCCTGACAAGGTGGCCTCCTGTGATACATCTTCTGTAGATAACTGTGTTCCTGTTTGGGAGTGTGTTTGGACAAAGATATGGAAAAGACAAGTAGGTGATGACAGAATTTTAAACTGGAATGAAGACTTCGACTACATGAAAAGCAAAAGGCTTTTTTCCTACTACTTATGTCTACTGTTCATATTTTGGCTGAGGAACCATCCATTTGATTGCAACAGTCACAGGAAAAAAAGTCTTCACTGTGACTTAGGGAAAGTTATACTCTGATGCGCCAGGTATTCTGAACTTCTGGAATAGCTTTCTCCATTTTATAAATCTGTGAGCCAAGAATCGCAGCAGGAAAATTAAATGAATATAACATTATTGTTATGTGATAACTCAACTACCCCAGAAGCCATTGAACAATTCTTAACAGAATTTCACTTGCATTCTGCTTATATAGCCTATCTTCCGAGCTAGCAGTGATATAAACCATCACTGCTGCAGGTACTCTAAAAACAAAAATGAAAAAGACAGTCAATATCCCACTGAGCTTATAATATGAAGTCGAGAACTGTACTTATATTTTCCTTCTTTTCAACAGAACAAAATCTTATATAGCCCTTCCTCCTACCTATCTGTTACTTCTGAACAATATCTTCTTCACAGGACCATTGTGTCCACCCTCACGATACCATCGCTGTTTACTGGAATGACTGCTCCTTTCCCCAGAAGAGAACAGGGGAAAAAAAACTAAATAGATAATGAGAGAAAGCACACTTCAAGGAGACAGCTATATAACAATACAGTATGAGAAAAGCCGACCTGCAGACAAAGTTATGTGTTCTGCTCCTGGTTACTGAGTTAACAAAACTGTGAGACCTTTTCATGAAACACAGGACCAGCCCTAGTAAGGGAAAATGTTTATAGTTTGGAAATGTACACTAATGCACTGTTGTGGTATGCTGCACTGATATGCGTAGTTATAAATAAAAAAATCTAGAGACACCTGGAAATACCTCTTAAAATTTACTTGTACATTTGCACTGATATATTGAATGTAACTTTACATTATGAAAAATACAGATACTTAAAAAACTAAAAGACTTAGCTTCATCCACCTGCACATAACATTTTTGTACTTCGTACTAAAAAATTGGTAAATGAGAGTCTTGATGTATGCTTGTATCTCCTAACAGTCCATCCATCACAGTGTCCCTGGACAGTTCAGGATGGTAAGCACCTACAGTCAGCGTATGCCCCAGCTAGGCATCGGGTACCTGTGCTCCAGCCTCTCCTCCTCTCACTCTCTGTTCTGTTTGGCATTAGACGGACAGAACGACAACCTAAAAATCTACGGTGAAGAAGTTTCTGCTGCTTAACATCCATTCAAGAAATAACAGAAGTATATGTAACAGTTACTTTAAGAAAGGTAAAAATCAGATTTGTACTCAGCAAATGTAAGGATACTTTGGGATATTTCTTAAAATACGTGGCAGTCTAAAAAAGTTGATGCCTTGTGCAGGTTTCTACATTTCTTATTCAAGGATATATTGAAATTGGAAGACTTTGTAACTGAGTGAGCAAGACTTCAAAATATTTTTTTTTCACTGATTGTATGGATGTACATCCATAACTGTGACTCCTAAATAACAGATTTGAAATATGGAAAATATTGCACGTATATCCAAGGATATATCCCAGTACAGACAAACTCTAAGCCTGAGCATATAGTTTGTGAGTTGGTTTGTTTTGTTGAATAACACCCTGACTGAGACAACAAATTTTATCACTGTTATTTTTAAACAAGATGGCCAATGCCAATTATTAGATACAGTGGTTAAAGAAAACAAGTGTCATCTCCACATCACTCCCCAAATAAGTCATAGGGGGCAAATATAAAATCAGTTTGCTTCTAGAGAAAGCAAAAAAAACATTACTTTTGAGCAGCTGGGCTGAGTAAGAGAAATTGGTTTCCCCATTGATTTTACTTTCCCTGCAGCCTTCAAAGCAGATTCTGTGCTCTGAAGAGTTGCATATACTTACAGCACTCTATAAATAAATACTACTATGTGCATCTATTTCTGATTAAAATCCTGTGTAAATATATATGGAAATTAGGTGCTGCCCCCAGGCATCCTGACAAGCTGCTAATGCAAGTTCCTACTGCTGCAAAGGTTACGCACTTCTGATCTCACAGACTTCCTACGATAGCAACAAGAACGGTTAAGGAAATTGTTCTATGGATTAATTAAAAACAAACATACAGAATAGCCAGCTGATTTCTAAAGAGGCCTTAGATAAGCCTGCAACAACTAGAACCATATGGAGATTGTGAAGAGATATTAATTTTACAGTGGTCTAGAATGGTATTAGCTGCAAGTGATGTTAGCAAATGCAGTTAAGAACAAATTGCCAGCAGTGAGAGTTGTTAGTAGAAAAGCTACAAGGCAAATAAAAGCTCCAGCAGTGAGTGATTTAAAATTGGATGGAACACAGCACTAAAAATTATACCGCAGGGAACTACTCTAAAAAAAAAGTAACTTCATGTTGTTTTTCTCAGAGTTCCCTAGAGCTAACACTTTGCTAACACTGAGAAACCCACAACTTACGCAGCATTTCACAGTCCCTCAAGTAAGTAGAAAGAACTAACATTTCTCTTCGCCAACACATGGCATCTCTGAAACAGCAAAAGTTTACTGTGAAATTATTATAACTGTAAGAAGACACTGAATGCTCTCACATTGTAAAAACAGTCCACTCTCCACCTAGGTTACTCCACCACTGCTTACCTGCTCCCATTACATTTCTGAAACTGACTACATATACCCAAATGTAACCATGTGTTTGTCCAGGTCATACATTATTTTGCAATTATTTTTTCTAGCCTGGAGTAGTGTGCACAGCTCATCTAACGCACGCTTACTTATTTAACATCCTGCCTACTCCTTTTGTGTGCCATCTGCCATATGTCGAATGCTCCATGCTACCCTAATTCAATCAGGCTCATGTCAAAACTGGAAGTCGGTTATTCAGATTCACTGTAGGGTAGATATCTGCAACTATCTTTTCTAATCTA
Organism: Strix uralensis; assembly: GCF_047716275.1. Classification (NCBI taxonomy): domain Eukaryota; kingdom Metazoa; phylum Chordata; class Aves; order Strigiformes; family Strigidae; genus Strix; species Strix uralensis. Next base: position 37,240,312 of record NC_133974.1, on the reverse strand, counting down.
TCCACACTCTGAAGGAGCTATTTAATTGCTGCCAGGATGAAAACACCCCATGATCTGATAGCTCACCATGGTGGTGGGTACAAAGCTTATCGTTCTCTCTGCTAATAAAAATGAATGCACGAGGAGTTGCCTTGTCTTCTCCCATTCCTCTTAAAATACACCAGATTTTAAACTCCTATTAACTGACTTAATAGAAACTGAAGGCATTCAACAGGTAATTCCATACAAAAATGCACCATTTCTGACTGAACAGGTCATTCTGATGGCAACGGAATTGTGCTCCCTGTGACAGACACACACCCAGCCACGTTTTCAGGAAAAACGTAGGGAACAGGATCACGTATCTAGCCCACAGCAGCTTCCGTGTCTCTTTGCCATTTAGTCCCATAGCTGCAATATGAGCTTCTTCTAAATCAGGGGTTAAGGGGTCTTTTTTATTGCCTTCTTTATTCCCAAACAAATGCTTTATTTAGCTGCTACAGAAACAGAGACAGCATCACTATCAGTTTTAAAAGAAAATAGTAAATTCTATTTTGTTGAAGGAAAAAAAAAGTTGGAGTCAGCACTTATCTTCAACCGCATGCAGCATTTGAGATGTGGGCATGCCATTTCACTGTAAGCATATCACTGTTTAGGCCAAGTAGCTTACGCTTTATTTTGCATTTACTGAATTCCACGGTAACATCATGCAGTATCATGAAATCTGCACTTTTTTCTTTTTTAGTACTTTGATTAATTTGGTATCAATAGCAAAGTCTGTCATCTCCCTTTTCTGCAGCTCATTTGTGAATACAGTAAAAATGCACAAATTTCCTGCGGAACTTCAACAGTAAGCAACTTTCAAAAGCAACCACTTATTTTGTCAAAGATCAGCTTTGTTCTGTGTGGAACACTGTCCAAAACGGCTTTATAAAATCCAAAAACATCAGCAGCACAACTGATTGGACAAATACCCTTACAGAGCATTTACAGTGTCGACAAAGCTTTAAAAGCAAGACTATGCTTTTCTTAATGTCATAAATTGACTTCCTGAGGCCAAGAATCTTATTATGGTAAAGGAACTTCTGGAGTCCACAAGGGGCTTCTGTCACTTCAGCTATCTTGATCACGCCTCATATTGTTTCCTACCTCTACTCATCTGGAACAAGAAAAAGAGAGGAAAAAGCTCTGTAGGCATTCGTCGCTAAGCTATGGTACTCACATAGTTATCCTGACACTCACACACATGTACAGGTTATCTTGCTGTGCACCCCCTTATCAGCTTCATCCGTGTGCACGTGAGGATGCTGTGTTACACGGACAAATGCAACAGCCGAAGCAGGATGGTTTCACATGCAAAACAGGCGACCTGCTGGAGAGCCCGAGCAGCGACATTCCACCCTTTCTGCTGAGCCTGGTAAAGCTGCAACCTCCGAACGACGGGCAGCGTTCACAGCCGCGGCCCGAGGTGCTCCCCAGGCTGAGGGCCGGGGGCTCCAAACGCCGCTGCTCCTCTGCTCCTCGGCGGCCAGGCCGATGCGCGCAGCGCCCCCGGCACTGGGCTCGGGGCCCCTCAGCCGGCGCCTTTCCCCTCAGGGCTGCCCCAGCCCGGCCGCCCCTGCTCCCGGTGCCGGCAGGACGGCGCCTGACCCCGCAGGCTGCCGAGCGGGGTAGGGGAGGCCCCGGCGCCCGGGAGGAGCCGGTTCTACCCCGCAGCTGCGGGGAACTACCCCCTCCCTCCTCCCCACGGGGGAACCGCCCGCCCTCGGAGCCCGGCGCCACACAGGACTCCCCCGCTCCGCCCGCGGCGCGGCAGGAGGCGGAGGCCGAGCGGCGGCTCTCACCGGGACGCCGCGCTGGCGGGCGCTCTGGGCGATGTACTCCAGCCGGCGGGCCACGCTGCTCCGCGCCGCCCCGGCCGCTCCCTTGCGGCTGCCCAGCCGCAGCGACACCCGCGCCCGGTCCGGGCCGGCGCTCAGCTCCGCGCTGCCGCTCACGTGCACCTCCCGCCCGGGCGGCGCCGGGGGGCTGCAGCGTCCCGCCGGGGCCGGGGTCGGGGTCGGGGCCTGGACCGGGACGAGCTCGGCAAAGACGCGGGCGGGGGGAGGCGCCATGGCGGCGGGCCCCTCACGGCACCATGGCAACCAACGCCGGCGCGCCCGCGGCACCCTGGGGGCGCGCACGTGACACCGTCCCTCTGCTCCCTGTCGCCATCACCCGGCGGCCGGGCCGAGGCCGCTCCCCGCCATGATAGGTACCGAGGCGGAAGGGCCGCTGCCGCCCGCCACGGGGCTCCGTCGTGCCGGTTACCGAGGCAGGGCGCCAACGGCGGCTGCGGAAGGGGGTTGAGGCGGGCGGCAGGGCTGCGGCCGTTAGGAACGGTGTGGCGGGGGAGGTGTAGGTGCGCACCTCTGAGGAATAGCTGTCCCGTTTCTGCCGTCTGTGAGCTATTAGCATGTTTTTCCAGCATATTAAGGCTTGGGCAACCTCTGAGTGTGAGGAGGAGTGCTTGAGAAAGGGCTGTAGTCGCTGTCTGTGGGGGGAAGGTGGATTTTGTTGTGCATGTCCTCTCCTGGTGGCAGGGCCTAGGCAGGGATGATTAGAAACCGTTCTAGTGTCAGTGCTGCTGGTTCTCTGTGAAGGGGTCTTGCAGCACACGTGTTGGCTTTGCTAATGTCTTCTGGCTGAGTCCTGCTAATGCCGCCCTCTCCTTAGGAAGGGCAGGGGGGTGCAGTTTGGCTTCTCAGAGAATCACAGAATGCTTGAGGTGAGAGGAGACCCCCCTGAGAGGGGGTCCAGCCCCTGGCCCAAGCAGTCAGCCAGAGCTGGTTGCCCAGGACCATGTCCAGTTGGGCTTTGAGTATTTCAAAGGATGGAGACTCCAGAACCACTCTGGGCAACCCGTGACAGTGTTTGACCACACTCAGAGTAAAAATAAAGTTTTGTTACGTTCACATGGAGTTTCATGTGTTTTAATCTGTGTCCATTTTGCCTGTCCTGTCAGCGGGCACCACTGAGAAAAGCCTCGGTCCGTTGTCTTCCCTACCATCAGGCATGTACATCATTGGTAAAATCGCTTGAGCCTTCTCTTCTCCAGGTTATATAGTCCCAGCTCTTTCAGTCCTTTGTCATAGGAGAGATGCTGCAGTCCCTTCATCATCTTCATGGCCTTTTGTTGGACCAGTATGTCTACATCTGCCTTGTACTAGGGAGCCCAGAACAGGACACAGCATTCCAGATGTGTCTCACCAGCATTGAGCAAAGGGGAAGGATCATTTTCCTTGACCTGCTGGCAACGCTTCTCCTAATCCCGCCCAGGATGCTGTTGGCCTGCTTAGTCACGTGGGTGCACGGTCTGCTTGTCTACCAGGACCCTCAAGTCCTTTTCCGCTTTCCAGCCAGTGAGGCCCCAGCGTGCACTGGTGCATGGGCTTGTTCCTCCCCAGATGCAGGATTTGGTGTTTCCCCTTGCTGAGCTTCATGATATGCCTCTCAGCTTGGTTCTCCATCTGTCCGAGAAACTATGAAATGGCTAGCTCAGGGACTAGCTCTGTATGTCTGGTCTCATTTGTATGTGGATTTTTTGGAAGGACTCTAGATATGTCATTACTGTTTACATTTGTGGTACATTGTGTTTTGATTATCTGGAATCTGGCACAGAGGCTGAAAGCTGATGATACTGTATGTTCCTACAAGGTCTTGCAGCCTTCAGAATTCACATTGCAAATGTTGGAAAGTCTGCATGACATGATAGAGATAAATATTGCTATACTGTCCTAGATAAAAACATGACATGTAAAGATATCAAGACCTGATTTTACAAGTCAAATGCAGATGACAGGAAAGAGAAATGTTAAGGGAACCAAAGACCTGTCTTTTTTCCCCTTATTAATCTCCTTGGTGTGGTGTGCGCTTCATGTCCCATCATTAGGGAGATTCTGTACAAACTTCCTTTCTCATCATTAATACCACATCTACCGTAAGAGGTATCAATGACTTTTGCATGCCATGTGACTTTTTGAGTCTTCTGCCTTTGAATCTGGTTTTCTCTCGAGATTTGCTGAACACTTAAAGCTTCTGATGAAATGGATTGAACCCGTTAGGTATTCATTACCTCTGGAGATGACAGTCCATGTTTCTTGAATGAATAACCAAAAGTAGAGACACCTAAAATTTTGACTGTAACTTGATCAAAGCTTTATGACAAGACAGGGAAGAAGCTTGTAACAGAATCCAGAAATATTGGTGCGTAGTCACTTAACATAAATCAATTTGAGAGCTTACATGAATAAATTCTGGGCACTGCTGACTTTAAGACATAAAATATAAAAGGAAGATGAGTACAGAGGAAATTATAAATGTATATTGCTCAGAAGTAAATTCATTAAACAGGGAGTTAAAAATGATTTTGAAAGTAGTTTGTCACAGCAGTACTTTATTTTTTTTCGTTTAGCAAAGATGTTTGTAGAAGATTTACTTAAATATGTAATAGTAACAATAGACACACTCTTAAGTACTGGATGCTGCTTATCAAGAAATCATCAATAAAGCTTTTAAAGAAGTGTTGGATAATGTAACGAAGCCAGATTGTGTACTCCTCTGGTTGTTTTTGTGTGTTCAAGACTATTGTGATTTAACTGTTGATTAAATGTGACTTGCCTTTTTATGAAAGACAGCCTGTATCAGACAAAATCTGTTGGAGTAGTTCCGTGCATATATGTAGACGTGCAATGAAATCACATATGTGTTATGCACTTCATATTTCAATGCTGTATGATCTTTAACTTTCTGGGAACACAGTGTGTCTTGTAGAAATAGTACAAAAAGGTATCATAAATAAGAGCTTAACTGGATGAATCCTAGTAGACATTTTCTAAGGCCAGTTATAAAATTATCTTAGATGCACATTAATCTATGGAAAAATACTTTTTCATGAAACAAGGTCAAGCATTATTGAGTAGTTAGTATGCATTGTAAGAACATCATACACCAAGGGTAATTCAATAACTATAGCCACATTTTTACTTTGCACTCTTTAAGGGTACTTTGCAAAGCTCCAGTTTAAGTATATTGAGAGTCTGTCACTCAGAATTTGAATATAAAGCCAAATCTATGGATAATAAGCTTTTTCTGACTTACAGTTTGAGTAGGAGGCATTTTTGAAAGTGATGGATTAAACTGTTGTTTCAGAGTTGGAAAACCTAATTGTGAATATAATTCTGCTAACTTATAGTTGAATTAAAAAATTGAAAACTTAACTACAGACTATAATGAGATGGAGAAGGTGCTAAATTGTGTGTGGGATTTGTTTTTATTCCTTAGGAAACAGATGGTTTTATGTTTGGATCTATTTCTGTACGGTAGCGGTGAAGTGCTACATTGCTTATGGCTTTTAGCAATGGAGCTGGATTTATTTAGTGAGGTAAGATCGTTGAGGTTTGGAATGTGTGTGACAAGGAAATCTCTGTTAAATCTGCTGCCAAGTGCTTTTTTGTGAAAGGACAGTTTGCAGTAGCCATGTTGACTGATGTCTTTCTATCATGTGTCTCAGATGCTGACTTACTGTACTGTAAAACATTTAATGAATGGAGGCCCTATGTCATATCTATGTATTACTTGGTTATTGCTTACATAGTCTTTATGCAAAGTTGGTCAGTCACCCACTTCTTACATGGTGTCGACAATCACTCTGCAGGGCAAATAAATATCCACTGTAAGCCAAATTTGTTACCTTTTCAAAACCGTATGAGACTCAAAATTGAGAAAGCTAGATCCCAGAAAAATAGAAAATTCTTCTTCAAAATTATGAATTTGTCACAGTTCTAAATTACTGAATTCTTAGCTTACTAATGATCACCAAAGCATTCCAAATTTTAACTTAAGCGTTTTTTATCTTGTAAGAAGAAACATGCATGGAAGAAAGAGAAAACAAAATTAGTAGCCTTGTCCCTGCTGGTGTTTTATTTCTAACATCAGAATTTACTGGGTAAGCTGAAGCCAATGTAGAACTTAGATGATTTCCGTGAAATATCCTGTTTTAAGAAAATGTGTGTCCTCAGGAGGCTTTTTTCCCCTCATGGACTAATGAGAATAACTGAGACTTGCTAGGCTTAAGGGGAACATACAGTTCACAGGAGGTAAGGCTGGTGAGAATTTTAAAGCAAAAAAAAGGTTTTCCTTTTAACAACATACAGAGGTCTATAGAGAAAGAGAAATTCCTCCAGTCTTCTCACTCTGACCTTGCCTACAGAATTTCCAAGGGCTGTTAACAATTTCTGTAGCTCAGGAGGTTGGTCAGTGAGACTCTGCTCTTGATGTCTCTTGTTGGAAGACACACTCCTTTGAGTAGAATTTGCAGCCCAAGTATGGGAAGTGGCAGTATTGCTGGAAAATATGAATGGATTTGTCACATTTTTACTTTCCTTTAAACAGCTCAGCATCTCACAGATTCAGAAAAGACATCTGTCATTTCTTTTCCTCCCAGGCTTCCTCCTAAATAGTGATTTGACAAGATAGAGTGATTTTAGAGGTAACTCCATACAAAAACAGTGACTCAGGCTGGACTCAGATGTGATATGACTTTTTCTAGTTTTAAATTGGTCCAGTTAATAAAAGTGGAGATTTCTTTACTCTGTTTTTCTAAGTCAACTTTAACATATAATGTGAGCAATGAAATTGTTCTGTGAGTGCAGCTTGCTGTTGATGTTGATTTAGTCTACTGGTCGAAAGCCCACAGTACAAAAAAACACCAGAACATCATTACTGACCATTTCTGTAAAACTGTAAAGAACTTAGTAAAGTTGCCACTGAAGTTGGTTAAGAGATTGCTTGTCTTTGGCCGAAGCCCTAAGTCGTGGAACATACTGATATTAATAATGCTGTCAGAGAGAAAGTTAGGTTAAGACTAGAAGAAATAACATTTAAATCTGGTCTGTCTGGTAGATGTCACTGAAATTTCATGTGTTCTGTGCTCAGCAGCACCTAAAAGTGAAAAAAGTCACAGTCTCTATTCAAGGGTATGAACATTACAGAAAGGCTAAGTGACTCCTTGAAGTGGTCTTCAGTATTGCATTGTGAGGAAATGGCCTGGAGTTATTCTCTGTAAGCAATAAATCTTTGCCGAAAATGTATGTGTCAAAAGAAGCAATATTTTAAAAATAAATTATAAATAAATTCATAACTGAAAGATAGTAATCCTGCAGAATATGGTAATTAAAGTGTAATTTAAGATACTATAAGCAACTCTATTAAAATTTACATGTTTAACAATTTTAATACTAAGTCTTGGTTTCTTGTTATTTAAAATGTTGTCTGAGCTTTTGTGAGTTTTGAAGGAAATAATTTATATTTTCTCCAGTCTATAATTTTATATTTTCTTAGAAGTTCACAGCAACTGTGAATGAACATACATCTATACTTCTCCTATATAAGCACTGCTAAACATCTTAATGTTAACTGTCCACAAATACTCCTTTTTAGCAAGGCAGTATGCCTCTGTAATTTCACCACCAGGAAACTGGCAGTTATAGCAATTACATGTTCAGCAGGAACACTTTAAAGGAGCTTTGTGGAGGCAACCATTCAGCTGTGGAGAATTATGGAATACTGTTTTTTAAGACAAAAAGAAATCCCTGTGTCCTGATGTCCGTAAGGGGCCATACAACTTTCAGAAGTTTAGAAGTGAGCTGACCGAACTTTTAGAAGACTGTGATGTCTTGCTGGAAAGATTTCATATTATGGAGAGCCTCTTGCTGTTCTTGGGCAGATAGTATTGAATAATTATTCTGATTGCTAAAAAAAGGTGAAATTTTATGCCACCTAGATTAATAGAAAATACAGATTAGAAGAGGCTAGAAATTAACAAGTCTATTCTTTTCCAAGCAGTCTTTGGCAGATTTTAGGCTACCCGCTTCTAAGAAGACCATCTGATATTAGACATTTTTTTCACTTCCCAGTGCCTTAGCTGTCCTCACTGTTGCTTGTTTGCTTATATCCTCTTTGTCAGGAGATTCACGAAATGCACTGACTCAGCACTTAATTATAATCAGCCACAATGAAAAGACATTGCTTTAAGAAACTGTAGTCTCCCTCTTTCCACAAGCACAGTTCCTTAATTTCAGATGAGGTTCCCCATGCACTCTCTCTTTGACTTCCCTCTCACAACTGATTGCAGAGGCCTTTGTCCCAGCTTCAAAATGCATAGGAAAGGAGTTTTCATCCCAAGTGGAGGTGGGGCTTGGTTCTTAGACCCTATTCTTTGGTCATGGGTATGGTCTGATTTGTCAACAAGTCTTAAACTTTTAAATGTGTGGGCCCGGGGCTGTTTTTTCTCAGGGCAGCTTTTATCTGTCCTATTCCTGGAATTTGTCTGCTCCCTCATATTTCTGTTAATGTAAAGGAAATTGCACAGTGGAAAATAGATTACTTTTAGAAATCAATACTTAAAAATTATCAATCTAAGCTTGAATTAGATTTTTTTTTTTTAAATTAAAGAATACTCTTTCCCTTACATCTTATTTATTTATTTAACTATATTGAACCTATTCCAGCATCACAACACCATGACATGGAGAAAAAACAGCTTATTTTTCAGCAGGACAAGTTACAGTTTAATGTCTTGGAGCACAAGATTAATTTAGTATGCAATGCAACAAATGTTAGCTTTCATACAGTTACCCAGGCAGTCATTATTAGCCTTGACCCTATAATTTGTATCTCCTGCATCAAGGAAATCCATAGTTTGACTATACACAGACTGAAGATTTCCTTTCCTTAGCCTTTCATTCCCAAGCTATCAATTCAGATAAGATCTTGCTGTTACACAATTGATGGAGGAAAAGGTAAAGAACCGATCACTTTAAATCTAGGCTCGTCATTAGATGATCTTCATCTTTTTTAAAAGAAAAACATTGCAGTACATGGCATTGCATCTTTTAAAATTTGCAGCCAGGTGTAACTTTGATTTAGTTATGGATCTTCTTAACGGCTTTGAGATTATTGTTAATTATGCCTATTGATCTGAAATATACAAAGCAACTGTAAAGGTGCACATAACAGATACTTGTTTTAAATGTACACATCCAAAGATTAAGCTGCAGATGCTGGAAGAAAGAGATGTAAAAATAGCTATGGGATGGTGTGACAATTCAGAAATTAGCTGAAATACAATGTGCAAGAATTTGGATGAGAAGAGGAAGCAGAGGTGGAAGGCTCAGACCAGGGCAGCTCACGGTAAGAGACTGCATGTACTTTCATGTACTCAGGGGAATGAAAGCTAGAAAGAATGGATAGTGACACAGTGACAACCTTAAAAGTGTAAGTGAAAGAGTGTTAGAAATGTCTCCCTAACATTTGTGCAAAGACTTTTTTTCATACATAAGTTATTGGGAAAGGCAAGAGAAATTGATGTTTTCTAGGGTTTGAAATAGAAGAAGTAGTGTAATGTGACTTGGGAATGAATAACTAAACACCCAAAGTAGATCACTTAGTAACTGAGATTTAAAGAAATGATATCTCAATAATTTTGCAGGAATGTCTGAGATGGTAGATAGTTTTTAGAATAGCCAGTGCAATTGCAGCAACAGCTGGGTTAGTACAAATATAAGTGATACTGAAGGAGAAAAGCCAAATCATAGTTCAAAGATCAGCCAAGAGCAAATGTTCACAGGAAAAATGGCCTATAAAAATGCTTTAGAAGAGCTCTGGAGGCTCCCTAATCAAAAATGGCTAAGTGCCAGAGAGAGAAAATGGAACAGGTAAGACCTGCAGAGAGAGTAGGACAATGCATAGCAAATGCCAGAAAAAGGGATGACAGAAGAAGAGCTGTCAAAGCAGATGGTATCAAGGCAATAGTTCTAGCAAGGTAGAGATGTCTGTTATCTGAAAGCTGTATCTCAAGAGAACATTTGTGAGCATGCTTGGATTATGAATCTGGAGATTTGCAATATTGCTATTAGTGTAAAATTAATTCAGAAGTATAGGCAACTGATTTCTAAAGAAACTTTTAAGCAGCTGTGAAGTAACTGTGAAGTGGAGCAGACTGGCATTCTAGTTAGTAACCCTGAGGGACTAATATTTTTAAACACATAAAATAACAAATAATCAGGATCAGTTCAAAAACCTGGCAAGATACATAGAAAAAGACTTTTTTTTTTCTTTTTTTTTCGACAATAAATTGTATTTTTTAAAGTGCAGTAGAGAGGCTTTGAGACTTCTTTATTTTTCTCTGTACTATCAAATTTTTTTTTAACCTAAAATTTCCATGGGCAATTTATGCATACATAGGGATGTGTAGAATACTCTTCAGCCTTACAAATGCATCTTTGGTTGAAGCTATCTGTTTGCTTGCTACTGAAGTTAAGCTGGCAAGTTATTTTATTGTAGGTCTCTGTACTATAATGTCTATGGACCTAGCTTGAAGTTGAATCCCGCTCTGAATAATCTCTGTTTCCTCAGCACATAAAAATATATCATATAGATTGTATCAAGCTAAGAGAGTTGGGGCTGTTCAGCCTAGAGAAGAGAAGGCTCCGGGGAGACATATTGAGGCTTTTCAGTACTGAAAGGGGGCTTATAAGAAAGGTGGGGACAAACTTTTTAGTAGGGCCTGTAGTGATAGGGCAAGGGATAATTGTTTTAAACTGAAGGAGAGTAGATTCAGGCTAGCTATAAGGAAAAAGTTTTTTGCGATGGGGGTGGTGGAAACACTGGAACAGGTTGCCCAGAGAGGTGGTGGATGCCTCATCCCTGGAAACATTCAAGGTCAGCAACCTGATCTAGTTGAAGATGTCCCTGCTCATTGCAGGGAGTTTGGACTAGATGACCTTTAAAGGTCCTTTCCAACCCAAATGATTCTATGATTCTATGATATTACATTTTGTTAAAAAAATTAAGTGGTTTTTGCTATTTTAATATTAGCTGAACTTCATATCTGCTAATTGTACTTCCCTGCAGTTTTCAGGAGACCAGTGTTATCAGTGAGAAATACGCTGGCTTTTTTAATCCACACCACTTTTCTCTGTATTTACTCTTCCTCTTTTTGTGGTACTAAGATTTTTAATTAACTAGGTTTAGATTTGGGGAAAAAAAAAGCGCACCAATATTTTTAATGACCTTGAGTATGACTCTAATATCCCTTTTTTACAGTAGAGGCCCTGTTTTGCACCTGAAATGGTGAATTAGATCTCTTGTGTTTAAAAATACAGACCATTGGGAGTTATAAAACTAAGGAAAATAGATAATTTCAAGATTAACCATATGGTTCTGTTTATACCAATCTGGCATGTTTTGGGAGTTTTCAAGGTTAGATTCTGCACTCTTTCTCCTTGCAAATAAGCAAGGAAAGTGGTGACTTATAACTGTTTAGATTTCTCCACACTTCAGTATGCCACAGAGCAGAGGGTTATGACAAGGGCCAAATGATGTCTAAGAGTGGAGAACATCACATCAATTTGTCCTTTTTTTCGGTAATATTAGTCTCTCAGGAAACTGAGCACAGAAGAAGATAATTTTGCTTTTAGATGATAGGGTCCTACTGCATTAGTTGATTCTCCTGTGAATGCTTTGTTGAGATACACGAATTGCTCCAGTGTTAGGAAAAACCAAACGATGAAATACTTTGCAGCTCTCGTTTGATTGCATTGTCATTGAGAGTGATCACTGAAGTGTGTTTAAAAGGAGTTATTGTTGCACATATGGAAAAATCAATACAAATGTTAGTTGGCTTGCAACATTGTACTTTGGGATTAAAGTAGCTGGGAACAGTTGAAGTCAATGCATTTGACAAAAATGGAGTTTATATGGCATAAAATGTGATTACAGAATTTGCTGTGAATTGAAAGTTTGTTTATATTGGTTGTATTGAGAAGCTGAGCTCTATTTTAATTTTCATCAGTACAGCAACAAGAATAAAACCACCACTGAGTGGGATGAGGGAACAGGAGAGAAATGAATCTATTTGCTCTAATATATCAGCCACAAGGTACTTTACTAAGCTCTAATCATCAATATCCGGAGCAGAACTAAAATGGAGTGGTTTTTACAGATAGTTCTGGGGAAATATCTTGGCTAGTTGAAAATTTGTTAGAGTTGATGGGACCAGAAAAGGAGAAAACCCACTTTAATTCTTAGAGTTTAGGTTGAATTTTCATGCTTTGCTGGTAAGGTGCCCAGCAGTGTTCCTTTACCCATAAACTGGAAATTTGATGTGGAATTCAAGAAAGACAACACCCATAGAAGTCCAAAATGTCATTTAGAGTGCTTTTTGAGAGAAAAAAACCCTCTGTTTTAAAAGTAAAGCTTATTATAGACCACTATTTTTTCTTGCGCCTCGTTCATTTTGGTGTTCCGTTATTTAATACTATTTAAATCAGCAATTTTTCCAAATTATTTTTGTGTGAATAATGTATACTGTGAATCTGTTTTCACCATTTATAAGCATCTTTTTTACAGAAGGAAAACTACAGGCCCATCTTCAATTACTTTGTAGTCCCTGCACAGTATTGGAATGGGAAACGTGGAGTCAATCTGTGCAAATGAGAATCAAGCCACGTGTTTGAAAAGCAATGAGCAACTGAAGAAATAGTTTTGAAGGGAGAGCTTGTTATTAACATGATCCTCAAAGGTGCTGGGGGTTCTCGTTTCTCATCAACTTGAAAGAGAATTCAGTGTTCAATATTTTCTAGCAGAACTGGGGATGCAGAAATGAGGGCCAGATGATAATGAGCTGATAGGATGACAAACACTTATGAAAGGAAATGCTATATGTGAGAAAGCATTTCTTTGACAATTTTTAGTATGTCAGGGGTGGTGCAGTGACAAAAATTGGCATAAGATGGCAGTAAGAGATTGCAAAATATAGTGGTTTGGAGTGACACATTCCAGTGAATCAACTCACTGGCTTGCAATAAACACGATTATATAACAAGTGACAAAATGGGGGTTGCTGAGCTCTATCTAGGCACTGGTTTCTAACTTTTTTGCATTTTTCCTCAGAGGAAAATCTCCAGTTTATTTGACATTTATACTTTCTTATCTGAGTGTGGGAAAATGGAATAGTATTTCGTGCTGCGTCATTGCCATCTGTGTGAAAGCACTTGAAATTCACTGCTCATACTTTTTTATCTGTGCTGTATGAAAATGACTCCAAATTTAGAGTCATATTAAATGTGGCATCATGTGCTGATAGGAACAAAGTAGGTCGAAACAACCATGTCAGTAATGCACACGCAGCTTAACAGCCTTCCTAGTGAAGCATAGGCAATGTGAATAAGAGGCTATTTAGATCATCTGCTGCTAAACTCCAGTGTGGAGGACAGGTTATTGTGGGCCTAGACCCACGATGGCAGATCTAGCCAAAGACCAGGTGCTGTCCTTGACCCGAGGAGGGTGAGCCCTGCAGAAAGGTTTGTTAGGTGCTCTAGTGGGTCTTGTAACCTTTCAGTCCAGCGTTATGACCTGGAGACACATGACTGCCTTTTCTTGGCCAGAGAAATGAGTTCTGAATATGAATGTAATTCTGTTTGTGATAACTATATGAAAAGAAGCTGGAGAAAAAAGAGAGGGCTATATTTCTGGAGACTGATTCCAGTAGGATTTCTTCAGTTTAAGCATTGCTAAAAAAGAGAATGTATGGGTTACTTGTAAAATATAGGTGTGTAATTTCTCAGTGTCAATGGTTTCATTGGATCTGTGTAGAAATTTTCAGTAACAACTTTACATTAGTTTTTAAAGCTACATTCTATAGCCTTGGTGTATACTTTATGTTCCTCTGAAACAAAAAGATTCACATTTTCTGAATTCTATGCAGTGGAAATGATTATAGCATTTTTAGCTAATACTTTTCATCCTTAGATCTGAAAGTGCCTTATAAATGCACATATCACTTAGCAAAAAGGGCTTTATGTGATCTAACAAAGTAAAATTAACATGAGGCAACAATGCGCAATAAACATTTTCTAAAGTGACTGGCAATGTCTTGCCTAAGGTCTGTTTTAGCAGGAAAAGGCAGATGTTGAAGAAATTTTTGTTTCCCTAAGTTCATGATGACTTTCACTCAACAAAATTATTCTTTTCAGCATCTGCGTTAATGTAATTGCTAGAGAGTTATGTGGTTACTTGTTATTTTTATCTGATAGCTAAGCCAGAGGTCAAAACATGAAATTGGCATTTAGAGAGATGATGTGGATTTGTCCTGCTCCCTGAAGGCCTCGGTCTGTAAATCGGGAGATGGATAATCAGATATGAATATTTTCATCTTTGAAGTGTAAGATCTTGTTTCACTGTAGTTCATATGTTCCTGATCCCTTCCAATCAAGATTTTAACATTTCAGGAAATAAAAAGCAGAAGTCAATTGGTATTACTTCAGCATTTTTTTAATAATGATGTTTCTGAGGTCAAGTGGGCATTTTATCGTATGTCTTCTTTCCAGTACAGTGTTTGATCAGATATGGCATAGACAGCTTCTCTGCATTGTAGACCATGATGCGGCATTTGTGGGCTCTGTATCAGTAATGCCAATCGTGTATATGGCTGTAGTAAGCATCATCACGGTGTCCTGAGGGAAGATTAGCAACAATCCACAGGCAAAGTGTAAGCATGGGTTATACTCTCATTTCACTGGTAAAAAGGAAGGCTTCAGCTCCTAGATGCTTAGGATTGCAGTCATAAATATTATCAGTATTGGACTGTATGATCCGTTATCTAAAAGTCCATGTATAATTTTTTGTAATGGGATCTGAAACTGGCCAGAGTTCTGGAATGGATCTGCTGAGCATTTTTCTCTCTAGTGAGGTTCTCTGAAGGCCAAAAGGGCTTTTGAACTGAAAAAGACAGGTTTTTTGAGAATAAAAGTAGAGGAATTGATCTTTTCTTTAAATAAAATAAAGTTACTAGGTGAAACAGTAGGAAAAAATCTTCCCCTGCCCAATGCAGTGTTGAAGTCAGGTCCTGGCTTCCAAGCAGTTTCATCAACTCAGAGGCATAGCAGGTTGTAGCACAGTCTGTTGTCACCCTGTCACCTTTGAAGGTTGGCTGTGCCAGTCTCTGCTCCACTGAGGAGTTTTTCAGGCTACATCTTCATAGGCAAGTGGTGGGAGCCACTAGCTGTATTTGTGGAGCAGAGCAGTTGCTGCGGAGGACCCACTGCCCACACTATGCATAGGTACTTCAAACTAAGTCTAGTGTGGTAGATTGAATACTCCTTTGAGGCTGGGATTTGAAGTCCTGGAGGGCACCTTCCAATTTATTTTTATCCAAAAGCAATCCAATTAATATGCTCAGAGACCACACCGTGATGCAAATCAAAGCACACCAAATGGTGACAATTGAAAGATTTTCTTCAAAAGTACACTTTTGCCTAAACTGACATCCTAACACAGACTCACCCCGAGTCTTTCTGCTGTGCTGTAGACTTCCATTCCTAGGCATTCATCCTCTTGCTGTTGTTGTTCCTTCTTGGTCTTGTCTCCTTCTCCTTCTTTCTCCTTCTTTTTCTCCTTTCTTCCCTGTGCTTTCTTCTTTCATATTTTTCCATCCTGCAGTCTCCTCTCCCTCAGTGGCATACCAGTGCTGGAGCAGTCTCCCTCTCCAAATAAGTTCACCTGACCCAGTCATTCTTTAGAGGTGTGCTGTATTGACAGTAATTAAGCAGCAAATGTTGAATAAAACTTACTGAATCCACTACATCTGTTATCTACATTTACACTAACATAAATGGATTTTTTTCTCATATATGCAGAGGGAATGGATGTTCTCAAGTCAGGGTCCAATTTTTTGCCATTTTTGTAATGTTCAGTGCAGTACCATGATTGACAGCTTCTGTTTAGTGATAGCATGTTTTCCAGATTGTTTTATCTTCTGGCTCATCTTCCCCACAATTCTGAATGATACAAGCTATTTTGATGCACAGCACAAACTATTTTTGATTTCAGTAAGAAATCTTTGCCATTAATCTTAGGGTGGAAAATTTGAGAAAATTTTCATACATTGTCACTGAATGCAAACTCTGATATAATTGTTTTCTTATGATACTGCTGTATGATACTAGAAATAGTTGACTGTTCATGTGCTGAACAGATACTCTTGTCAGGAGAGGGGAAAAAAAATCACTTAGTTAATCATGTGATTTTGCCTCAATGGCAAGCATGGACACATTTAAACAACAACATTTTTACAAATTGCTCAAATCTAATAAAATTCTGATTAATTCCAGCATAGAGTGAATTCTAGAATTCAGGCTGAAAGTCCATTTTCCATCAGACTATGGAAGAAAGACTTGCAATACAGATTTCTGAGAGAGTCTTGCACCTCTCATCAGCCTTTCTACTGGCCAGAAGTGAACAACAATCATACGGAGAAATTTTGATGCAGTTTATCAAGTTATGTATGACTACACAAGATATGAGGTCAAAAAGCTGCTAACCTTCTCAACTGAAGAAGGGTAATCAATACATTGGCCCTGTCTTAAAGATTCAAGGGAGAACTTTTCCTGCAGAGACTGGAGTAAACCAACTTGCTGTTCCATAATAATCTTGATGAGCACCTTTGCTCTTGTACTACTTTTCCCTTAAGGTCTGATCCAAAGAACATTCACAGCAAAGAGGATCTTCCAGTGGGCTTTGTCTGGGGTCAGTGAGTGAGGTCACATCAAGCATCATAAAGCTTGGAGCAGTGGCATGAAATGGAACCAAGACCACAAAGGTGAAAAATATCCAGAAGTGAAGTTTTGGAGTGGAGTGAAAAATGGCACTAGGGCAGGATTCATCTTACTGAATTCAGGTGTCTAAAAGTTACTTTTCACATTCCCTTCATAGCCATAGGATAAGAAAGAAATGAGATAGATAGTGATTCATTGAACCTGTCTTAGATATCTACTTTAGGATGAGATGAATTGCCTTCTGGAGGTGCATTTCTCTCCTTCGACTATGAAAGAGCCCAGGGGACTAGCTGACATTTAGGCAGCTGACTTTTAGATGATAAAGTTAGAAAATCACTGTCAAGGGAATCTCTAGAAGTAGCTGTTGCTACTGCTCTCTTGCTCTCTCCCCTTTCCTCCTCCTAGCCATTAAGACAGTATTGTAGGTAGGTCTGCTAGCTTGAAAAGGCAACCTTCTGATACTCTGGTATGTCTAGACTGTGCTTTCCTCTAGAAAATCTAAGCTAGGAAACAGATATCTAATAATTTTACCTGAAATAAGTTCTCCTTTCACTGAAAAATCTGGATTTTCTGATTCAAGAGTAATAATTCTAGTTGAATAAACTTAGATTCCTTGCAGTGAGAACACAGCTCAAAGTCCAACTGCACCTCTGTTTTCCTCCACTCCTTCTAACAGTAAGTTAGCATGAATTCAAATGTGGTTTCCCGTATCCCAGCTGCTGCTCTGAAGACTGCATTAAAGGCAGTGTCTAGGTAGCGCATTCTTGTTGAAATCAAAGACTGACAAAGTTGCCTTGGACTTAGTACATATCTTTAGTGCCTATCTTTAGTCAGGAGAATATGTACAGAAATAATTTAATTTCTTTCCTCATATTATTATAAAGAACAGAGTATAGTTGTGTCCTTCACACAAAAGGAAAGCACTTCAAAACAAAAGGTACCCTCTACTGCCATAGAGGAGAAAAAACTGGCATCTAATTTGTTCAGACAGCTTGGTTGCTGAGTTGGTCTGAGTTAATTTTTCTCACATTTTCAAAAGAGATTTTTTTACTAGCATCTGGATTCTTAAAGGTATTTGGCTTCTAAAAATATGTGTGGCTACATAGTGGGGTTTTCCATAATACTGCATTTTTCAGGACCAAATTCTTCGTATTGTGTTCTCAATCTCATTGATAGTCAATGACATTTAAACTTCTAAATTTAATTAGAAAATACATTTGGGCCACTAAGGTAGTTAATCTTTAGATGCTCTTGAAAATTTAGTCTTGGTTATTGAATTAATTTATGACTTTGTACTCAGTTTTGAAATAAAGTTATTTGATTAGAATAGAAATACTATTATTTTTAGTGGACTGTATCTCTTCATTCAAGTGCTACATTTTGGTTTATTGAAAATAAAAATTCTCAGGAAATTAGTAGTCCAAATGGAGGTATCTCTGATAAGACACACATGATCTGTTTTGGAAATGATCATCACTTGAGATACAGACTTTGGTTTCTCTACTTTTTCCCTTTTTTTTTTTTCCACTGAGAGAGAACAAAGTGTTTGTTACAGCCAGGCAAGAAACAAGAAGAAATAACTGCAAATAAAATAGATCTGCTCATGAAATACTGTGAACATTATGGTGGGACATAATGTAGGTTGAAGTTGACAGTTTGAATATATATGGAGTCAGATTCTTCTCCAGAATCAGATACGTAAATTAAAGTCACTTTTGCTGTAACAAGTGGAGCTGAATCCTACCTATACTATCTATTAAGAAAAGGTCAGCTCTGTGACAAATAGAGCTATTACTTTTATTTTAGTTACATGTTCAGTGTTTGATTCTGCCTTATAGCTATTTCAAAAAAATACAGTAAGCCATTTGGTATGATTATACAGACATGTTTCTTACTGAAGTTAATATGAGCTGTCAGCAAAATGTGAAAGCAAAATATATAAAATAATAAAACAGTCCACTGTGTATTGTAAAATATTAAGAAAGATTATTATTAATTAATTAAAATGCTTATTAGTAAAAACATTTGTCAAATATAAAATGAATTTATTTTCTTTTCAGTGCAATTCTCTGTTGGGATAGCCAGAATTTTAGGCACTTGTGGGAATGCTTGAATGTTAAAATTTATGAAGGTAAATTTTTATCTGTTTTGTTGTCTTAAGAAAATGCCTAGATTTCTGATCTTCAGAAGTATTTTGACTGGTACTCATCAAAACAGTCTTTCATTATCCTTTCTGAATCCCTCCACTAATTCCTCCAAAGCTTTAGGATTAGCTTGACTCATAAACTCAGTTCTGAATAAACTTAACATTGTTCTTTGTTGCTTATAAACATATCTGTGTACAACAATGAATCAGCCAAAAGCAAGAACGCCAGAGAAAAATTAAAATCCTGATTCATGTGTTTTCAAGAAGAAATAATATTTTCCCTTCTCTCTTAAGTCAGTTTTGCTGCTAGTGCTTGAGAAAGCACTAATGATTCTCCTCAGTGAGCAGGCTCTTCCCCATAATCCGTGCGCTTTCTGAGACTGAGGAATACAGAAGAAAGAACATATTTCAGAAATTTAACTCTGCAAATTACATACACATTTACCTCCTTAGGTTTAAACAGGAAGCTAGAAATACTTTTATGTAAAACAGTTATATCCATTCCTGGGTTGATTTGCCACACTTTACCTTTGGTATGGCTACAGCCTACAGTTCATGTCATGCCCAATGAAAGGATTTAAAGAGTTTGCACAAGAATGACTGTGGTTGCTTGTCTTAGTGTCTGTGTCTCCATGGATTTGGAGCACAAATACAAACATGTGATTCAAACATAAACCTGGCACATATCCCTTGTGCAAAGGAAAATGCAGTTGAATAGTTTATTAATAATGTGACTACACAAAGTAGAACTGATCCCAGATGGTTTTGTAAACTCCAGTAACTCAGCAAACATTAAATAAAGTGTGCTGTTCATTAGTCTCAGTAGATGAACTAAGTTATTAAACATGACTATATAAGTAGAAAAAACCCTGTTATATATATAATTTTGATCTATTCAGAATTTTAGGCCCTCTCTTATGCTGAGGCACTATTTTAATGCAGGTGCAATGTTCTGGTGTGTTGGCTATAAGACCGAGTCTTCTGGTTCAGTTTTGAATCTCTGATATAAACAACCCTGGTTTGTAAGGATTAATAACTGGGACTAAAAGGCACAAAACAAGGTATCTGAGTATGAAAGTTATAAACTCCCCCAAAACACACAATTTTTCTTCATGTTTACAAAATCTGGGAGTGAGTTTGCTGGGTACAATTCGCATGAGCAAATGTCACCCAAATATTGAATGGGGGTTCAAGTGCTTTTGTGTCCTTAGCTAAATGCTTGATATAACTGCAGCAGTGGCTTCACAGATGAAAGGTTTCAGCATAAATGAATGCTTCACTTTCTGAAGGTGAGAGGACCTGTGTTCGCTTGTGCTAGGAGCGCATTCAGGCCTTTGAAATGCAATTCTCATCTTTTGAATGCATAATACAAAAAGTGTCCCTTTGGTGATGTATATTTTACCTTTAATAGTCTGTAGGTTGAGGAATGCTGCTCTGTGGGGATTTCTTGATGCCAATATGGGTGCCCAATTTCAGCTGCTTTATGCTGTTCATTTGCAGATTGTCAAATTCAGATGTTTGAATAATGAATTAATGTGTTTGGTCTATATACTGATCACTCCTGCGCTGTGTGCTGGGTTAATAAAAGTGATGTTATATCAGGTTTCCAGGAGCAAGAGAAAGTTCAAGTAATGAGACCTTGGTAAAGGACTGTGTCATTTACAGCAAGAGATCCTGGCTGGTTCTGCCCTTGCTCCTCCAGAACATACCTCTGGGAAGATTTCCCCCTGTCTGTACAGCTTTTTTAGGACCTCCTGTTCTTTCCTGTTGGGTAAGAGAGTTTTTGGTGGGCTGACAGCTTGTTCTGGGATGGTGTTGTTTCCCCTTCCCTTATGACTGTCTGTACTTCCCACAGCGCTTACGGTCTGTGCACAGGGCACAAAACAATGTTGTGCCAGATAGCCTGGGTAAAGGGCTCCAGTTTCCTGAGCAGGATAGCTGGGATGATGCGGGAGCCATTCTTGCTAAGGAGCAGAACATCTAGACTCACTGTTTCCAGTGAACAGGCTATGTTGATAATTTGGGTACCACTGTGCCGTAGACGTACCCACCAGGCAGGATGGAGGAAAACTTTGTGTCTGGTGCAGCAGGATCCTCAAAAGCATTACCCATGTTAAAGGTTATTTTATGCCTTAATCTCCCTTAGACTGTACTGCAGTAAACTGTCTAACACCCGGTTGTTGGGAGGGTTTATTACCACTGTTTTATAGGTGTCTCTCATGAATCTTTGCCTTGTAGGCTGTCTGGAAGAGTGATCAAAATTATTCTCCCTCCCTCTGCCAATAGACCTCCAGTCAACAGACCCTCTGAATTCCTTTCTAATAGTGATGTTAAGTTAAAAAGAAAAGAAATTCACTCACATGGTATGAGTCTGTTACAGGGCAGTGAACAAATCCATCTCAGTTTGGATGCCTATGCTTTCTCTTTAGCATGGCTGAAGGAAATTCATGTTTAAAAATCTGAAGATCAGTAGGTTACCTACACGATAATGCATCTAAAGAAATGTTCTAACTACAAAAGTCAATGGGTTGAAAATATGGTTGCTATGGCTTGTTTCACGGATTTTTCACTTACTGTCTGTAAAAGGGATCATCAGTACCTATCTGTGATCTCCACACAAGGTGTCTCCAGACTCCTAGGGAAGTGATACTCAGCAATTCAGAAACAGGCCAGGCACCCAAATTCTGTACTGTGTTTTACACTGGACCCAGTTTTAAGCACCTGTTCTGGAAAAATAATTTGTAAATTCATGCTAAGTACTTAATTTCCTTCTGAATTTAATAGGGACCATTAGGCATCTAGGATTGGTGTTAACAATAGACAGCTCATGGGTATACATTGAAACAGCCTGTGGAAACAGAACTGTCTCACTGCCTCCCCATCCTCTTGATGCTTAGGTGAGAGTGGGATTTGCAGCCTGAAAGTATTTCATGGACTCAGGTGATTAGCCTTTGGATAGGAAACTAATGTTCTTGTTGGGGACTAATAGAGATGCTTTTCTTTTTTGTAATAATTCAGCTCTCAGCCAGGCAAAATGAAAAGTGCCTTTCTTCTGGGCCAGTAACTACTCTAAGCAAATGCTGTCTGCAGTTGTCCCACTGCAGCTGGACCACTGGATAGCTAGGAGTGGAAGCTTCCAGGGACACAAGGAAAAAGGGACCTGACACTGTTGGATAGTGGTAAGAACCACAGTTTGGGAGAAAGGTGTTGCTTCTATTACTATTCATGCATGTTATCTAATTGTTTTCTAGTTATTAGTGCATAAATATTGTTGGAATAGAGATTAACACCTAGGACTCTTGGGTTCATGACTCTCAGAGTAGTTGCTTTACGTCATAGTGTCATTCCTGACATAAAAACAGTACCTGAATTGAACAATGACTTAACTGAGGGTAAGATTCATCCTAATGTTAATTGCTTTGAAGTTAGCTGTTTAGTAAGAAAGTGATCTAGGCTCTTAATCAGTGGACAGAGAGAAAGACAGCCAGAAAATGACTCAGCCCATCCTGAAACAGGAGATGTTGATGAATCACTGAGCAGAAAGATACCTATATCAAAAAATACTCCTCTGAGTATGGAGGGAATGGAGAAGACTTTTTTACCCTAAGTGTTGAGTTTGTGGACAGCTGAAGTGGTGGGAGACAAATTGCACTCTAGGTCTGCTATAAATCAGAGTTTGGGTTCACTGTGAATCACTCTGGAAGTTCCTTAATATGACTGATTTTGAAACGCAGATGGGGTCTCAAAGGAGGAGTCCAGTTCTGTGAACATAAAGGTCTGTCCAGTCTTCCCCCTGCATGTGTGGAAATTACATGATTACATATGTTTGGTGTTACACACCAAAATAGCCTGAACAACATGGTAAGCAGAAACTCTTTTTGTGTTTTGTAGCTGCAACCAAAAGCACAGGTGGCTTTCAGAGAGCTGGAGAGCCTTCTGAATGTTAGCCCTTCATGTAAATTCAGTATATATATATCTGAGGTGAAGAAAGCCATTATGGATATGTTTTATTTATATTTCTCTTCTGCAGAAAGGTGGCAGAATTTTAGGAAATGGGACGTGCTGTGCCCAGAGGGGAAAATCTTCTTGGAGGTATGTCCTGTACAGGCAAGGACAGAGCAAGTCATCTGGCAGGCATATTGAGTATGTGCCTTGCTCTGTGGAAAACTGCAAGTTTAATTGGGTTTTTCTCCTGCTGTTTTTTAACAATACTGAACCTGTCACTATGCAGGGAACTTTGTATATGAAAAATGTCAAAAAAAGATTAAGATAAGTAGCATCCCAGTGAGTTCTTTAATGCTCAGGGCACAGATGGCAAATCTCGAAAGACTATGGCAACAGTAGAAATAATATGTAAGAAAACAAAGCAAAAATTACCACACAATATAGTTTAGTTATATGCAAATTGGGGATCATTAAATGTCAGTATCCTAATATCTTTTAAGAAAGAAAACATGGCGCTCACAAAGAGCCTGGCCTCAGTGGTGACAGAACTCCTTTCAATCCCCATGTGGCACCAGCAGCATTAACGTAGGTTTCTGCATGCTCTACTCATTGTATGTCAATGCCAGCCCGAGGAGTTCTCCAGGAGACACAGTGCAGTGATGTGAGCCTAGGTCCACCAACAAATTTGGGTGCTGGATAGCTGAGTGTCTCTGTGTATAGTTTAGCTTTAAGGTTCCTACCACCATATAGGAATCCACAGTGGAGGGCCTTACAGTGCCTGTCCTCTGCCCCCCAAGGGGTGGATGCCTCATAAGGGATTCATGGTCAGCACTTGGAGGGAAAAGTTGTCTTGAATCCCTATGAGAAGCAACTGGGAATAAGCTTCCGTCTCACATCCTTATCCTTGCCTGGACTCATAGTAATCCGACTTGTGCCTCCAGGAAGGTGCTTCCCTCCAGACAGGATGGAGTAAATTGTTTGCCCCAGAAATTTTCTTCTGAAGTGGAGCAGCAGTCATGTCCTATAAGACATAACCAGATAAAGTACTAGTGTCTTCTTTACATATAATCTTTACTGTGTAATTCTGACTGGGCAGAGTACTCCATATGGGATGCAATTCCATTCCCTTCTCCACCTGAAAGGATTTGAACCACCTCCCACCACCTAGGTGAGTGTCCTGGCCAGCAAGGTATAGATGCTCTGGCACATGTGGAAGAGAAGAGGGAAGAGAAGGAAGAGGGGCAAAAGGAAAAAGGCTGCTATTTATGTCTCTTTTAAAGGTTGCCTAAAATTGAATGGAACTGAATCATTAAGGTATTTCTGTAGAACAGGGGTCCTGGGAAAGAGCAAAACAGCTTGCCCACTGCTGGGGTGTCCAGCCTGGGTCCAGACGGTCAGGAGTGTCTCTTTTGCATGGAAGGCAGAGTTCTTTCACCCTGTGGTTTCATCTGCCCAGATTAACTGAAAACTTGTGAAACACATCTGCTACTTCACAGCTAGAGATTGCCAGAATTAAACCTCTCCTTTGACAATCCATCCATTTTTCTGGCACATGTTACCTGGAGATATGTGCTGTTTAGGTCTCTTCCATATCCTTTCTCCCTGTTTTTTCAGAGTGTCTCTGCTGAAGCTTTTAGCCGTTCTTCCATTCATGGTGCTGTCTTTGATTTCTGTTTATTCCTGGTAGCACACAGTGTCACATAATCAGACTGCAACAGTGTCACTGAACAAATCCTTCCTTCCAAGCAGCAAATATGTCATACCATTGGACCTGTATAAAGGTATACTCTCTTTTGCAGGACCCATGTTTCCAATGTCATGTCTGGGCAGCTAATCGCATAAGGTAAGTTCCAGCCACCATGGCAGTTATGCAAATAGCCCCAGATGATTTCTTTTTTTCTGAAGTGCCAGCATCCTTTAAAAAAATAATTTTGCAAGTCTAATGCTGAACTAAAGGAAGAAGTGCTAGAGAAAAAAGCAAAGTTCATAACAATTGTTTTCAAATTTTTCAAATCTGTCAAAAAAAGTGAATCTTCCTTTATACTTTTATCTTTATATTTTTAACTGATGAGTAAGAAATTTTTCTTATTTAACATTTAAATAGCTGCTATGTGTCTCTTGATGACTTCATGCCTTTGACTTATCCACAGACCAGGGCTTAGTGGTATGATAGATATCATGAGCAGCCGCAATTGTGTGTTTTGCTGTTAACAAATACTGAAGAAATAACACCATGATTTTACCACACATTCTGCATAAACTTAGGAATGTATTTTGTGAGTTAGGTGCAAAGGACCTATGTGCTTGGGAAGCTTTATCATTCACAAAGTGCTCTGCAGTGGGTACAAACATGCAAGAGTAATAGATATACGGATATGATGTAAATTTTGTATGAAATTCACTTCTGTGTAGGAGCCTAATGATAAGTCTAAACACCACTTCTTGTCTGATTTTAAGAAGAACTTGAGCTTAGATTTGCTATGTGTTTGCAATTTTAAGTTTAGCTAAGTTAATACACCTTCTGCATGCAATATCACAGCAATGTTAAAATGTCAAGAATTTTGTTCTGCTGATATCCCTCACTGTCTGACTGTATGTTTATACTCATATGCTTAAGTTATCTGACTGATTTACTTACCAGTGCTTTTTGTTTTGTAGACAGCATTGATTAAATTTGGAATTTTACTTCCTTCTCCATTTTGTGCTATTCTCAGATGATGAGACTGCATTTGGCAGGTGCTGACAGTGCAAGCACCCTATTTCAAATGCCTCTACCCAAATGTAACCACACTTTGGTTTAAGAGGGAACTTTTACAAATACTTGGTTGACCTGCTATTTCTTTATATATGACTCCATGAAACAGGATGCTAATTAATGGATTTTTTCCCCTTACTATTGCATTACTTTCCTGTGTGTTTTTGTCCACTTGCTCTCTTATATATCAGCTATAATCTCTGTAAGGCAGGGACTAGTAATTTTTTTTAGGCTCTGCACGTCTTGAGATCTTTATCGGTGACTGTATTTTTGTAACCCTCAAAATAATAAGCATAATTAATAGCTCTTTCCTGTTTTGTAATGTTGAGCTATTCCATCAGATCTCAATGTGAAAAGTTGCTTCAAAGGGAAGCTACTGGGTATGACCACAGAAAGTTGTCAACTTGCGAAGTAGTTTGACTCCTGAAGAGAATGTTCCTGTTTTTAAAAGTACTTACATCCTTTCACAGTAGTTTTTGATCTTATGTTGAAGATTTTAAATTGGCTTTCAGGCCTGTGTTCTGCATATTATAGAGTTGAATTAATCCTGAGCTTTATGGGGTTCTTTTCTTGAAAGATCATTCAGTTCTGTTTTCTCTTTAGAAAAATGTCATATGAGGCTCCTGTGAACCCATGAGAGAAAATGAAAGCTTACAGTTAATAAAATGTGTTTACCTGTGTATAAGCAGTGACTGGCTGAATTAAACTTCCTCTAGCACTGCTGTTGTTATATACCATGAGTCTCACACAGATATACAAGACTCAAGGTCAGTGGGGAACAAAATTTTTTGTATAAATGCTGTTATGCAAGTCTCCATCTTCTGAAGCTCTTGTGCCTGAAGAAGTGTGAAATAGTGATGAGAAAATTTGCTGAAAGAGCTATTGTTTGCCTTTACACTCAACTCTTCTCCCAGATCAATACTTGCAGCTGCAAAGGGTTTCTCTGAACAGATGCACAATGATTGTGGTCTAGCCCACAGAGATTTTATAGCAGAGGGAAGTAGAGGGAGAAATGGAGGAAATGGAGGAAAGGAAGGAAGGAAGGAAGGAAGGAAGGAAGGAAGGAAGGAAGGAAGGAAGGAAGGAAGGAAGGAAGGAAGGAAGGAAAAACTCAAGCATCCTCTTGTGCTGAGAAGGGTGCAAGAAGAAACGTTGTTTTCTCCACTGCACTTCAAGACTTGTGTTCTGTGACCCATTTCCCCTTCTGGCACTCCTACACGAGGGCTGGTTTGAAACAAGCACTTGACTTACAGCTTTGCTTCTCTTTTCTAGCTCAGGCCACATGAAGAGCTTGGTGGCAATGCTGAGAGTCCTCTGCTGGAGAACACTGACAAGATTTAACAATAGTCTCAGTAAGAGTTGTGGGTGTCCTGGCGGTGGGACTGCATTAGCTCTAATGATGTATTTGGGATGTAGCAGTCAATTTTATTATATTTATGTTTTTGGAGCTAAACTAAACCAGCTTTTTCTGGAGTATTCTATCTCTCATAAGAGAGGGGAATACCAGTTTCTGAAGAAGGGAAAAGACAGAGCAAAATGAGAGGAGTTGAAAATACTGTTCCAGTGTGGCCCCGAATAAATATAATAAACTGAAACTTTCAGTGGCCAGTCCATTTGGTTGAGTTGTCACCTTGGAATTAATCAGCAAGGTTACATTTAGTGTATAAATAACTGCAAAACAGGTGTCATCATGACAAACAGTATTGTTGTGTTGCACAGACACTCCCAGGGTTTGTTAAAAAAATCCCTAATTTATTGAGATCTTGCATTAGGGTAATGCTGTCAGGGAGAATGATGTCTCTCAAACAGGAACTGCTTGTTGCCCAGTGGTGATAGGAGTCTCCATTGCAAAGGTCTTTGCAGAAGTGCCTTCAGCTGGATGGGGTGAGACTCTCTGGACTGTAGTTCTGCTCAGTTCTTCTAACCCAGCTGGCCCATGGTCCCACATGACCACCCCAGCACATGCATGATCCGTCACTGTTATATTAACACTGTATAGGAGACTGTCCTGTGTGACCATTTCTGCATCTGCAGAAGCACTTTTTATTAATTACTTACCATGTGGACAGTACAATCCCCTCTGCAGCAGGAATTGCCTGGTAGTCATGGGGTCACCCCATCCAGGAGATTAAGCAACACTTTCAAGTACACAAATTGGACTAGGCAGAGCAGGAGCTGCCTGGGACTTCTAGAAGTGTCCAGAAGCCCCAGATGGAGGGCTTCTGTGGCAGTCAGTTGAACACTTGGCTGTGAGAGTGCTGGAAGTTCAGTCAGTCAGTCACCCAGTTTCAAGTTGGTCCCTTGTCTAAAGCAAGGCTAGTATCTCATTTATGTGGATGACTAGCTGGGGAGTTCATGGACCACGCAGAGAGTTAATGACTAAATGCATACTGCTGGGCATGACTGGGTGGGCATACAGGCATCTACAACACTGTTCTAACTTAAGGAGAAACTTGAGGCTTCATACTTAAAACTCATGTATAACTTAAGTTCTGTAGCTTTTTCCGCAGTTGCTTATCCATGAAATGTCCAGTACTGCCTCTTGCACTTTTATTTTTAGGATATGCTTTTGGGCTTCCTGTATCTTCAGTCTGAGGTCCTGGCTAGAGGGTACCATGACTTCCTTCTTACCCATGCACCTGGGTTTCCCCTGTGTGGAAATCAGCTTGTAAGGAGGCATCACCTTGCACTGCAGTCACTGGACCCATTTCCTGATTCCACAGTTCAGATGCTTCCCCAAGCATCCCTCATCCCTTTGCTGCTTGCTGGCAGGGTACCGCTGCAGAGGCATAACCTGTCAGAATAAATACCTGGGTAGCAGTTATGTATTAAAAAGTAAACCAAGCCAAGATGACAGTGTTCATAGCATCACGGAACAATTTGGGTTGGAAGGGACCTTTAAAGATCATCTAATCCAATACCCCTGCCATGGGCAGGGACATCTTTCACTAGACCAGGTTGCTCAAAGCCCCGTCCAACCTGGCCTTGAACACTTCCAGGGAGGGGCATCCACAGCTTCTCTGGGCAACCTGTTCCAGTGCCTCAACACCCTCACTGTAAAGAGTTTCTTCCTTATGTCCAATCTAAATCTACCCTCTTTCAATTTAAAACCATTTCCCCTTGTCCTGTCACTACGGGACCTGGTAAAAAGTGTTTCTCCGTCTTTCTTATAAGCCCCCTTTAAGTATTAAAGGCCACAATAAGGTCTCCCTGGAGCCTTCTCTTTCTCCAGGCTGAACAACCCCAACTGTCTCAGCCTGTCCTCATAGGAGAGGTGTTCCAGTGTTGACTTGTACTTTAGCAATGATCACACAAACCGATGTTTTCTGTGAAAGGAGATGGGCTTCTACCACTTTTCAGCTGAGGCTTAATTTTAAATTGCTCAAGCTGTCTTCATGTATATTAAGGACAAGACAGGTGGTGACAGTGCTTGCTCTTACAAAGAGAAGGGTGTTCCACTGTCCCTTTGTCTTAGAAATGATAGCTATCTGCTTGTGTACTTACATATTTTTTAATTCCTCAAACCTCCTTCAGACTTGATGCACCTCAATATTTTTGTGTCATCCAAATAGACTCCTAGCAAATAATCTCAATTGTTTACTAATAAATTAAATATATTAAATAATACTGCCCCTCTAGAGCTACTTTTAAATTCTCACCATTTGCACGCCTAAATTCTCTACCTTTGTATCTTTTAATCAGTTTCAATTCCCAGGACAGAGGTTTGACATTTAACCCATAACTAATTAGCCTTGAAAAGAACTTAATGAAAATCCAAATAAATTATACCTTACCAGCCTGCTTTACTTATTAGTCTGCTGATAAGAATTCTAGTATGTTAGCAGAGACACAATTTTCTCATACAAAATCTCTTTGTCTCTATTACTTTCCCTCTAAAACACACAAATAATAGAAGGTAGACCTTCAGCATCACTTAGCTAATTTTTCTGAAGCTGTGCTAATTTACATCAGTTGATGACTTGACCAGAAACGTGCAAGTCTAAGAATCTCATCAAGCAATCCCTTTTCATGCAATCAGTCCTTAATTGTGTAAGTAGTTCCACTGAGGTTAGTAGTGAGAAAGGATTATAGATTTTGGCAGGTAGGGGCTTTTGTACTGAGGTAAGTCACAAAAAGTTGTCCACATCTGCAGGAGCAATTACTTAGGTGTGACATCTTAGTACTGCTGCTTCCCCAGTCAGTACTGCTGGGCAGTGTGGTAGCTCTGTGGCCTCTCAAAACTTTATAGGCTCAGTTGTTTGCCCATGCTGCTGAGGGATGAGATCACAAGAATGGGTGCCCTTTTCCTCCCCTCCCCTCTGGCCTTTCTCCTGGAGGTTTATCTCAGTCATGAAATCATGCCAATGTTCTTCATAAAGAAAATGAGATTCTCCTTCCCAAATACCATCAACTGGGTAGCAGAGGTGCCCTCTCAGTATGCATACAGCCTATGCCAGGTTTCTGACCCACATCAGGTGAAGTGAGCAATTGAACCTATGTCCCTGTGATGCCAAGTGGGTGCACTCTTTCTGTATAGACCTGCTGACATTCACATTGGCGTTGTGCTGCTGTTTTGTGGTTTTCCTGTGACCTGCCTGAGAAGCATGCAGGCACACGCTTCCTATTAGTGGTAACCAGACTGTGCTTGCTTTCAAGATAGCTTTTCTCTGTAATAATTGAGAAAATCTTCAGGGCTTCAGCTCAGGCCAAACCTGAAAGCAGCATGTTAGTTGTTGGGTTGTAAGAGTAATATATACACATACTTGTATATATATGTGTATCTCTACGTGCTTTTTTGTTTGTCACTGCTATTGTCAGACAGGTGTGTGCAAGGTAAAGAGATGAGCAGAGCAATAGTTCTGAGCTACTGATACCTGGGTGGTGGCCCAGGTGGCTAAGCAGCTTGGTGGTTGTGTGCCTGAGGCAGGGGGGGCAAGGAGCAGCCAGGCAGCTCAGAATTGACATAACCCCACATAGACTTCTTGTGGGGGACCCCAATTAAAAATGCTTTATATTATACAACAATATATCAAATAAAATATCAATGTAGGCCTGTTTAGAGCCAGAAGTTTCTCAATAAATATAAATATTTTTGAAAAACTCACCATATTTTTTAAAAGGCCTGGATAAGATTGGTAGATCTAGACATAATGCAGCTAGAAAATACTAGATGTAACAAGAAGTAAATGCTGCTGACGAATATTTGGGAATGTGGAATAGTGAATAGAAGTAATTTGTCAGCTTCATCATCAAAGCAATATCCAATGTTGATTTCTTGTGAAAGAAAAAGTATTATTGGAGAGAGATAATGCTGTATTTCCTTTCTGTAAGTAAGCACTGAAATGGTGGTGTTAATTTCATCCAGGGTATTTTGTGTGATTTTAGAATGGTTTAGTGTTTCATTCCCTGCTACTGGTTCACTGCGCAAATGGCAGCTTAAATACTTTCACAACTGCAGATGAACAGAGGGCATATTCCCTGGAGTCTCTCAGGCAGGAAAAATCACAGCATATGGCAATATATATGAACATTTGCTGTGTGTTCAGAGATCTATGATAAACCCAGAGCAGAAATGTAAATCTTCCTTCTGCATTTAAGACTGTGCCTAAATAGTATAGTCTAGCCTTCTAATTTAAATACAGTTTATTTGGGGGGCAGAATGACTAATTTACAGAAGAGTGAACATGCTAGCTGTCCTGAATTTATTCTTTGTGCTGTTACCTTTCATTGTTGAGGTTGTTAGAGCTGGGATGGAGTATTTCCTACACTTAAGTATAGGATGCTATAAAACATGAGGCTGTGTAACTGATCGTGAGTGGGCAAATAAGGTCCCTGTTTTCACTCTTCATTATTAAAACAATTAAAATCTAAGCATGAGACACAGAAATAGGCAGTTTGATCAAGTTCCTATGTACTGGAAAACCTCATATGAATATGAGTACTTTTCTACCAGTAGTAGAGGTCTAAAAATGAAGAGGTGTGAACTAGAATAGTTGATTTTAAATGAAGATATTGACATCTCAAACTCAGCAGAAGGGAATTACAGGGAGGCCAGTGAAAGTAGGGAACTAAGTTTAAAATGAATTCTTTTCATTGACTTTCATTGGGGAAGATGTCCTACCTTCCTTTATAGGTGAGTCTGAGGAACTCTCTCAATTTGAAATTATACCAGAAGAGGGTTTAGAAAAGTCAGTGGAAAGAGAAGAATCAGACTGATGACATCAGGCATCATGAGCCTACCTGTTGAACTCAGGACTGAATTTGCTGAAAAATTACTTGTAGCCTCCACCCTATTGTTTAATTTTTTTTTTTTTTCCTTTCAGATGGTTGGGAAGTGGCAAATGTAGCACTGTTTTTTATCAAAGGGCTGCAGAGGGAATTTGAGGAACCACAGAACAGTACTTCTGACTTTTGTGCCGGACAAATCAGTAGAAGTTGTAACAACTGACAGAAAAGAATAAAGAGGTGAAATACAATGTAAAGGAGAAGAGTCAAAGCAGATTTCATAGACTGAAGTAATTACTGACAAATCTGTTCTAGTTCTTTGAAGAAAAGTGAGTATGGGTGATGCAGTTAATAACAAATTTCCAATAAACTTTCAACAATGCTTTTTACCAAAGGGCCTTGATGAGATTAAGATGTCACGGATTAATAATTGCTTAAATGAAAGAAGCCACAGGGTAGGAGTAAATTATCTCTATTTTACCATAGAGAGGAGTGGCCACAGTCCCAGACTCTGTGCTGTTTAGTGTATTCATAAATAATCTGAGAAAGTGATGTGGCGACAACTGCTGCCTGATCAGAGAAAATATTTCAGAATAGCCAAAACACAGGCCAACTGCAAAGAGCATTAGAAGGATTCCTTGATAGTAATTGACTGTAAAATAAAAATGGCAGATGAAATCTGGGGCCCATATACTTTAAGTAATGCACCTGGGAAAACCAATCCCAAATATATGTACAAAATTAAAATTTTCCTATTAGCTGTAACAATTTGAAGTTATACATAATTTTCTGAAAAAAAAAGTTATAATGATCAATGATAATTAAAAAACAAATGGAATGTTAGAAGTTATAAAGAAAGGATTGGAGGATAAAATATCACTGTCACTGTTACATGTATGGGGTGTTGAATAAGGAGCTCACTTCTGATCCCTTAATCTCAAAAAGATATAGCAGAGCTAGAAAAGATATAGAGAAGGACAATGAGGTTAACCAGAAATCTGAAATGGCTCTGCACATGGACAGATTAAATGAGTTATGGCTTTTGGCCTGGGAAAGAGACTACTGAGATGTATGTGGTGCAGTTCAGTTGGGGGTGATCATTCCCTGTCTCTCACAGCCTGTGCAGTATGGGCAGTGTAATGGTGCTATTAGACATCTGGCTTAAAACAAGCAGGAGGAACTACTTTTCCACACAGCCTGTAATACGCTCAGGAACTCATTGCCATACGATGTGTCAGATGTAAAAGTAGAAATGCATTGATTGAATTGGATGCCTTTGGAGAAGAAAGGCTGTCAAGAACACACTCTGGCACAGAGCAGCCTCAGACACCTGCTTGCTGGGAATATCAACTGTGGTCAACAGCGCTGTCTGTGTGCCATGTTTTCTGGCAGTGGCATCTGCTGATAGCCACTGCCAGAGATTGGCTACAGGAACAAACGGACCTTTAGTCTGATCAAAGTGTCTGAAAATATTTATGCACATATCCATTCTGTTGGTTACATAGAGTTAATCCTGTTCTTCACTGTTGACTGAGTGACCAAAGGCTGGCCTGTGCCAGAGGACTCAGGTGGCTGCTGTGACTCAGATCTTCTGCCAGCAGGAAGTTTTGGCTTTGTTGAGCTGTCAGTCAGCCCTGCTTTCAGGCTTCACCATCACTTCTGCTTCTGTCACTGTCTTGGACTCTCTTTTTGCCTCCCAATCCCAGCTGTGTTTTAACTTCTGTTCTTTGTAAAGAACATAAGTACAAGGTGGTGCCTTAAGGAGGCACGTGGACACAATTCCAGCACATCTGTATGTTGGTTTTGTAGCAGAAAGTCTTGTGTTATCACCCAGCACACAGTAAGCAGTACAAGCTCAGCTGTCAGGATCTTTTTCTGCCTGCTTGTTGTGGAGGAAGGAAAGGTGCCTGCTAATGAGGCAGGTGATTCATTATGGTATGAAACAGACTGAATGCAACTCCTTTGTAAATAACTTCTGGCTGTGTTTCCTAGCAGACAGGTTCTAGACAGTCCTAGCAGACTCCTTATTTGTATTCATTAATGACACATGCTTATCAAAGAGTGATAATGCAATGGACAAAGAAATGGCATTTCCAGTAATAATATGTAAATCACACACTAAGAAGAAATGATCAAGGACTCGTGAAATACAGCAGCAAGCACTAATTGCATTCCTTGCCCTTCAATACGCTGTGTACTGTAGATAGCTCTTTTTCCCTGAATGAACATTTAAAGCTTTCATTTTGTCTGCTGCTTCATGTTTAAATATTTCAGATACATTTTTTCCTAAGTATGTTGCACTGTTTTCATATAATGCTTTATTGTACCTCACAGGAGGCTGACGTGACCAACGGGTTGCTTGAACAGCCTTTGTGTGCTCTGATTCCCTATAAATGTTTGTAGGTTATTCCTAGCTTGGGAACAGTACAGTACTGAGGTGGATTTCCTTGTGAGAAACCGTGCCAAATGATCCCCTTTTGTAAACACATCCGGCCCTATCTTGGAAACTGATTGGAGGTTTTTGGTTTGTTCCTAGTATTTTCTTTCTGGAAATCTGTTCCAGAACTTTGGTCTCCAGATGGCTGGAAAACTCATTTCTTCATATGCCAACACTGTCTGTGAGCTTGGAAAGTTCTCTTGTGTTTACTCCCTGAAGTATTTGTAGCACAATCACACTCTGTCTCAGGATGTGGCATCTTTGCTTTTTTTAAGCTGAGTAAATAATTTTGTAATACTGTCCCCCTATGAGATGAATCCCCATTTCTCCAGTACTGTAACCAGTATTCCCTGAACATGTGCCAGTCTGAGTTCTTCTTTCTTTTAACATAAGCTGTTAGGAAATGTAAGCACTGTGTGAGCTAAAGCCATCCTTATCAGAGCTTAATCCAACAATGCTGCTCCTCTGCTCTCTGTATATAAGAAGTAGTATGGCTATGGAGACTATGGAGACTTGTACAAAATATCCTTCCATATCAAGCATCTCTGAGTAAAAGATCCTGGTAGAATAGAAAAGAATACCTCAACATTCAAAATAGTACATGAAGAATAGCTACAGTGATGCCTGATGAATCCCAGGAACTCTTGTAGGACAGTTCAGGTTTATACTTGCTCCTGTCCAAGGGAATTCTGCAAGCCCAGCCCCTAGCCACCCAGCATCGTGCTTTTTTGGGTGACTCATGGCTGGGAGCATGCAATATTTAAGATTCCTTTTCCTTACTGGAGCTATACAGAAGGATTACAATGAGGGAAGATCCCATTCGCACACTTTTTTAGCAGCTGCTTCTGTTGGCTGAAGGAGTGAATTGCAAATGATTTTCCAACCCCAGTTCTCCTTTACCTATTTATTTGAGTTTACTAAGAAGAACTGATACATACTGGAGAAGGGAAGTGCCTGGTGGGTGAGACTCAGCAGGAATCTCCCCTATCCAGAGAGGGAAATTTGTATTGAAATCCCTTTGGAATTGGCTTTATTTAAGTTTTTAGATGATACTCTGATGTATCTAGCCTTGGAAGAAGTATAAGTTAGTTTTAGAGGGAGGATTCCTACATGCAAGTAGGAATGGCAATTAGCCAATGGCAATTAGCCAATGGCAATGGCAAGTAGCAATTCCTACATGCAAGACACCTGAAATGCTGTGACAGCCCCACTTTCTGAAAATGTGAAGTACTATTTGTTCTCACTTGCAGCAGGCATGGTGGTAGTAATAGCTGTTCAGAGAAGTAGATTGGATACACTTTGTTTAAGATAGTTTCACTTTTAAAGATGTCTAAAGCTTAGTCAACAAACTCATCTCTACTCAACACACTTATGTTTACTCCCTTAATTTTTTAAAGACGTCCTTTAGACTGAGACACAAATAGTTTGCTTTGCTTTAAAGTCCCACTTCTGAGTATAGCAGCAAGATGCTGGAGATGGCTGGGGAGGGTGTTTTATTCATCAAGAAGCTAAAGGAAGACTTGAGGTGATCTCTCTGCCTCTGATGAAATTCATTCCTTTATCTAGATGCTCTTAAATCATTCCTGGCAGAGGTGACATTATAAAAATATTTCTGAAGAACAAAAGTTCTCGCCCTTGGAATACACTGCATTGCACCAAATAGTAGGCATTTATTAAATTTTTTTTCTTAGGAAGGCTACAAGAGTTGAGAGACACATGGAAACTTTAGTTTCTTTTAGATTTCTTTAACCAGTTTTTGCAAGTTGATAGATGTTTTTTTCCTCAAATGAATACCTTATGAAATAAGCTACACAAAGGATAGCCAGAGCGGTGACTGGTGAACCGCAAGGACTTGCTCAGGACACTTTGGGTTCATCCCTGTCCCAGTTTAAGGGACTTTGGTGAACCCAGCCCCACTTGCCATTCACCACCTCTGTGGCAATATGTACCCAGGGAGCACTGCGCTGCCCTTCCCACGTACTTGGTTTCAGCAGAGTGTGGCACATATTTAAGTAATTATACATGAGTATTTAAAGGGGGATAAAATAAATCCTTTTTCTATGGCTTACTTTTTTGTAGGCAGATGCACTCTGGGGACCTAGACTTTACTACAAGACACTAGAGAGAGAATTTTGTGGGAGTCTGTGACTCATGAATGCCTAGCACCCCTCAAATTCCCCTGTAGTAAAGGAGAATCTGTGGGTTTTTTTTTCCTTCTGAGTGACCAGGAGATCATTCTTCCTCCTTCTGATGGTGTAAAGAGGTGGAAGCTGGCACACCCTCAGGTGAATTTGTTCTTAGAACAGGGACACTTTGTTGTTTTTTTTTTTTTTGACAGTGAAATCAATACTTAAACTGTGCTGAAGCTGAATTATGGGCATAAGGATATATGGAAATCTTGCTAGTTATAAGGACACTAACATCTGTCTCTTTCTGTAGATTATTAAAAAAAAAAATAATACCCAAACTCTAGGATATAGCAAATAAAGGATGATGGTGGTGAGTCTATGCCGTTATATTCAATGGGACCTAATTCATTCTGAATAGTGTTACAACCTAAATGCACAGATAATGTAATTTTGAAGTAATTTCTGTTGGTCAGTGATTTTTCAGGACATATTTTGGAATATCACTTGGTTCTGGAGGCATGTCAAATCTGGTTTAATAAGCTCATTTAAATTCTTGTCAGGAGCTTTTCTACTATATTGTAACAGAGCATCTGAACTCTGTATTATGCAAAATACTTAGCATGTGCGTGAAAACTTGGAATTGGTCTGCAGTTCAGAACCAATTCACAACAGTGGTAAGTGGTTTACTGGACAGCATCTCTTTTCTGTGTCTCTACAGACAGAAATGGATGTTTGAGTGGCTTATGGCTCAGAAAGTCCAAGGTGCCAGCTCAGATTTTAGTCAGGAAGATGAGACACTCTTTCGAGAAAATCCACAGTTTAGCCAGGAGATTCAGCTGCAAACACACTGCGTGGTCCAAGAAGCAAGTAGACAACTAGAATAAAGGCAGATGGAAAGAGGTGAGCTTTGTCCTTTCTCTATGCAGCTTTTGCAAGCTTATTCCCAGACTTTAACTCCCTAAGACCTTATTTCTATAGCTTTGATATATTTTAAATCATCAAATTGGTGCAGCTGTTCCAGTTTTATTTATCTTTAAGTATATTGCAACAATTTCTGCCATGTACTTTTGATACTGTTTTTCAGAATACCACAAATGGCTAGAAACAGGAGCTGAGAATAACAGTGTCTCAGCCACAGCAGCTACTACCATCCTCTGTGCAGCTGCTCAATCTATGTGACAATTGAGGGCTTCTAATAAAAAAGCTGTTTTACTGTGTATACCTGATTTGCTAGCCTGATTTACAGAAAGTGATGAGTAATCCTCACCTTCAGATTGGTTCTGAGACACAGTAAGATGTCTGGAGACTTTCCAGCAGCAAAGGTTTTAGTATAATATTCCAATTTATAGTATAGTGTTCTGTTTAGCATAACTCAGCTTTACAAATTGGCTGTCTCTGACCTTGATATTCTCTCATATGGACTGTGATAACAGTGAATTTTGAGAATGTTCCCTGTTACCTGATAAGGAAAATGCTATTTGGGAACCTAAGGGCAGCACTGAACAGAGGTCTGTCCTCTACGAGACAGCTTCATGCTGTCTGGACAGTGTGAAACTCACTTGTGGTTTTTCTTCAGGCCTTAGGGAATTCAGCTTTGTTGAGGAAACTTCCATATAGTATGAAATCACTGCATCAGCTTTTACCTCCCCCCTGGTTGCTGGTATGTGGCTCAAAGTCCTGTAGGTGGGCGAAGTCACTGGGTGCCAGGGTGGCTTTGGAAATGGTGGGCAGTAAGGCTGCTCTAACATGTGCAAGATTGTGAGCAGGCAGTTCCAAAGACTTTCTAAAACTCTGTCGTAACCCCCCGACCGTACTCTTTTCAGCTCCACTCCACTGCTTTTATTAAGTAATCTGCCACTGATGTAGCATTCAGCTGGATGTGAAAGCTTTAAAGAGCTTTCAGTTGGGGAGGGAAGGCACTACTGTGTTCAAAGATGGGACCAGGAGACTATCAAGCAGCCACCTGAAGTCTTAATAGGACTGGGACTGTGCTGCTCTGTCCTTTCTGTTCTTGGCCAAAGCATGAATTTCAGCTGATATTACTCAGTAGTGGAGAAAAGTCATTGACAGCCTCTTAAAGAAGCACATGAAGTTGGGCATCCAAATGGAGAAGTTTGTAGCCTCAACTGCAATAGGGTCTATGTTGGGAGCAGCCTGTGGAACAGTGTATTGCACTAGTGAGTGAACTGGGAGCTTGCTGCGTAATCAGTAAAGCTGTTTTCAGATACACTAGCGACTTTATCGGGGTCACCTGTATTAAGGGGACCACAATCCATCGATACCTGCTCATGCAAACTTGCCAGAATACTGAAAGATTTCTGTGCCAAATGTGATAATAAGCTGATATTTCATTATTGCTTATGTTTAATTTTTCCATGTACCATTGTTACTGTTTGAAGTAGTCAAGCCAGGTAATCAACTGAGACCCCTGTCTGTGTCCCAGCACAGTGGCCTGGGTGAAGTCATAGTGGAAAAGCTCTAACTGGTTTCAGAGAGGGCTGGCTGTCATCCATAGCAATAAAAAACCCTAGCACTAATAGCTTAAAAGCATTTTCAGCTTAGCTTGTCATGCTTTACCTATCACTTTATTGGCAAACATCTTTCATACTGTAAGCAATTCTACAATGTATATAGAGGCACTAAAATAAGCAGTGATTCTGTACCTCTTAAAATTCACTTAGAATGATGACACATTTGGTTTTATCTTGTATGACTTCCAAGGGAAAAAAGTATTAAAAGTTTTGTGCTTGAACATTTTCCTTAAAGATAGTTCTTCTGACAGAAGTAGTCTCTTATTTGATCCTGCTAAGTATATTTAATTTCTCAAGTGATGTAATTACATATATTTAAGGGAACTAATTCATATGCTTTAAAACCCAAATATTTTTCCCATCAGATACTAAAATATTACTTAAGAGAATTTTAGCTTGTTTACTCTTGATTTTTAAGATTTTAAAACATAAATAGCACATGAATCACTTTGTGTTTGGAAGCTCTGCTGTAGGGAGCTCCAGGTAATTTTTCTGAGAACAGAGAGGGTATGTGTGGAGGTGTGTGTGGGTGTGTGTATATGCATATATACATACACACTTGCCTGTGAGCATTTATACATGCATAAAAGCATGTATACATAGACACTGACACAGATATCAGTACAGAACTTCAGTTGCAGGATTAGTGCCATCTGACAAGCATCTCGTTCCACCCCAACACCAGAGGAGGACAGGGTCTTGTAAAAAATATAACAAATAAGTTCAAAGAGGAAGGAGGAAGTAAGGAAGGAAAGGAGGTGAGTATGATATCACTAGATGATATAAATTATCTGTGGGCCCAGCACAGTGTTTCTGAATCATTAGAAAACACCTTTAATAAGGAATGTGGGTTGTCCCTGGCTGCTGTTAACATGTAGGGATCATTATTTGGCTGATGGATGTTGCAGCAGAAGCAGATCTTGAGAAGAGATTTGAAAGAGAAGATTCCCATCAGATCTTTTTCAAAGCGTATATTTTCTCCTTTAAATCAGTTGGGGTTCCCAGAGCTGTGTCATTAATAAGCATCTTTCTGATGAAGTTCAGAGTGCCACAGCACTGGGAGCAGGATGAAATTAAAGCTTGAGATATTTGTCATACAGTCAACCACACAAGGGCTCAGTCTTCCAGAAGTTGCCTCATGTTTTCTGGAGAGCCATTGTGTGTAAATGAGACATGGCTGTGCAATGTAATTTCCCTGCTCAGCATGCCCTGGGAATGTTTTTCAGGATTACGTGGGGCAGGCTGCAGTCGTGGGAGTGACCTGAGGAGGTTGGTGCTGCCAGTCCTGGCAAGCAGAGGACTGAGGAGGTGCAAGTCCTGCAGCAGCCCACCAACCCTTGGTCCAGGACAAAGCTTTCTGAAGTACTTTAAGAGGGAAAACACTGTGTTGCTGAGCCTGATTTCTCAGCTCTGTAAAAAACTTTTTCAGAGCATACGTATGCTACACAGAACCAAGCGACACTGTTCTTACTGGATTATATATCAAGAAGGAAAGTTAATTTAGTTCAATCTTCAAATCCCTGTTAAAGCCTTGACTTTAAGGTCAAGGTAGTAAATTTTAGTTAGAGATGGATGGAACAGGTAGGAGCTGGTTGGTTGGTTTGTTTTAAATACAGTTTGTGTTTTTATCTCATTTACAGATTCTCATCTGTACAGCTTTAGGGATTAGAGTGTCAAAGGTAAATATCTGCATAGCTTCTGCTGAGTCCAGTTCAAGGCAGGTGCCTACATATCATTGAGAATCCAGATATAAGTACTGCATTCATTCCTGTCTGTGGGCAAAGCCTGGGCTCACATCTAGCCTTTTATACCTTCACCTATATATACTTCACCTCTTACACCTTCCTGCTGAAGGAAGGATTGATGGATGCCTTTTTTGTTGCCACAGTGAAAGTTGGGGCCTTTTCTTACACTCCCCCTCCATGGGAGGAGAGGCTCAATTCAACATTTCTGTCTGAGTGGAAATGGGGCTCCTATGTGTGGATGTGGCTTACCACAACTCACTACATAAGAGAATTACTCATCTGCTGCAAAGTATCAGTGAGGCCACTCTGGATTTGTCTCTCAAAATTCAACCTGCTGAAAACTTAATGTGATACGGAACTTGGCACTAGTTTGGCCCATTTCTAACTAGGGTAGTACTCTGATTTACATGTTATTCAAACACCCAGCTAGACAAGATTGAGTTTAATTATTAAAGAGATAATGAAATGTTATGGAGATAAATTAATTTCATACAGCCAGCAGTCGGACACTAACACAAGCTAGATTTGAATCAGTCACTTACCAGTCCTCCACAACCTTTCCCTTTGCTCTGATTCAAGTGCAACAAACACAGGCAAGCACAGTACAGTAGCCAGAGAGAAACTCTGAAGCACCACAGCCCAGAGAGGCAGTGCTCCTACCTGCCCCGTGAGTAGTGGTAGCATTCAAACACACTTACATCCTGTATACAAAGTCCATTACCTCAAATGAATGCATGTTCATAAAAACTGTTTGTTACTTTCTTTACTCATATTAGTTTATTGGTAAGTGAAAGCAGACAGCTCGGCTCGCTCTGTCTCTTCTTGCATGGAATAGGTCAAAGAAAGGGAGGTGTTATTTAAATGGCAAATGCCATAGCCTCGTTTAATTTTTTTTGCTTAGTGACTTCCAAAGTTTTCTGAGAATCATTCAGACAAAAATTGTACCAACAGATGAGTCACAGAAGAGCTCGGGGATAAGCAGCACCTATTGTGCCTGTGACTCCTTTCTTTGCTGTCAGAAAATGTGATTCAGGGGTGGACGCAGCAGCGTTTTGCTTTCAGGATGTCGGAAAGCAGACTCCTGCTGTCATTTCCATCGAGCTGGTTTTCTTGTGGCAGTTTTTTTTCCTTTAGATGTAGGGCTTTTCCTCTTTTTCAACTCTTAGGTGTGGAGCAAGAAGTTCCCTTGCTGTTTTCTGGCCATCCCCTCTCAATATCCTCCTATGGAACGTCGTGACATGGCAGCTAAGCACCTCTCCTGCTTTATGCCTCCACAGGCACACTACTTCTGCTCTGTAATTTTTGTGGAAGTGAGATTTTTCCCTCCCTCACCTCTTTCTCTGACATGTAAGTCACTCCCTGTCCCACAGATAAATTAAAAGCAGCATGAGTTGGAAGATGTCAGGTATGAACAACAGGAAAAACAAATAAATAACCCCTACAACCCCTCCCAAATCTCCTTGATTTTGAGCTTAGTTTTGTCCTTGGGCAATTTTCTGACCCACATTGGGTTCCATATAGTGACATCTGTGAGCTGTGTTTTCTGGATGTTAACAGATTTGCAGCCTCTTTGTAGGACTGAAGTCAAATCAGAAGAAAGGTGAAGTGATGGAGGCTGTGACAATGATGGCTGACGGGGTCCTGAGCTCCTTATCAGCCAGCTCACCTTCGCCATCGCCCTCTCTCTCTCCCACTGCAACCTTTGTCTTCTCAGAATTTACTTCCCTTTTTCCATATCTGTATCTAATCTTTATCAGATCTCTATCTCCTTGAGTCCCTTCTTAATAATTTCATGTGTAGTCCCACTTCATTGTTTGCCTGCCTTCCCCTGCCTCCTCTCTTTGTTTAACCCTGCAAATAACAGGTGTGTCCAACTTTTGGTTCAAGGACAGGTTTTTATTTTAGCCTGTTTTTTTCTGAGCAAACAAGAATTATGAAAACATGTTGCATTTGTCTGTCTGCTGTTGATCAGTTGTCCACAGTCCTACCAACACTGGCCCCAAACTTTTGGATATGCAATCTGATTTCATCCATTTGTCAGAAAGGGAAATATATAAGAAAAATAATAAACCCCTACAAGCTTTGTGAAAATACTAGGTCAGGTAGAGGAGACAGAAGGTTCATGCCCCACCAGGGGAGAAGCTGATGTGGAGTCATGTTGCTAGGACATCAGAGAGTCCAGAGGAGAGCACAGTCTTAAGATATAGATCTGTGGGAAACCATCTCTGCTGCTCATAGAGCTAGGCATTTAATTTCTTTCTCCTGAGAGAAACATTGAACTGTTCTTTATCCCCAGTGTGTCACTGTTGTGTTTGAACCTTGTATTTATTTATTGATTGTATTGCACTGTGTCAGTTATAATTAATGTAGGTTTTGTTGATGCTGTTTATTGCATAGAAGATCTCTGACTATGACCTCTACTCTGTCACCTGAGTTTTCTTTGCTGTCTATTTTTATGTCTGTTCATGTATCAGAGGGGAAATAATGGCTGTGATCCTAAGTGGGAAAATAACTACTAATGGATTAGGTTGTATCAAACAGATTGTGAGACTGAGAAAACCAGCTGTAACAGGGCTGAGGTTCCCAACTGTAACCACAATAAACCTTCTGAAATATATCGGTGGTAGAACTGAAAGTCATAACCCAGAGAGGAAGGTAATGGTTAGATAGACTCAGAGTGACTATGGAATTATAGTCCCATTCTTTTTTATTTTTTTGTTCTCTCAGCTAAGAAATAAACCTTTAACACCACATCTTTTTCAAGACATCATTCAAAGATAAAAACAAGTGATTTTGCTGACATAACATCTATTTCCGCTGAGAGCTGTATCAAAAGAGATCAAGTAGGTATCTTCTTTCTGGAAAACCCATATTAAAATTTAATGGCTGCCAGGTCCTTCCAAATGGCAGAACGTGTTAAAGAGTAAGACTTGGTTTATTCCTTTATAAGTAAGTGAAGTAAGCCATGAATTTACATGCTTCTTTTAATAAGTCCGTAACTTGCGCTTTGGAAAAAGGTGAAAGTAAAGCTGAACTGTATCAGAGCTATGGGGACACATCTCTCTGGTTCTCACTGGACAAATTTTCAGCCTAAATGATCTCAGGTTTAATAGGACCAATAGCATTTAATATCTACAATTTTAATAAAGTTTTGTGGCTTTAAAGTGCTACAGTAATTACTTTCTTCTGTCTCAAGATATTAATGGTAAGTTTGCAGTACACTGCCCATGGAAATGATTCAGCAAGAGGAGCATGGTGATTTGTCCTGCACATGTGCTGAGTTAATCTTTTACTCAGATATTTGACTTCTCTCATGTAGTATTT
This sequence comes from Strix uralensis, assembly GCF_047716275.1. Lineage (NCBI taxonomy): Eukaryota > Metazoa > Chordata > Aves > Strigiformes > Strigidae > Strix > Strix uralensis. Next base: position 37,196,441 of record NC_133974.1, on the reverse strand, counting down.
TTGTAGCCAAGCTTTTTTAGCAAACCTAAAGAGATCAAAATAGAGATAGGAAACAGGCAGCATGTTAGTGGAAAAAAAGGTAAATAACATGGTAAAAGCTGTTGAGAAAAATTAGATGGAATAGTTTCACTGTCTTTTAGAATTTTATTTATTTTGCTGAAGACTCATTTTGGAGGAAAAAAAAAGAGACTATGTCAAAACACCCCTTGACAGTTGTCTCCACCTGTGACTTCTATGTCCATTGAACCAAGTTATTCAAAACTCAATTGTCAGATGGAAAAAAAAAGAGAGGCAAGTGGGAGGATTTTCAAGTTTCTAAAATGTTCCTTTTGGTTACAATGCAAAATTAAAATTTCAAAAGCGTTTGTGATTAAAAATCTTTAGAGCACACAGCTCAGGTGAAACTATATGGTGTTTTTGCTTAAATTTCAAAACAAAATACTTTGAATACACAAATTGTAACTTTTTTCCTCAAATAAAACCATACAACAATTTGAAAACTTGCATTTCCTTTTTTTTTTTTTTTTTTTTTTAATATGAAGAAATCTATCAGGGCTATGTCTTTTCTACAAAAATTTTTAGCAAGTCAAGATTTGCCACTGGGTAAGTGGGAACCATTAATTGAAAAATTTCTCACCTGCTCTACAAAGAAGTCTTAGATGTCTTTGATTGCAATTAGGAAAAGCATCCTCTGAAATGGGTGAGTTGTGCTCTCCACTCCTCCTTTCATCTTGATCAGAACGATTACTGCATGCTCAGAGCTTCAAACAGCTACTGCTGTCAGTTTTAAGAAAATACGACCAAATTAACTGCATAATTTAACAAGATGTTATAAAAATTTCAATACCAAATTTTTTGAAGAACGCTTTGACATATGACCTCTCTATTATAAGCTAAATTTAATATGATATTGAATACATGTTAAACTATTTGGTGACAAGGTGATCACAAGTTATGGATTACTCGGGACTCTGCATGACCAGGCATGTTTCCCTCTTAGATAACTCTTGACAGTTTCATTATCAACTGATAATTGCTAACTCTGCTGTACTATATACATCTATTTATTAGTTATCTCATATCACGGTGAGCCAACTCCCCACTGCCCTACTGCCTCTCAAAGGTGGGAGAAAAAGGCAGACACACTCTTTTTTCATTCTGCTTGGGAAAAAAAAAAGAAATCTCTAGAAGAAGGACAGGATCAAGCAATATTGTAATGGTCTCAGCCAAAATGGAACCACTGAATGTGTCATTTTTTCAGTGTGCACTGTCTGAAATTTGTCTAGCTCTGGAGTTAAAATAAATTCACTAGCAAAATACCATTTTTCACCTTAAAAACTTTCCTGGCTGTTAGTAGCCTAGAGGACATTTTTCATCTCAGCTTTAGCAGTCAGCTGATATAAAAGTTTACCAACTATTGTGCATGCTTACTATAGCTATTGTTTATTCAGAAGGCTTGCCTCTACTCAGTGGTTATGGGAGAAGTATAAATGTATTTAAATCTGTATAACCACTGTGTCGATGTGAGTATTAGTTGATACCACCTATAAATATATTAACACCTTTATATTGTTATAACTGTGTTTGCCTGAGCAGGCTGCAGTAATTTAGTTAAATCCGTTTTGCTATCAAGGCAGCTAAATGAAGCGGGGAAAGTAAATGCTAAATGCAGAGAAGAGCAGGTAATCTCCGTCACTACTTTGAAAACTGCTGGCTTTTCCAATCAACAGCAGCTTTCTGTGAACAGAATAGACATGCTTACAAAAACTGCAGTAAAAGAAATGTCATTTTTATTGATAATGATGCTATTTGCTCTGGAAGACTCTTTGCTGTTACAAGAGCTGATTCAGAACTTGCCAGTCGTGTCTTCATCAGCCTTACATTTCTTTACAGCAAAGACATTAACTGAGTCCTATAAAGTTAATATTTAAGGATCTTGGGGATCGTTCCTTCAAAATTTTGCATGAGCTTTTATCAGTAGCAGTGTTCTTTGTCAAGATGTACTTGCAGTACAAGACAGGGATGAGTTTCCCATTGGAAACAAGAAACCCTTAAATTCTTTTTTATCCTGCCCTTGATAAAACACAATATTGTCTAGGCTTTGTGTAGGCTACATTTTCACCCCCTGGGAGCTCCCAGACCTGTAAAAAAGAAAAAGTATGACACTAATTGAGTTTTCTTGTTTCCTTTCATGTTTCAGCATCGTGACTCTGCTTGGGCATCTGGATGTGATTGTTTATTCTCACTCCTGCCAGGGGACCAACTCCCACATGCTGTTCCTCCCTTCATCCCCCACCCCAGCTTCCTCTTTGCCTCCCTCCCAGAAGTCACTTTTCTTGAGGCATGGAAAGCCATCAGCACGTCTTGCTGCTCCGAGGGCTGTTTGCTGGCCGTCTTTGCTCTTGGAGGTGGGTGACATCTGCTTTCTTTCATGGGCTGGTCAGAAAGCAGCAGGCAAAACTGGCATCTTCCAGCAGAGTCCTTTGCATCACCCAGAAAGGCAGGAGAAGAGATGTCCCCATGCTGTGTAGGTGACACACATGCATGGCCCTGGAGGAGAAAGGACTGATGTGAGGTGGTAGACGATGGAGCAGCTGAGGAGCCACCTGCAATCAACCTGCTCAGCTGAGATGGAGTGTTGAAAAGCTATAAAATCATGCACCATCGGGAATGCTGACAGAGAGAAGGAAAAACATCCAGCTGGCATGACTGTTCTCTTGCTGGAAGAAAAGACTATGAATTACGGTTATGCTTGGAGAATGACTTATTGTTACCCTGTTTATCTGCCTGTTAGAGGCATTTTGTTTTTCTGCCTTTAATAAAAATATTTCTTGTTAAGCCATTTGTTTCCTATTTGCCAGTGGGGACAGTTTACTCACTGAGTCATTTGCGCTGCTTGTTGCATCAGGATGATTTTCCTTGGTTTCTGGGTGAGGACTTGAATGGTGCTGTAGTGGTGATTTACCCTTAAATGTGAACCCACTTATTACTGTTTCCACTTTGGTCCTGGTAGAAGGGTTACAAAATGGCTCATACCAACCACAGTCTGGCCTTCAGTGTTTATCCAGTACTGTTGATGGTTACTACTGACTTCCAAGCTCACCCAGATTCAAAGTGACAACTGGAAGGAGAAAGACTCTGTATCCTACTACCAAACAGGATGCCCGTCTGTGGCAGGGGAAGGTGTCTGGGAGACAACCAGACCCAACACCTTGGAAGGTGAGCTTCCTCTTTTGCCTAGTCCTGCTTTGCCTGCAGAAAAGCTTTCAATGAAACAGCTGTGAAGAGTATGTTAATGCCCTTGCACAGTACAACAGAGATTTAAATCACAGATTTTTTTATTTATTTATTAAATAAACAGAAGGTTGTTGAATTTCTACCAGAACTTCTAAATCTGCTTAGAATTTCAAAACCAGTTTTAGACAGAAGAAAAGAAATCCAACAGTGAAGAAAAATATTCAAATCTTCCCCCACCCCCCCAATAAAAGGAAAGAGGAAAAAAACCTGATATGTCACTTTAATATAAAAGTTAAAAGGCTTTGATGGTGAGGAGAACTTTGTAGAAGAGAAAATGATGGGGGTGACAAAACTTTAAAGAAGGGAAAATGGAGTGCTATTTTAAAAATTCTTTTATTCTTTTCAGATTGTAGTATTTTACAGAGCCTTACAGATGACAAAGCAGCTACTTTCCCTGTGCTTGACTGAATGGTATCTCCACACACCACTGGGTTGTTTTTTTTTTTCCTTTTTGTGTCACATTGATCTTCTCTTGTCGCGCTGCCTCTAACATGCCATTAGGCACCTCTGGCTGCCAATAGTGAGGGAGAAGATCAGGTTCTTGTGGGTAAACCACCATTAGGCTCTTCCTGACATGACTTATAATATTATGGTCTGTGTCTACTCTTTGAAGATATTTTGAGAGGTAGAATCACCTTATTATTGTTTTTACTAGTTGTACTGGAGGAGTTTCTAGGGGCCCTTGTCCAGATCTGTCATACAGGTGTTGACAAATGGATATTAAAAGGCAGCACCTGCCTCCCAGAGCTTGCCTTCCTTTGAACAGGTGAGACAGAAAAAATGGCAATTATTATCCCCAATTTGCAGCATGTACCTAAAGCTCTCTAGTGCTTCCCAGAAAAATTTGAGCAAGCTCTGAATAGAAGTAATATAGGCAAAGGAGAATGATAATACATCTATCCTAAAATAATGATTTCTCACAACCTCTAAGGTGAAGTGGTGTGTTAAAACAGTAATACAAGGTACCCACAGTGGCTAGCACCTGAAACCAGAGTTAATCAGTTGTATTAGCCAGTCTGGCATCTCTCATTCATACTAAAGATGTTGGTTGCTGTCCCCATGTGCCCCAGAAAGTCAAGATTACCTGCTCACCAGTTTTCAGGGGTACACGGATAAAGCTCATGCTGCCCAATGCACTGCAGAGCAACTTCTGTAAACATGTGCAAACCAGCTTTATTGTCTCCTCTTGGATATTTCCTTAAAATAGCTCTCTGTGCCTGTAATTTCTGCCAGGATGTGGTGATGATGAGGCCACTGGTGTATGGATGCTGTTGTCTATCACACCAGTCAATACTGTCTGATGGGTTCTTATCTGCCTGTAATGGTGTGTTGTCTCTTTGCTAAGGCTGTGGGTGGCTAGGGCAGCATTTCCAATCTGTAGAGCACTTCGCACAGCAGAAACTTAGTAAATGTTGGGTTTCTGGGTCCTGGGGTAATAAATATATTAATAACAAATATTAATAATAAGCAACAAGAAATCTTTCTCCAACTGCATCTCTATGCTTGCATGCTGAAATACCTTCCCCTTGCCCCCCTCTTTCTGCCACCCTGAAGCACACTCATCACATCTTGTCATATGTGGGAACAATTTGCAGGTGTTGATATTAAGGATGCCTGTCTTTAATAATTTAAAAGAATTAGCATAATGCTTGGTTCATTGAATTTCTGTGGGGAAACAGTAACCTCCAGTGGTCATTTAGAGTCCAGTCATGTTCTAACAGACTTCAGCGAGAGCAGTATTAAGTCCTTAATTTATACCTGGCTTTAAAATTTTCCTTGAAGCCCTAAATTATACATTCATAACCAATTTCTCATACAACACATAGCTGCTAGAACTGCACTTCTTCAAAGGTTTATTTTGCAGTTATTTACCTTTGCCAAGGGCCTTGAGATCCAGAAATAAAAAATCCCTGTGAAAATGAAAAGTAATACAAATTTTTAGTGAAAAGCACCAGCGCTATAAATTTTTAAAGGAAACTGCAATTTGTGTAGTGTCTGAACTTGGCTTAGAAATGTCATCTAATGCTAAGTGAATAGATTTTTTCTTCTTTTTAAAGTGGGGGACATCCTCCTGTGAGATGGAAGGCTAAGACTATTTCTTATCTATTTTAATTTTTTTCTTTTAAAGGTTAGTCTGAAGTTAGACATGCATGTAGGAGTTACTCTACTTTGACCAGTCGGCCATCATAGGAAACAGGGATGGAAGGGACCTTGGGAGGACTCCCAACCTGTCTCCTTCAAGGCCAGGCCAGCTCTAGTTAAACCATTTCACCCCTCAGCTTCCTTCAGGCTGTAGTCCCACAATACAGAGGGATGGGGAAGCCTGACGAAGTTTTATGCCTCTTTGTGGTTTTTATTTATGTTAAAGACTCTGACTAAATCTGGTGTGGTACTGGAGCTGCTGTATATTGTTGATAGCGGAAGGATTGCAGAAACCAGTGTGACTTTTCCTTTTCCTTCAGGGGAGTGAACAATTACTGCCTGAGAGCTCAGAGGCTAAATCTTCAGAGTGCTACTTTGGGGTTGCAACACATTAATGTGGACAAGGACAGCACAATTAGCCTTTCAGTGTTTGGGTTTGCGAGGGGGTTGAGGGTACACCACTGAATATGACTTGGGGGATCACAAGTCCGCCCCCGAGGTTTTTAATTTTTGTTGTCTGCTGGATGAGGTAAATTATTACCTCCATTTGATTACCGACTGCTGTGCAAGTGTGCTTGTTTATATTTATGCTCCTGGGTGGTTAGTGTCAGCATAACTACTGCAGACTGCTCAGAGCTTTGAGTGGGCCCAATCTTTCAAACTAGGAATCAAATATATTTTGCCCTTCTTCCCTGCCTGGGTAATTTTTTGAGAATGTGCCACTGACAACGTTTGGAGCTGGGAGAAGTTTATGGCTAGGGTGTGGAGGAGTTTTATTTAGATCTAAAGCAGCTGTGAGACATCAAAAAGAGAAAGGAGAAAAGTCTTGATGTGCCTTGGGGCCACAACAGCATTGGAGGCTGCACAGAAGCATCCCAACCTCCTGCAAAATGGCCAGCCCAGTCGACTGTGCTGGCTCCTCATATGCCTCATGCTTAGTTAGTCCCAAAGCAGCATGGGGACTGACTATATACTTCCTCCTATACCCTACCTCCCCCTGGGTGGGCTGGTCTGGGGCCCAAGGAGGTGCCCTACATGGCCACATGTGTGGGAAACAGAGAGCAAAGCTCAGTGTGGCACTGGACAGCTGTGATGAGGGAGTGAGTGATGTCCTTGGGGACCCTACTGGAGAGGTTCAGCTGGAGATGCATGCTCAGGGGGCTGGAAAGGCAAAGGGAGAGCGAGCAGAAAGAGATCTTGTCTGATGGTGGATAGGCAAGATGCCTGCTCTGCCTATGCCCTTATAGATAAGACTAGATCTCTTAGGTTATCCCCACCTCCTGCTTGGACAGTCATCCACTCCTGCTTTTCAGGGGGTGTCAAGTTCTCACCCAAAGCCCACAGGCTCATCCTTGCTGCTGATGTCTCCCCTTCCTCCAGTCATGGCAAATCTGGTCTGCCTCTGCTCATGCTGAAGAGACCACTTGGACTGAGGACATGCGTAAGCGCTCACACCTAAATGAGGTGGTGCTTAGCTAAAGCAGAAAAAAGAAAACACTAACGAAATGAAATTTAAGAGGACATAGCAGATGAAAGTAAAAAAAATAGGTAATAAGCTGTGATTAATATGGGAAAATAGGTAATGAAAAGAGGAAAGTTAAAATACAAGTAATTAAAAAAGATCATAGGCAACACAGTCAACATTAGTTATGCCACAGCTGGCTTGTGCTCAGGGAGAAAGCAGAGATGAAACAGATGAACTGTGAGTGCTGGTCTCTGAGTCCTGCTTTCTTTCAATTAAGAATTACTTCTTATCTTTATTTCTTCTAATGAGGACTGCAAAACCCAGTTGGGGATTTACCAACCATTTCCCTTGATTTTTGGGGTTTCTCTTGTCTTTTTTTCTCTATGACATTGTGATCGTTATTATCTTTGTCTCTCCTTAAATTGGCCATTTGCAGGAGAATTACAATATGTGCCTGTCTGAGGTACCAGCTAATTGAACACCGAGAGGACAATCAGTGATGCTCTCCTGAAAGGCAGAGTATGTGCCAAAGAAAGCAAAATATATACTAGTGAGATTCATGGGGCAGGTGAGAACATATTCCAAATTAAAGATTAGTGTGAATAAAAGGTGATGTATGGGACAATGATATCGTTTTTTTAAAGTAGATGTGTAGTTCTTATTTGCTTTTGAAGTATAAAAATTCCTATGTCATCCTACAGGAAATTTAGGTTTTAATTCTGCAATTGTGGGATTGAGGCTCCATACTACTAGATGCTGCATGAACACTAGAAATATGCCTTCATATAGGTGGTCTTTTCTTAAATTATATACATGTCAGAAACAGGCCATTGTGGAAAGAGCAACTCAGTACAGTTAGTTGTATCAAGCACTACACACCTTGGTTGCAAATGGGAAGAAAGCTCTGAGAATCAGCCTTTCTGTACTTTAAGGTAAATAATATCAGTCTTCTCAAGACTGATCTGGAAGTGTACTGAAACAAACTGATTATATTCATGTCCTGGGAAGATTCATTGACAGTGTCCATGGAACCCAATAAAAATTGTAGTGGTTACAAAGCCAGATGTGAAAATCTCTTTGGAATGTCACAGGATTCCTACAGGTTTATTAAAGCTCCCACTCTTTTGTTTGTTTGTTTGTTTAAATTACTGACTTCAGAATTTATTTTCTGTATATTAACGGCCTATGTGGAATTGATAGAAATCAATACGGTATTACTGTGTACAAGGACATACATAAATATGACTTTGTCCATGGTTTGGAAAGATTTATGTCTTTTCAGTCTCTGTTTCATCTTTCTGCTGTCTGCACAGTCCAATGGTAACATAAATAATATTAAAACAATACACTGACTCACTTTTATCCATGTTTCTGGTTAGTTAAATTATTAATAAACGCTTGGTGCAAGACTGATTTCAGCTAACTTTAGCAGTCTGCAGTGCATACATTTATATCTGATTTAGCTTTTTAGGGCTCTCTTTATAGTCATTGTGGGAAAAACAATCCCAAGGAGTGATGCACATCATGAGTTTTAGGTAGATTCCTTAAATGAGATGAATTATGCCCTAAAACACTCATCTTTCTCCAGCTAGCTCTGATGCAGATGTCTTAATTTGGGGAGATGAATCTTGCCCTTTGTTCAGTTTGTGTAATTTCTGTGTGTATCTGGATCATTACTTAGGACCATATTTAGCCTGAGGTAGCTGAGGCACTATTGTCCTCTGGCATGAGGTGCTGCAGAGAGAGATCTCCATGAGCACCTGCTGACTGCTGAAATAGCAACTGTTTTTTATGAGTGTCCTTGGTTGCTTTTTGTGAAGGCATCTAATTCTGCTCACGCTGTGTTAAATGCCTATCAGATTCAACCTTTCCAAAAACGTGGCAGAGGGTGCTTAATGTTGTGACTCTGGTTTCCCGCACATGGGAAAAGGGTTCGAGAAGATCAGACAGCTCCTGATGAGCAGGAGCTGGAGCAGCACCTCAGTCACCAAATGGACTAGAGTTAGATAGGAGGGTGCCTCGTGATTGTAAATGTGTCCAGGGTCAAGCAATAGCTGGAGGGGATTTTTTTTTTTTTTTAAATTATGGTTTGGTTAGAGGTCTGTTCTGCCTCAGCCTCATGCCAGTGGCCCAAGTCTTTACTGGATGTAGCTGTTAATAATATTTGCAACACAGGGATTTAGAGACATGTTTATTCTGGAGGAATCTAATCTCTGCATTACTTTCATAAATGTAGCTGTATCAGAAGCAAACAGTGCATGAATTATATGTCTCGTCAGGATTGATCGTGCCCTTAGGAGCTAACAGCAGCACCCAGAGAACAATTGCATTCTTCTGCTCCCAGTAATGAAGTACTATTTAGAAACAGAAAGTCATTATGTAAAACTTTGAGAAATGATACAATTACATTATATTACACATACTTTTGTCATAGGCCTTGCTTATTACATAAAATTTAAATTTCTTCTGTAGTGCTAGTTTCCTGCTCTTGTGCTCCAAGGCACTTTGCCTTTCTGTTAAATGATGAAAGAGAACTGTTTAGGGTTGGAAATATCATATATTCTGAAAATTCAGAAAACTTTCTTGTAAAAAGTAGTGTCTGAAAACAAGCAGTTATCATATTATCAGTTAATTTAATATTTAATAACCTGTTAATTTGCCAGTATCTATTTAATATTTTGGTTTACCAGGTTATTACAGCAAGATGTAACTCAAAGAAGTGAACACAAGTGTCATACTTCTAAGGTTGTCCATCCTGTATAATCAGTCTGATTCCTTGGTAATTGTTTACAGATTTAAATTTAAGCCTTAAGTTTTTTTCTTTCTTTTGCAGAATAGTTGGTCTTCGTTTTGTGCACTGGTTTCAACTGATGCATGACAGAAGCTGTGTGATGGGAAGAAAAATGAATTGTGTTAATCTAGTTTGTGCAGTGTTCAGTAGTGCCAAGGCCATGCTCTGGTGAGTGGCTGAAGTGTGGGGCTGGGCTGGGTGCCACTCCCTGCATGGAGGCAGAACTGGGCAGAAGGCAGCATCATGAATGGCCAGGGTAGATGTGCTCTTTCATAATCTCTCCTGCTTTATTTACAGAAAGTGAGACTCAGGGAAACAAGCTGGTAGGAAATGCTAACATGGCATTTCCAAAAAACTCAGTAACAGTCCTAAATCTTAAGGATTTTACCTGAGGCTGGAACTGCAACAAACATGAGTTAGTGCCTGAGCAATCTGGCACTGTCTGCGTGCATCTCATTGCTTTCACTAGCAGTTCTTGGTTAAACAAGCTTTTCCTTGAAGGGGAGATGTTAGGCATATTTCATATCAACCCTTCTATACATTAAAGGCCTTTTATTTAACCAGGACTCTGCCACAGTGATCAAAGCTGGTTCTTAAAAAAGCCCCCGGACCCTATAGGAAATATGGGGTTAATTGTATATAAACCAGTTGAAGAGTCTCTGTCCCATGGAAAGAAAAGTAAGGAACAGTTTTAAGTGCATCAGTTTTAAGTCTGTTATTTGAAGGCTTTCCACACTCCTATTTCTGTCTCAGTAATTGGTTATGGATGGTTTCAGCAAATGTGTTGCATCAAGAACTCACATTAGTGACGTGAACTGGGGTTGTTTTTTTCCCCATGGTCTAGTATTTTCTAATGGGCTGTGTTGCATGTTACTTTTTGAAATCGGTTTTGTGGTGACCATGTTATGCTAACAGTGTGTGTGTGTATTTGCATGCTGGGAGAGTGGGGCTTCATAGGAAAACCTGGAAGAAGCCTGGCACTCCAAGGAGAGCCGATGAGAGCTAGTTAATTATTTATGTGTTTAAGATTTTGTAAGTCTTGTGGTGCAGAAGCACGGAAGTATTTCCCACAGACTTTCCAGTGCTGTGGGCATTTAGCAGCATTCTGAAATAATTAATTATGATTTTGGTTTCACTGGAATTAAACCTCTTGAGATGTCATTAGTGTTCAAATCATGTGTCATGTGAGACAAAACTGTATCTCCATTTAGACAATTTCATATTGTGACTTTCTTTTCAGTATTGTTCTTTTTTATAGCAGAATCTATCAAAAGCTTAAAGAAAGAGGCGTTTCTTTTTATTTGAAGGCAGGTAGTTTTACAAGTGCAGAGATATGAGGGTAGGAAGTCCACATTTCTTTATGTTGGTCTTGCACATGATGACGTAAAAGGATCCTCTTCTTTCCAGGTGCTTTGACATGACATGGACTTACGGTAGGAGCTGACTTGTAAATAGCAAATGGTGACACTAGATGGGCTGAGGAGGTAACTGCCCGTTGTCATCTGATCCACCTTTTCTTCCCCAGTTGCCACCCCACTGTCATATCATTCATGAACGTGTTCCTCTCCACAGTCTCCAGCCTCCTGGGTTAACTGATGTCGGTTTTTCTTCTTATGCTATATTTGTTCAGCATCTGAGTGATGCTGAAACCATCTTTGCTGTGCCACCTGTCCCAGTTTGGGTGTCTGCTGCATGGGAGTGAGCAATGTGGCTGCCAGGTAGATGTGTGTGAGGATGGCCCAGATCTCCTCTCTTGTTTGCTGGGAAGGTTTTGGGGTCCCCAGCTGGAGCAATCTGCTTCATTCTCAGGGACCAGACCTCCTCCTGCTCTGGGTGTAAAGAGTTACCTAGAATGTGGAAAGCTCACTCCTGTGAAATACCCAAGCCTTTCCATGTGAAAATAGCTCAGATCTAGGGGACCGTGAAGGTTTTTAGTACCAATGGCCAAAAACATTTTACAAGAACCCTCTGCATAATCTCCCCAGTGCTGGCACTATCTCCTGTTGGTACTGGACATCACTTTGAGCCTGTAATTAGCTAGCAAGAACCAGTGCTGCACAGTGTTTTGTGTGTATATCCAGTATGTTTTCTCTTTAACTATGCTTTGTTTACAAAACAAGACAAAGTCCTGTTGTAAATCATGGTGGATAGGGAAGGCAGGTAGTTACCCTGTATCTGCAAGCTGCATCCCATGATGGGAATAACTGCTACAGTTCCTGAAGGAGTGACAGCTCTCTTTATTGTCTTCTTTCTTTTTCACCATGCCCTTTTTATGTCCTAGGAGCCATTTTCCCAAGTTTTAGTCACTAGCACTGCTGAGAGCTCTAAAAAATTATTAAAATTTTAAATAAGTGGAAGCCCCCTGCCGACTGGTCATGAAAACAGCATGGTTGCATTTTGACGGTATTTCTCTTTTATTTCAATATATTCTCATGAATAAACTGCCTTATTCCCTACTAGATTCTACCCAAGCTAATAAACTGTTGTTGAAAGCATTGAATTGCAGAAGCCTGTCATTAACATCTTTGATGCATTTTTTGATGTGGCAGTCAAACTGAATTAGACCATGCACAGACACAGTGTAATAGCTCAGTGACTGCCCTCTTCCTTGTCATCCCAAGTGGTGATGCTGTATGAAACTCAGTGCTATAGAGCTGCTGGAAGGTGACAATTGTACAATTCCCCCCACCCTCATGCAGTACCCCATATCCAGTAGCTTTGGTTAAACCCCATTTTCCATTTAGGTTGTATCAGAAAGACAGTAGTAAAACTTGTCAGAAACTATGTTTGCTAAAAAGACCATTAGGTTAGGTTTTGTCTATTTTTTTTTTTAAAGGGTTATGAACATGTAACTAGTAATATAGAGAGCCAACTAAATGTCATCTTTCTATAAGCTTTGAAATTTTGTGTGTCTCAGCAGGAGCTCCTGAGGTCTCATTATTTGTTTACAGTCCAACCCTTTCTGAGATCCCTAGGCATAAAGATGAGAGCTTAATATATACCTTTGTTTCTGAGATGTTGGCTCTCTCTGTCCACGTCTTTGTTCCTGAATTTCTGAGGGTCAGGAAAATCCTCAGGTTCAGCACTGCTGGTGAATAACTGTGACACTCAGAGCAGGTCCGGATGCTGGACAGCCCTGAAATGCAGGAAGACGTTTCTGTCCCTCGGCTGCCAAGCGATGCCTGCTTTCCTCTGTGTCTGCTAAGAAGCATGAGATGGCCTTTGTTTTCCTTCGTGTTTTTTGATAAAATGTCCATGTCATTCTAGCTTGCCACTTTTATTTCTGGAAAGCTGCACTGCATTTCAAAATTGCCAGCTCTTTTATGAGTAACAATAGTTTTCAGATTATGCAGTGGTTTGTTTCTCAGTCAAAGCCTTCGCTCCTGGAAACAAGTCATTACAGGAGATGATTCCCTTATTTTAGAAAGAAAAAAAAAAACCCACAATTATTAGTTTTAGTGGTTGCAGTGAAAAATTCAAAGTCATGACTCAGATTTACTCCAAAGGCAAATTAGAATGTAAGCAAAATTAATCCAGCATTTTGTTTTTTAAAGCCCAAATTCTAACACAACTTTAAAAAAAGGGTTCTCTCTCTGCCTTATAGTCTGAACATTTGTAACTGGTAAAGCTGATGTTGATAGGACAGTGCTACATAGAGCCACACACTCCCTGTGGATTGTCGTCCTCATTTTAACCCTCTCATCCATCTGTCCCTCCTAGGGAAGCACACTTGTCTGGTGTAACCCTGTGGTTTCATTTCATGTTGCTGAAGCTCCAGATTCAAGCAAAAAAAAAGGAGATAGATTGAAAAGATTTCTGAGGCAAGTAGTGGGGATATCTGCTCTTGTAAAAAAGATTGAAAAAACTTGAATAGAGATGATAAGGAAGATCTGAAGGAATGTCCATAATGGAAGGTTTTAAGAACAAGTTTGACAAACCCTTTTCATGAAAGATGTTGGTATGGTGAAACATTTTGGCAGGGTATGGACTAAATGACCTCTTAAAATATTTTTCAGTTCTATCTTTCTTTATTTTCTGTTCTTAGACTTTGTGAATGAATTGTGATTGACCCTCTGAATCTGTTTTTTTCCCCTTCTGAAGATAATATTAAATCACAGACAATAATAAAATTTAAATGTATTATATCTATTTATTTACTTTTATCTACTAATTGTGTAAGTCACTGGACAAATAAAACTGGTTTTGATAATGAGCTGTTTTCCATAAAACCATCTTGATAGGCATTATTTCTGCTTCTGGTTTTAGATTAATTCCTTCCTAAATTATCACATCTTTTTGCTGAGTGTCACATTATTCCTCTCATTCTGGTTACCCTTTGGGTTAATGGTGTACAAGTAGCAATTTTCCAGTCCTGGAAGTCCTCCAGTGATCCAAATTATATCAAATGCATATCCACAGACCAGTTTTATGGCTGGTTCTCTAACATTTGTCTGGAGACAACAATCCTGGTCTAAGCAAACCTAATGAAATCTGTAGAACACTTGTGGTTAACTTTGGAAAAACAAGATGGTGTACCTGGAAGGTGGGGCTGTTTGTATGCACACAAATGGACTGCCATTTATCTTAAACTTTGTGGTAACATAGGAACTTAAAACAGCAGTGAATTGTGTGCTAACTTACCAGTGCAACAGAAGCAGCTTAAAAATTTGTATTTCTTCTGGCATCTCTTTTACAACAGGAATTAGCGGTGATTCAAAAAACAGCAAATGAAAAGATTTCTATTTTATTTTATGGAAGTGATGGTCTTGAAGTTGAGGTGTGAAAATACCAGAGAAATAGTTCTCATTTTCCATATTGCTGAAGGGGATGGCAGTAGTGAAATAGCAGAGATCAGTTACAACAGCTGTTTTGATTAAAATGGTATTTACTTTGCTGCTCTTTCATCCACCATCAATCTTAAATGGATTAAACCCAATATCCAGTGGCAAGTATTCATTATTAAAGTGATTTTACAAGTATGTTTAGTGAGATGAGCAATTGTATGTGTACCATGCCTTCTCTGACAGTAAAAATTACATGAGAATACACATAATTTTTACTTTCCTGTTACTAGTGAGCTAGTATTAAAGTGAAAAAATGTAATTTTTTTTTCCCTGTGTGAAGACTATGATAACTCTATTTCTCAAGAGGAATCATCACAGTATTGTAACAAAGGAGCTGTTTGACAAAAGGAAAGTTTCAGGATAGACCAATTTACAATCTGCAAATCTTCAAGTTGGTTTTCCTTATCTGAAGGGCTGAAGTCGGATATCTTTTTATAGCCATATTGGTGCATTTTTGTGAGTGGGTATTTTATGCACTCTGAAAACCCACAAACAGTGAATTTGAACTTTGCTTGCTCAGCTCCTGTGAAAACCATGGAGAAATGGACCTTCTATACTGCAGGGTTTGTGTAGCTAAACTGATAGTATAACTGTGTACATATGAAATGGAATTAGAAAATAAACTGTGCAAAAATTCTAGGATATTAATAAAATGCAGCATTATTTGAAAGGATTTTCCATGTTTGTACTGTTGTCTTCTTTGTTTTAAATGGTGAAAAGACCTAAACAGTGAAAGATCTAAAAGTGGCAAATTAGACACGTGTTTGCAGCTCCTGTGTAGAAAAGATGGTGGCAAATATTGGATTTAGACATCACAAAGATAGCATCCCCTTCTGCTCACAGCAGGAATTTTGTGATTGATCTCAGTGCTAATAGGATCAAATAGAAAGACAAAAGGCATGTAGAAGTGGATGAAAGCAAAGAGGTAAAAGGACTAGACTGGCAAAATGCTGACTGCACTGATACAAAGGAATGGCAGTCATTAGAATTAGACCTTGCATTGAAAAATACAACACCCCTGTTGAAAATGTATAAATTACCTGCAAAAGGATTGATATGCATAAGTTCTCTACCTGCTTCATGAATGTATTCATAACCAGGTTATGTAGGTATGTATATGGTTACAGAGTTTTTTTGTATTTTGCATAAAATAATTGTTTATCAGTAGCCTTTCTAACAAATAAAAAAGAAAATTTGAATTATTTTGCAATAAAATAGTCCAAGCCATACCTAATCCAGCAAAATCTTTCCTACGTTCAATGTGAAACAAACAAGAAGTTCCAGTTATGAGATGTTTTTTAATTTTTCCTTTGGTCGCACACAAGCACATCATTAACACTATTCAGCGTTATGAGAGCAATAGTACCAACAATAAAAGATAATGCAATAGGATTTTTATTTAAATTTAGATTTGATTAATGGCTTTATTGTAAAATTTTACCAGGAAGAAATAGAAATCAGGTGGAAGCAAAAGCAAATAAAAAAGTCTTTGTTCTGTCCACATCTTGAGAGAAGACTGAAGGAAGTTTCAGTGAAAAGATTTTGAATAAGAAGTGATGTTGTTAGGGTGTGATGCTTCCCAGTGAGGAAGGGACCATGTAGGTAGACTTTTTTCTGTCTTGGGTAGAGATCTGAAAGATGTGGGAGTCCTTACCGGGAGAGAATAAGGGAATAGTTCATCTATGGAGCATGTCTCCCTCCATATGTCAATCTTGTGTAACTCCACCCCCCCTAGACATCTGCTACCAGCTTCAGTACTTTCTAGGCTCTTTGTCTAGCTGATGTGGAGACAGGCAATGATTCATTCAATTTACTTTAGCAACTTAATTTGGGATGAATATTAGGCTCTAAGGAACCCAACTGTCCCCGTGAAAGAGGGAGTTTAGGCAACTAACTTAGACTAAATGTCAGGCTTAAATTTTCAGCCTGCTAAAGTTAGTGTTTCTCAGTATAATTTAATGTTATTCACTCTAGTGTTAATTTATGCCTCACAGCCACATTTCCTTCTTGCAGTACAGCTCCGAGTAGTGTGTCACTGCCTGGCTCCCTCATCCAAGCCTCTAAATGTGGAAAAGGAAGAAGCTTTTACCACCCTAGGGCATAGAGACACCAGATGCTACATTTGACTGGAGGTTGTTTCCATGGGATTTGTTGTTTCGTACTCACCACTTTCTGTAAATGAATATTGGCCTAATATTTTTTGCAGGATTCTGGTAGCTCCCACTTACTTTGTCTCCACACAAGAGAAAACATTGCTTTGAAATCTAGGGGGAGAGGGTATGTACGCAGCACAATTTAATGAATGATCTACTTTGGGCACCAGAGCCAGAGTGGCAGCCCTAGTGCAGAGCAGTGAGGACACTTGCAAGGCTGGATGCTTCAGTCTTGAGTAAAGAACAAGCTAATGCAACTCCAGGTGCCTCTCTGGTTTCTTTGGAGCTGATTGGGTTTCTCTGTGCATCACTGTCATGCAGGCATATTAGTAGTTAATATGTGCCCATGCGCACATATAAGCTCATGTGATCAATGAAGAAAAGTTGGATAATTTTATGTAGAGAAGTTTCTTAGAAGAGCTGAGGAGCTTGTGACAGAGAAACAGTTACTTGGCTGAAAAATTGTATCTAAAAAGGCACAGCATGTGTTTGGAAGGGTTGTTCAAAATGTGTTACTTAATCAGGCGCCGTGAAATGATTATTTTTGAAAATATTTTGGCAAGATCTCCTGACATGTAACAGATGATTTCCAATTCCTATTGCATGCACTCTGGTAATAGTTCTGAAAAAAATACTCTGGCTTAATTAATGAAGGTCAATTTCTTTGGAATTCCACTTTTTCCTGAGTGGCAAGAGAGATGATGAACAGCGTTGAAATAAATGGCTCCAAATTACTCAGCCAAAGAGTAGTTTCCTTCCCCAGTTTAGGGAAAATACTACTGTCTGTAGGTTGGCCACAGACCCAAGGGAAGCATGTGTGAAGACAGACTGAAACTACTGGAGATGTTTACAACTACCAAACTTAGGAGTCATGCCTAGGTGCAAGATTAGAAGAGTAGCCTCCCAAAATTCCAGCCATGAGAGGTGCAGAAATGAGCATGCTCTGAAAGTAATTAAGAGCTGGAGCCTAACTTAGGTTCTCTGAATCACCCTCTGGAAGTACCTGTAGAAGTAACTTGGCCTAAGCCTTACCCTGACTGGCCTTTAACCTCAGTGGGAAGCCACAAGGTAGGAACTGTGCCTATTTCCCTTTTCCCCTCTATGTCAACATGCTTTCTCCATAGGTAGGCTGTCTTCTAGATCTGCTGATAATGCAATGATCCTTGGCCTTGTCATTCATATTTCAGGTACTAAATTAATTTTCTAAGCCTAAACCCAGATTTGCTGCTGAGAAAAACCTGTTGAAAAAGCTGGTTTGAAAAACTCAGGAATCAGAGGGGAGTGAGTTACTGGAACCAATTTCATGTACCTTCAAAGAGCTGCTGAATAAGAAATGATGTCACAGCAGTAAGCTCAGTGTGCAGGGTCTCTCCTGCATTTTCTTCTTGTATAATGTCAGGGATGTGGAAGTCAGGATCAGTCCTGTATACTTCTGAGCCTGCTGCTTGTGCTATTGCAAGCGGTACAAATACTCCATTTGTACTGCTAAGCATAAGAATTATTATGCAGCTGAGTAGAAAAGTGCAAGATAACTAATTAACCAAACTCTTTTGTAGTTAGGCATCCAAAGGAGAGAGGAATCCTCTAGTCTTTAAAAGGATATTTACTTTTTACTTTAAAAAGATATTTACTATTTACTTTTTACTGCAGTTTCTACACTGCAGAACTCCTCTGTGATGCATCTATGTACTTGAGTCCT
Source organism: Strix uralensis (assembly GCF_047716275.1). Lineage (NCBI taxonomy): Eukaryota > Metazoa > Chordata > Aves > Strigiformes > Strigidae > Strix > Strix uralensis. The sequence continues at coordinate 37,178,050 of NC_133974.1, read as the reverse complement.
TTTAAAGACTAAAATACATATCTGTTTGCTTTCATCTCCTTCCTCCACTTCTTACCTCTCCATATCTCTTCAAAATTCAGTAGACAGAAGTTTGGAACTCATATATTGCTCCTAGCATAGCCACATATTATGAATGTCAAAACTGTACGCACTCCATATTTTGTTTTAAAAGTATTACCAACATCTTCTGAACAACATTTGGGTATTATACTGTAATGGTGTTCACGAGTTTGGGTTAAAAGAGACTCCCAGAAGTTTCTGTGGCATGTCCAGAACTGAAATACAAATGAACATTTAAACTATATCAAAGATGGATGGTTATGGACTCTTGGGCATGGTATCATTAGGGAAATCCAACTAGAGGCTAGATGAGAGATGAGACCAACTAGAGTAGGCTAGATGAGAGATTAAGTTTTTCTTTGAGAAAAACTAAATCTTCCTCAAAGTTACATTTTCCTCTAAATGGCACCTTCCAAGGACTGCCCAGGTGCTGGCCTTCAGTAGGTCTCAAATTAATTTTGATTCAAGTTGCTTATTGCATGTTTCTACAGATCTCAAGGAGAAGGATAAGAAGAATCTTGACTAGAACTTTTAATTTTTATTCTCTTTTCTTCTATGTTGCTACTAAATTATTTATGCCATGTCTTTCTTCTCCTGTGAGTTCTTCATATTAAAAGAAACGTTCCTGCTAGACATCAGTTTATTGTGAAACCTAACATGTACCTCTCCGAGATAAGAAATTGATCTAAGGATAAAGAGCTGAAATGCTTAGAAGTGTTCATCATCATTTCATTTTACATCCATACTAGCCTTCTGAAAACTTCTGTTCAACTGCTGCATAGCTGGGAGATGTTGAAAAGCCTGACAGTTGAGCAAGGGCAAATCTGCTTTAGTTTGATGTCTCCTGTGCTCTACCAGCTTGTGAACAGCACAGAGTCCTACCTCTGGCCAAAGTCCTGTAAACTCTGAGAAGACTCTCAAGAGAAGTCTTGCCCTCCCCTGCTTTTGCAGTGGGCTTGGGAAGCTGATCCCTTGGGAACATACCAGGATGGGTTCACAGTCCCATCATGGGATATGGGGTTGCAATCCGGAGCAAGGATCCAAGTTACCCTCTGAAGGACTGGCCTGGGTGAGTGGTGTGAAGTTTGCACATAGGTTATAATGAGGACATGAACAGGTGTTCCTATCCCAGATTAAATACTGACTGTAGGTCTGCCCATTTTGTGGTGTCAGAGAACGTGCAGCTACCCAAGGAGTTTGCAAGGCATGATAATGGGGCAAACAGCCCACCACACACTTCTGGTGTAAAAGGACATGTAGGAAGAACCCAGGACTGGACCGTTCTTCAGAGTAGCTTAGTAAGAGTCCAGCTAGGAGGTAATCAACCAAGCCTGCAACATATGGTAACTGATGCTTAATCAGAACACAGAGTGTATTTCACCTGTCAAAGGCAATTATCTTCTGTGAGAAAATACATAAATTTCCTGTCCTGCATGTTGGAAGGAAAGCTTGAAGGTAACCTGACCTAAGCTATTAATTTCTGATCAGGTTCCCCTGGCCTTTTCAGTGTCTTTTTCTATTTGTATTCATTTAGTGAAGGTAGCTGGCAGAACGTGCGTGTGTTTGCATATGCACTGTCTTGGGAAACAGACTGCGCCATAATGTGAGGGCCAAGGCAAGCTGTGACCATGCTGAGCTATCTGTTGTGCAGCTGAAGAATGGCTTGTTAATTGACTAAGCTTGTATTTAGCAACTCATTCACAAGAATTCAGAAACTATTTTTTCAGCTGGCATATTTGCTTCCCCAAACGTAGACTTCAGTTTGTCATCAATAGCAGCAACTTTCCCTCCAATTTTTTCAGCATTCTTCTTGATTTTTTCAGACCAGCCAAAGCTGACAGCTGTTTTAAGCAGGTGGGAAACCAACTTCATTACTTCTGTGCTGTCAGCACTGGAATCTATGTGTTTTAAAGTATATGCATACATATATTTATACACACACATATTTCATTTTACAGCCTAAAATTATAAAGCAGGAACTGTTCACTTAATATATCAAAGTGCTATGCACATCTATCGTGCTATATCATAAAAGCAATACACAGTAAATCACTGATATATTTGCTTGTGTATGAAAAAATATTTAAAGCTGGAATCTAACTTACTTCTGTTTCAAACTAATTGAAAGTTATTTAAAACTACTGAACTTGTGTTTTGGCTCTGTAGTAAATCAGAGTTCAAGGTCCTATGATTTTGACTAGCATAGAGTGTGAAGTCTTTCAGAAGTTGCAAACAGAAAGCAAAGCAAAAATAAGTAGAAATATTCTGTAATAGCATTCCATTATCATTCACAGCCCTTTTGTCTTCCCTCAGACTTTAATGCTTTCTGGACTACATGAGATGCTTCTGGAGTCCAGCTTTAGTTCCTGCCCCTTTTTGCAAATAAATGCTTCCATAGTGCGGACCAAACTGTAACTTCTCTTTCCAGTAGCAAAGGAAGTGGCAAGCTGTGCTCTGAGCCCCTGCTGTGCCATGACTACTTTCCACCACTCACCTTCCATGAAGGAAGGAGGAGAGGGTGTGCAGGATACCCTATGGCTAAGCTCCCTCATGTGTTGACCAGTGACCAAGCGCCAAGAAGAAGCACTGTCTGCGCCTCCCCAGGTCTTCTCTGTATCATGTCTTCTCCACCTGATGAATGCGTGGTGCTTTATTGCTGCCATTTTGGTGTATTATTGAGCCTGCTTCTTGCATTTTCTCTACTGATGACAGAGGGGTCATTCCCAGCACCCCACTCCATCCTCTTCAAGCTTTTGGTCGGGTGCTACTTACCAAGACCACAGCAACAAGCTGAGTGAGTCCATCTACTGGTCTTGCTGCTGGGATGCCAAATGTATTAATACTAAGCCTTTGACTCTCTTGACAGGCTTGTTTCAAGTGGCTTATTTTCATCTCTGCATTTCAAACGTGTTAATTACATTTTGACAATGCATTATTGCCCCAAATATTCCCCCTTAACTTCACCTTCATCAAAAGCATCTGACACACCATGTGATACTTTCATTATATGGTGATACTTTCGTTATACGGTGATAGTCATGGTCAGTTATGGTTCTTCTTATGAATTGGAGGGAATCAGTGACTGGAGACAATTCTCATCTAAGCAGTAAAGGTCAGAGGGAGCAAAGGCCTTTGCTGATGTGCCTCCGATAAAATATTTCGGCTTGACTGGATTCAGGCATGTGCTCTGGGCTGCTGTGCTGGCTGACTTTCAAAGCTCTTAGAAAGTGTACCCATGCCCCTGAGTTTCTGTGCCAATTCTCTAGCCATCCTGCAGATCAGAAGGGCAAGTTTCAGATGTTCTGCTCACTGTGTGCAGAGCTGTAATTCATAGTACAGGCCAAGTTAATAACCTGATTAATTTATTTATACCTGGCCTTCAGCGACAGAGTGCAGAACAAGAATCCTGAAGCAAGTGTCAGTGCATTTGCTTACAAAACACAAGGCACAAACTAGCAATTTTTTTAAACCTAAATTCAACATCAATATTGATGGGGGGGAATGCTCAATGCCTACATATATTTAATAGTTAGTGTAACACTACAGAAACAGTCTCAAGTGAAAAGCCATCATTGCTTAACTAATTTATCTAAAAATTAGATAGGAATAGAAATGTGTATTGTGGGTCTAAATGCCTGGTTCTCCAATTATGGTGAAATATGAAGAAAAAAAACCACCTTCAAAGATTTGTACATCAAATGCTAGCTTAACTGTTTCCTTTGCTTGAGAATAATTTTATTTTTGTTCAAGGCTGATCTTTGTTGGTCCTAAGCTTCTTATTACTACCGTGACTTTCAGTGACGTGTGTTCTTTAAGACCTGTAAACACAAATATTTTTGCTGCCAAGAAAAACAAGGTCTTAGAATCCACATTTTTAAAGTTTTGCACCCCTTTGAATTTGCATATACATGCCTATATGCATACATACAAACCCCTAAATCCTTTTTGACATGCTGTTATTTTTCTTCTTGAATTTTTCTTCCTGTGCAGCAAACATTATAAAGACATCAGCTAGAAATGCTTATTCAGTAGGTATTAGGTTTAGCTCAAAGGAATCTGAACATTTTAGAGCCAAAAATACAAAAGGTGATTGCTTCTGTGAGCAATGGGCTGTGCGTAAAGTATAACAATATTCTAATTCTTTTCTCTGTCACTGGCAAGCTCTCCAAACTTGGACAGGTTTGGGACCAGAGAGACTGGGTTGTTGAGGCATGCTGAGCTACCACCTGTCTGCTGAACCATGTCTCTTAGCTCATTTAATTTGCAAAGACAAGCATATTAGCCTAAATGACCACAAACATGGTAAAAACACAGGATAAGATGACAGGCTTCATTTCCAGACCTCAGCCTTGTTTGATTCAGGACCACAGGGAGCTGGAAACTCCTTAGAAACTTGTAAGCAGGACAGATTTCTGTAAAGCGGCAACAAACAGACACTGTGCCCTATGTGCTTCCAGATCATGAAACAAACAAAAAAATATTGTAGAATGAGTAGTTAAGACTTACAGAACTGTTTTCAAGCTTTCCATTGTGGGTCTGAAGACAGGATAAGGATCCTTCCTGTCTTACCCTAAAGCATTGGATATCATCAGGTATTGACTACAAAAGGAAAAACATCATTTTGCAGATATACAGAACCTTAGAGCACCCACAACTTGAATACTGTGGGCAGTTTTCATGTTTGCATCTCAAAAAGGACAGAGGGGACTTTAAAAAAAGTACAGAGAAAGTAACTAAAATGATTAGGGGATGAAGGAGCTGCAGACTAGTTGGGACTTAAGTTTGGGGAGGCTTTGGGGCAAATGTCTGAGGTTTACAAAATCATGGAGATAGTGTTAAGGTGAATGCAGAAATGTTATTCTCATTCAATATAAGAATTTAGGGAAGTCATTGAAACTGGTGAGAAACACATAAGAAATTACGTAGTGGGTTGTGACCTGGAACTCATTCCTATGGGAGTTAATGGAGACAGAAGGTATCAGCAGCTTCAAAAAGAGACTAGGCAAAAAGGAATATGGCTACAGATCCGTGAACAGATACTAAAGGGAATGAGCAGGATTATCCTGTAATTGATGTTCGTGGAAAAGTGATATGGAGGGCCCATATTTCTTGTTTCTTCATATTCCTAGTTTCCTTCATATTCATCAGAAAGGATTTTTTCAAGAAATTAGTTAAGCAGTGATGGCTCTCCGCTTGACACTGCTTCTGTAGTGCTACACTAATTATTAAATATATATATTTATATATGAGTATAAAAATGAAGCACTCATCCTTCATAAATGTGTGTCTGGCAAGCTGCTTCTACTGTTGTTTCAGACCCAAATTCAGATAGCTCTTGTGGAAATGATTTCACATTCATGGCTCTTTGATCAAGTTCAAATTTACTGTTTTGTGGAAAGGCTGTTATTTCTTTCCTTGGTTCTGTTTTTGCATGGATGTAATTGTCCTCTGTTGGTTCAAGATGGGCAGGTGTCATTAGGTGGCTGTGACTTACACCCAGATGGAGCGACTCAAAGGGTCTTGGTGGTCTGCTGCTAGGCCTGGTCGGGCTCAGGGCAGGTTCAGCAATGTGAGAACTGTCTCAAAAGTAAGGCCACATCCTTGCTGCTTGCTGTGGCACAGATTAATTTTACCAGGTGGCAGTCGTGTGTGAGTGTGTTGTGGGAAGACAGTCTGTTATCTGCATCTACACTGATTTAAGTTGCTTGATGTCTTGTACCATGCAACTGGAAGAAGAAAGAGCTGGGCAGTGGGGCCAGGAGCTGGGAAGGTGGCCAGGGCACTGGGTATATCTGGATTCCAGGTGATGAGCTGGACCAGTTTCCCAAGCTCGCTCTTCTCCATCTTCCTGGCGGAAGAACTATATGAACACCTAAAACTGCTCCTCCCCATGAGTTTATGAAAGGAGAAACAGTTTTTCTGTTTGGCTTTTGTTTTCCCTTGGCTCAGATTTGTTATACTCACAGGTGTTTTTTGAATAGGTTTAATAAAAGCTTGCTGACACCCTGAGGAGCGTCAGAATCTCATTGAATTTTTGCAGTGCTGGAAGCACTGTGCAAGTTGTCTAAAATCTGAATCCGGAGAACAAAACATGAATTTTTCCTCCTGCCGCCTTCTGGCTGTGGGGGACACATGCCAGCACAGCATCCTTGCACAGGGCACCTGGCGACACACTCATCCCAGAGACATGGAAGGTCCATTTACAGCACAGGATGAAAGCCAGCAACAGAAGCACTTAGAAACCATGACAACTTATATAAGGATGATCTGCAGCCTTCAGGGAAATGAAACAGGATTTCACCCACTTGATCTCCTGTAATCACATAACATCTGTAATACAGTCTAGAAATGAAAGACAAATGACAGCTCCCATGTTGTGCCGCTCATCTCATAGTGAAGGCAACACTGAGCAGCAACTGAAATTTGATGGACAGATTTCTCAGAAATAAGAGGGTGATAGGAAATGAAACTAATAGCTTCTTTTTTTTTAGTTATGTTGGATTAAGGCATGGCTGTGAGTATTTTGTCATCTGAGCTCAGCTTTCTTTGGGTGAATATGATTATTTCAGGATTTGAGGCTTGTATCATTCATACTAGCAGCAGGTTGAAATCAAGCGGCTCATCGATGTGGCCAGGCAGAATGGAGTAAATGATTTCAGGATAACAGGTGATGGTTGTCTCTTCCTCATATTCCCAAAGGTCTGGGAAGAAACCCCTATGAACCTTTCCACCGTATTTGTCAAATATTATTTGTGAGTCTCCACTGGGCCTGAAATATTTCAAGAGTGCTTATAAGGTATTGTCAAAATGAAAAGTGTTTAATTCTGTAAACCACATGGAATTATTTCTGATGCCCAACTGACTGATGTGTAGAATTAACTTGCAGCAAGAGCACCAACGTCAAACTGCAGATATAGGGTGGAATTTTCTTTAGCAATTTAGCCTGATGTGAGCTTAGACTTTAGTTTTTCTTTTATATATTTTTTGAAATATCCAGGTTATGCTAATTTTAGAGGGACTTGCACAAAATTAAAGTGCATTCATATAATAAGTGAGTGTATACATATGGAGAAATTCAATGTGTTTACCTAAAGCCTGACAGTAGTGACTGATACTTTGTAGTGTAAATACTCCACAGAGAAGAACAGCAACTGTGCATTTCACCAGTGCTCTTAAGAACATTTATTTGCTGACACTTTCTAGAAGTTTCCCCCCCACCCCTTCCTCCCCCTTCTCTGTTCTAAGGTGTCAAAATCTTCTTTGAGATGATGCCCAGTGAATAGGTGCAGAGGGGACTGGTTTAAATGGAGGTGTATTGGGTTTGCTTGATGTAACTGCAGAGAGAAGAGGTGGTGGCACACCCGGTGCCAGCAGGCTCTGAGGTCTCCCTGTGCAGCATGGGGAGGAGGGATGCAGGTGGATGTGAGACTCCTGAGCCTGAAGACAGAGTCTGCAATGGCTTCAAGCCAAAATGCTGAATGTGAAGACCTGGACTGACCACGTGTCTCAGCTCTTGGTGCTCACCTCTTGTCACAATGGGGAAGGAGCCATTCTACCACAGCAGCCACTGTGCCAGACAGCACAGTGATGTATTCCTTCTTTCCCACAATGTTGCTCGCTGCATGCTCTGTCCTACCTTTCTTCTCTTCATGCTGTCAATTTGATGCAGTAGCTCATGCACATGAAAAAACCCCAGAGGTAAGAGGGTTAATGGTGAAGCCTGTGAGTGATGGACTAACTGTGAATACCATCTACACCCTGAACCTGGCAAACCTGCACATCCTGATTTGTGTCTCCCTGTGGCCACTGATGATGTTCTTGACAGGGGTCAGTGTCCTCCTGACATCATGCCTAACTGCCACCAAATTATACCCTGTTTTGTAATAGTTTTGCCACTGGTGATTTGCACGGCAGTCTCAGTCATACCCCATAATCTGTCAATGCTCCATAGTCTGTCAGTCAAACCCACTGGACAACATCAAATGCACAGATTTGCAGTCTAAACAGTGGCTTATAATATGTTCTGGAGTTGTTGTAGTTACTGGCTCTGATGCTGACAAACTTTTTTCCAAACATTTCTCTCTTGACATAAGACCTCCTCCACCAAAGATGGGAGAAGGGCAAGGAATATGTCAACAGGCTAGGAGTTGTCGTATGAGAAGACCGTAGCATAGTCTGAAAGGCATCTCTGTTCAAATCTCTAGTGTTGTAATCACTCTAGGTCGTGTTTCCAGAGGAAGGCTTGCAAAGATGAAGTATTTTGGGCTCTTTTTCAAGGCATCTACCTCTCCAGTTTGTGCAGTTTCTTTCTGCCATGCTCCATCTCTTCCCCATCGATCTTCTGGAACCCAGGCCCAGAGTTTCTGCTCAGCTCTTACAATAAATAGGTCAGCAAGGGAAATTGTGTTCAGTTGCCAATAAGCTCTTCTCGGTACTTCCAGACATTGCAGCAAGTGGTAATAAACTATGGATTATGATTCAGAGGTTCAGGTTGGACTATAAGAAAAATGACTTCACCGGAAGCATAGTGAGGTGGCTCATAGGGGATGTCAGATTGCTAACCTTGGATCTTTTCAAGACATGGCTGGACGAAGACATGGCAGACCTGAACTTGTGATGACGATGGTCTAGTTTCAAGTAGGAAGTTGGATTAAGTATTCTTCAAACAATATTTCTATGGTTCTGTGATTGTCTTCTTAAATTTTCAGAAAGGTCCTTTGAATGGGTTGCGCCTGAACTATCTCCAGGCATCACTTGGGAATTAGCTTAACCCATTCTCAATAAGCAGTTTCTGGAGCCACCTTTTTAATAAATGTAAAAGAAATTTTATAGCATGGTAATGAGGCATTCTGTACCAGTTGGCCTCAGTGTCAAAGTGTCCAGGAAACATATAACTAGTTAAATTTCCTAGGATAGATGTGTCCTGTCAAGGAATGTAAAGTGGCAACCCATGTAGATGAGTTTCCCGCTTGGCTGTGTCTCTGGTAAGGGCAATCACAGTGTGGCCATTTTGCTAGCTTTGACAGAGGGCTAATAAAATATGTACTTATTTACTGGAGCACTAGGATCACTAGTTTATGGATTTAAAAGTTCTTTAAAGGATGAAAATGACAATCATTTATCACTGCTGTCAAGAGGGTAATCTAGTTGTGATCTTGCAGATATGTTTCTGTGTATCCTATAGCAAAATAAAATTTGTCATTGTCTTTCTCTATAGAGATGTAGTGTGATGTTAAATTCAGTTAGGATATACAATAAGACAGGGTGCTATCACATAATAGCCTGATTTCTAAGACCTGAAATTTATTGTCTTAAATTCTTGGTGGGGGCTTTCCAATCAAATAAACATGAGACTCTGGTAGTCTTTGTTCATGGGTAGTCTAGTTCAAGGGCTCCCAGCTACACATGTCTGTAAGCAAGGTGATAATTCAGTGCTTTCACTTAAGAATTTAGATATTGGTATCATTTTACTTCTAGGAGGGATCACAATAATTCTCTTTCTGGATCAGACCAGGAGGACTTTAGTCCCATGTTTTGTCACAGGCATTGACTGGGCTCAGCAGCAGGGAGAGCCTGAGATTCTGGAAACCAGTGGACACAACAGTTGGTACCAGATGGTGAAGAAAAAAACCTGCAAATAGCCCTGCAGCAAGGGGTCTGGAGTGAGACATCAGGGAAATTCACAGTAACCGTATTTAGACCTTGTTTTTCTGACCTTTACCAGTGGGTTTACATTTCATCCAAGAAGTCTCCTCTATTTTTGTTGATGTTCACCATTAGCAAATGCTGAATGCAGATGAGCTCTGTCTCTAGGGTGCTGCACTCAGGCTAAGAGGAAGGAGAGCACAGTGCCTTTGGGCACAGCTGGCCTGCATCCCTGTCACAGGGAAGGGAGGCAGAGCAAGCTTGGCCCTGGGCAAAAGGTCATGCAAACAGGCTGGTGCTCAAAGCTATGGGAAAAGTCTGCAGGCAGTTCTGCCTCAAATGATTCTCAAATTACCATTTTGGGCTGAAACTGGGAAAAGTGGGTGTTGTGCAAGCCCACGATTAACCAGCTCTTCAACACTCTTCTGAAGAAGAAACATTTATTTCCATTCCAGAACTGGTGAAGTTGGAGCACTGAGGTTACACTTTCTCCAAAGGCACATAGGGAGATAGTGGGAGGTTTGAATTACAGCCTGTCTCTTCTGCCTCCAGCCCTGAGCTTAGCCCTGCAGAGTGTACTGCCTCCCTCTTCGGTTCCCATTTCCTTTGTCCCACCACATCCACTTTGAGAATGGTGAAAACTGGTCATTGGATCCCCTCTCCAAGTTCAATCCCATAGATCTTTTATATTGGCCATATTTACTATCCTCTATATTCTTTTGATTAGTAACAGATTTACTTTTGATTGTAATGCAGCATTCAGCTCAGCAGGGCTTGCTTTTTTTTTTTTTTTTGAGGTGTTTTAGTCTTTTTAAAATAAAAAAGATTTTTTGTAGTGGCACTTTGCAAAAGAAACATTTTCAAGTAACATATAATTATATTCTACAGTTGTCAAACAGAACAGTGGTTAAGTGGCTGTTCAATAACATGCAGCAGCAATGCTATATCAGGTACTAACGCTGCTTACCTTTTAGCTATGGTGTAATTATTGATATTTTAGGCAAAGTACTGCATTTATTCCCACAGGAAAGTGTGCTGTAATGTGAGGAAGTATTCTTATATTATAATGCTTATCAAAGTTCATATATATGTGAGTGAAAATGAACATGTCAATCATTGTAGAAAGAAAATGGAGAATTGCTCATCCTTTCTAAAAGCAGTAGTTTAAAAAAAGGTACAAGTGTGTTAGAGACATCTGACTCTTGTGTGTTCTGAAAAAAGTTCTGAAAACATATTTTCTTCCCCCACTTTAAGAGTAATAGGTGGACTACAAAAGATGATGTTTGAATGTAGAGTTCAGCAGAACGTAATGAAGGCCATTCAACATTATCCAAACTGGTAAGTGGCTGATAGTATTCAGTTCAGCACGTTTTTCATAGCATCCTAAATTAAACATCTAAAATTTTTAGAAGACTCTGTATGAACCTAGAAAAAAGTACACTGGAAGAGCTAAATCATCCTTTAAATTCTTGAGGTCAAGGTGTGTTTTCTGTAGTGTTTTGAAACCTGGATGCACTGAGAAGGCTTAGCAAAGAAAGCTCTATGTGTAAGTGTTTTGTGCATCTTAAGTATGTGTTTCTATAGGTATTAACTTCCTTCATGTTTTATCAGGAATGTGGGAATTTGGGGAGTGCAGCACTCTCCTCAGACACTGCGCATACTTGCACACTTGTTACTTCTCAGCACAACCAGCCTGCTAACCTGTAACAGGCAAGACTGAAAAGATGTCTGACACCCTGTCTTACCTTATTACACAGAAGCAGAGATGCAAGTGTATAAGCTAATATGATAGCAATTTAAAATGTTCATTGCTAGAAATATAGGGAAAATATTGTGAATATTTATTAGGATTTTGAATAGTTGCTCATACAAAGTATTTCTTTATTAATTCTTTATTTCTTATTTCAGTGAAGGTGTGTTTGCAAAACAATGTCTTTTCTATGTCTGAATACTTGTATTCATGTCAAAAATGTGGTAGCTGCAGAGGAACAAAAATGCTGGCTGTTTTTAGACGGTTGCTATTTGTTCACTGTTGTTATGCTTGAGTCTCTAAAAAGATCTGTCTGGGGAGAAGAAACAGTATCATGTGAAACATAGCCAGTCACATGCTAAACAGAGATTAGCTAACTATTTATGGATTACCTGAAATGGACAATTCTTTATGCATTCTTCATTTATTCTCAAGAATAACTGACACTTTCATGCAAGATGGGATTTTTTGCAGAGAAGGTAATGACTAAATGTGTCAGATTTTTTCACAGTGAATCATTCAAAACAACCTTACTCAGAATTTTGTTTTCCTGAAATAAAGAGCTCCTAATAGATGGAAAGGAAAGTTTATTGTCTAAAACACAGAGCATGAGATACTGATTTCTTTCATATGTATGTAGCTGCAGCAAATGTACAAAAGTTTTATTTGGTACATAAAACTTTCAGAGGTACAGCATCAGATGGCAGCTGCCTACCTTACTATCCTGTGTCCTGAAATGAGTAATATTATCTGTGAACCTCAACTGTGACCTGTATATTCCTAACAAAACAGGTACCAGGTACCTTTTCATAGCTTTTGTAAAAAGTGGTGAATATTCCAGACCAGAAGGTGAGTTGCTCACTTACTCGATAGTGGCAAGAAAACCTTCTTTGGCGTTAATTATTCTAACTCCAAACATCAGGTAGAATCAGAAGCTGACTAAGCTCAAAACAAAGTGCTGTCACTGAGTCAGTTGGTAGCTGGTGACAGAACTATCTCTGTATGGGATGAGCAAACTCTTTCTCCCAGGCTTCAGTTTGAATCATTAGGTTGGATATCACTAGTAGTGTAGCATCGACAGCCTCACAGTCATACTGTCAAAGATGGAAGGACAAAAGATTTGAGAATCAGAGAGAATTAAGAGAAAATGTTCTGACTGATTCTTCCACCCCTTGAAGCTCACAAGGTAGTTGCAGAGTATGCTCCTGCAGCCTTTTACTCAACTTTCAGGCTCAGTCAGCATGGGTTTATGAGAGGCAGGTCCTGCTTGACAAATCTGATCTCCTTCTACGACAGGGCAACCTGCTTATTGGATGAGGGAAAGGCTGTGGATGTTATTTACCTTGACTTCAGTAAGGCCTTTGACACCGTTTCCCACAGCATTCTCCTGGTGAAACTGGCTGCTCGAGGCTTGGATGGGCACATGCTTCGCTGGGTAAAAAACTGGCTGGATGGCCGGGCCCAAAGAGTTGTGGTGAACGGAGTTAAATCCAGTTGGCGGCCGGTCACGAGTGGTGTCCCCCAGAGCTCGGTTTTGGGGCCACTCCTGTTTAACATCTTTATTGATGACGTAGATGAGGGGATCGAGTGCACCCTCAGCAAGTTTGCAGATGACACCAGGTTGGGTGGGAGTGTTGATCTGCTCGAGGGTAGGGAGGCTCTGCAGAGAGATCTGGACAGGCTGGAGCGATGGGCTAAGGCCAACTGGATGAGTTTCAATAAGGCCAAATGCCGGGTGCTGCACTTTGGCCACAACAACCCCCAGCAGGCTATAGGCTTGGGGAGGAGTGGCTGGAGAGCTGCCAGTCAGAGAGGGACCTGGGGGTGTTGATTGACAGCCGGCTGAACATGAGCCAACAGCGTGCCCAGGTGGCCAAGAAGCCCAATGGCATCCTGTCTTGTATCAGAAATAGCGTGGCCAGCAGGGACAGGGAAGTGATCTTACCCCTGTACTCGGCACTGGTGAGGCCGCACCTCGATTCCTGTGTTCAGTTTTGGGCCCCTCACTCCAAACAGGACATTGAATTACTCGAGCGTGTCCAGAGAAGGGCAACGAAGCTGGTGAAGGGTCTGGAGCACATGTCGTACGAGGAGCGGCTGAGGGAACTGGGGTTGTTTAGTCTGGAGAAGAGGAGGCTGAGGGGAGACCTCATTGCCCTCTACAACTACCTGAAAGGCGGTTGCAGAGAGCTGGGGATGAGTCTCTTTAACCAAGTAATAAGTGATAGCACAAGAGGGAATGGCCTCAAGTTGCTCCAGGGAAGGTTTAGACTGGGTATTCGGAAGTATTTCTTTACAGAACAGGCTGTTAGGTGTTGGAATGGGCTGCCCAGGGAAGTGGTGGAGTCCCCATTCCTGGAGGTGTTTAAGAGTCGGGTTGACATAGCGCTGAGGGATATGGTGTAGTTGAGAACTGTCAGTGTTAGGTTAATAGTTGGACTGGATGATCTTCAAGGTCTTTTCCAACCTAGACGATTCTGTGATTCTGTGATTCTGTGACATTAAATAAGTGTGAACATCCCACCAGTTTTTCCACACCTATGACATATGCACAGCAAAACTCCCTGGTAAGAATCACCTGTAACTTCAGCTCAGTTACCCTTTTACCCTGAGGAGTGCTTAAAATGTCCAAACTGCCTGGGAGCTTTCTGGCATATCTTTTTGCAGGAGAGCAAAGTCACTGTTAACCGTTTGACATCAACTCCATTCTCCTTCCCTCCACCCCAGTACTCTGCTCATTTAATTTGCTCCTCAGCTAGGACAAAGTGAGCATTTGGCACCAGAATTGCTCAGTGTTCCCAAAGTGACATCAGTTGGCTCTGAGGATAATGGACAATGGAAGGCTGAATCCCTTGGGCAGAGATCCTGGGGAAAGAGGTCTTTCTGCTCTACAACCCTGATCTGAGGCTGGCTCTGTTCTGTAGAGACAGAAGCTGACACAGCAATGTTTAAGCTGTTGTTTCTGGCAGAGTCACCCCTGAAATATTAAGTCCAATCAAATGTAAGTCAATTCATTTCCCAGTGGTATTCTATTCACTCACGTGCTTAATTCTTTGATATGTTTCAGAAGCATGGTAATAAAGAGATATACCTATGTGATGCCATCTTTCACTTCTTTGAATACAGCCCCTCTAGGCAAATTCAGTAGCATCTGTCCAAAGTAAAGCATAAAGTAAAATCAGGCACCTCAAAAACAGAAGGATAAATCATTTAAATGCTAAGTGAGGCATAATTCTGAGTTTGGACTGATAAGTCCCAATACTTGACACATAGGTTATTTCAATAGGTGATTCAAAGATGAAGGCGGCCATGACCTGAGGCTGTTTAAAAGTCAGTGGTGAAGTAGTATAGCAAGCATGCTATTTACTTCTTGGGCTTTCATAGAATGACTAATTAAAAAAAATATATATAGTGAAATCCCCCATAATTTTAAACTATTTTCTCTTAATGGCTGATCTGTATTTTTCCTTTCTTCTAAGGTTTGTTTATTGACCTCAGTTGATTTTTGTTTTGAATTTTCTGTGTTATGAGATCTAAAACTTCCCCCATTAAATGCAATGCTAAAACTCCTAGGTATTTCAGTAATCAGGGCTTTGGGATAACTGTCAATGTGGTGGCAATAGTCTCAAGTGCTTGGTGCTAATGTGTATCCATAGCGGTAGATTCAGGCCCTGGAAAAACATAAATGGCTATACCATAGAGTTATCAAAACATGAAAATTATGCATTATTTATCTGCTATGGTGGAAGTGGAAGGAGTTACAGTAAGATTAGATAGTTCGCAAAATATATCCTTAGTGCCTAATCATAGTCTAAATATACTTGCATCTGTCCCATTTGAGGAGCTAAATTTGAACCACGATTTCACAGGAGAAAAACATTCCTATTGACCTAAATAAGCCTTTTCCTTTACTGCAGGGTGCAGACTCAAGTCATCTTGCTGTAGTGATCTAACAAACATACTGGCTTAGCACAAACATTGCAGGGAGGTCAGATATCTTCACTGTGACTTCTTCCATGTACCAAATCTTGGTCAAAATCTTGGGCCTTATGTTTAAAATGCCCCTCAGAAGTTTGGGCTTAAGCTGATCTGAAAGGTTGTGTGAACATAAAAGATGAAATGTGGTTGGGAACAGTTCCTTTAGCACTTTAGTGTCTGTGAAGGGGGCAGCTCCTTTGCTAACTTTTTTCATGTCCTCATGTAAGGTCCATTATGTGCCCTACAT
Organism: Strix uralensis; assembly: GCF_047716275.1. Lineage (NCBI taxonomy): Eukaryota > Metazoa > Chordata > Aves > Strigiformes > Strigidae > Strix > Strix uralensis. The sequence continues at coordinate 37,162,370 of NC_133974.1, read as the reverse complement.
GCACAGCTAATTATTGCATTAGGCACAGCTTATTATTGCATTAGGCACACAGTTTTGCCTTCTGCCTGGAATGAGGGTGAACAAACACCAACCAGTGTGTTGCTTAATGCAGTAGCAGAAGGGACATTGACATTCTGGGAATGAGGAAGCTGCAAGGTTTTCTCCAGAAGAGAATGAGTGGCTGATCAGTGCTCCCAAATGCCTCTGAGCTGTGTGCATCCAGCTGCTGAGGTTATGATGATGTGGCTGGTCCATTAAGAAATGTTTTCAGAAATGTCAGTCAGCTTTGTTTAACAAACAGAGCTTACTGGCAAGTCTCATGGCATAATAGAATGGGAGGAGATGAATATGACCTACGTGAAAGGTCTGAAAACTGGGGTAAACAACAGCAATGCACAGAGTATTTGTGTGACTGAGAACTCAATCAGCTCCAAACCATACAATCAATTTACTTGGCACTATCGTCTCAACAGAAAATGGCCAGGCTAGCAGTGACAGCCCAGCTGGTGTCTGGAGTACAGATGTCCTTAAGACTGATCCCAGAAAAAGCAGCCAAGAGATCTGACCTATCTGAAAGTGTTAGCAAGCACTTGGGCTTGGCTGGCTTCACACAGGGCTTGTTTCAGCTAGAGATGGACAGAACTCATGGTTTTGCTCTGCAGATTTTATGTACTACCATTGCCATTTTCACAGAATCACAGAATTGTCTAGGTTGGAAAAGACCTTGAAGATCATCCAGTCGAGTCCTGGGATTTTGGATGCAGGCCCACAGATGAATTTAGCTTTATCTACAACTTTTCAAGCAATAGCTATTTCATGCTTGTGACTCTTCTTTCACCAAAAAGGGACTAAAATCTTCCAGCTGTTACTCTAGCACCAGCAGCACAGAGACCTGTTTACATTGCTTGTCACTGTGTTGCAAGGTCTCTGGTGGATGTTGCCTGACTGGTTTTGTTCAGCTGACTCAAGATGTGATAAAGGATGTGTGTTCACTGCTGCGAAAGGTAAATACAGAAGCCTGATGGAAAGCAGGAGGAGAAAAGGAACTCCCTTTCTCCTTCTCTCTGCTTGGATGGAATAAGAAGAAAAAGGGGTAGGTAAAAACATATGTCCCAGAGATGAGTAATGGCCTGTGTCATTGCTGACCTTCTGCTCAGGTCCAGTGCAAACTTCCTTCCTGTTACTCACTGCTAGGATGCTGAAACAAAATGCCAGTTTTATTATGGCTAGGCAGAGGTCAGGCCAAAACTCGTAACCTGATTGCGAGGTATGATCTGAGACTACACATGGGTCCCCGTGTCTGCTCAAATTAGTGCTTATACAGACTTTTTATGTCACTTTACAGACAGTAGTACAGAGGGGGGAAGAGAAGCCCACGGCTGGTAAGACCCTCTCTGGGAAGTGCAATGCTGTACCCCAATATTTGTTAGGAATTAAGTGGAACAGAGGGTGGAAGCTAAATTTCCCACAACTTGAGTGCTTTTGCTGTCAGTCTACTGATGTTGATAGGGAAGAAAATGCCCACTGCTGTTTTACTATGAGTGGTCCCCATGTATGCTGCTGCTGTCGTCCATAGCCTGGTGTGGAGTTGGCCTGCACAGCTTGCCCTGAGAGACCTAAATACTTCAAGCAGGTAAATGGTGCCAGGGCACATGTCATCGTGGTCACCTTCTTCTTGGGAGGGTGAACCGACTCCCACAGAGCTCCATGATACTGAAACCAGGCTGGCTCAAGTCTGAGGCTCTCTCTGTAGTCTCTGTGCTACCTGGCAGCCTGCATATAAGTGCTCCTTTTAGTTCACTGTGATTACTTCAGAGAAATTAATTCCTAATTAGAAAACTGACTAGTTGCCAAACTTGGCTTATACTCACACACAGGTGCATACTTTTGGGGCTGGATTTTCTTTTTATAAACACAGATAAAACCAGGCTGAACTATTTTCCCCTCTTATTCATGCTAACAATAGAGTATTATTATTTTCTCTTTTATTCCCTGGCCATCCATTACCACTCTATTGTTTGACAGTCCCAATACACACAGTAAATAAAAATAGTCAGACCAATTTAAGCACAGGCTGAGAGGCAGCTGTCTGTGGTAACAGGCTGTAAACAGTGCTAAAATGGTAAGGGTGAAGGAAAGCCAACATCCTGCCTCTGACTTTGCCAGGACCCGAGCCTTGGAAACCTAAGCTTGCTCTGGAAGGAGACATAAGGGCTAAGGGGGCAAGGGCTCCTGCTAGGAAAAAGGAGTCTGTACCCTAGATGAGATTTTTCAGCTGATGAGAGGGGAGAGATCCCTGCCCTCTACCTGTCTTACCCCCATAATGCACTGAGTCCCCTCCTCCAACCTGGCCCTGCTCTGCTGCTCTGTTCTGTCCCAGTTAATTTTGTCCTGAGAAGACACTGGCCAGCTTTGAGAAATAACAGGATCATCTAACTATATTAATTGTTAAGTTTTTTGATCTTAAATAAAAATACCTCAAGTAAGAGCTCAGTCCTGTTCATCCTGAGTCTGTGGTGAGAGGAGCCTGACATTGCTTTCAGGATGTGGTCTGCATCTCAGATGTCTGAGAGCATATCTATTAAGAATGGGAGAAAGAAAATACAACTCACCACCACAGTGTATTAACAAGCCATTAAAGACTGTATTTTCCTTTACTTTCATTGGTAACATTAATGTGATGCAAGTATGACCTAACGGAAAAAAGATAAAATCCTATGGATTCTCAAAGTCATTGTGGATGCTGGCTTTACTGGTGAAGAGTTACTCCTATCTATGGTTTCATAGTCATTTTTCTGGCTCCTGCAGTACAGGATGCATTTTAAATTTGTACCACAAATCCATAAAGAAAATTATTTATAGCGCCTGTGGTAGGTAATCATTTCAGATATTTATTAAAAAACAAAACCCCATGCAATTCTTCTTCTTCTAAAATAAATTTCAACCCTCTACTTTTTAAAGAGTAAGCAGCATCACAGGAAATTTTGGTGTTTAATATTCTATGTTCATAGTACTCTGAAATCAGCTAACATTTAAAAAAATGTCACTGCACAACCAAGCACCAATGCATATTTTTAAGGCTGCTCAAGTTTCTGAATCGATAAATCAGTTTGATTTTGAGAGCTTTTTATAGTGATAGGGCAATTTCCACAAAGTTTGCAGAGTTTTTTCCACCTTGGTGTTTAGAATCATAGAATACCAGGTTGGAAGGGACCTCAAGGATTATCTGGTTCAACCTTTCTGGCAAAAGCACGGTCTAGACAAGATAGCCCAGCACCCTGTCCAGCTGAATCTTAAAAGTGTCCAATGTTGGGGAATCCTCTGCTTCGCTGGGGAGATTATTCCAGTGGCTAATTGCTCTCCTTGTGAAAAATTTTCCTCTTCTGTCCGATCAGAATCTTTCCAGGATTAACTTGTACCCATTACCACTTACCTTTTCCATATGACTCCTTGTAAAAAGGGAGTCTTCATCTTCTTTGTAGCCACCCTTTAAATACTGGAACATGGTGATAAGGTCTCCCCTAAGCCTTCTCTTCTCAAGGCTGAACAAACCCAACCCTCTCATCCTTTCCTTGTATGGCAGTCTTCCCAGTTCTTTGATCAATTTTGTGGCCCTTCTCTGGACCCTCTCCAGCCTGTCCACATCTGTTTTGCATAGCAGGGACCAAAACTGAACACAGTATTCCAGGTGTGGCCTGACAAGCGCTGAGTAGAGTGGGATAATGACTTCTTTATCTGTGCTGATGATGCCCTTGTTGATGCAACCTGTTGGCTTTCTTTGCCGCGGCAGCGCACTGTTCACTCATGTTGAGCTTGTTGTCCACCAGGACCCACAGGTCCCTTCCCAGTGAGCTGCTCCCCAAGTGAATAGATCCCAGCCTGTGCTGCACTCCTGGATTATGTTTTCCCAGGTGCAAGACCTTACACTTGTCTTTGTCGAACTGATTATCTGGAACTTCATCTCAAATCATAAATTTACAAAGGTTTTTCTGGGTCTGGATGTTTTCAGAAAGTTTTAAAAAAGGATGGGGGCATCCACATGTTTATCTGAGTAAAACATAGCCAGTTGGAATCACAAAAGAAATATGTACAGTTGTACGCTCCATATAGTTTAAGGGTTCTGAAATATTTTCTGTGGGTTATTTTTGCACCTCTGATTACCAACATGGAAACATTTCCTGAATTTTACCCATTGTGGCAGAAGCATCTGTGGAATGACAGAATACAAAGATGTTGTTGAATTAGCGTTATAATTGCTATATTTATTTTTATAGGCTTTGTATGGCCGTACGGTCAAGGAAATGGATCTAAAAGACTTTTTTTTGCTTAATGCACAGCTCCACTTCGAAAGAATGTAGGAACAAGTTCCAGTTCAGATTAATTTTACCAGGTCCAAAACTGGACTTATAAGACCTAAAACTATGCAAAATGGCTGGTCTGGCCTGTAGTAAAGAGAGGGAAATAGAAGGTGAACAGGTCTGTGTGTACCCCAGGGCCTGTGCAGAAGATGAGTACTTGCCTGGAGATGCTATGAATAAGCTGTATTTTGCTGAGTGGAAGCTGAATTGCCATTTTCTAATGTTGCCATTGTCCCTGAGAGGACCAAGTGTGGGTGCTGCTGTCATTGAACTGTCATTAGCATTGCCACCCTCAGGCGGTGCCAGTTTGGTGCTTACAACCTCAAGACTTTGCTGTCTTGTTGGTCCCTGAGCTTAGCATCACTACTGGGTTATCACAGTGGAAGTGTAACCCCTAACATTTCTTGGGACTGCATAGCTCACTGCATTTGCACTTTTTTATATAACTGAGATGTTATTGCTAATAATTTATTTTGGCCTTGACAGGACATATATTGTCACGTTATCAGTCAAACTCTGACCCTTGAGGGGAAAAACGCAAAACTTTGTTTTCTATGGGGAACTGGGTTTTCATTTCAAGAAAGACAACATTTATAAATTCTCATTTCATTAGCAACTTTTCCCCTATTTACGTATCTGCTAACAGACTAAAAAACACCAAAACCACTGGCAGAAAATACCTATAAGAATTCCTGACCTTGGTTATAACTATGGCAACTCCACCTGGGTAATTGAATTAATCAGAAAATATGTCCATATCAAACCCCCACACTTACGTGTCTTGCCACTGAGCATTTCTTATGTTCATATGCTTAATCTTGGATGACAGAAGTGCGGAATTTGTAGTGTTATGAGGATAAGTTGGTGCAGGAGTGCCTCAAGGTACTGAAGTGGCGAGGGAAGGACACGAAACGTGGGTGGAAAAGCTTAAATACCTGATAGGCCATACTGACATAATTGTCAATAAAAATGTATTACATATGGGTTTTCTGAGGTATAAAATGTTTTGGGCAAGTGGAGGCTGTGTGAGATCCTTTGCAGCTGGAAATGTTCTCACAACCTTTTGCACAAACAGTAGCTTCTATGTAGGTATTTCACTTGTAACAAACAAGTAATATTCATGTAGATGAATAATCTATCTTTCTAGTCCTTTAAGATTACCTTTCTGCCTTGGGAATTTTCATCAAAGGAAGTGAATCTCTGAAGTTACTGCTGGTGTTGTGGGGTGATGTGGCTGACTGGGAAAATAACAGCTACCAAGGTACTTTATTTTTCTCTGAGACCTTCTGAGGGTCAGCTGAGCAACAAGAGTGGGGTTTGGTACAAGCTGTATGTACTTACATTATTTTGTCAAATTGTATAGTTATTTTTGAAAGTGTGCCTTACAAAAAGAGTGGATATGCCAGACGAGGCTGGAACATGCATAGATCAGAGTAGCTCTGTCTCCATTTGCCTATGTGGAGGAATGTTATAGCTCTGGCCTAGGTTTAATTAAATAAATAAATTATTAAATAAGAACTAAATAAATTCTACAGAATTTAGATTATTTTAGATTAAATTTTAGAAAATTTAAATTCTTCAGGATTGAATTTTCATAGAGGTACATCAGATATGCTTAATCCATCTGTCATCTGTAATACTGAAACTTGTGGCCAAATAAGTAATGCTGAAGAATGAATCCACTTTCTCTGCCTGTCACAGGGCAGAGATGTGCACAGAGCAGCAGAAGAGAAGGAAAGGGACAAGGTGTGTACAATAAGGTCTGTGAGAGCCATCACACTCTCTCCTCACACCCTCAGAAGTTTTGTTCAGAGGAGTTCCAAGAGCATGATCCACAGGACACCCTTTCTTTTGAAAGCTGCTGCAAGAACAAGCCCTCATACTTCATCATATTTTGAATGTCAGATATGATTTATGAAATGAGACTTCAAGCCTTATTTCCTTTTAGTACTGAATAAAAGTTTTTCAAATGCTTATTAAGATAACCTGAGAATCAAGGAGGAAAACAATGAATCACTTGCAAAGAAGAAATGGATCTTTAAGAAAATCCTAAAAAAGAAACATTTATCATTCATGCTTCTTCATTTATCTTCCCAGGCTGAGTTATAGTCCCATCTTTGTGACTGATGCTGCCTCTGAATGACCTTCTTCCCCACCTCCTGCCTTGCCTTTCCCGGGTTAGTCATGACACCCACCCAGAGAGGTCGAGGAGCTGGAGCTCCTTTGAGGTGATGTGACAGAGTTTCTCTCTCTTCCTCAGTTACCAGTTCAAAGAGTGAATGCAAATCAATATGTTCAGTTGCTGAAATCAAGCAAAACTTATGGGCTGTTCTGCACTGTCTTCCATGATTAAGTCATTTTCCAACTGTGGATTCTTAGGCTGCTGTTACAACATGAAAAAGAGCAATTCCTCCAAGTGAGGAGCTGAAAGACAAAAGCCAGAGGTGTTCAGTTTGATCCTGGTCTTCACCCAGAAACACTTGAATGTAATAGCTGCAAGCTAGAAATTATTAAGCCCTTCTTAGGCAGTGTGGTTTACATGCTATGGCCAGGTCAGGTGTAGAGTTCTTATTCCTGCCACCCGGGTGCCCCCTGGTGAATGATCATCATCTGCTTGATCTGTTTAATCTCCTCTCTAGATTAAAACGATTTTGTTCCTATGAATCTTCTGTCTCTCATTACAAAAACACTACAGAAAAATAAATTGCTTGCTGTGCTCATCTGTATGTTAGCTCAGAGATTGATTTTTCCAGCTCACAGCATGAGTAACAAACTGAAAAGTTTGGAATTGTTTCTGCAATGTGCTAATGTATAAGCTTCTGCTCTTCATCCCACTCAGCGCAGGACTGGACTAGAGTTGCTGGTAATTAATCTGGAGCTATGTTTGAAAAAGTCAAGAAGAGAAGTGGGGCTCTAACAAGTTAGCTGCTCACCTTCAAAAATGGTAGCTTCAGTGTCTGTTAGAGCGGCTCCAGCACTGGACTCTCTCCATTCGGTAAGGCACTTGAGAAAGAGCTATCAAAGGTAATTGGAGCTTCTCCTCTAAAGGTGCAAGATGTTTGTAAGACTCCATGTTTATTCTCAGTCTTCATTAATAATAGAAACCTGCAGAAAAGAAAAAAGACACCTGTAACATGACTCAGGTGTGATGCAAGCTGGCTGTTTATATACTGCTGATGCTGGGCACAGGGATGTGGACGGCCAGGAAGGCATTGGGACCCTGGGATTGCTGTGAATGCTCTTTGGAAGGGAGAGGATCCCTAAGTGTTCTGTGAGTTTGGAAAATGTAATCAGCAATTAAATTGCACTAAATCTGAAAAGAATTAAACCCCAGTTTCAGGGAGTATTGGTTTGGGGAAGAGAAATTCAGCACTTAGCGAATCTCTGTGTAAGAGTTGGAGCTTAGTTGTCTAAAGGTGGCCTGGTGGATTTTCTGGAATTGATCATCTACCAGACTGCACTGGTTATTCTTTCTCCAGCAAGAGTTTCAATAACAAACATTGGCACATACCCCTATGTGGTGCACATGCACAAACACACACAGAGGCAAACCTCTTTTGTATCCATAATATAATGAAGATATCTCCCAGTTTTTGACAATGATTACTCTGAACTTCCTCTTCCACCTGTCAAGCCATCTATCTTGAATACATCCCATACCTTGTCCTGGCTTCTGCTGTCAATATGTAATTTCCCATTGAAAAGTATTTCTTTTGAGAGTTGTCAGAGAGTACAGCAGAGCCAACAGCCAACATCCATGTCTTTGCCCAAGGCCATAGGTGAAATACTGAAGAGAAGCCAAAATTTACCATGAGAGTTCTTGAAAACTGAAGAAACATTTCTTTTTAAAAGCCCAGCAACTGACTTAATTGCTAAAATCAAAACTAATTTTTTATTATCTATACTTATTTAAACCTTAGTCCTGAAGTAACCATATACCAAACTTACTACTGAAACTAGTGATGACTTTGACATGTAAAACTACACCACCATAGCAGCTAGCAAGACTCCAGTGCAGCAGCATATATCCTTCCTCTTGTGATTTTAGATATTGACAGTGCTACTATGAATTAAAATCTCCTGAGGCTGGATCCAAGCTCTGCTACAGACCTCTTCTATGGCCCACTTCACAATGCCTTTAGAGATCCCACATACAGAGACAGTGGGACAGAAATTCTTATGCAGTATGTACAGATTATGTGGAGTGATGGTCTATTGGCTAGTGATAAAACTGCTGGTGATTTACTGGTACAGGACTGAGACCTTAGGACTTCCTGGTTTTAATGTTATATACAAATAAGAATTATTTTTATTATATCACTATAAATTCAGTTGAAAAGCCATAATTAATGACATGCTACTTCAGTTATTAATAAAAAACCCCAAACAGTAAGTAAATAGCCAAATACTAAATAATATTTAAAAGTATATCGACAATATTGATTGGACAGAAATGGGCAGGATGGGAGAAACTTCATGTCTTCAAACGGAAGCAAAATTATGACAGTTTTTACTGCATACTCTGCAAAGGTCCAGCTGTACTTTCATCTAATTAGTTTTTGCCATATTTTTAAAATACTGAAACATGTATAAAGGCCTGGGAGATGATCTGAGTTTAGACTATGTCCATATAGATTTTATACTTATCCTGTGGCCATCATACAATACAATACAATACAATACAATACAACACAACACAACACAACACAACACAATACAATAATAAAATATTGTGCCCCAAACTATCACAGCTGAGATTCTCTTCCTTATAGTACAGCATTATTTTACCCCTGAAATGAAATGACAGAAAAAAGCAGTTGATTTCTTCGAATCAATGAAGCTGTCTCATCTACTTGCCCAGCACCACCATGTGCATTTGTGTCTATGTGCGTTTATATGACGTATTACTGGAAGGGGACTGTCAGAAGGTAACATTTGCAGGAGCAAAGAAGAGAGGTTTTAGGATATGAAATCACAGCAGACGTTCCAGTTATCCCACTAAGATGAGATGTGACCTTTAAATGGAAGAGTGATACGTTGGAGGCTGACATTTGATTTCCCAGTGTGCTCCCAGCGTGTTGTAATTTGTTACAAAACAATGAGTAGCATTTATCTGAGGCTAAAAGTTTCTTTTGGAAGTGCACAATATGCTGTGAAAACAGCAATTGCATTTTATGACTTGCCAGGCAGTCTTTCAATGTGTTAGTGAAATTATCAGAAAAGGAATGGCAACTGGTTTATAAACATTGCATGAGAGGAGCTGTATAAACAAACAAACAAAAATCTATGATTACAGACATATTACTGCTTTTATTAAAGCAGTATTTGTTTACACATTAAAAAATCACGTTGAGATATTAAACAGTTTTGTCTAAGCTGGGAAAACTGAAAACAATAGCTATTTCAATCTCTATCTTCAGTGTCCTTTCCCTCATCACTGTATAGTTCATACACTGCTGTGAGCATAATTCTCCCTCTGGACATGGCTCTTCATGTTGTGGGAAATCTTTAAAAACACTTTGCCTGGCCTCAGCTCAGGAAAGCAGCTGTTACTTGCAGGGCATGTCAGTTCCTACAAAAGATGGATGCTCAAAGCTCAAAAGAAAGGTGGGAAAAGCCCCAGGGACAAGAGCTTGGATGCTCCTGAAGGTGAGCAGAAGTGAGGTTTTTGTCTTGCAGTGCTGTTTCCCATTCAGTGTACTTTGGTCTTGCACTTCCAGTGCCTCTTCTGTTTCACTTTCCTGAAAAAAAATGTTATTTCCCTGCAGGGATGCTGCTGTGGTTGGAGATGTGCATGACCAATGCATGTCTCAATTTTTTCACCTGGTTTCAGTGAGGCTCTGTTGGCAGATGACCACCATATTTTACCTGCTGCCTCATCAGGGAGTAACTTGTCCCCAGCAAGTCCCGCTATGCCAGTGCCATGCAAGCACAGCAGGCCTTTCCCCAGGCTCACAGCCTCCATGGTCACACCTGCACAAGCTCATCCTTTGTCACTCTGAGACATTGGTCTTGCTATGAGGTACTCACCACCCCAGCATTAGTAGCTTCTTTTTAGAAATTCAAAACAGAGGATTAAAAGTTGTTCCCCATTTTTTTGTTGTTGATAATTTGATACACCAAGCTCTAGAAGTGCCAGGTTGTCTCACCTGTGAGAAATAGGACAGTCTGTGTTTTAACCCCATGTTCCAGTGATCATCACTGGGGACTGCAAGACAATGCTTCTCTGCTTGGAGTTTGTGTCCTCAGCTCCTCTCCCCAAATGAGCCATTTATACTAGCTCTCCACCAGCGAAGGTGGAGCTGATGTTCTGCCCAGTACTTTCTTTACCTGGTAGCTGAGTTATTAGGAAGTGGCAAATGCTCAGTGATGAACAGAGATGAGTTGGTAGAAGCTATTCCATTCGGGATTCAGTGCTGCTTGTGCTCTCCCAGAGCAGCTATGGAGCTCACAGGCTCTGGGGTGTCCCCTGGCCTTGGGCAGGAGCTGGGGGAATAAAACTAACAGCATACGGCCACTGGGAGCAGATAAATGGAAAGAGAGGAGGATGAAGATGCTCTGTGCACACTACATTCTGGGAGTGCTGCAGGTGGACCCAGGGAGACATGCAGGTTACTGGGACCATGGGTAAATCCACACTGGGATTGGAAAGGAGCTGGTGACCATTGGTGTCTGTGACAGCTGTAGGGACCACAGGAAAACACTGAATTCTATTCTGAGTTTCAGGGGTTTTTTTGTGTTGTTTTTTTTTTTGTTTGTTTGTTTTTTTTGGTTTTTTTTTTTTTTTTTGAGGGGGGCCTGTTTCAGGAACATTTGGGGAAGTCAGAAAACTGGCAGATTTCAGAGAAGAAATGTGTTGATCACTAGTATTTTGCATCTTTGTTTTTCAGGGCGCTAAACAGGTGATGAAACTGTCAGCTCCAGAAGGGTGAGGTGGTTGGTTGCAGTTGCTGGCTTGGACAGGTTTTTCCAGCTTTATCCACTGAGACCTTGAAAATGTAACAAGTCTACCAATACTGAGTCAACTGTCACACCTTCTCAGGCCATTAGTACTTCTGGGCTTTTGACAGCCAGGGTTATTCTGTAATTATTTTCCATCTCTACATGGTTGTTAAATGCTGTTATTCAATACAAAATCTTTCTCAAAATGTTTCTGGACCGTTTCATTAGTAATAATAGATTATTTTCCCAAACAAGCAAAGCAGAATTGAGCTTCAATCTCTCTGAAATTATTACAGAGGTAATTATATTACTTCCAGCAGTGCCAAATAGCATTTACAGTTATTTTTTGTGTCCAATCCAGTTATTAATTTTCTTTAATAATTTACAATTTGACTGTCACCATGGCACCACTTTGCTTTGTACCTAGCAATAATGGTACTGTAGACAGGAAGACAGCCAAGAAATGAACAATAACACCTAAAATCTGAAGTTGTGACTAAAAGAAGAGAATTTTGAATGAAAAAAAATGAGCTCTGCCAGGCCAGACTCCCAGGAGGGTGAGACCAAATGCTGGAGGCAGGGCTTCCCTTCACTGCACCCTGGCTGGCTCCAAAACCACTGTATTTAGGGGATACAAAAATGACTAGACCATTGAAACCTTAAATGTGCTAAGTAGAAAAAAGTACATGTTGTCCTTTGTAATATTGTTTAATCTTTAAAAATGAATTTTAGATAGAGTATTGACAACTCATAGTGAATCTCCTCTATTCTGCTTGTACTTTGAGACTAAGGAAGAAGCTGAAGATGCCTTCAAACCCCTAATCTCCCATTTTTTTTAAACTGAAAAAAAATTGTTCAATTATCTTCTCAGGAGACAGTGTTTAATGAGCTGTTATTAACTACTTGCCCTTCTTTTCATTATTATTATCTCCAGTCTTAACTCTTTGGCACCAGTAAATTTTTTGCTTTGGTTTTAATAATTGAAAAAGAACTATTACTAACTCAATCTATTAAAGTATCTTTTCTGTAGAAGTGAAACACTGTGTATTTTTTGCACAAAAAGAAAAAGAAAAAAAGAAAAAAGAAAAAGAAGAAAAAAGAAGAAAAAAAGAAGAAAAAGAAGAAAAAAGAAGAAAAAAGAAAAAGAAGAAAAAGGAAAAAATTTTGAATTTTCAATCTAGACAAATTTATGTAATGCCAAGGCTATTTCTTGATTATAGTTTTACTGATGGAAAAGCAAAAGTCTTCAAGCTTTCTTTAAATTGTTAAGTAAAACCAGTTGCACACCTTATACAATCTCAGTAGAGAATTAGTAAACTGCACGTGGGAGAGCCGTGATGCAGGATGCTGATTTTTTTTCCAGTAGAGGGCACTGAAGAAATATAACCAGATCACTGCTTATTACCATGGCACTCTGAATTGGAAGCACGAAGGGCTGGTTATTTCACAGCAATGCCTATTCTCTGAGGCTTTATAATCTGAATGCATATCAAAGAAGTCTGTACGGGCTGTTAATAAACATCTGAACATTTTTATCTAGATGCAATGTTACATTCCTCTTTTACAAGGTTTTAACTAAACTCCGTAGGCTTGCAACTGTGGACTACCCTTTCTGTAATCTGAGTGCTAAACTACCTCTTCCTTTTTGTTTCTTCATTCCCAGCTTTAATTAATATTTTAATCATGAAGGGACACTGCACAGGAAAGCACTAATTTAGATGTGCCTGGTTCACAGGGGACTTTACCTTGTCACTGATTGTTAAATGAACCAGTTCATATTGCTTTTCTGTAAACATAATGTCAACGAAATTTTTCTTGAAATTATGGGGGGAAAATATAGTGTTACCTAAAATTATCTAAATATTAATTTTGCTTTGGGACTGATTAAACAAATATGCATTACAGAAAGTTTAGCAGCTTTCTTTAAAACAAAAGAACAGCCAAAGAGAAAGGGAGTTGAAAAAGTGCTGTGAAGATTATCCAGCCTATCACTGATAATAAGCCCAGATTTTATCTGTTAGGTGTGTAAGTGTCTTGCTTAGCTACTGCTTTTTGGCAGCTGTATCAAGGATAATTTTTGATAACAAATTTCAAATTCTGGTCAGATTTGACTAAGATTTTGGTTTAAACCCCTAATATTAATTTTCTGGTGTGTATTTATTTATTATTAGACAGCACCAGAAACAAGGCTTTTTAAATTTTAAATGCTTATTTTCTGGATTGTTGGTGCTATGTCCCTTACGTGGTTAACTTTGAACGCAAGTTTTGGTCAATTCCTTCCTATTTATGAGAGATGTGTTTTGCAAGTTGGTTTTAGGCTAGACCTTCTTCCCCCATCCCCTGCCCCACAGAGGATCGAGTCTAACGTTGTACCTGAAGTCTGATGTGAGGTCCTTGCTTAGCCCACATGGCTGCAGGGCAACAGAATAACAGCTACTGAGATATATGTTTAACTCATTTTATGAATTAAAGATTGATCTGGTTAAGCACAAACAAGTCCCTCTTGCTGAGCTAACACAGAAAGTGATCATTCAAGGGAAATACAATTTCTCCTTTATCCATTTCCTTTTCCGGGGGATAGGTAACAAACATAATTAATTAGGCATTGCTTTCCTTGCTTTGCAAAAGCAGACAATGCTGCAGGCATAAACAAACAGCTTCTCTTTTGAAAGAACTTACTAGTTTGGAAACACTATCTATAGTTAGTGTGAAGAATGTCACTGGGACCAGCAATGTTGCTCACTTTTAATTGAGATCAGTGTTTATATTTTACTGATTAAGTCATAACCTAACCAAAGACAGGTTTGGATTTCAAATGAAAATGGATGCAACGGAATGTACTGGAATGCCTCTTCCTCTTACCTTCCCTCTGCCTGTGGAAATACCCTCAGTTCCCTGTGTTCTCCCTCAGAGTACTCTTTGTCCCTCGGTGTTTTTCTGCCTCTGTACTTCTTGTTCCCTCCATGTAGCCTGTCACCAGCACTATACTTTCAGTGCTTGCTGTGCCCTCAGCAGGCTTCACCATCATGCTTCTAGATCTGTCAGTGAAGGTGTCCCTCACAGTTGACCTTCTTGTAATATCTTCCAGTAAAACTGCTGTAGTTTCCCCTGTCATTTCTCACTCATCTCACAATAGCCCAACCTACCCTGTGGTTCTCCCCACTCCCCACCTCCAAATCCCATCTCTTTCATGTTCTTGCTATGGTGTGACAAATTTCCCTGTTCCTCACTGACCGCTGTTGGCTGCTGGTCCAGAAGAGCTAGCTCTTTGTAATTAGTGACTCTCCAGAGAACATACATATGCTTTTTGACCTTCCATCCAGCTGGTTGCCAATACAGAAGTGGTGCACATACTTATCATCCTGCTGGCCAGGAAAGCCTGTGTTCTGGCTGGGAATTACTGGTGCTCTGCCTAACGCCCTGACAGAGCAGGCAGCCTGCATGTGCAAGCTTTTCCTCAGGGCTTGCTTGGCAGCAATAAGAGATGAATTCAGGCTGAAAGGGTTTCACCACAAAAACATAATCTCAGTGTTCACCAGAAGTGTGTGAAAATTACTCTGGTGACGAGTGAACTAATTGTATTCACTTGCAAATACAAGTCAAATGCCTTAACAACCAATATTTTTATTATTGGATGGAAAACTTTAATCTGATTGATAGATAAACGGAGTCACAGCAAGTATTATGGTGTTAACAGCCATTTAGGCTCTTTCCTCCATGGGGCAGGCCAGCTGGTAGTCTTCCCACAGTTGCAGTAACTTTTAGCTGCAGCCTACATTTTTAAGTCTTGCTGTATAGGAAGGGTTGATTTGAGGTGAGTTAATACGGTGGTGTTCCTGCTCGCTGCTCCTCCTCCTGTGGGCTGCCCTGGTGCGACCCCCTTTGCCTGTGCTCTCTTCTGGCCTATGAGCTTTGATGCCTGCCTCTGCCCCCCAGTTGCTCCCAGTAGCCATGTTCATACCACCCCATGTTCTGCTCTATCTGACGGCCTCTCCCATAGCTTTAATATCCATCCTGTGCAAGAAACATAGTGAACATTCCCACTGTTCTCCTCTTTCTCAGGTTATAACCTATGTGTCCCAGTTTTGGGAGCTATTGCTGAAGATTAGCAGAGCTACAAAAATTAGGGCTGTTCAGACACCATTAATAGGCCTAGGGAGTCAATGTATTATTATACCTGACATTTTCTCCATTTCACAGCATGACTGTCTTTCAGGAGGAAAAACAGCTCCTCAACAAAAAAGTGAAGGGGAGAGAAATAAAGATATGCCTGGTCTGAGCTCACTATGTTCAAAAAACCTGCTGGTACTGAAGCCTGCAAGGTAGAGTGGGGTATGGAAGACAAACTTATTTAGGGCTAAAACCTGCTCCCTCTGTAGCTTCTGGGAAGGGAGCTTGGACAGTTTGATACTTTTGGCAATTAAAACCCAACAAGGTGATGTAATCCCTGGTCTAGTTTTCCTATGGGATGTTTTGTTACATCTGTCTAGCATACTCTGGCTGGTGCTGTTCACTTATGACCTTACTGTTGCACATTTGCATTAATGCAGTAAAGCAAGCCCCAAACAGTAAAAAAAATCTTGAGCATTCCCTAAAAACACTTTAAGGGAGGAAATGGGCCCTTTTTTCCTTCTGTTTGTTTTGAGGCTGCACTGTCGCAGAAAAGCATTATTTACGCTGAGATGTAACTGAAGTTGCAAAAGGACAAGCATTTCGAATGCACTGTCAAGCAGCCCCATTTCAATGAAACACCAACCTGCATTATTGTTCTTCTCTCTCCAGTCCTAAAAGCTCTCCCTGGCATTTAAATGACAGATCAATCACTTCAGCTCCAGGCTAAGAGATCCTTCCTGCAATATTACAGGGCAGGTAGATTTTCAACTCGACATTATTTTCAGCACAATGATTGCAACTTGCAATTATAAATTTAATTTTGCCTTATGAATCTGTAAAAGCCTATTCTGATGTGGAAATCTACATGCTACAAATTTGCACTTTCTTATAAAATACCTGAATTACTAAGCAATGTAGCACTTTATTGATATGCAAAACTGTTCTGGTGAAACATGATTAATTTCACAGCTGGAATAGAATGACTTATCTGCAAAAAATAACATATGCAACACATGTTCTCCCTTTATGTTCACGGAATATAATTTTGAGCATATCTTAATTTCTTTGTCTTGATTTGTTATTCCAGACAGTTCAACCATTGATTTAGTTCTGTTGATCTGCCTGGCATCTGTGCCTAGATCTGGGAGGCCTAGGAGTGATGCTGCTGCTGGGGATACGCTAATGGCTGGTCAGTGGACTGGAGGGAGCTTTCTTTGTTTCTCATGAGATCCACACAAGCACTTCCAGCAGGAGAACTCAAAATTGCCAATTTATACCTTTGTTTGCCTCACCAGTTGTGAAATATATTGCTTTGGATTGCACTGCTAGGAACATATGTGGTTTTTAAAATTCTGTTATAGTGGTACTTCCTATGACTCCTGCAGGTAGCCAGTGTCTCGGGCTTGTGGGCAGCTCCCCCTGGAAGGAGGAAAGGCTTAGCCCTCGTTCTTGAGAAAGTGTATTCATAAAGTTTCACCTGAACAGGGAAGAAATAAAAGTGAAATAATCTATTAATTCCCAATTTCAAGCTTCTTTAGAAGCAACACTGTATCAAAATGTTTATTTTGTTTCAGGGCACATTTCCTTTTCTTGTTACTTGAATCATTTTTTTGAAAGCTCTTCTGTTGCTGTTTCTGTTTGCAGATGCACACATTGCTGTCTAGCAGGGCCCAGCTCGTGCAGCTTGGTTTCTGAGGAGCTGTGTGCAGGCTTGTTTTGGATTACTATCTCCTGCTGCAAGTGAAATTGCAGCTTCTACCTAATCCTGCATGAAGGAGAGGTGTCCAGCGCTTCTCTCTCACTCCCCAAGGGAATAAAGCAAATGTTTTTGACAAACTAAAAGAAAATAGTTCAGACCATGACAAAAAAACATTAATTCAGTCTTTGCCAGCTCATTCATTCAGTATTCAGATGATGCTATTAATCGCTACTGTTAGAGAAGATAATTTATGTGTTATTTGAGCAATGCTGAATAAAAGAATAAAAATGAAAAACAAATAAAAACAATGAAAAGCAAATATTCAGAAAATGTAAAGTATGTTTATGAATAATCCAGCCCAATCCAATGCAATCCAAACTATTCACATAGTGAGGCTATGCTCTGCAGAAGGTAGTTCTGCACTCTGTGTAGACCAATGTTTCCATGTTGATTAAAGACAACAGTATAATGCTTAGGAAACTCAGAAAGCCCCACTTAGATCATTTTGCCTTAACATGTCCAATTGAGGAGAAAAATGATATTTTTAGAGGAGGGAATTAAAAAAATATATATAAAAAGGCAAGGAGTCAAGTTAAATTGATTGTTCTTCTTCTGCTTTGATCAGTCAACTCCTGTAGGATTCAAAAGAGACACTGCAGTATTAAATTAAACACTTCTGTAAATTTACTTTTGTGCATATTTATGATCTTGCTTTTGATAATGAAATCTTACAGACTTTTTCAAATAATACACAAAGTAGCTGCTATATCTTCAAAGTAGCAGTATTTTACAGACTAAAGCTGAAAGGAATTCCACAGACTAACTGAGGAGCAATACAGCTGAATTTTCTTTTTCGCAGATAGATCAGCATTTGTTTGTGCAAACTTCACATTGGCGACTCTGGCATCATGGCAGAGTGCTTTGTCTTAGATTTGAGAAAGGCTGTTCAAGAAGAAATACAATTCCACCTATTCCAGGTATGTGCACATATATCTCCCATCAAGAGATCCTTCTACAGTCAGTGGCCAATAAGAATAATTTGCCCTATGCAATAGAGAGGCTTAAACCATAAACAAATAGCAGATTTTAGAAGAAAAGCAACTACTAAACTCCCATTTCAACATTAGGTTTCATGTTTGACATGATCTTTCAAGGCAGTTTCCAAGGTTGTCTTAAGCAGGTATTCAAGAAATCAGGGAAGAGAGGATGGAACTGTGGTTTGGATTGTAGTTCAAAGGTTCTAACCTGATACGCTTTCCCTGTAAGCTTTGCAATCCATTTGCTTTCTTTGTGTCACGATTACCATTTGAATAACTCCCTGTCTCATGTAGTGTGATGATAAAGATTTAACAGAGAGAAAAACACTGTGTCTGTTCCATGATAAATATTATACAGATGAAATTACATAATAACTCTCTTCCAGCTAACAGCTGGTCTACTGTGAAAATCAAGCCTTTTTCTGAGAATGGACAGCAAACTGCTGTGAAAGTAAAGCTCTTCCAACTATTTTTTTTTTTTTTTTTTGGTGTGTGAGAAAAAGACATTGGCTTTCTATCCATTTACTGATGAAGACAGGGAGGAATTTATATCAGATCTGTCTTTTTTGTCTTCAGTTACTGCTACTGGAGGTCTTGGGTTCAGACTTTAAAACTGGAATCTGAGTTCTCACAATTGCTTTTTCTCAGGTTTTTGCTTATATTGTTTTTTTTGTTGTTTTTTGTCAGTGAAGCTTTTTAGCAATGAACATATCCATTCATTATCTCTAAGAGAGAGCTTGAACTAGTACATATAGAATGGGACATCAGTAATACCAAGATGTAATCTGCACTAATTAAAGATTACTATAGGTAATGCATTCATGAAGCAGCACAGGCTTAATTCAAGGAGCAGCTGGGCTAAGTGGTGTGTCCACACAGATGGTCCCAGCAGTGGCAAATGAGATAGGGTCCCCAGCAAGTACACATGTGTATCCATGTGAGAAGAAAAAGGTCAGGAAGGGCTTAAGGGGACATTTCCTTTTTTTTAAGTCAGAAGCCTTTACCCTGAGTATATAAATTTTAGAGGCTGATAATGCTGGGACAAAACAGGCATATGGTACAGGTTCCCCTAGAGAGCTCTTACTCTCTCCTCATGCAAGTTGAGTATTGCCCTACTTAGAAAAATAATCTGTTGTGTTATAGAAGTCAGATGACTATTTATGCTTCCTGAAACGTCACTGGTGGCTTGATGCTTGTTCAGGACCACCTGAAAATTATTTTGGCAAATGTCCCAAACATTTTTGAGTTCGCTGAGCCCATAACTTGCTGTGGCCATATGAAGGACAAGGAGTCAAGAGACAAGGACGGGACACCCAGGTCTCTCAGGGGTCACAGTTATTTTTGAAGTTAAGTGTGCTGCACATGTGACAGAAAACTGGTGGGAATGAGATGAGCAGCATTGTGTGAGGGCCATTTCAGAACTAGCTGTGTCTGCAGAAGTGGTTGGGAAGGGAAGACAGCAGCTTGACCGTTCCCTATTTGTGTCCTGAGGTGTTCATCAGTCTGTCAGCAAGTTACCCTTCATCTCTCCTGTAAATCTGCTCTTGTTTTTCACTGATCTTATCTTTTAAAATCAAGCTCTTTACAGTTGGTATGAATCTAATTATAGGGTGTTGAAAGTAAACCACACAAATCTCTAGGGATAACTCAGGTAGCTCTTCTAGACCTAAAAAAAAGTCACTTTCCAGTCTGATATGTCAAGAGATTTTAAGTTCAACATTCTCCCCATGAAATAAAATTTCTGCTCATGGGATGAGCTTGCGTGAGAAGTAAAGCAAAGTCTGAAGTTTTTTGATGTTATGGAAATTTACAACAAGCCTCAAAAAATGGATCAGGGCTAGAAGGACGTGAAACATTTAGGTGACAATATTGGTTATTGCAAAGTTCTGCAACTCAGTCCAGCAGGGATGGAAAGCTATCAGCAGATGTCTCTGGGAAGGCCAATGTGTTTAGGCTTCACTAAAAAGGCCAGATGAAATCAGGCATCTAATACAATTATCACTAAAAGCACAAGGTAAAGTTTCAGGTTAAGAAAAGACAGAAAATGTATGGATAAACTTGAAATTTGCTGTTCAGCTGGGCTTGATGATAAGCACTCTGTAGCTTTCTGAGGCTGGATAAGATGCATCTGACCAACTCCAAATATCAGTTACAATCAAATTGGCATTGCTTATGTCCATATGTGCATATACAGTTACACATGTGTGTGTTTGGGGCTGATAAAGGCCCAGAATAAGGAATGAAGATGAAGGAAAAGTACTGAAAATTGGGAAATGGTGAAAGATTGAATATTGGGTGATGGTAGTTAAAAATCAATAAGGAACAAAAAAAATTATTCTGGGTATTTAAAATCAAAACATCCAATATTGATATTGACTTGATTGTTCTTTACAGAAATAGCTCATTTGTAGCAAGTATATTTTTTATTGCTCTATCAGTCTTCTGAGGGCAGTAATTTGGTGCTACTACCTTTATCAAAGGGCTACTAGACAAAGACCACAAAAGAAAGCATTTTTAAAAACTTTATTAACTAATGAGACTGTTAAGAGGTTTCCACTGAAAAGACAACATTTGCCAACATCTTTTGTTCCACATATTTCAGATGCCACAGGGTAACAACTGCCAGTAAGTACTGACTTGTAAAAATAATGACCACTGTAAAATGATTTTCTGCTTCACTTGACTCTATAAGGCCAGTAATGTGTTGTTAATGAAGCACCCAGGGTGCATAGCATCACCTTTTCTGGGACTCTGAGAAACAACCAGCCATATGTACAGCAAATGTCTTTGGCAACACTGTGTGGCCTTAACTGGAATTTCCGTGCAGTTTTATAACTCAATCTTAACGTTATTTAAACATCATTTTTCTGTGTTTAATTTATTTATTGTCTCTAGTGGTAGACACAGAGACTGGTGAGCTAGATTATATTAACATTTCAGAGTAATAATAGAAAAAAGCAATTATCTTTGGGCATAAAAGTCATTTTAATTAGACCGTCAATAAAGTGGGAATGGACAGACAATGATGAATCATCATACTGTGGTTTAATCAGACAGCCAGAGAGCTGGTCTGCAAGAGGAGCCCAAGAAAGTGTTTCATCTGATTGAGTGAAATGTGGACAACAAGGAGAAATAGTCAACTTCCTTTAACCTCCTTGCATGACCAATAAAATAAATACATTAGCCTATTATTCCTTTGAAGTCAAAGGAAGATTTGGAGCTTGCTAAAAGTTAACTGAAGTATTTTCTTTTCTCTGTCTTAGAAGCCTATCAAATGAAGAGTAACTTAATACCTGTGGGCTATTCTTCTGAGCCTTTACTGGCATCTCCTTCTTCCTCAAGCCACCGTATATCAACCTTTCTCTGTCACATGAGAAAATCTGAATGGAAGTTGCCCTCTATGGCAAAATCATCTGACACAACTTCCAGGTAAACCTGTGCATAATAGATATTGGCAGTGGCCTTCTTGGTACTTGCTATTTTCTGGACCTAAAGATGAGAAAAGAGATTTATGTCTGAGACCCACTTGTCTCACTGTACTGGGTCTGGCTGAGCCAGAATTAGTTTTCCCCTGTAGCAGCCCTCATGGTGCTGTGTTTTATGTTGGGAGCTGGCAGGGTGTTGATAGCACACTGGTGTTGTGGCTACTGCTGAGTAGTGCTTACACAGCACCAAGGCTCTTTCCAACATTTACCTCACCCAGTGGGATGGGGTGGGCAAGATCTTGGGAGGGGACACAACCAGGACAGCTGACCCGAACTGACCAAAGGGATATTCCATACCATATGACGTCTGCTCGAGTATAAAGCTGGGAAAAAGGAGGAAGGGGGTGGGGTCACCCTTGGTCCTCCGAGGCAACCACTACGTGTATTGGAGCCCTGCTTCCTGAGAAGGCCCGACATCACCTGTTAATGGGAAGTAGAGAATAAATCTGTTTTCTTTTTTTTTGCTACCGCGCGGGGACCTTTGCTTCACTTTGCTTATATTAAAACTGCTTTTGTTTTACCCACAAGGGTTGGGTTTTTTCCTATCTTATTTTCTTTCCCCTCTTTGCCCTGTTGAGAAAAAAGGGGGAAGGGGGGGGAAGTGATAGAGTGACTTGGTGGGTACCTGGCATTTAGCCAAGGTCAAACCACGATAGTCATGTGAATAAGCAGAACTTTTTACCACTGCAAACTGGAGCCATGGCTCTGCTTTATTCCTGTGCTAATTTTCAGATCAAATATAACAAAGTGATCCCCTAATGTAATGAAAGATGCAACCAGATGGTATTGCAAACTCAGTGTAATTTATGTGCTGTGTTACACAGTATCTATCATATGATAAACAAGACCCATTTGCATATTGAGACTCTTGATAGCTCTGCACAGAGCCAAAATGGACTGGATAATTCATCATGATTTTATATTAGCATACAGATAGGTGCGGGCTAATGCAGCTCCAGCGTATATGTGCTGCTCAGTCCAACAAAGGCAAAACCAGAGCTCAGCGGCAGCTCTTGGACACTGCACTTTAAGGCTGTGTGCCAGGGTGCAGCAGGGCTTGGGGCTCCCCAGGGGCTGGGAGCAGCAGGAACAGGGCAGGGCAATTCTTGATTTTTTAGATGTGCTGACACCTACTGGGATACCTTCCCTTCCCTGCATGAGTCACCTGGGCACCTTGCCACAACACATGATAAAGCTAGGTACCTAAAAATAAGATTCAGAAAAGTGAGTGTGCTGACTTGAGAGTCTCCTTGGTTAGTCAATAAGAAGCCCTGAATGGAATGGTTGGGGAATATCTGCATCTCACTGTGGTTTGCAACCTGAAACTCCTGCCAAAGCTGGTAACCTGAATGACACCTTTCTGAAAATAGGTGGTTCTTTCCAGTTTCCTTTCCAGAGAAAATCTAGATATCTGCTCTGAAAGCCAGACCTAAGATCTTCTAGATGGTAGTGATAGCCACCAGAGTAGTAAGTATTTTTGGACTCATATTTTCCATCTCACTGGGTGATGCCATTTCATTTTTCATTCAATTTTCAGTGGGCTAGTGAGTGAGTGAGGAAGACTTACATATTCTGCAATGTGATCACCAGGGCAGCTGGAGTGGACATCAGTCCCATCAGAGGGGAATGGTTGCTTTCTTGTGGTGTGACATACAGGGTGAAAATGTTAGGAACTGACAGGGGATGGAAATGACCACCAAGAAATGTTCACTAGTCTCTGTGCTTGATGCTATGAGTAGTCATTTGGATGGAGTAATGCCCTGAGAAAAACATAAATAAATCCCAGCTGAAAACCACATATTTTTGGCTTTCCGTACCTGGTGTTTGAAGACCCATGTTAAGTACACAGGTACCCTCTCTGGAGCTTATCCTCAGGTACCGAAGTCCTGTAGAGATCAAGACTCTCCTACCAGCACTGTAGTTGCAGCTTTCCCCTCTCCCTATGTTTTGCAAATTAAATCCCCGGGAGAAACTCTCAGAGGCAGAGAAGGGCATCGCGGCAGCTGACAGAGCGGGCATCTGAAGACATATGGCAAGTTCCGCTGAGGGCAGCTGAGAGACAAAAATTGTCTCCTAAGGCAGAGGAGACGTGAAGCGTGGAAAAAAGAGTGTAATTATGCAGCTGAGAAAGAAAGTGATCGGCGTATTAGTCATTAACTCCTAGAGGAGGTACTGGAGTTTGAAGGGACACTGAACTCCCTTTTCAGTGGCATGAAGTGGTATAGATATAATCAGTATTATTAGGGGTACTGAAAGAGGTTAACTGATGGCTGACTTTGAGACAAAGTAGACAGAGATACTCTGCTTCATTCAATGTTGAGACTATTCTGACCAAAGACAGCTCTTCTCACATGACTCCAAGGAGGTCATTTAGTAGTCTCAAAAGCTGTCTAACTCACCTGGAATAGCAAGATCACGCCGGCCAAGTCTCCAGCTGAGCTAAGTAGCAGAAATGAATTTTAGCTGTGTTTCTCAATGAGTTTGTGAGAAATCTACAATTTGAGAGTTTACAACCCAGAGGGAGTTTACTGTGAACTAACCCCAGTCATGGGCTAACCCCATTACCACCCTAGCCTGGCCCTGATGACCTCATAGGAGTACTGGGGGTGGGCCTTCCCAGCGAAGCCCTGCCGGTCCTCCTGTTGCCACCATTCCCTGCAGAGCTGCTGGCCTGCATTGCCTATCCACAGTGACTATTGGGGTCTGATGGCCATTGAAGAGCTCCTGAGGGACGTAACAGTAGCTGTGTCAAGGTCTCTGGAGGTAGTGGGAGACTTAGTTAACGTGTGTGAAACAGACACCAACTGTTCTGAGGTCAGAAATATTAGGGGGAGCTGATGACTAATGAGCCATTGAATTCTGTTTTCTGTTTGTTAATTATCAGATTTTTAAATTTATTCCTTAGGCGTTGAATAATTTCTACAAGTTCTTAGTCTATAGCTTGCCTGAGCATTTGCTGTTTCAGCAAATGCTCTACATAAACCTGCTGGCTAGACATATACAGAAAATGAAGGCAAAAGGAGCGTGAAAATACCAGCAGAGGAGAAAAATTATTTCCTCAGATGGCATTTGTGTTTGTTTTGTCCCCCCGGCCAATCCTTGAGGAACCAAGACACAGGGTGGGAAAGTGCGAAAGCATCACCAAGCTGCTGCAGGACTGCTGGGTATACTTCGCTGCTGCCGCCCAGCACAGGCTGCAATCTCCTGGAATGGCAAAAAAGCTGCCTTGCACATGGACCTGGCCAACTGACTGCTGAATATTGTCAAATACTGGCCACTCACTTCTGGTCTCATGTTATTCTGGATTCATCTCCAATACAGTCACGTTTGAGTGACCTGGTAGTTCTGTCACACAGGCAGCACCTGAAATTACTCACTCACAGTCAGTGGCATGACTGTCTCTCAGCCTGAGAAGCTCATGCTGGGCATGTCCACCTCCCCCTCCTTGCAGGACTCAGCATGGAGGCTGCACAAATTTGGCTATATTACCAATCTTTTTTTTTTTTTTCTCTCTCTACCTTCACTCACTCACTCTGTTATTGATCTTCGTTTACCAGGCATTAAGCAAACACTGAATATTCAGCACCAGCCTTTAGTTTCTGCACTTACAGCACATAACTGCTTGTGGGATCAAGCCCTAATTGAAAAAGTAATCAGGCATGACTTCTTGGTGATTGCTTTCAATGACCTCATCCTAAGCCCCTCCAGAAGACAAAGGCAGCTGAGGGCGTTAAACATCAAGGATGGTGCTCAGTGTCTCACAGATTTGGATCTTACATGACTAGGCTTTCTGGAAGTTGATGTTTAAACCAAGTAACAAACCAGCTTGGAAGTTAAAGTGTGATTAACGCTCTGCTCCCATACCTGAGAAGACTAAAGAACTCAGTCAAGAAGTATTTTAAAATTAATATAACCTTAGTTTCTGCACACAGTGGGAGATGAGAAGCATGGAATGCATTTTGGAAAGGATATTTACCATATTTTCACACTTACAGCTAGCAGGATAACTGGGAGAAAAAAACCCTTTTATTCATCCATTGAAGATATAAATGACTGTGGGTAATACAAAAGGAATTGACTGAAGTGTTCCCTCTTCTCCCTTAGCCCCCTGGGGCTGCTCTCTACCACATTGTCTTTCCTCCCTCTCATTTGCCTCTGCCTCTTATTCCAATGTTTATTATTCCTTACCTTATTCCCTTCTACCCCTGATTTTGTGTGCATATCTAAGCTGTGAGTTGTTATGTATAAATACCAGTTTATAGTACTCAGATGATAGAAGTTGTGTGCAAGGCAAAGCTGTAGAGAGGGTGGACAGTGCTGGGTACTTAACGTACAGGAGCAGACTGGTGTATGCAGACTGGAAGTCAGTATTACTTCTCACAGCTGACTATAAACTACTGGTATTTACTGTGGCTACAGGGTTTTAAAAACATGAATAAAGAGTAATGAACCTTAACGAGATCTCTGCTTGACAGGGTATTGTTAATAGAAATATAAAAGTCCGCATGGCCACGTAGCTTAGGCAACCCTACCGAAGTTAACAAAATTGAAATGTTTGAAGTACTGAGGACTGTGACACATTGATGTTAATGGCAGAAGTTAGTCAGCAGTGTACCTGTTGCTTGTGTTTCTCAGACCATTTAGGTGTAGATAGTTTTGGACAGAACATAATGGTATTATTTATTGTGTCACATTTACTTCCTTCTAAGAACAATTTAGCTGGACACATGCAATGATGTATGCACACTCCAAAGTCAAAATAATATTAACCAGTGCTCTGCCCAGTCACTCTGAGCTAATGAATCTCATAAAGTTGCCTTTTTCCCAGCCCCTAACTACTGCTCAAAAAGGAGAATGGCCTTCCCAGCCACATATCCGTATGAATTGTAGCAGAGATGGAAACAGATTTCTGTTATAGTCACAAAAAAAATGTTAGAAGTGAAATTCTTTTATAGGCAGATGATGACATTCTTTTTGCTAAAAGAACCTATGCTTCATTTTCTGCTTCATTTAACGTATGTTATAAAACAATTCTGCACAACTTTATGAGCTAACTTTACAAAGCAACAAAAATTTGTGACTGCTAGGCTTTGAGGATTAATTTTCCTGAAGCGTACAAATACCTCTGTCTCCAACAACATACCTGTTCCATAATGTCTAAGTGGTGAAAGTATGCATTTGAGGAGTGGAAGCCAGATATTTTCTTCTTCAGCCAAGGCTTTTCCACCATTTTCCACACCTTCTGTGGGACTGACTCTTTTGAAGAACATCTTGACTCTCTCACTCCCAAATTGACAGCAGTGTGAGGTAGCAAAAAGGAGGGAGTAAAGCAAGGTGAGCAAAAGAAAGGGAAAAAAGGAGACCTGCATTCTCCCAAAGCATATGAATGAAATGGGCTCTTTTTACTTCTTTCAGTATTTTTCCCGACCAGTGAAAACTCTTATCGGTTCTACCCATTGTCCCCCTCTTCCCTGCTATCTTAAGAAGAAAGTGGCTCTGATTGGCAATTGTTTCCCCATGATTTGCCATGGAATAAATCTGACAGTTTTTAAGCAATCAGAATATGCCTGGATTTCTTTTCACTCTAGTTGTCTTATCGTCTTATCATGATTCTTCAGCTTTTTCTGTCCCAGTTTTTTTCTATACTGGTGAACTGTATGAAAAGTCAGATTTATTGCTCATTACATGGAATCCCCCTGTTTCTGTTGGATAGTTAGTGGAGAGGAGTGCTGGTGAAATAGATTTGGGAAACATACGGGGTTTTTTGCAATTCTGGACATAATTAGCTACTGTATAACTGACCTGTGTAGTCAGAATTAGTGGCCAGTGCTGTCTTGGAAGGTAAAATCCCCAGAAGCATTATTTTATAGCGGCCTTCAAAGTCTCCTACTTTAAGCAGCAATGAGTCTGACTGGCAGTTGTCCCTCATTATAAATACACTATGTAGAGAGTGTCATTGTTTCTCCAAGGGGGGAGGGAAAAGCTGCCATCTACAACTGATTTGAAATGCCCAAGTTAAGGTAGGTACCGGGGAAAGACCTGTGGGCATCCAGCTGGTATCCTTTATTTACTGACTGATAAAATATAAAGTCTTACTTCTATTACCACCACACCTGGGAGGTCCAATCTAGCATCCTTAACTCAGAGCATGTACAGTGGTTGCTCTGAAGTGCAGGACAAATAAGGGGAGTGGGAGTCCTCACCATGAGCGGCTGCTGATGACCTTGCTGTCAGCAAGGCAGGCTCTGCTCTGTTATGGCAGCAACCTAAATGTTGCTCAAGATGCCCGTGGTCTTGTGGCAGAGGTGAACTTGCTGGAGGGGATCTGTCCAGTACGACATGGCTGATTTGGGCACCTCTGCTGAGTGGAACAAGCTCTGGGAGTTCGTATCCCATTGCCTCCTCCTCCTGTCTCAGTGCCAGTGCACTGCCAGCCTGTGGGCTCTGGGACTGCAGCACTACATTCCCACCCACTACGGTAGTCCCAGCTTTGGGGAAAAAAAAGTTTGCATTTGTTGATGGGAATCTGCTGCTGTCCATGTTCTTTGCCTTTCACTCTTGCTCTCCCCTCCTACCCCAGCTACACTTTTCCACCTTTTGCTTTCCATGCACATGAAAACCATTTTCTTTTCATTCAGTCAGAGTAGAACAGAGATAACAATTTAGCTCTACCTTAGCTATGTGCTCCTCAGTATGCATGTCCTGAAATCTTTCCTTTAGGGTATCATGATTTTAAACGATGGCCAAACAATGGCACTTTTCAATTTAAACTATAGTCATCATGCATAGAACATCTGTGCTCTCCCATTAAAAAGCTGTTCCTCATAGCTGCACTTCATTATGCCAATCTGTGGGGTTTTTTTTCACAGCCTGAGCATTTTAAATGGGCATTTGCAACTTAAACAACTGGCTTGTACTAGAAGTAGAGGAGCAAGACCAGTTTTCTAGGTACACCAATACACTGATACACAGAGTGAGTTCCCCAGGCTGGCACAGTCTGGAGCTCTGTGTCAGAAGGACAGCTAACTCATACCCAATTCATGTGTCAGTGGGTCACAACTTTGTATTTATAGATTATAATGATTTCTTGATTTTTCTGTTTTTCTTAGAAAATTTCAATATCCTCATTAATGCTAACTCTACTCTCAGTTCAGCTCTGTGTTGTCAGCTTGTAGGTATTATTTTGAGAGAGGATACCTGGTTTTGGACCCACTTCTTAGATAAAATTAATCTCCTCTAACATTATTTACAGTTTCCCCTCTTGTGAGTTAGCTTATCCTTAGGCTTAGGCTGGAGTCTTTTCAATAGCTGTTCCTGAAAGAAGAACATTGCAAGGGTGAAAATGTCTAACCAGCAGAGGGTGGGATGTTCCCAGGTCAAATTTTAAGGGTTCTTTATTCACATGTGAATCCACACCTCTTTTTGGCTTTATTAAAGTAATAATAATCCCAAAGGAATACAGATTTGGTGGCTCAGCTTGTCTTCACCCAGGCTTGTAAAACTGGAGACAGTGGAAAGCTCTGAGGAGGCAAGGGAAAGAGGGAGTTTGTTTTGGCTTTAGCATATCAGATTGTTTGATCTTTCTCCTATAGGTCTGCTAAAAAAAGTAAATTGCTGTGTCTACCACAGCTCTGTGTAGAATGAAATCCCCATGCATAAAATACCTGCTGCCAAAGGGTACTGTTACTCTGCACCTAGACCTTATTTGCAGTGTGTGTGTATTTGAAGGTCTCTACAGTTCTTGGTTTTATATGTCAGTGAATCTGGGTAAGTTATCTTGACAAGGAATCCCACTGTTCAGAGCACCCATTTTTCCCTGGACAAGAATATTGCAAAGCTCTGTTAAATGGATTACAGTTAGCAGAAAGAAAAGGTGAAAAGAATACTTTCCCAGAAAGCCCAAACATACAATTCACTAAGAATTTCAAGTGCTGCAGGAACAAAACTTTTTAAAAGGACTTAATTCAGCGCATTAGACTGAAAAATATTGAATAATGCAGTGAAGCTCTGCATGGATAACTGAAGAAGGATTGAAGCGTTTAGCATAATACATTTTTCTCATTCAAAGAGCCTGTGTTTTTGATGGGGTTTTACCAATCAGAGGAGCCAACAGAGTCTGTGGCTGCTACTTGTTTGTGCAGGTAACAGACACCCTCACTGCCACATCCTCTGCCCCATCTTATCTCTCCCAGCATAACATCAGATTGCTTCTACCTGGTGAAGCATGAGTGTGCTTATGAGTGCTCATCTGCCAGAAGGGAGGAGGCTATGATGGATCTGACAAACACCAAATGTGGCAGAAGTTGGGGTGGACTGACTAACCTTTTCCTCGCTGCCACATGATACAGTGTGGTCTGGACTCTGGCTTTTATGTGAACAATAAATGTCTTTGGGAATGCTCCCAGAAAAGGAATTAAGTCCCTCTTAGCTATTCTTTTAATGTGGGATTTCAGAAGATGATTTCAAACCTATTAAAATTTCAATCTCTTAATAATCTTAGTGTGAAATACTGGAGTTTATTAATCTTCTCAGCCTCTGTGTTGAATAAAATATGAAAGAAATGCATCCTACAGATGGGATCTAGCATTTTTTATTCTGAAGGAATGTTAATATTTTGGGAACTGCTATGTCTTTTCTGAGCATGCCAAATCAAGAAAAATAACAATAAAATAACCATATAATTTATCCTTTTAAAGGGTATTTTCCTTTGCAAATAAATTAGTATCTTCTAGGTAAAACAAAGGAGCAGTTAAAGGAATATTTACACCTCAGTCACTGAATATCTATGAATATTGACACAGAACTTGCTACTAGCTATTTTTATTTAGCCTTTTCCTGACATATGTGCTGTGAGAGTTTTATCAGCTGATTGCGTGTTGCAGAAGTGTCCCCAGATACAGGATGTACAGGAACTCTTGGGTAAACTTAGCTAGTGGTATAATTTAGTCTTTAAGATCTCTGTACATTTTGTAGTAACTAATCATGATTTTAAATCTCTGTGGGTATTTCACAGTAACTAATCATGGTGAGACAAACATCTCATTGACAGCAAGTAGTCCCTCTGCTTCTGAGAAGCCAGTTATCCACAGTCAGTATATGATCTGTCTCATGCATAGGTGGCATAAAATGGGTCTATGGATCTGAAATAGACTTGGGCAGCAGGGAGCAGTAGTGTGACATACAGCAGAAAAGAGTATACTGCAGTATTCAGAGACTAGAATAAATAAATGGCAGTGACCTTATATACAGCTGGAAATATTTGGTACCTAAAGTGTGTCTGAAGTGAGACAAGTTGGAGTGCTAATTCCTTGGATGACTCTGAAGACACTCCAGGTTTTGTAGCTGAGACTGCTGCAGCTGAACTCCTGGGGTACACTAGCTCAAGTCTTTGCATTTTCCTACTGTATAATATCTCTAATAATAAGAAAAAGCTGAATGGAATGAAGAGGAGAACATTTATTTGTTTCAATTAGCCAGTGAAGTGACAAGTATGTCTTGATGCCAAAACGACTCTATGCAAACCATCCTCCTGAGAGGAGGCATATGCAGGGGAGGTGCCTGAATCATTGGACCACGTGGAAGAGGATGGTCAATACAAGAGGCTATGGCATGCTGTGAAGTGTGCCACCTTATAAGTCCTTTTTGACAGCAGTGCTGTGGTTAGTGGCTCACTTTTCAGTGCCTCGGGCACTTTGCTGCTTCCTTGTCCTGGCACCAATCCCTCCAGGCCACC
This sequence comes from Strix uralensis, assembly GCF_047716275.1. Classification (NCBI taxonomy): domain Eukaryota; kingdom Metazoa; phylum Chordata; class Aves; order Strigiformes; family Strigidae; genus Strix; species Strix uralensis. The sequence continues at coordinate 37,131,003 of NC_133974.1, read as the reverse complement.
AAACAAGAGCATGGACCCAAAGTAAGACTGTGGTGACATGCTCTAGAGACGTGTGAAACCTGGCACTGGACATGGAACACCTTGAAGGGAAAGAGAAATCTGTGATTATCAGTCTCAGTGTGAATTAACGGGTCTGCAGTCCACACACTGCTTTCTGATACAGACAGGACAGAAGAGGCTTGAGGAAACCTTATTTACATAGGAAAAAGACCCTCAGTACTGGCACCTGGGAGATATCTGGGCTGCTTATTATTTTATTTTTAAGGAGAAGGCTATTCTTACCTGCAGGTGAGTGTACAAAATATTTTTCTCCTGTTACTTCTGAAGGCAATCGCAAAATTCTCAGTTGTTTAAAGAAAAGCAAGACCAAGCACTGAAAAGGATGACAACATTTCTTCTTTCCTTCTTCCCCCTCTTCCAACCTTCTTTCCTCCCTCCCTTCCTTCATCATACCGCCCTTCCCCTTTCCTTGGTATCACTGATGCCCTGTGTGAACTTCTATTGTTTCCAAACCACCCTCAACAGCTTTCTGGCTGTTGCATTGCCTCCTTCCTTATGATCTCCAAATCACTAAGTCTTCCTGAAGGTCAAATACTTGTACAAGAATGCAAAGCGCTCAGTCTTCCAGCCAAAATGCCCTATATGCATTAGCAATACTGTAATTTCCTTTATAATTTCTTACAAAATTCAGATTATTAAGTGGAGCCCCATAACTGGGCACCTAGAGATCAGATACCCAGTGTGAGCAACAAAAGCATCTCAGCAGGAAATCAGTGGCACATTTCAGTGTTTAACCTGATATGATAATCTGCAAAATTCACAAGGTTTTCAGAATCAACACTGACAGCATGATCAAGTGCAGAATCTCTCTTATTTTCTTAAAAGACAGAAGACATACGTGTCTATTTAAACAAACACTATGTATGGAAAGAAATTGGTAAGCAGTCTAAATGGATGAAAGTCATTCAGTATTGAGGGAACAGTGCTACTTGCTGGGATTGGATGTGGGTTGGCTGGAGCAAAATCAGCTTCAAATAATATGAAAGTGAGCTGAAGCAGAAGACCAAGGGAAAGTTACTGTACTGCTGCTGTTTCTAGAGAAACTACTCTGAAGATAAACTTTCAAACCCCCCAGGATCTCTTACAAGCACAGTAGCTTGGCTAGATGGACCTGTCTATTGGCTGTTGTGCAATACTACCCCCCGCCATGCCTGGGATAGATGGTGAGCAGTCTGAACCATTCCAGTGACTGGAAAGCAGATTGGATTGAGGTATGATGCAGAGCAAATCTTTGTCCTTTTTGAGATCATCTCATGCTTGGACTCCAGGATTGTCCTTATTTGACTGGATGCAGTACAGTTGTCATCTCTGAAAAATGGTTACCTTTCTGGTTTTGAATGAATCCATTGCTTCCTTTTAGGTAAGGAGGCTTTTTGTGCAGTGCGGTTCATTATTACGAAGTGTTAAAATTACCACACATATTTCTAAGGCAGCTATTATGATTTGGTATATTATTACTTGGAAAGTGTATGACACAATAAGAGTTTTAAAATGGTAATGCACTGGCAGAGGATGCAGTAAATTAAGACTCTTGGTTACTGCAGTTTACAAGTCATCTTCACCAAGTTGACTTTACCGATATATGTCAGAACCTACAAATCAGTCTGGAGATAAGTTTGCAGGTGTGGGAGAAGGAGACAGGATCAGTGTGGAAATGCCCCTGCATTGTCCTGCTAATCAGTGAAGTCCCATTTCCAGTTAGGGTGATGGGAAACCTCCTGTCCCAAAAGAGAGTGTGTCTTGGAAACTCAATTTCAGTTGTCATGATGCCCTACTGAAGTTGCTTATAAGGAAAAGCTAAGGTGGAGGTGTGGCGTGTCAAACACAACAAAGAGAAGCAGAGGCATTTAGCACACAGATCAGAATAGCTGTTCCAAATAACAGAAATTCAGTTCATCCCCTTACAGAAAAATGTTTATAAAAATTTGCCAAAGATAGAAAAATTGATTTAGACTAATAAATCAAAGGCTTTTGGATATGTCACAAATGTGGCCATGTTTGTAAGTAGGAGATGCAGAAGCACAGAAACTGATGAGCTTTTTTGCCCCAAATTGTTCCACTTAAAATTAGAGTCAATTAGTGGACAAAATAGTGAGCAGATGGCTATTCTGAATGATCACAATTTTACTTGGATACTGCTGAGGTATGAAGACAAATGAGCTTCACTGTCATGCTTGGGACTCCAGAGCCCACTGTGCCATTATCATCCTGACTCAGAGATGCCATGGCCAGACAGTCCTAAAGGGGGAGAGCAGATGATACCAGGATCACTGTCAGCTTTGTCTGGCTGCCAGATGCCTTTTGAAAGGTACAAGTTCCATAGCTGTCCTCATCCACTTCTTTTTTTACCAGCCTTTCCTACTGCTTCTTCTCATTCCTGTTTTTCCTTCTACCCTTTGTTTAAGGAGTCTTTGGTTTAGCTAGTTGAGACTCTCTTATGAACACCTCCAAAAAGGCAGCTAAAAGCAGTATATTACACAGATTAGCACTGGTGTCAGATTGGCGCTTTTTGAGGTTGCTGACAGAGGCAAGTGTTGTGCCTAAATTTCTCTAACAATGAGACTACAAGTTAAACTCAGAAACCAAAGATATCCTTTCTGGTTTTGCAGTGTTTTGGTTTTTTTTGGTTTTTTTTTTTTTTTTTTTTTTTTTTTTGTTCTATTGTATATGCTTCACTTGTTCATCTTCAAGAAAGCAGGATCAGGTCACAGTAATATCTCCAGGTCATCTTAATAAGCTTTTCTCTTTTTCAAAGTCTTGCTAGCGTGTTCTGAAAATGTCACACAATTTATAGAAATTTTAGCATAGGTATTTGTAGAATTCCTCAGTGATGATATATTTGTGTTGGGTAAGGTTTAATAAAACACCTTATTTATTTCTCTAAGCTGCATAATAACATCAGATATGACAGGTTTTACCCCTGCATTTTAGGAATCGGTTAAAAAAACAAATGGAAAAATAAAAATTTCAGTCACCTGTCATTTCAAAATAACAAAGACTGGACAGTAGCTGGTAATTGCTATTGGTGTCACAGTAAGCAAGGGGAGTTTTCTTTACTCAATAATCCTTTAAGCTTGGATATTCAGGTGCTGAAAAAAGCCACTGATTAATATAAATACAATTTTGTATGGAAAATACACACAATTCTATTTAAATCTTCTAGACCAAAGAGTCTGTTTTACACTTTGACAAAATTTACTCTTTTGGTAAGAACTGGCTGACCCATTTCTTGCTGTGTCTGTCACTCCATACTCAGTACACATTCATCAACCTGAGATGTTTATGGAATACCTTTGTACAAGGCAGGGTAGACAGAGGGGTACCTCAATAACTGCTTACGCAGATTTCCCCAATGCCAAAGGATGTCACATATAAGATATTATTAAAATAAAAATCTAGGAACATCTCTGTGTGAACTATGAAGAAAAATGACTATGCAGTCACACCAAGTTCTCTAGGCCAATTCTGTCTTTGCTTCTTGTTTTAGCTCCTGCACATTGTTAGCACCTAAATAACAAGAAACAATAAAGAGGTATCATAAATACTATAAAGTACTGCAGTGTTTCTATAACAGGACCTGAAATTTGGATATTGCAGCTGCCAGTGTCTGCCATACATATAGGTTGTATACATTCATCACAGACCTTACAGAGACTGAATGACCTTACTTCAGACATTGTCCTCTGATGCTGTGAGCTAGCCTACTTCAGAACTCTTCTGCTTCAGAGTTAAAGATGTGTAGGAGCCAGCTGTCACAATGTCAGAACACTATCCCTAACAAGTAGTTAGGGATACCATTATCAGCTAGTGGAATGTTTAACAGTCAACTGAAGGCTTTTCTGTGATGTGATACATCACCTCTCTTTAGCCCTTAGCAAGGAAACCACTTAATTTCCATAAATTCTGCATAAACAGGCTCCTTGCAGGTGGACGCAGAGGGTCCACTGAAATGAAAACAGCCCTGACCAGACAACTGGAACAAAATCTTCAGTCCTTCTGTCCTAACTGTAAGAGATGCTCAGATCCCTGCATAAATGCAATGTGGATCCTTGATTACTCTCATTGTTTTTCATGCCAGCCTATGGTAGGCTAATGCCTGCAGCCCTTTGATATCTCTGTGTCTCTGCCTTGAAGGCATTAGTGTCTAACATATTTGACACTAAATATCTAGGTGGGTCATATGTTGGCCCTTCTCAGAGTGGGAAATTTAGTTCTTAAAGATGTTTGGATATTGCTAGTAGCTATTTCTGATTACCTTTTACTTTATGAAGTGAATGTCCATATACGCTACAGCACTTAAGGAAGAATACCAAAACTTTAGGGGAGAAATATCTGTTTAGTATGGGCAGACAAAGGTGTACACACCCCATAGATAACAAGGATATGTGTCATCAATGACTTTAACTGTACAATGTTGAAAATTCACCCTTTAAACAAATGAAGTACAGTTCCACTGGAAGTAATTTAAGTCTTTGCTCTTTCAAAGCTAGCCTTAACTTTACCTTCATTCTCGAGAGTATGAGCTGGCAATGTTTTAAAGTCCTTTCATATTACTTTTTTGGCTCTGGAGACTGAAATTTTCTACATGTTTGTACTATAACAGGGAAAACAGACTTACTTATCTTTCTGAATTGAAGTTTCATTGTTTTCTATTATCTCTGTAAAATCATCTTCCATAGACCTTTGTTCCTCAAATCATTCATCTCAGACCTCTGCTCTTCATATCATTAATCTGAGTAGTGCACCTGTTTCAAAGTTAATACAGTTCCCCCCAAAAAGGGTACATTCAGATCCATTGCATGCTCAGCATCTTGGAGGACTGCCCTCATGCTGAAAGGAGATTTTAATCCTTTCCAGGGTTGAAAGAGAGCTATCCATCTGTGAGAAATTCTAAGCTGGATGTGCTAAATTTTGTTAGTGTTTCTCTTTTCTGGGGCAAGTCAAGGTTTGGAACATGTCATTGATTTATTGCTTTCATTATCACGATGGAACACAACAAGTAGAGTGCTGTGTTGAGTTTACTGCACCTGTCCTGTAATGCAATACCTAGCCATTATCAGACGTAATTAGCATGTTTGAGGCAATATATTAGTCCACCACAAATGCTTTTTAAAAGGAAGAGGGCAGTTATATTGAGTGCTTTTTGACTTTCCTGAAGAGTCTAAAAGCTTTTTAAAGGAGTAAAAAAATGTTCACACCAGAAAAGCTGAATCAGGGCTCTTCAGGAAAACATTGTTATGGATGGAGAATTGCTGTTAGCAAAGCAGTGACACAGGAAACCAAATGACATAAATTTAAAAATGTTGATAGCAACAGTATAAGAAAAAATTCTGGTAACATCATTCATCCATGGAGCCTCTACACATTGTAGCTTGTACAGGAAGATCAATAGTGTGGCAAAAGTTGATGGAGGGCTGAGCCCTGAACAATCTGGCATTTTGAATCTAATATATCATCGAGTAGTGAAAAAAAGAGGCAGTCAGGGTGGATGGAGGACAAACACATATGATCTTTTCTCATTTATGCATATAACAAAGAAAAAGGGAAGATTTCTCTTATTTGTCAAAGACACAAACCAATAACTGAGGAAAGCTGTGAGAGTTGCTCACAGAGGTACCCAACTTGAAAACTTGCAATTATAAAATGTAGATCTAGGTGAAAATTTATAAGTAGCCCAAGATGATCTGCCACCTGCAATCTTGGGCCTGATGCAGTTCAAGTGGTTTTGTGCATGACTTTGGCAGAAAGTTTACCTACTCAGAATAGCTTGTTGAACTCAAATGGAAAGCGAACATCAGTTATGTCTTTTCTGTATCATCTTCTACCTACGGTACTCTCAGATCCTATTGTACTCATCTTCTGTGGAAAGCAAGGCTGCTTTAAGTGGTGAGAAAGGACATTCTGATGTTTTAAGTGCTTTTGTTTCCCCTTCCAGTGCTAAGAGAACACGCTATATATGAACACGCTGTACAACACAGGAGTGATAAACAATGAAGGGAGCAAGCCATTGTTCAGTTTCCCCAGTCCTCAGCCACTGTGCTCTCACTGTCCAGCTCAGAGACCTCATCAGGGTGCTCAGGAACTCCTACCTGCCTTGCAGTTCTGTTTTGGGCTGCCACCGTGCCTTAAACAAGGGAATATGGAGGAGTAAAAAGGCAGAAAGGGTCTCAAAGTTTACTTGAGTTCCACTGTGGCATGGAGTTGAGTAGGTGGCCAGGGTGTGCACTCCAGCCAAGTGCTCTGAAGTGCTCCAGGGGATCATTGTTAGTTTTAGCCATCAGGTCACAGAATCACAGAATCATGGAATCATCTAGGTTGGAAAAGACCTTGAAGATCATCCAGTCCAACCATTAACCTAACACTGACAGTTCTCAACTACACCATATCCCTAAGCACTATGTTACTCCGACTCTTAAACACCTCCAGGGATGGGGACTCCACCACTTCGCTGGGCAGCCCATTCCAACACCTAACAACCCATTCTGTAAAGAAATACTTCTGAATATCCATTCTAAACCTTTCCTGGTGCAACTTGAGGCCATTCCCTCTTGTGCTATCACTTGTTACTTGGTTAAAGAGACTCATCCCCAGCTCTCTGCAACCTCCTTTCAGGTAGTTGTAGAGGGCGATGAGGTCTCCCCTCAGCCTCCTCTTCTCCAGACTAAACAACCCCAGTTCCCTCAGCCGCTCCTCGTACGACATGTGCTCCAGACCCTTCACCAGCTTCGTTGCCCTTCTCTGGACACGCTCGAGTAATTCAATGTCCTTTTTGTAGTGAGGGGCCCAAAACTGAACACAGGAATCGAGGTGCGGCCTCACCAGTGCCGAGTACAGGGGTAAGATCGCTTCCCTGTCCCTGCTGGCCACGCTATTTCTGATACAAGCCAGGATACCATTGGCCTTCTTGGCCACCTGGGCACGCTGTTGGCTCATGTTCAGCCGGCTGTCAATCAACACCCCCAGGTCCCTCTCTGACTAGCAGCTCTCCAGCCACTCCTCCCCAAGCCTGTAGCGCTGCTGGGGGTTGTTGTGGTCAAAGTGCAGCACCTGGCATTTGGCCTTATTGAAACTCATCCAGTTGGCCTTAGCCCATCGCTCCAGCCTGTCCAGATCTCTCTGCAGAGCCTCCCTACCCTCGAGCAGATCAACACTCCCACCCAACCTGGTGTCATCTGCAAACTTGCTGAGGGTGCACTCGATCCCCTCATCTACGTCATCAATAAAGATGTTAAACAGGAGTGGCCCCAAAACCGAGCTCTGGGGGACACCACTCGTGACCGGCCGCCAACTGGATTTAACTCCATTCACCACAACTCTTTGGGCCCAGCCATCCAGCCAGTTTTTTACCCAGCAAAGCATGTGCCCATCCAAGCCACAAGCAGCCAGTTTCACCAGGAGAATGCTGTGGGAAACAGTGTCAAAGGCCTTACTGAAGTCAAGGTAAATAACATCCACAGTCTTTCCCTCATCCAATGAGCGGGTCACCCTGCCCTAGAAGGAGATCAGGTCACCTGGGGCACATGCAGACCTTGGGGCATGAAAGCAAAACAGACAAGTCAGTCCATTCCAGTGAGAGGATAGATGTCTGGGAGCAAAGATGAGAAGCTGTAATGACAGCATGGGCAACTCTGCCCTGGGAAACTGTGCCCCTGAAGGGGATAGAAGGCTCTTCACTGATCCTCACTTGGACCTGAGTTTCCCAGACAACACTGTGGTCAAAGTGCTAATGGGATCCTTGGGCACCTGCTAAAGTGAATGTTAAATAATAACAAAGTGACCCTATCACCCATTTTATATTAATGTGAACACAGAGGAAGACAGTTTTCATGCTAGTGATTCAAGAAAGTTGTTGAAAACCTGTAGTGTACAGGGAAGACTTATTAAAACACTGAAAGAATCAGAGAAAAAAGCCTAGGAATGGATGGTTTGAGGAGGTGAGTCTGTTGAGCATACCAAAGGAATGGTTGAAGAATTATTTGTCCATGAACACCTATGTGGGGAACAGATATTGTGAGAGGGCTCTCAATCCAACAGGACAGTGGAACAACATCCACTAGCTGACAGCTGACAAAATTAAAAGTTGGGAAAATAAGCAGGTTTGGTTTTTTTTCAATAGTCAGGTGAAATATCTGCTGGAGCAATTTATGAGAGGTTGCAATAACTTCCTTCTCCCTTAGAATGTTTTTGAAACAAGGTAGTTACCTGAAGAGATGCTGCACAGCTGCTGGGTTTGAACCAGCATCCAGTGGCCATTGCTTGCCAGTCAGAAGAGAGGAGCACAGGGGTGCCTTGGAATCTGCTAAAGTTTCACAGCCATTTCAGATATAAAAATTGCAAAGGATGTAATACAAGTATACTAATATTTAAATATCAGCCTAATCTGGCCACTGACACAGATGCCCAAATGTTGATGACCAGCACCAACTAGGTATTGACACTGCACTGTGCCCAGGGCAAAGGAGCCTCTGCTTCCTGCTTGGATCTCTTTTGTCCACACACATACTGTAATGGAAATTTCTCTTCCCGTGTGGTGCCGTCAGTTGCCTCACAGTGTTTGGTTGCAATATTGTGCTGAAGAGAAATGTTCTGGAGAATATTACTTTTGTTATTTCTTGTTTTGATAAGACATTCTTATCCTGACTGATAGCTTATTATTTTGATAGCACAAAGTGGAGGAGCTGGTACAGAGAATTCATCTGAAGACAAAAACCAAAAGGTGATTTTGTGTGTGTAAAGTACTCTGATACTAGAGTGACAGACACAGCAAGAAGGCTAACACTGAAGAGAAACCAGAAAAATGTATTTTATTATGGAAAACAACTGGCAAAGCTGCAGCTGTGCTTGGCTGTGCAGTATAACTATAACAGTTGCCATTTATATACTCTGACTTGAAAACAGACTGTTGTACCATTTCCGTGTAGGTTGATATTGTGTGTTTTCCACACAAGATTACTTTTTCCCTCCACATGCCGCCTCCCTGGAATCAATCAAAGAGATTATTCCAAAGTGACCTTGTTGTAATATTATGTATATTAAATTTATACATAACCTCAAATAAAGCACAGGTTTGCATTATTGAATGTATGAGTAGAGCAAGCAGTGGCAGTATTAATTTTATTTAATGTTATGCCTACTGCATTGAGTTAAAAGATAGGAAGATTTACTATCCATTTCAAGGGAAGTTATTGTAGTTTGATACTAACAATGTCAGCAGGTTTTTTGTTTTTTTTTTTTTTTTTTTTTTTTTAATCTATAGTATAATAATGGAGAAATAACAAAGCAAATTTCACAGGCTATTGCAATACAGCCATCAGGGGTCTGGCTGCCTTGCGGGGGCTGAGGGTGACAGTGGGGCTGGATGAAGGCAGTAATGGGGTCAGACCAGACCCCATGGCCCCCAGGCTGTCTCTGCTGTGGTGGGGCTGGGAGGTCCGATCCGTGGATGTGGATTGGAAGCAGTGGGCCCATGGTGGGGACTGCAGCAACAGCCAGCCCACAGCCTGCTTGGAACACCCCCATGTCCCCTGAGGGATGGGGCTGTCCCTGGCTGTGCTGGTGCAGAGCTGGCCCGAAGCCCTGGCAGCTGAACACCAGGAGGGGTGTTTTGCTGATCAAGGATGCCAATTAGACACCAGAGTGGAAAGAGTAGGCTTATTTTGCTATTAAAAATTAAAGGATATAACCAAGTATTACAGAAAATAAGCAATAAGAAAAATACAGAATAGTACACTTAATTATTACTACATACAGTTAATTATAGAAAATAAGAATAAGCAAGGTAATGAACCTAGTCATTACTACACAATGGGGAGAATAGTGATTAAGAAAGATACATCACCACTTGCATATGTTACCATCATCCAGATCCGCAGTCTCCTGGGAGCCCCGGTTACAGCGAGGATTTGGAGAGCCATTCCTGGCAAGTGGGAAGTCCTGTGCGGTGCGTCCACCCATAGGTGAGGCATCCAAAGTCACTGCAAGAGGGTCCAGCCTTATATACCAAAAATCAGCAAGTCAGAATGACTTGTACTTTTATTTGAGTGGAAATATCTAGTTTCATTCTCTTGTTGGATTCCACCCAAATCCTGGCCAGGGCTCAGCGGGGAGAACCAAGGGAGTTCCTAACAAGGCCAAGCACTTGGGTTCTCAGCCTTGAACAAGGCTAAACAAGGAAAGTTGGATACATTCTGACAACTTTTCATCCTCACTACTGATTATATTCTGTCTAAGCCACATATTTCACTAGTGAGCATACATATTTCGTTAATGATCAGATACTAATAATAAACACTAATGGTAATACAGATTTTACTAGTTAACAGATACTAATAATGGATAACTCTTGGTTGTGAGGTTCATCTAGAGGTCAACTTTGTTTCAGGGCCTATTATTCAGGCCCTAGCACTACAAGGGGGGATGCTCTCAGCACCTTTACAACAGCAAGAAAATACGGGCAAGTGGGAGAGATATAACATAGTGAGCTTTGGGGCATGCATTTCTCAACACATGAATAAGGTGCTGGTTTGCATTACTGAATGTATGAGTACAGCAAGCAGTAACAGTATGAACTGTATTTAATGTTGTCCATTCCTTACAGTCCATTGCTCTATGAAACTACGTAAATACCTACTGGTTAGCTCCTCTGTTGTACCACACTTCTGATTATTTTAGTGCAGATATTTAGATGAATTTTCTCTACCACTACAGATGTCCACTTTTCTTTGGTATTTTCCTCATTTAGTCTGAGAGGAACTTTGGGTAATGAGTCTAAGCAGTGCGTTTAATTCCCACACATATCTGTCCAAAGCTGAGGGTGATAAGAAATAATGTCTCTTTTCCTGGTCACCTTCTCAGGGTGCACGCTGCTTCCAAAATTGGGCTTTCCAGTTCCTGGCTGGTTTGTGGTTGCACATTCTCAGCCAGTGAAACCCACACAAATGGCAGGTGTGGGATGGAGCAGTGGTTGGCCAACCCAAATGCCCACTGGCATCACTGTGGGGATTAAGTCACACAAAATCCCTGTGCCAGTGCCACCGGGTTTTAGTCCTGCTCCCTAGAGAGCTCTGCTCCCTCTCCTCCTGCCTGGGGACACACTTCTGCTTCTCTCCTCAGGGGTCCCTTATTTTCAAGGTCTTCTTTCAGTCTTCTGCCTGGGGCAGTTGAGTACCAGAGACACGTGGCTTTGAGAAAGGACATGGGCATGCCTCTTTGAAATCCCCTGTCAGAAGCTACAGAGTATAACACACTGCATGTTTGGGTACAGGGCATTTCACTCCCTAAGATTTGATTCCCTATGTGAAATGGATTCCTATTATCACCGATTTAAACTTGCGATGCCAGTGAAAAAAGCAATTACATAGTAAAACACATATAAAAATGATGGCAGTCATCTATCTTTCTGAAGCTTTCTGCAGTTATATTCAGATTTATCGAAGACTTTTCCCCCAAATGACATCTTTCTGTAAACCCACTTCATCTACCAGAATATCGAGTCATCAGAATGTCCTCAATGATGAATCATTAGAACATCATTAAAACCTGGTCCTTAGTATCAGTCGTGGTCACAGGAATGCAATAATATAAGCCACGGCAGCACACTTAGAGCCATCTAAACATTTTTTGAAAGCTAATACCCTTTTCACTTAATTACATTTTCAAATTACACAGCCGTTTTGCAGTGATTCATTGTAATTATCATCTGTATTTAATTTAAAATAAAAAAAATGTACATAATCATCTTTGACATAAACATACTTTAGTCAGTGGGTTTGTGGCAGGGTGAAATTACCCTTGCAAAAAGACCTTTTCATGACTCAGCTTTCCCTTACCAAATTTTTGTTAAAATACTCCTAATACCAGTACAAAAATGTGAATAATTGTAGCCATGAATAGCTGTGTGCAAAATCGTGTCAAATTTGCCAGAAAAAATGCCCAGATGGAATGATTTTGGGTCAGAAGAAACAATGTGACTTAAACTCTCAGCTTACAGGCATCTATGTTAGCAAAAGCATTTTTGACAGCTTCTCCAGGAGCAGCCTCTATCCTTACCTTGAGTCTTCACATACAAAGTAAAGGTCTTGAGCCTGGACTGTTGTGCAGATGGTTAGCAAGGACAATCTGCATCAAGTATTTGAGTGTACAGAAAAGTAAGCAGAAGCCAATGGCAACACCAGCAAAATCATATGCCAAATTCAACCTAAGCGTGAGATCATGCAATATATTTTTGGATAAATTCCACTGATTTTAATAGAACTGGATAGACTGTATCCAAAGACAGAATTTGATCAGATATAAATCACATATTACCTCTTCATTCCTGCTGTTTACTACACCAGTTTCTAAAGCCCAAATAAAAACAGCCCCACACCCAACATAAACATACCTTGGGTATGTCGTCTGTTTACTTTCCATGAAGGAGTTCCACTGAGCATCCTCTGTTTGGGTTATCTCAGAGAGGACCAAGTTATCAAAAACCTATGGCTGGTTTCCAAACAACAAGTAGCCTAATGATTCAAGGTGGATCACTCTGGGCTGATATACATAAGATAGTTCTAGTCCTGTATATTGTGATAGTGAATCTGCTGCTATTGTTGCAGCTTTTTGTCTAGTGGATTTATCTGCTAACACTTGAAGGGAATTAATATCTCAGATTATCTGCAGCTGAACACTTTTAAATCAATAGAGCTACAGAAGCAAGAAATTTGGCCTCTTATTATTATAGTTATTTGTACTATTGTAGCACCTGAGAAAGGACTGGAGCTTCATTAAAATGGGTAATATCTGTACTTAGAGGAAGAAATTCCCTTGTGAGGGTTTTACAGTTATATGTAAAACAAGATACAGAAACTTGCTAAAAGCAATAGGAAAAATGGAGGACATTCTAAGAAGTTGATATGATTCTAGGGTTGGTTGAATGTGTAACCTAATGGTGCTGAGTGAATTGACTTTATTAAAAATGAAATAAATAAATAAATACTAGCAGTACCTTATTGACCCTCATTTCTTTATTGCAGTAAATGGACCATTTACAAAGAACTGAATGGCTCATAACTCTCTGCATTTAGCATCCTGCTATTTGCCAGGACTTTTGCAATTGAATCAGATTGACTGAGCATTCTCTGTGACCGAAGTTGCTTTGATTGTGTCAAAACACAATGCTTTGCTAACACTCACTCTCCTCTGAGCATATTGTCCTCAGTCACGTTGAAAAAATTTTCTTATGCTTTACCATCTCAAGGCTGAAGAGACTAGCCTCCTGAATACTAGCTTTTTTAAAGCTACTTTGGAAGTCACTTAAGCTAGACCACTTCACAGCATCCTGAGCATGAAGTAAAGCTTGCACATGAGAAGCTGGTGTAAAGGAGCTGCTGAGGTTCAGAGTCCTGCTATGGGTCCTTTCCCTACTACTCCCTTGTGAAGGCTCTTCCATGGGCACTTCTGAAATGCTGCCCAACATCCTTAATGTGCTTGGAGCACTTCACCTTGATCTGGAGAGTTGTCTCATACTTCATGTCCCCAGGGAGAATGAAGGCTTCATTTGTGACTTGTCTGACAAATGTTCTGTTCAGCTATTTCCACCACAGTGCCCGTCCTCCCAGAAAATTAGGAGCCTGGGCCTGTGTGAGATTCCTTTCAGAAGCAGGACCTAAGACAACAATTAAAATAATGAAAAACCTCTCTGCTCCTGAAATATAGATACTGCTCACTGGCATGACAGTTGTGAAGACAAAGCATAGACAGAATACAGCATTTAGCTTAACAGATGAGTAGCTATGAAATATGACAGTGAACAGCTAGGAAAGGAGTGGCTGGCAAAAGTTCAGTTTTGTCTTATGTGTTTTGTGCATAGGAAAGACCTCCTTCTGTCTGTCTGCGTGACAGTCTCTCCCTGGCGCTGCTGGATGGTGAACATGAAGCACAGCATCAGGGCCCGGAGAACATCCCTCTTCCTGGAGGTTCTGGTGCCAGCTTGAAGGTAACACAGCCAAGGGCAGCACCTTCCTTTGGTGACCTTGTACCCAGGCTCCCAGGCAGCGCTGCAGGGATGCCCCAGTCAGGGCCAACCCCCCCTTCCTGGGGGAGAGGCTTTTAAACTAAGCAAACCAGCAGCTGGCCCACACTGTGCCCTGACATGTATCATTGTAAAGATAAATGACAAGGCTTGTATCTAGGAACCTCTTTCTGTCTGTTATAGCATCTGAAGGTGTTTTTTTGAGGTTTTTTTTTTTTTGTTGTTGTTTTTTTAAAAAAGTCCAAATACATTTTCCATAAACTGCATGGAAAAACTGCACTCAACCTATTTTCATATAATGCCATGCTGATATGCTTCAGCTTGCAGAAATGATGGTCTATTGGACAGCACTGTTTTTAATATCACCTGATGTTTTCTATCGGCCAGTTTTACACAAAGAAGGAAAGCTTTTCAGAAGAAACATGGGAATTAAGGTCCTTTGCATTTTTTTTTAACTCCTTAATCAGAGCAAATTCATGTAAAACTGCAATGCTCTTTGTCTTTCTCTTCAGCTGCTGCTGACACATAATGTCAGGAGCAGAGCTTGCTGGAGATGCCAAAGTAGCTTCTCATAACTTGCATTTCTGTAGTCTCTCAATATGTTGAATGCCCACAGTTGCTCAGAAAGCAGAGCGTTTGGCATTTCTGGACTGAGGAAGGGGAAAGCTTAGATCCAGGAGCCTTTGTTTTGCTTCATGGCATCCTTTTGAGGGGTGACAAGTCCTCACAAGGACTAGTTTTGTGGAGTTAATGGGTTTGGGTAGTATCTAGATGCATACAGAATGACGACCTATTCACTGTGTTTAGGCAGTTCAAATGCCAGCACCTCATTCAGGTCCACACAGAGCAAGTAGGCTCCAAAAAGTATGCTTTGCTGCTTTTATTGAACAAAAAAACCTGATAGGTCACACTTAATGCAGGACTCATGTTTCTGGAAAGAAACATGGAAGTGGCAGCAAAGGAAGATACAGGTCTAAGATCAGCTAAAAATCACTGAAGAAAAGAAGGTGAATGACGAGAATTCTATTCTCTGAGGGTTAAAGACCCTTAAACCAGAAATGTCTAGTCATACCTCTGCTAGACCTGGAACATTCTTTTTTGAGTAGAAAAGAGGTAAATAGGTAAATTTATACCAGCCCACAGTTAAGTAAATAAGCAATGACCCCAAGTAACCTTCTAAAGCTGCTCCAAGACTTTTTTTTTTTTTTTTTTTTTTTCTCCTGTGGGAAATGTTCACTGTTGTTGAGACAAGTTTTCTTCCCGACTAGTATTGACCAGTGTGGAAAGGAAGATTTACCTCATGCCTGTGTTTAGATACAGCTTCCTAGCATTTTACTTCACATTCTCAGGATGTAGTTTAAAGATGCTGGTGCCCTGTGTTCTTGGGGAATTTTTTATTTCATTTGATAGCCCTTGTAAAATTTGAGGCAGGTCAATTCCCAGAGAAAGGAGAACATTATTTTTGCCTAGGATTAGCTGTTCATTTGGGAAGTTTCCAAGTGCTGCACTGGAGCAGAAGCGTATAGATAGCCATGGGCATGAACGATCCCTTCTAGATATACAAAGGCTGCAGTCTCCTCTCTGTCTATAAAGTTGAAGGGGAAAAGACCAAAGCATAAATAAGGCATTTATATAAATACCGGATTAAAATAACAACAACAACAGAATTAAAGAAGTACTAAATTCCTAATTTGGATTAGCCTCTTGCTATATTTGAGGGACTAAGGAAATAACGTTTCAGTAGTCATACACTTTAGCCATAGATGAAATTCTAGCCATTTTGAAGAGGAAATGCCCGGGAATATTATGAATATGTGTATTGGCACTGTCTTAAACACAAGGAGTTAACCTTTCTCATAGCAGCCCTCGTAGTGCTGTGCCTTGTATTTGTAACTACAAAGGAGTTGATAAAACAGCAATTTTTGGCCTCTGCTGAGCAGTGCTCCCACAGCATCAAGGCTGCCTCTCCAACCCCACCCCAAAGGCCAGTGGGCTGGAGGTGGGCAACAGATGGGGAGGGGACACAGCCAGGACAGCTGACCCAAACTGACTAAAGAGATACTCCACACCATATGATGCCATGCTCAGCAATAAAAGCTAAGAGAAAAGAGGAGGAGGCGGACATTTGTTATTAAGACGTTTGTCTTCTGATGCAACTGCTAATGTGTAAGGGGGCCCTACTTCCCAGGAAGCATCTGGACATCTTCTGCTGATGGGAAGTAGAGAATAAATATTTTTGTTTTCCTTTGTTTCTGCATGTGGCATTTGTTTTTGTTTTATTAAACTGCCTTTATCTTGACCCACGAGTTTTTAATCTTATTTTCTCCCTCCATCCCACTGAGAAGTGGCTTGGTGGGTACCTGGTGGCCAGCCACAACAGTCAACCCACAGCAATATGTTGCAAATTATTTTTAGTTTCAGGTTAAAGTGCTGCAAGACATAACTAGGTAGGTGAGAAGTCTTCAAGTAGTTCCAGATAGAAAGAGAATCCAAACTCTTTGTTGTTCTATAGAATCGTTCAAACCTATATTTAGGAGAACAGTTTTCCTTCCTTGCATGCTTGAAACGTCTTTCTAAATTGCTGGAACATTTGGCAGAGCAAGACATCCAGCCTAGAAACTTAAACACTTCTTGTTACAAGGAAAGGTCTTTCATGAAGTTATTTTAAAATTCCCAAGAGTTCTCATTCTGAAGCTGTTCACCTGCATCTACAAAAAGAATTTATAAAAATATGTGATCAAAGTAGTATAAAGAGAATGGTTATTTTCCTAAGATTAAAGTGCATTTTTTGTTACTCAACTAGAAATGAAAATTGGCTCTATTAAACATTTTCATTAGTACATTAAGCTTGATAAAGTTTATGTAGGTCACAAATTTCCAGATGCCTTGTTATGTTATGTTGTTATATTACTTTTAGAACAATCTAAGTTTTCTATCATTTTTAATTTGCAAACATACCTCTTGAAGTTAGAAAACATTTACACATCACATCATTTACACATACCTAAACTATTGTTTTGTGATAGATAAAATTCACTGGTTATAAGGTATTTTTGAAAACTGTATTTCTAGAGACATGTATCAGAAATACTTTGGCCTTTTGCTGTGTGCAGTACTGTGTTAGCTAACATATGGTTACTAAAATAAGTTCTAATCTGATGGGGAAATTTTTTCCTAACTAGGAAAATTATATGTACCTCCATCTTGCAGATCGTTCTTGAAAAGAGGTAGGTTATCAGTGTTTCCGCTATAGTGATTTAATAACACTAGAATAACCAGATGTGCTATCTTTAGATTAATAGATAACATAAATAAGGCAAAATAATTATAATCAATTTTTAAAAAGAAAGCAATCATTTAGTGCATAAGTAGCTGGCAAGAAAAATTGATTTTTACTTCTTTTCATAATTTATTACGTCTATATTAGTTTTGAACAGGGGGGAGAGAGTTATTTCAGATTCCAGCAGCTAAATCTATCTGAACAACATCTGTCAAGCCCACTTGATGGACAGCAAGGCCCTTCAGAGTTGTGTACAGATTGGGATGCCTTCACTCATGCTTCTCCTGCTGCTCCTGACTGGAACATGGGAACTGCCCTAGCACTGCTGGGAGGAGGAAGAGACTGACAATAATATACTGCATCAGTTTTCACCCTGGAGCAGAACCAGGATGATTTCTGACTACCTGGGATATCTCCCCAGCTGTCCTCTGGCATTTCCCAGAAGGAAATATTGTGTCTGAACCATTTCTGACAGAAATTTGCCCAAACTCTTCTCAAAACCCATCAGCCAAAAAGAGGTCCTCATCTCCCCATGTGACCTATTCCAGTGATGGGCCACTTGTACTGTTAAGAAATTATTCTTGCCCCACCTCCTGAATTTCCAGCATAAACCTTTAACGCCTAATCCTTTCACCAGTTGACCTGGAAAATAGTTTATTCTCTTCCTTTTAGTAGGAACCTTTGAAGTGTTTTGAAGATTGTTATTATGTTTTCCTTTGGTATTCTCTAATTGAGACTAAAGCACTCTATTTATTTCAGAGTAGCACATAATTCAGACTTGGCACATCACAACGTGCACTGACAGACACCCTCATGGTTGTGTTGTGTATCCCTCATGCTTAGAAGTCTCAGCAGTAAGTAATGTATTTGTATCTAACTATCCCGATACATAAAGCAAAATAAATTCTTTTCTATTGTCTGTTTATGTGATTTAGTTATGCAAAAATATTTATCTGCTAAACATAGCTCAAGAGTCTCTTATACTAACTTCTGATCCATCTAAAATGCTCTTTGTGCTAGGTGTGAATACAAGTTTAAAGGACAAGGCAAAAGAGCTGGCCCCATGGTAATGACCTTTTGCTTTGTTAAACCACAGAAACTGCTTTAGAAAGTGTTGATGGACATGTATCCTTTATGTTGGTCTTAATTATTATCATTGGTCATGTAGCTGAGGTTAATCTCATGGGCTATGACAAAAGTCTAATTGTCCTCAAAGACCATCAAGGGGTCAAGAAATGCAGCACTAAACTGTGAGTTAAGAAAGATAAACATGCATTTGTAGGAATGACTGAGGAAGAAAAATCAGAAGTTTTTTCTGTTTTTAAAGGTATTATTCCATTTTGGTGTAATGATCTCTTCAGTGAAAGGAGATGTGATAAGGAAGTATATAAATGTCCCACTGCACAGACAGGTCATGAGATCCTAAAGCAAGCTCAAAGTGAATGAATGGCCAAGCACCCTCCTCTCTCAACAAATGTAAGAACTTTCTGATTGGAGCAAACCACCACAGAATTTGATCTTGTCCAGCTCCTGCAAAGCAGATCATAAATGTATTTTCACAAAACAATGTCTTAGAGTTACCCTTCTCATCTACTTTCTATGATTCTTGTAGCTCTAGCTTTAACAGGATGTATTCAAGTGCAGGACAAGCAAACGAAGTAGCTGGTGACAGCCAAAGAAGATTGAAAAATGACAATTAATTACCCAGCTTTTCCGTCCCTGAAATAGTATTTCAAAGGTAATTCTTCCCTCCCCATATCCCCTCACTCTCCCTGAAAAAGACCTGGTGTGTCTAATAGGATATCGTGCTTGGAAAGAGATTAGTTGGAACAGATCTAAATCTAATTGTCTTTGTAAGTCACTTAGTCATTTGCCTCAAACATTGGAAGACACAAGATGGTAATTAAGGCTTCCAGCTTATGGCAGGATAAAATGTACACCATGATAACAAGTGGTTGAATGGGTGCAGCATGTTGTAAAGTTATTGCCTCGGAGAGTCTATTATTCCCTCTGAGCCTATGACCTGTCCTTTAATTGATGACGAAATTAGGAACAGATGATGATTTTGGAGGCAAATCTGCTTTTCTTCTGAAACTGTCAAATTTATCTCATGCAACAGCATCAGCTTAGCAGAGGAGAGCACGTGTGAACAAAGGGCTACATCTTGAGGTGTGACCACATCACCCATCAGTGACCTCTTGGGTCGCACCAAGGCCAAGCAAACCCAAAAGCTGGGAGCCTTGTGTCTCTAAACCATTTAGTTCTTGGCATTGTCTTGTCACTTCTTGTGATGTAAAGTCTGGGCAAGCAGGTGTGGGGTTACTGGGTGTGTAGGAAGCAAACATATAATATTTTTAATTCCATTAACAATGCCTGGAGGTGTTCTTCAGATTGAGAAAACAGGGCTTTGCTGCATGGCTGGGTAATTAGGTGACTGGCAGCCCAGTCCCAGCAGCTGTCACTGTGCTCACAGAGACCAATGATATAGACTGGGTGCAGTGTGTCCTGGACAAAGAAGAGAGGGCTTGTGTAGGGCAGGGTGCCCCATCGTCCCCTAGCACCGTCACATTTACACCAGAGCTGAATTGGCCTCTGGCAAGGCACATGGACAGGCCAACACACTGCGAGGTGTGGGCTTGCCCAGCATGGCCTTCCCCCAGGATTTTAAAATCACTCTATGCACCCAAGGTGTGAGCATTTTGGCTTTTTATCTCCTGCAAAGAAGTAAGGTTATTGACTACCTTAGCAGAGGAGCTCAGTAACTCCAGCAATCCCTGAGATGCCTCAGAACCAGAAATGTCTGAAAATGCAGTATGTTCCCTATCTAATTTCACTTCATTAAAGGGTTTATCTAAGAGAGCAGAACCTTTCCTGACTGAAATCGCATAGTGGAGTTCTGTGAGAGTATCTTTGCTGTCAGGTACCTGTAACCAACAGGCTACAGCCTATTTAGAAATTAAGTTACTTCAGACTGAGGTTTCGCACGGCAAAGCCATGCATTGCAACAATTTTCTGAAATATTCTTGCCCTGTCCTTCTACCTCTCATCCTCCCCCCAGACCCTCTTGCCACCCTTGTCCCCAAGCAGCCTCTTTTCTGTTCTACTTCCTGTGGCTACGCTACGAACTGGATCCATTGATTTGGATTCAAAATAACCCCCTCTTTTCTTTAATGAATTTCTTTAATGGCTGGCTTATATTTGAGCTGGGTAGTTTCCTGAATCATTTCACAATGCAGCCACACAAGCAGCTATTCTGGCCTCGCAGAAGAGCAATGACACACAGCACCAGGTAAGAGTGAGCTGTAGGGCATGAATATCTTAAAATGCCTGGATGCTTCATCTTGCAAAACCTCAGATTAAGTCTTTCCTATTAAAGTTACTCTTCTGGGCATAAACTACTTATAGATTCACAAACAGTATAAAAGCACATTAAAATAACGTTCTTGTCTACTGTTTTGGACACCACCTGGATGATGATGGATTTCCAGGCTTGATTTACAACTACTGAAACAGTTGGTTGAAAAGAGGGAGAGTACTTCCCAATACATCACATCTGCAAATGGGAACTACACATTCCAGTCCTCAAAAGCAGCAGAAGAAAACAAATCTGCAATGCTCTAAGGCCAAAAACAATTGTAGAAAAGACAGCCTTTTCTTTTTCTGGCATTGCTGGGGACACAGCCTTTCATTTCCCTAGACTTTCTTGGAATGAAATGTTTTATTTCAGAACAAAGGGAAGCTTGTGGGTGGGATTCAGTTCAAAAATAAGATATCCAAATTAAAGTTTCCACAGGCAAGCATTTGTCAGGAGTTTAAGCTCCTGTGACAGTTAATGCAGTCACTCATGCTTGGAGAGCAGTTTATCTCACTGCAAAGCAGTCACTCGGGGTGGGACCCATTTTCCTGAACGCAGATTGCTTGTGGTGCTTGAGATGCCCAGGAGATCTGTCCAGGGCAGGCAGATATGGCAGGCACAGCAGACCTCCACCATTTTGTGGCAGCAACTGAAGACAGGAAAGATAATTTACAGCATCTAAAATTACACTAGACACCTATATTTAGGCTACTGAATCCTACCATAGCAGCTAGTCAGTTAAATAACTTTACAATCTCAATACATGGTTGATGGCACTGAGTTGGTGTCCACAGACTTTAGTAGGAGCTCAGATGGGCATATTTGGATCCCTGTATGTAGACACATAGATTTAGATGTCTTCATCTCAGTTGGAATCCCATTCTATTTGTCAAACCAAACAAACAATGAATTGCTTATTCTTAAGAAAAAGCAAATGTGGTTTAATGTGAATCCTTTTTATATACATATGATAGCTCTGCTGACAAACTGAGAAATCATCCCATTGTGGCAGTTCTGGGAACGCACAGATTTGGCAGAGGCTCTGTGCACCTGTGGTCTTAAGTATTGACATCTCAGACTTTGGCACTTATACAGGGTGCTATGTGAGACTCGGCTCTTTATTTTGTGCATCTAGCTGAAATGAGTAATAAATGATAAATGGTCAAAACCAGCAAATATTCATGTTCACATGAATGTCTGTGGTCTTACAATGATATTCTTCTAAAGATCTTTCTGAACAAAACCTCTTTGCCTATATGAATAATGATGAGGAGAAAAATTGAAGGGAAAAGCTCCCCTAGTCCATTCAGACAGCATGTAGCAACTGCAGAATGTTATAACATGTATTTTAATGTCCCAGTCTTTCACCCAGACATAGCAAAATCATCCAAGGTTTGAATATCCAGTTTTGGTATGAAAACCATTTTCCCATGTAAGAGCAACCAAAAACCTCCTGTGTTTCTAGCACAGGGAAGATTTCCTCTCTCAGGGCAGATAACTGGGCAAAAAATGAAACAACGAGCATTCTAAGGAAATTTTTTCAATTTGGTAAAAATAGTATTCCACTGTCATTTATTTCACTTTCTTTGTTTGTCACTACTTACTGTCAGAATAATTCAAGAACTTTTTTTACAGGTGTAGCCCCAGGAAAGTATTTGTGTCAAAGCACTGTGACTTACTCCTGTAAATGATTGAGATAGACTGGAGGAAATCTGTTTAAAACATGATGAAACACTGGATGTCTAGTCATAAATAAAATAAATGATGGTGACATTTTTATGCTGGGCATTAACAAACTAGTGCAGAGTTCCTTCTGTTTAAATTTGGTAATTTTTAAAGCAGATAAGTATGTCATGTGGTTGCCTGGTCACTTTTGGTTTTTTTAACTAGAAATTAATTATACTGTTGCTCATATTTCATTTGGACAGTGACAGATTTTGGCATCTTAAGTGGAATATTTTCTTGAGGTTTGTTTTTTTATTTGATACACTACCTTGTCGGGAAGACAAGAGCTACTGGGCTACTCATGAAAAACTATTGGCAAAAGCAACAAATGCTGATTTCTTTTCCCTTCTGATATTGATCAAGGTTGCTAATAAAAAAGTGCTTTATTTTATTGATCTTAGAGTTTGAGATTCTCCCCATCCTCCTCTACTCCTCAGATTTCCTTTAATCTATCTATAGGCACAGAGAATGTTTCTGGTGTGGAGAAGAAAAACCCTTTCAGTGTTGCACTGCAAATAGGTTATGGGGGAACTCAAGTCCTCAGACACCCTAATCAGACTGATGTTTCAGGGCAGGCCAGAATTGAAAAAAGAGGAAAGAAATAAACCAGTCTAGAGGAGAGGAAATTACCAGTGCAGTACAGAAGCACTTGAAGCAAGAGGAATACATGTTCTTTTGATCTATCATTGTTAGTATTCAGGCCTGAATAAAATGGATAGATTAATTGGAAAATAGCCCATAGTCCATTAATAGATAATGAACTAGTTATGAAATCTTTAAACAAGATGCCCTTACAGATCAGATGACTACAGCGCTTAGTGAAGCATTGCTGCTTCTGATTTGGAGATAAATAAATCTTGTTTGCAGTAAACTGACAGATCCCTTGAGCTGGCACATGTCTTTTGAGTAGCCTACAGATTTTAAAACAAGTTAAATGTCTGTTATGAAAGAAAAAAGTGCATTCTGTAGTACTGCTTGCTATGGCTTAAGCAGAAATGAAAATGAGAAGTAGGTGTGTTTGTGTAGCCAACTACCAGGCAGTGTCAGCATGCTTCTACCATCTCTGAAGGGAACAGGAGGGACCCATTCACCATAATCATTCATTTTCACAAGTGCCAATCCACAGCCAGTCCACAGAGCATCTTTTGCAAGCAGCTTTGGAGAGAAGTAGAATACTACCACGCCAACCACCATGTTGTCGGGTGTGCAGAGGGTATCATAACAGGCAGCACTGGGTCTTCTGGTCCGGCTGAGTCTGCTGTTCACAGGGGACTGGCAGGAAAAGAAATAAACTCTGCCACAGGCAGTGACAGAGTAATAGTAACATTTGTAAAGCCAGAGCAGGCCATTAGCTCGGCATATATTACTGAATTTTAGGCACTTATTCTTATATTGGGAGTGGTGACTTGCACCTGAATAAAATACAGCTGCAATTCTTCCTTAACTTCTTCACACTAACACGAGTGCTCTAGTTCCCTAATAAATTCTTAAAGCTCTTAAAATATGATTTCTGGTGTCAGTATTTTATGGAAAGTGAATCTTGATGTTAGACTCCAACACTCATTTAAAAATTGCTGATTCTTTAGCTCTGCCAGCTGTGAAACCCATGCATTGGACTATTGCTGGACACAGATGAAGAGAGTTCATTAAAAAATATTGAACCAATAATTCACTGACATTTCTTGCTGTATTTGCCTAGCTCTATTAGTTCCTAAATCTCTAAGACCTTTTTAAACATGTGTAGTGAGACTGAGAAAATAAAATGAATCTGTTCTAATGGGGACATTTGCCACTGAGGCAGATCAGCAAGTCTGAAGTTAAAGAACAGACACTGGGAAATTGAGGACTCTGCTGAAATAAGGTTCAGACCTATGATCATGAGAATTCAGAAGCTGAACCAGTCAAGAGCAGCTGATGCCCCAGACCTCATCCAACTCCGTTTGTCTGATCAGTGAACTGGAGCAATGATGATAGCTGAAGCGCTGGCAGTCTGAAATACAGAAATGCTGAACATCAGGAGCAATTCTTTCCTGAATAAATGCCATGGGAAAAGCTTAAAACTGTGTGGCTACTTAAAATATTAATCAGTTACCTAAAGGTCAGAAGAAAGTATACTGAGGTAGCTCTGTACACTTAGTCAAGCATTCTCTGACCTTCAAACTTCAATAGGTGTTTGGAAAATCAGAAAAGAAATGGTATAATCAGAAATAGTGAACTTGAATGATGAAGGACAAATCTTCTGTTGGTGTAAATGAGCTAGTGTTGCTGACTGTTTTATGCAACATGTACATTTTTAGGCTCCTGTTAATTACAGTATAAGTTGCATCTAGAGAAGCTGATTCTTAATCCAAAATACACCATGCTATCTCTCATTGCAAGAATATAAATGATATGTTAAATATAAATCAGTACTTATGCATACTTGTATATATGGATAAAATACTTTTTTCCTCTGCTTCATATCTCTATTTCTATTCCTACTTATTACTTTTGGTCTTTTCAATCATATATGAAATAAGATCCCAGCAGAGGTTGAGGAATCTGTACTAACACCTCTTTTCCAGGCAAAATGTCTCTCATTTAATAGCTTGCCAAATTCTTTATCATTAAATATTTTTTGTACCCTAGGAAATGTAGATAATAATTTCTAGTAGTGTACAAATGGTTCACTGTCAACTTCAGAGCTATAACAAAGTGATGTTTTTATTCTAAGGAAAAAAATAGACATGCAAATCACAATAGTATTATTGTGCTTACAGAGTATAGCACTGTTTAGGAAATAATCATTCTACAGAGCCCAGTGCTCCTGCTTTCACTAACAGAGGACAGTAGCAATATATATTCATAGCTGTACTCAGAATTACTGGCATTGGGCTGCTGCCATCCGCATTGACAGATAAGCATTTTTTTCTTTACTTTCATAATTTTTACATTTGAAGGAGCAGAAGCAACAGAAATCAGGACTGCATTTATAGGATGGAAAAGAAAACCAAGAATATGGCTGCTAGTAATGTGCAAACACTGCCACAATGCTCTAGGGATATCTGCATAAAATGAAAGAGCACATCTAAGTTTTAAATTAGAGAAAACAGGCAATTGGGTAAAGTTTTCATGAGGTAAGGTAGTTGGTGCTAAGAAATTTGAGCAGGAGGTAAACCAGGTAAAAAGCCCAAATCCAACAGCTGATTTTTGAAACAAAATACATATATGGATGAAATTATAAATGGCAAGAGGAAGGATGTAAAACCCAGTTTGTTAAGTAGGAAAATAAGAAATAACAGTGGCAAAATAATAAGCTGCAAGGAACCATAATTTTTAATTGTGGATTGTACAAGTTGTGTGGTTTACTGATTAAGTGTAATAGTATTTTTTAAATTATCATTTATTTGTGTATAAATGCACCCATAAAGTGGTGCTTCTCCAGAACTGTAGATGCTCTTGTCTGTTTTCTGTACGGTCTTATTACTGAAAATAATGACACTCAACATCCACTTGAATATAGGGACAGAGGCACAGGAACCCTGATGACAATCCCTCATTTCAGGAACTTCATCCATGTACTTTCTTCAACTGACTTGACGAGAGAAGATGTGCTTCACTGCAGTGGCCTAAAAGGTAACAGACGGGTCTATGCAGAGGGTACAGAGACCCAGAGCAGCCTCTGCCTTTCTTCCTTCTCCATAATCCTTCCAGGAATACCTTGCTAGCCCAGTCCCTGAAGCTTTTTATTCTTTAGAAAAAGGCTCCAGATTTTCTTTGTCCTATTAAACTATTCACCATACTTTTAGATGTATGACGGAACATAAATACACAGATACTGCCTTCTCTTCAGAGCCAATAGAAAATGAATCTGTCCCAGCACTGTCAAATGGGCATAAAATATAGGAAAAAGAAACAGCAATGGGAGCTGAAAATGTGACAGTGTGGGAGACAGGACACAGCAGTCATCCCTGCTCTGTGCTACTCCTGGGCACTTGCTGCTGCAGCTGACTGGACAGTTGAGTAAGTAGGAGATTTGGGAAATGTCATGTAAACTTTTTCCTTGATGAGCATAAAGGGTTTCTTTACCTTTCTCTCAAAGGTTACATTTGATGAGCTAAAATACCCTTCAAATGCAGAGCAGTGGCTATTTCTCAGCCCTTATTGCCTCTCAACTTTCATATCTCTTTTGAGGGTAAAGTATTATGTTTTTATAAGAACATAAGAAACTTCTCAACTGACAAAGGCCATTTAGACAATTGTATCTTTATGTCCAGAATGTAGTCTGTGTCCTTTCTTTCAACTATCCATTCATTTGGGAGCTCATCTCACTGTCGTTTCAAAGAAGTAAATCCCTCTGTTTCAGTGAGTCACTTTAAGTTTGTTCCATGTTTACTCTGACGTGTATAAAAAAATGAGTAAGTTACTTTTGACTCTGGATTAGAGTAATAGTTGTGAATTCTTACTTGGAATTTCACACCGTAAAGCTGAATTTTCTCTGTATAATACATTCCTCCATAACATGTTTGATCAGCTTCTAGGATAGAGTATATACATTCACTTGGAGCTACTTAGCCTTCACAGTTCTGGGAAGAAATGGACACATATAGGCCATGTTTCATCTCACCTATTTAATACATATATTTTAGCCTCTGAAGTCGATTGCTCTCTAGAAGGTCCAATTTTCTTCCATTGGCTGTGAATGGATAACAATGTCTATGTGGAGTTGTCTATGTGGTAAACATCTACATTAGACAGATAAATCCTGTCTTGATACCTAAATATGAGAGAACAAGTCTGTTCCTAGTCTGGTAATCTCAGAGGCATTTAAGATCACTTGTGGCCTTTTAATATGTTTTAATATATAAGAAAGACAGAGAGACTTTTTACCAAAGCCTGTAGTGAGGGGCAATGGTTTTAAACTCAAAGAGAGTAGATTTAGGTTGGATATAAGGAAGAATTTTTTTATGATGAAGGTGGTGAAACAATGGAACAGGTTGCCCAGAGAGGTTGTGGATACCCCATCACTGGAAGTGTTCAAGGTCAGACTGGATGGAGCTTTGAGCAATCTGGTCTAGTGGAAGATGTTCCTGCTGATGGCAGGAGTCTTGAACTAGATGATCTTTAAAGGTCCCTTCCAAGCCAAACCATTCTATGATTTTATGATAGTGTGGATGCTCCAGTTTGTCCTGTAGATTTCCCCAGATCCCCAGGAAAAGGTGTTAGTGCCTGTGGAAAGGTGACAAGTGGGGCTAGGAACCTGAGCTCTGCTGTGGTGCTGGAAGTGGTAAGGGGACATTTAGTGACACAGTAGCTCCAGAAGAAGACATACTCCTTCCTCCAGCTGCACACCTTGAAGGGTCACCCCTTCCACACCATCCTCTGCTAGGGAAGACCTTTCAGGATGACGTGACTCTGCTCCTTCTGCTGAAGCCGGGCCACATGCAAGATTCATGGGGTTCATGAGAGGGAGACCAGAAACAAACCAGAGCCTGTTTATAATGCAGTGGGGAGCAGAAACATGTTTTTGGAAAGTGTAGCTGACCCCAAGACTGCATGCTTCCAGCTGAGTAGCCTTACTGATCTCCATAAGCCATAGTCCTTCTCGCTCCACTGATGAGAGAGTCAGTGACCCTAGCTCTGTTAATGTGACATTTCCCGGACAGCTCCAACACCTCAGCCTGGCCAGGGTGTCCAGCTGTGTGGGTACCAAAGCAGTATCCAGAGGTTTTGTGGGCAGTTGTGTTGGAATCCAGATGCTTACAATACCTGTAGGTAGCTATGCACTTTTCTAGCCTCAAGTGTGTTGTTGCCCGTGTAGACAGCAAAACCACAGCAGGTAAACAGTGCTGTTTAAGAAAGAAAGGCTAGATGTTTCAGGAGGGAGTGTCACTGGCTTTGGAGATATTGTCTGGGATCTAAGAAAAGAAACAACTGGAAAAGAAAAATATACCAATAGTCCCCATATAGAACATGAGCGCAATTAAGAAACATCTTGAAACACATTATGTGGTTAAATAAATCAGATATACTGTCAGTGTGAGAACCCTTCTATGTTTTAAGTAGTCAGTAGTACAATTTATGTATGAGGAATAGGAATGCTGATACTATTCGTCCATGCCTTTTTCAATTTTTGACAGGTTGGTCAATATTACTAAACAAAATATTACTAAATCTATTTCAGAAGCTAAAATTTTCGTATATGTTCATTTGTGAGCTTTTAATGGTTCAGCAAATAAAATCTGTAACACCTGGCTGAGGTATATTTAATATGATGTAGTGTATGAGCTTCAGAATAAATTTAATATAATTGCCAAATACTGAATAAAGTTGTAAAATGATTTATTGGAGCAACAGGGAGTTATATGGTAGATCTTATGTGGAAAATAAAATTATAAAATGTTAATGAAATAGGCATTTAAAACTGGAGCTGTAGTGCATAATTTATTCCATTATTAAAGTATTAAATTACTTTTGTGCAATAAACCAGGATAAATGTAAGGCCAATGATTATGAGGATGATAAGCGGGGAAAGTGAATTAGTATGATGTAGAATCAAATGGATACAAATGCAGCTTTGTACAGTTACAAAACCAAAGTACAGTTACAAAACCAAAATTTTCTCTGTAATACCATATGTAACAAACTCATTAAAAGAGCAGAAGTTGCATCTGTCATTGTGGACATTTTTGAGATTTTGTAAAATTTTTCTGCCACAAACCACAATAAAAAAAGGTCTGAACACCTCAATGAAAATAATCTAGATTTTTTTTCAAAATAATTTCAATAGGAATACCATTTCAATATTTTATTTTTAATTTTTGTTGCTTTAAATTAATGTCAGAAGGAAGTTCTTTTGAATCAAGAGAGACTTTTCAGCTAAACTGTATTGAATTAGCATGCTTTAAAGTGATAGAATCCTTTTTTTAACCATAAATTTATTTAAATGATATGTCCTCCAGTGAAAAAAAAAAAAGTGTCTGAAAAAATCCTAACAGAACTCCTTAAAACTTTGCTAAAAGCAGACATGGGCTTAAGAGTACTGAGAAACAGCTGCAATTGCAGCCTTTCCTACTGATTCAGCTTACCAGCCTGCTGAATTAGGCTGCTGTTCTCTCTTAACAAAAAGATAGATGTGAGAAAATACAAGGAAGTCATTGGCATGAGACTTCTGTTACCCATCAACAATAAATTTCCCATTCAAAATGCTAAATTGGTAAGATTGAGGAATAATGCAGTATTTTATGGGAGCTGGGAAATGGAATGGTAAATAATTCTCTGCCTCCACTATAGAAAACTGACCAGAGCAGTTTTGGGACCAGGGAGGGGGTTGAGAAGGAAGGGGATATTGGGGCAGTGGTGGTGGTGTGTGCCTTCAGCCTCCCAAAGCCTGGGCAAGAGTCCCTTGACCATGACTTCATCATTCACATTGATTCTGCTGAGTGAGTTCAAGTGAATGGAGTTTTGAGACATCCTAAATGAGCTTGTCGCCAGGAGGCATCCCATCCCAGAGCATTTCAGAGCCAAACACCTGAGAACATGGGTCCAGTCTTGCCAGTACAGCTGAGACAGGAAACACAACCTCTGAGGCAAAAAGATTAAAAAAAAAAAAAAAAAGCCTGAAAAGGGAGAGTAAATTAAAAGACACAGTAGGAAAGAAGAATAGATAGCTAATAATAATAAAAGTAAAGACTTATTCAGGGAAAGAAATGGGTAGGAGACATGATTATACACCAGAAGCATTAGGAGTGTGATAAAGAGGAGACAGACAATATGGGAGTGACCAAAGGTGAAACAAAACAAATAGGTGAAATTCTTAGTCATGTCTTAAATATTTCTGGAAGAAAAAAGCATTTAAATGATGCAAAAAAAAAAAAAAAGAAAAAAAAAGTAGTTGCTAAACTGCCTTTCCTTTCTTAGAACAGCAGGGTTTTCTGCAAAGAAACAAAGGAAAAGACTTGAGGAAAGTGGAAGGTGATAGAAGAGAAAGGAACTAGAAGAAAGGAAACTGAAGGAAGAAAAGGCAAAATGCACCCAGCTTTAGGACAGAAGCATTCAATGTAATTTATTCGTATTAATTTCAGACTGTGATTTAGGGGTTGTCAGGAGGTGACTTATTACAAGCAAGGCCTCTCACAGCTAGGGGATCTTCTGTCAAATTCACATCCTCAAGCAAAATTGTGCTGTCAAACCTTTATTTTCATTTTTTAAAAAAAATTACATTACACTCCTTTCACAGTGCATTACAGAACTAACATGAACTCAAGAGATTGCCAAAGTAGAGTTGCCTTGTTATGTTTGCAAAACAGCCTTATACAATTTCTCTGAAGCTTAAATTGTTCCACTTAACATTGGCATGGGAAGTAAATTCCAAAATTCAGTCCTCTAGCTGTCCATATTTGTAACTGCATTGCCATGCAATATATTTATTGATTTTCCAATGCAAACGTCTAATCATCCTTCAGCTATTGCCAAATAGAACTATCTTCTGATACAATATTTCTGAAGCAACCTGAAACTGAAATAAGTAAACATAAAATATATAGAATTTCACAGGAAAATAAGTGACATGGGAAAATCTATATCAACATATTTTATTGACATATTTAATTATATTAAAAATGCCCACAATACAAAATGAAGTGACATGTTAATCTGACCCAGATGAAACATTTCTGTTCTTTAACATGGTGCTGCAGAAGTCAGGGGCCTCTGCACATTTTAGCAGTCAGAGGGGTGGGAATCATTTCACAGACATCTACTTTTGACATTAGACATCCCATCTAACCACTCAGAGCTCCCTTAATGGTCAAGACAGAAAGAGAAATAGACTCTTCAGCAGACTTTTTTAGTTCCATGGCAATCCAGTGGGATTTTTCTGTGAATAGATGAGTGCACTGGTGAGACGTACTGAGGATATTAGCATTGTAGGACTGGATGTCATCTGGAAAAAAGACACAAGTGTAATCCATACCTGGAAAAAAGAGCTTTTCCTCATTCTTTTTCTGTTATTGAAAAAGCAATTAAGGAGCAACATCACTGAAGCAGTACAGCTGGATGTTAATGGCCTCTTTAGCTGACTGGTGAAAGGCATAGTGGCAACCAGCAGTTGGAAGAGGAAGTCAGACAGACTTGAATTAGAAATAAGGAACAGCTGTAACAAGAGCCGACAGTCAGAGCAAACTCCCCAAAAGAGAAGCACTGAGTTGTTTGGGTAGCTGTACATCTCCAAAGGCTCAAAGAAATTGGAGTATAGGGTTTAAATGACTAAATGTTCTGGGGTTTGGTTTGTGGGTATCTGGGTGAAATGTAATTTCTTTTGAGATACAGAATGTCAGACTTTATGATCCAATGATCTCTGACCTTAATCTTCAGAAACACAGAGATTATTTAAAATGTTTAATTATCATGGTATATAGAGGGAACTTAAAAAAACCCCTGCTGCTCAGCTTTTTTGAAAAACAGTACTTTCTTTAAGTGTTTATATTGTTTTGAAATGTGCATGTGAACATTTAGGACACTGTAGAGAATGAGAATCTGAGATTCCAAGAAATCGGTTACATTTCTGCACTTAAGAGTCAGAAGCACATTAGTCAGTTTTAATTTCCTTCGGAAAATTCTCAGATACTGGAGAATTTTCTGAGTGTGAGCACTGTTTGCAAGACTAATAGCATGACACAGGGAGCTTTGAACTCCTGTGCACATTTTATACTTAGTAGGTTTTAAATATGAAAACTTTGCTAACAGTAGATTCTGGAAGAAAGTTATGATGGCTGAAAAAAGGTATCTGAAAATTATCTCAGAACACATTATGTGAAAGCAAGGCTTTCCTTTTTTACTTCTTCTGTTAGTGTTTAACATATCTCAGTAAAACAGTTGCCTTATGAGTGACCATTCCCTGATATTTTTGAAAGAGCAAACTACATTATAGTAATGCAATTACCCTGGAGAATGCTATTATTTGGAAATCTAATTCACACTCACTCAAATGAAATGTATTTTTATTTTATAAAACCCATTTGCAATTTGAGCCTTACTAGTTTTTTCCTAACGGCACCACCCACCTTTCTTCATGTTGGCCAGAACACTTTTAACAACAAAATGATGTGCTATGCTTCTAAAACTTTAAATCTGTACAGCCACCTCTGTTTTATGGTAATAAATTGGAGTGCATCCTTTAAAAGGGAAAGAAAAACACCCATCACTTTGTACTTTAAATTAAAATATAAACCATAAAAATCTGAACTACATTGCATGTTTTTATTAAATTCAGTTGGAAACTTTCCCTGGTGGGCAAGCAGGTTTCTAATGAGCTTGTTTATCAAGGTTTTGTTGTTGTGCTTTAAAATTAGAATAGGACCAAAGTGAACCCTTTCTTCCATGCTTGGCAGATGCTTTATCAGAGGAATGATAGGTTCGGGTGACTGACCAAGCAGATGACCGTAACAGCGCTGAACTGGTATTTAATGGTGATAATAAATAAAAAGGCAACACCAATGTTTGGTGCAACTCACTGATAAGAAATCTATCAGGAAAGCTTCTTAGTGCAAGGCAGCTGACAGCGTTGATTATTGACATATCCTTCACAACACTGGTTGCTAACATGAAAACAAAGTCAAGTAATCTTCACAGACTACACAGCACTATGCACAGCCTTCACCTCTTACCACCTGCACCTTATTTCTGGGAGGTTTTGTGGGACCTTGCTTCTCCATTTATGAAATCCATTCATGATATCTATAGTCTTTACTTGGAATGAAATTAGACACAAATAGCCCCCATCAGAGAGCAGGCAAATTGCCTTTTGCTGGCTTGTTGAGTGCTCTGGGACTTACAGGACAATCTTTAGCATAACATAGTGGCTTGAGGTAATGAATTTCTGTAGGTAATTGAACTACCTACAACATTAAGGCAATACTTTCAATGGGATGTTTTGCAATAATTCACCTTAGCAGCAACTATGTTATCTAACTGAGGGTCTGCCTGCTCTCCAGTGAACTCTGATGGTCTCTCCTCTAATGCATTACATCTTTCTTTGACTGTACAAAATACGGTGCCCTGTGGCAGCTGCTCTTTCATAAAGGCTTCAGAGAAGAATTATTCTGTAATGTACACTTGAACTGCTTGTAGGTTAGAGGAGAGTTAATGTATTCTCTTCTGAGTTTGTTTTCACATGGTTTTGAGAAGGTCAGTGTCCTACCTCACTTAATGGCAAACCCATCAGTATGCTTGTCAAAGCAAACCACACAGTCACTACAGTCTAAAATACATGTGAAACAGTGACTTTAGGTAAAAGGCCACATATTGGTTTGAGTGGAATGTCAGTGAAGGGTAAATGACATGACTTAAAACATTATGCCTGCCTGCTCTGAAAATCTGATTTGCTAAAGGACGGTTTCTAAGTCTGCTGTCCTTTGGGAGCAGAATTCATACAGAGCTTTGCAGCATAGTTAATGTTGAATTACAGCACAATTATGACTCATTGGTTATTTGCTCAAAGGTCCATTTTTAATGTGAAAAGCTTTGTTTGAAATGTGTGGCCACCTTTTCACTCTGTTAGATCTTATGGCTTATGAGGTAGCTGCTCAAAGACAGTAGCTGAGGTCTGAGAAGAAGTTCCCTTATGGTAAAAGAAAAGCTGGTTGTAAACATTCAACCATCTGTGTAGGAGACACAAGACAAGTAATTTCAAAGCCACTTATGATCTGAGGTTTTGCAAGTGTCTGGTTAAAAGAAGTGATGGGTTGTATTTGGCCTCTAGTCCACAAACTGGTTTCCCTGAGCTTGAGGTTAAGGAAATCTTAAATCTTAAGCTTCAGGCCACAGGCAAGGGCCTAGTGAGTAAGATCAGTTGCCTTTCCTGAGCTTTCTATGTTTCTTCCAGGAGACTTCACATTTACCCATTACTTTCCACCAGGATCCCACCAGTGGCTGAGACACTCGGTAGAGCTAGTTACAATTTTTTTAAAAGAAATTGATTTTTGGAATTTCTTTTAAAGGATTTTTTTGGTCAGAAATATAACATTTGGAAAGTATTGTCCTTCGAAAAAGAAACCTGAGTTTCCCACATTGTCCTTGTAAAGCAGTGAGTGCCATGGGGCAGAACATACCTGGCATCTCATTCTGAGAGAGATTAGGGTATTTCTGTGGGATAAGAGGATGCCATGTTTTTCCTACAGGAGAAAATCTGTTCCCTTCCAACTCGAAAGTAAGAAACACCCATCCATCTTATTTTCCTATGCTGTTTGCTTTCAGTACATGATAAAGTATTTACAAATCATTTACTTGTCCAGGCAATATACATTTTTCCTTTAGTATTTAAAGCATTTCTTAAAAAAGTAATATCCATTTTTCAGTACCTACACATATATATATTTCTGATAAATTCACCTACATGAGATTAAAAAAAAAAAAAAGCAAGACTTTTGCATCATTATCATTCTTTTCATTGCTTAGCATTTTCTTGAATTTTGTGTTATCACTATTTCTCTCCCTGCTAATTCACTCATTCACTGCTGCCTTGTTTGGAAGCCTTTACTCCCCCTTTTTCTCATGCTCTATCCACATCCTTGCAATGATATAGTTGTTAGAGGAGTTACCTTAATTTGAAAGAATTCTCTAAATAATGTAAGGACTGGGACTTCTCGCTGCACAAGCAAATAAAACTTGCTCTCCAAGATGATACAGCCAACAAACCTGTTATTTACCTTGGAATATGACAACTATAACTAAGTTTTCAAGGCTGATTTTGAAAGGTTGCTTCCTCAAGAGACACTAATGTAAAATCACATCTGGAATTTAAACCAAGTTCCATGCTTGCTATGAGAAAATGTTTGCAACTGTTTACTCATGACTTCAAAACCTATTTCTATGTTTATTAAATTTCAGAAACCCCTTATGCTTCCCATCACTTCCACTAATACAGTATCACAAAACTTGTGCCAAACATATGGATACAAGAAATTGCAGGGACACGCATTTCATGGCGTGCGTTTTAGCTCACACTCAGCAATTGCCAATTTCTGTTACTGTCTGAGGGATTACTACAATAAACCATTTCCAGGATAAAAAAGTACATTTAAGCTGCTAAGATAAATTTTTAAAAAGTGAAAAAGAAAAAGGATGTTTATTTTTATGTTATGTAACCCCATATTACCATTGTCTATTTGAAAACAATAAATTCTCAGTCCCTTAGAAATTAATATAGAGTTTTAAAATATTATAATTCAGTTTACAGCTAGATATTCCTGGCTGTTTTAAATTTTATTTTCATTGCATTCAGTCTCCCCTTTTAACAAAAATGTTTAACACTGAAATACAAAGTTAACTAACAGGAGAATTTCTTATTTACAAATTTTAGAGCGGAATATAAAAGTTTATTCTTTTTAAAGTTATGCAGTTCTAGTGATAAGAATAGCTTATTTTCACACAAGACAGTAGCCACAGGTTTATATATAATGAAAACTGGATTAAAGTTCTGGATAAAATAAATATGAAACATTGCTATAGGGAGAATGATTAATTTAGTTAACCCATGGAAACAGTCAATGAATCAACTACAGCATAGTATTTTTAAATGGTGAGGAATTTGTCTTTTTCAAGGATTGTTCTTCATGGAAATAATTAATCGTGGAAATTAATATTACAAATGCTTTCTTGTATCATTTGAAAAGATACCTTCTAATAGTGATAGGTTGTAAAACTTGTTATGAATACTAAGGAGCATATGAATAGAGCATTCTTTCCATTTAATGAGCCAGTGCTATTATTACTAGAGATACAAAAAAATGGACTTCAGAAATATATTTCGGAATATTTATAAGCATAATGACAGTTTGCTTCTATTAGTTGGTACTGCAGATTTTCACACAAACAAATATTTGAATTAAAATTTATAATGGAACTTGCCTTGTGATTATTTGCAAGCCTTTCTAAGGTCCTGGAATAAGAAGACAAATAACTCGAGCAGCACAGAGAAATGATGTTAGAAATTGATATAGATCAACTGAAGTTGATAGTATGAGAAAAGGTATTATGAACAAGGTGACATGTTTTTGTATTTATACCAGCTGAAAGATTGGCCTCAGCACCCATGAACTGGCACAAAACTTATCAGCCCCTCTGGCATGCTCTGAAGACCTGGGTAATGAAATCTGCAATCCTGGAAGACTTGGTGTGCAGAATAATCTGTCAAACCTGCAGCCTAGTGTGCTTAATTTGCACACATCTTTTCCCCTATGGTTTCAGAGGGGTCCACATTGTGCGGAAGATGTGAACACAGCTTCATCCACACAGCTATTTCAGCAAGAAGGCACCAGGCAAGGTCTGTCTATAACTTTTGCAAAAAACAGGTTGATGCACAAGGGTGCCTCCACTTAGACAGTGTTAGTGTGACAACAGAAAACTGAGTGCAAACATCTGTTGAATGCCTGATAAACCTGGCTTCAGTCACATTTGTTCCATAGTTATGAAGAAAGCCAGCTATTCTGAAATAAGAAAGACCATTTGCATAGTGAAATTAAATTTAATTTCTAATGTAAACCTGAAAAAAGATTGGAAGGTGAAAATTGCACTGAACGCTTTTTCAGTTTCTTGTTCCTTAAAAGGATGGGAAACATAGTACTTTGGAATGCACAGCAACCCATCACATATATAGAGTCCTATATGGCAAATAATCACATGGTATCTTACAAAGGCTAGAAATAGCTCACAAATAATTCAGGGGAGGGAGAGAATAATTCATGCTTAACTTTAGCTATTTGAAAAGGAAACTGCCAGTCTAGAGTTGCTGTCTAGGCTGGTCATAAAGATTGCTCAGAGAACTAATAGGAGCTAAAAATTTACTTTTGATGGTTAAGGTTAGGTGCAATGAATTCTAACCTATATTATTATATATTATTAAGTTTTTACAGTATTTTGTGAACAGAAAAAATAGAACCAGTAAGCCATTAGGAATAAATTGATTGGTTATTGCATGACAGTAGGTATTAGGGACTGTGTTAATGATCTAAAACCGCAGGCAACTGGGAGTCAAAATGCCTGGGTCTATAACTTGGTACTGCTTAATTTACGTTTAGAGCTACCTCAGTGAGGAAAATATCTCATTAGCCTAATATTGCTGCCTGACCAAACTGGGTCCATCTTATGCACTCACCTTACCCTTCTGGGAACCCCAGTAGCTCTGGCCTCTTCAGATCCCACAGGGGAGTGCAGGGTGTTACCCTCACCTGCAGGGAACAAAACTCCCTCCAAATGAAGCTGTGTTCCCTAGCTTTGAATATGAGGTTGTAAAGGCAAAAATAATAAATTTATGATACAAAAACCAACAGATATGGCACTGTCTCAACAACTTCCTAGTGTCTGCTGAGCAGTACTTTATTTCTGAGCCATTCTTCCTCCTTCCTCCTTGTTCCTCCAGGCACCTGCCAAGCTACTGATACATTAATATAAATTACCTCTAAGTTTAAAAAATATGTATTTTTAAAACTAAATAGAGCAGGGGACACGAGCTTGTGCAGTCATCCCTACAGTTAGTTTCTTAATATAGTTCTTGGTGCAAATTTGGTGCGGGACAGTGGTTGCTCAGCCAGAAAATGGCTGGGCAGAATATATGAGTATGTGTATGCTGGGAAGCGTTATGCTGCTCGGAGAAGTGCGGCCTCTCAGCTTTGGAGGGTAAGAGAGTTTAGTTGTATGTATCTGAGCCCTGCTACACCAGTTGACCTCATGGCTAGAGAGATGCCCTGCTTAGCACAAAGCCACAGGGACCACCCACTTAGCTGGGCTGCCTGACACCCAAACATGCACAGGATACATTCTTCTATGTGCCAGGGGTTTAGCAGGGTTAGGATGGGCTTTACTGCAAAAAACCTAAAATGGATCCTCTCACTTGAACTTCCCTGTCTTTGCTTCTCTGTAGTTCGACCTTGAGGCAACATGTTGCTTTCACACTCAGCAGTGACTCGGTTGTACTATGTGGACAGGACTGTGAATGGCTCACTGCCAGACCCAAGCCTATATTGCTGTGTGTAAAAATGTACTGCGTAAAAGACCATCTCTTGTGGTTTACACTTATCTTCTAACCATTTTTTGTTTGAACAATATAACACAGAAACATTACTGTGCTTTCAGTGCAGCTCTGATACTAGAAGTACACTATGCCTTATTAACAAGTAACTGTTAAACTCTAGGTTATACAAACTACTTGCCACATTTAGGAACATTATTAAAATATCTAATTAGAGCTTGTACGCAGACTATAAAGGGTACCTTTTAAATTAGGGGACATCTATAAAAGCTCTAGTTATCTTCATGATTACTAGACACAGCAACATTTTAATGGCTTGTTTAACAGATAATGTGTAGTTTAAGGCCAGAAGGGACCATTGGATCATCTAAACTGACGTCCTGT
This sequence comes from Strix uralensis, assembly GCF_047716275.1. NCBI lineage: Eukaryota > Metazoa > Chordata > Aves > Strigiformes > Strigidae > Strix > Strix uralensis. Next base: position 37,092,182 of record NC_133974.1, on the reverse strand, counting down.
ATTTCACACGCAATTAAATTTCACCCAGATACTCTATACCAGCTTCATCAGCTTGAGATAAAGTAAATCATTTCAGTCTTCATCGGACTGTAGTGTGTACTAGAAACAATGAGAGAACAGAGCCTCGAGGCTCTTAAATGACAGGAGCTAATATGTTCAGAGGATCTTAGAAGGCATGCCCCATGTTGCAAGGGAAATGCTCTGTCAGCCTGAACTTCATGAAAGGATTCAAATCTGGCAATCAGTTTGAACTTAAACTAGAACATACAATATAAAGTATGCTGGCTCTCATAAATTGGTGGCAATGTCCTTAAATGTATTTTAGATTTATTTTTTTATTCTTTTATTCTCCATTAAATAGTAAGTAAAAAAGCATCAAGAATATGATTTTTTCCCCTCCTCTCTTCTTTACTTTCTCCCTTCCTCTTCCTTTCATGCTTTCCCAAATGTGAAAAGCAGAATCTTATGTAAAAACACTGAAACATCTCCAGGCATGCCAACTACATGCTGTGACTTTGGAGCAGGTGCACAAGGCCTCTGAAGTTCTGCTTTGGTGGCACAGGGAACACGTCTAACACACTGTGAACACACTGTATGGATAGGCATTACACATTGTGTTCCTGGATGGATCTGGGCACTTGGGCCGTAGCCATTTGCTCAGGGCTTCTGGGCATCCTGAAGGCAATTGGAGATACTGCTCTGATCAGGTCACTTGGCATCCAGCTGTCCTGGACAGATGTGCAGCCTTGCTGGTGTGAGACACTTTCTGCATAATCTCCTGAGATTTGAATGTCAGCAGTAGACAGAGACTACTCTGGGCAAAGTAAAGCACTAGGACCTGATAATGCAATCCTTGCCTCCATTTACAGAGTAGGACAGGTGAAGTCCTCTGTTGTAGAAATACATAAAGCTATTTGTAATGGTTTAAAACAGTGGAATTATATTTGGGCTAAAGGACCCAGACAGGAGTACATGAAAAATCAGAATGGTGTCTGAGAAACAGGACTGTAAAATAAACACCAATAAGAAATTTAGAAACTTAGTAGAAAGTCAAGTGAGAGCAACCTGTTCTTCTGGCCCAGTGAACCACAGGAGTAAGTTTTTTAATGCTAAGATAGTATCAGAAAGAAACAGGGATGATCATGCAGGCTAACAGATATTTGGTGGGTTAAATTTATATCAACTTCAAGCCTGTTGAAGTATTGGAGCTTCAGATTTGAAATAGCAGGTTCAGGAGATACAATCCATTCATTTATAAGCCCCTACAGTCAGCCATTAAAGCTGGGAACTATCCTCAAATGTTGGAGGGGCCATTAGTTCACTTTAGGTGAAAAAACAGTAGATATAAATATAACTCATCAAATGCAGCGATCTGGTTTTGATCAACCAGATAGTATAAAACAACAGAGATTTGACCATTTTCTTAACAACTGTAATATTAGCAACTCCATATTTTTCCGTTCAAACTTTCAAGTCCTTGATGCTTGTTATGATAATATTCAAAAGAGATTACAATTTATCCACTGTCTTCTTGCTGGAAAATGTGATTTACAATGCTAAAATCATGTTTTATACATAAACTGAACTTTTTTCCTTTTTTTTTTTTTTTTTTTTTTTTTTTCTTTTCACAAGGAAAAGCAAATCAGATGATATCTCTTGACAAGGACACAGAAACATGATGTTTAGGAAACCAGGATCTTCCTCTACGAGCTGCTCTACAACTACTTTGCAATGGCTAATCCAGTCTTCAGGCTTGATGAAGGTAAGCACCATAAAACCTCCCAAGCAGGGAAAGGTTGGGAAGCATCCAGGGTGCTGCCAGCTTCACGTCCCCAAGGCACATGGATCAGCTGGGACATTTAGGCCTAACAGTTGTCATGTAATAAGGTCATTTCTTCAATAATTCTGCAATGTTCCTTATTTAACATGGCAATTTTGGTCGTGGTTGACTTTGTTGGAACTCGCTTCCACTGGTCTTGCTCCGAAGATTTTCTATATAATATGGTTATTTTATAGATTTAAAAATTCTTTGTATAAATGGAGGAAAAAAATTCTCTACTTTTTACAATTTTCTTTAAGCTTAGGGATGGGAAATACCCCATTTTCTAAGTTACTGTGTTTTCTAAGATACCCTGTTTTGTAAGCTGTCACATTTGACTCTCTGGAGACTTTCCTGTTTTAAACAAAGAAATTAATCCATCGCAAATCTTGCTCAGAAATTTACTTCCCCATTAAATCAGTTCCCCTCTTTCAGCTCTTCTCTGTTTCTTCTCTTAACTAGGCAATTTATTTCAGACATTGTATTGTCAAGCTGATCAAATAAGACAAGGTTTATTTCCAAAGTCATTTGAGCTCTCTTAGAGTCAGGTGGTCTTCAGTTTCTCCCCCTGACATCTGCTTTTTTAAGATGAGTTTGGAGCAGGATAAGTTTTGTACTTCCGTTCTACTCTTAAACTGTCCTCATGCCAGTATTGTCTGCTGTCTTACACTGCTCATTTGTTGAAATAGCAGACATTTCACTCAAGAGAGCTGAGAGCTGTGGTTTTCTTCCCTCTGGGGTGGTCTCAAAAGCAGGAGATGTATCACTCATTAAAACCCCATTTGTTTCTTCCTGTTCACCTTACCAACTCACTTCAGTTGGCTGCAAGTAGAAATGCTGTTATATATTTATGCTCCCTTCTTTAACAATGTTTCACGGTAGTGACTGCTTTTATGCAGAGCAACCTACTTCACAGAGGTGCATTCTTGAGTTAAGAGATGAAAAGCCTCATTTATAGCACACAGTAAAATGGTGCAGATCTTCATCTTAGTTCCTCCAGTCTGTAGTTGCCATACTGAAGCCTACTTGCAAGGGTAAGAGTTCAGGCAGTGTAGGAACTCACCCTCACAACACAGACATAAATATAGCTAGGACTAATGCTGCATTCACTCTGACAGCATTTCCACCTTTCAGCAGCCAGCAGCCAGCCTCTCTCTCTCTCTCTCTCTCTCTCTCTCTCTCTCTTTCTCTCTTTCTCTCTCTCTCTCTCTCTCTCTCTCTCTCCCCTGGTTCCCCAGGAGCAGAATATCTTGTGGACCCAGTCAGAATAACTGGTATCTTAGTCGTTGCTCATCTTCAACCATGGCATTGTCAAAACTCTTGTTGTCAGAAGGGATGAAGAAGGAAAATAAGACTGTTTTCTTCTTTCTTTTTCCTTCTTTCTTCCTTCTTTAAAATGATGTCATGCAGGTAAATGGTGGATGTTTACAAGTATTACAGGTGGACTCTGAATTATGGATCCTGATGGATTTTTATGGATGGGCTTTCATAGGTTATACCACTTGAGGCAGCTCAGATTGGTCATCTCTCTCCTCTGTGCACTGTCTGGAAGAGATATCTTGATCTTGAGGATTGTGTGTGTGAGAACTGGACAGTACACAGAGCTTGGTGATTTGAGTAATTAAAGAAACCTTTGTGGGTGTTGCTCTCCATCTCTCTAGGGTATGAACTTCTTGATTAGCTCCTGTGTTTGTGACATGTAAGGATGAAACTTGGCAATTTTTGCATTTGGTTGTAGTGTTTGGTTGCAGAAATGAAAAATACTTTAACTAAAGTTTTAGGAATAGATGAGCAGCACCTTAGCTTTGTGAAACATGATGAAAAGTCTCCTGTGACAGCAAAAGTCACCCACATACACAACCAAAGCTTTGACTCCCAGGAAGGCAGTTTTAGTAGATCTGTAAAACCATGACAAATACTGACTAAACTGAGGTCCCTGGTAGAAACAGATCTTTTACTGGTGCCTATATCTTAAAAACCCCTTTAATATTTTCTTGATTGTACCAAGTTTGGAGAGAGATTTAATAACATTGGTGCTGAGAAGGAGTTGCAAGATGGACTTTTAACAATGTGAGTAGAGAGCTCTGAATATTTTAATTGAGGTCAGTCACCTAGCATGGTAGTTTCACTTCATCATGCATCAGCTTAACAAATCTAGTTCATTTGACATCACAGCATTCTGTATTGACCATTCTATTGTATTACTGTTTATTGCATTGGGTAATACTGGTTGCATCTCCAGAGTACAAGAACTCTGCATGACCTGTTAGAGTCTTAAAGCTCATGTACAGCAAGAACAGCCTGGATGGTAAATCTCGTCCTCTGTTTGGTACAGCAAATTGGGCAACACTTCATCTGTAAAGCTGAATGAAGTGAAAGGGGAAGAGGAAAAGGGAAAAGATAAGAATATGTTCTGGCCTGAAAGAAGCAAATTTCACTACCACAGATACTCACACCTCCCCCCAACCCTGGGATAAAGTCAAATGCGCTGACGTTATATGACTTTATCTTGTCAGATGTCTTCACAAACTCAAGCCAGAGAAAGAGCAAGCTGAGGCCCTCACCATCCGTCCTGGCATCAGGGAAGTCCTAGGTATGAGACTGGGACTTCTGTTATCGCTTTCTCCCTTCTGTGCCCTTTTGCTTCCCTATACGATTTCTTCTTTCCCTATCTCTCTTTTTTTTGCCTTCTGTGTAACAAGTTTCATTTAGCTAGTCAAAGCTGCATGTTTTTCAACACAACAGTGAGCCTGGGACCAGAGATGCTAATAACACTCTGGCCTAACCTGACTTGGGTACAAATATGTGAGGTTCTGAGGCTGCTGATAAGATGATGCTGTGACCGGCCTTCTCTGCAGTAATGAGCCAGTCTGCACCATGGCAGAGCTGCAGATTTTGCTGTGCTGTTATTTCTTTCATTTTCTCCCTCCTCCTCTCCCTCCCTTCCCTGTTCTCTCCCTTCCTCCTCCTTTCTCACTTTTTGCCTGTTTGTTTCATCTTACGGGAAGCAGACTGGATTTTGAAAATAGCAGCAATTTCCACAGCACATTCAGATTAATAAGGTTTTCCTGGACAGAGGGTAGCTAAGGATCATTTCAGCCTATAAGATATTGTCACTCAAAGGGTGATTCTTATACAGAAAGTGAAAAGATGTTAAAAATATGGTTAAAATAAACCTTATACCTTATACCTTATATTTTAAATGCTTTATCTCTGTTATTTTTCCTCTGTATTTAAAAAAGACTTTAAAGACTTTTAATGGTTGTTACCATTAGACAAGGCATGTTGAAATCTCTGAACCTGCAACCCAATGCCCCTTTAACTGTTTACTGTTGCACATTGACAGAATAATTTACATATCTATCCATTTACAGTCATATAGTCTATCAAAACCCGTGTCGCACCTCACAATTTCTTGCTCTGCTAGGAAGAATAAGGGCCTTCCTGCCTTCTCACTCTTCCTCTACTTCTGACATACCACTGTACCAACATAGTGTGACTGCTTTAATCTCTGTGAGTTTGTGGCTGGGAGACAGGAAACACTCCAGAGCCAGAAGAAAGACTGAGCTTTAGAGTATTTGTATTCAGAATCTTTTTCTCCTGTGACCTTGAACTGTGATACTGCTGAGATGTGTCCCCTGCTCCTGGCTGGAAACATCTGATATGGAAATGGCAGCTGCTGCAACTTCCATTTCACAAGAACAGAGATCTGAGAAGGGTAATTTGCAGGAGCTTTTTATCTTCTCCTCCTCCTCTTTAGCTGGAGAGTCTCATCATTCTGTTGCATAACCTGGTTGCGGGCCCGCATCTAATAAGGCTGCAAAACTGCCAGATCTAGAGCAGCTCCTGGAACATCACTTCTATTTAAGTGAGACACTGGAGATCGGCATTGTTTGTATTATTTGAATCCATCTACTATACATCATGTACAATTACTATGCATTATATGAAACAATTCAGAACATAATAAGGAAAACAAATGCAACTACTAGACAACAATTCCTGAAGGAAGGTCCAGTTATTTGTCTTACACCCTGGTGGCTCCCCAGAAGTGTGTGACCAATATCCCCATTCTGGTAAGCTTATCACTACCCCTGTTTGGCTTCATGCCCCTCCTTAAGGCATCTGGTCAACTTCCACAGAGCAGGGTTTGGCCAACACTGAGACCTCTTTGGAAATCTCACTCTGCCTTATCAGGACACTATGAATTTGTAAAAAAGATTTTACACTAAGCAAAAACATTTAGCCAACATAGAGTCACTGTTATGAGCAGAGAAAAATGAAACAGAGAGGCCATTACATGGCTGTCAGAGCAGAGTGCTTTCATGAGTCAGTTTAATAACCTGCCTCCACATCTGTAGCTCTTTCAGATTTATTTGTATTACTCTTACAGGCTCACTGAACAATTCATTTTTTAATGAGTTTCTAGTATACAAATACCAACAGTCCCTTCATCACTGAAGAAGAGGGGAAAAGGTAAAAATAAGATTTGCAATCCTTTTATTTTTCAGAGGTAATAGTTCCTCTCTTCCACTGCAATATAAAAGATACAATGATATAAAAACCTGTGGTATTTTATTGGGGGACACAAAATAATAAAATTTCTCTAATAAGACAGCATCAATTAAAGAGGAAAATGTATTGTGGACATTTTTGTAAAAGTCTAGAAGAAACTTGAGGCATTTGTATCCTTTCCCCTCTTACACAGACTTCCTCTGCTGAGCTGTAGCCTTGTTTCCTTTATTTGTGACTCTGGTGGGTCTCCTGTTCAGGCAAAACCAAATCTGGAGGGTTGCTTTGATGTATCCTACTGTGAAAGCTGTAGGACAACAATGGCAACTCTTTACAATTATTTGGATAAAGATCTAGGCTAAATTTATGCTCAAACACTGGAGAGCATCAGAACCATGGCAGTCCCGTCTATGTCTGCATAATATATTTTAAATAAGTAAAATGTTTGTTGGCTTGAGCAACCTGGGGAGTCTGGCAGACACTTGTCATATGAAAGGCTAATGAGAGGGAAATGTGTGAAACTTGATTTATTACCAGATAACCAAACAGGATATCGGGCTTCTCAATCTAAGCATCCTCTTATTAGATTCTAAAAATAACTCCTCAGAAGTTAATCTTTCATACAACTTTAAGTGCTGTGAATGGCTGTGTAGTTTAAAGAAACCACAGGATTTTCTCTCCTTTGGTGTTCAATGCATGTACCCCACCTGTATCACTCGCTATTATACTGCCATGAAATACCACTTGATTTCTTGACAGTCCTTTAGTATTTCTGATACGCAAAGTCACTCTGCAAAGCACCTTTAGTAGCAGCTGTTACTTCATCAAATAAAATCTTGTGTTTATACCTTCTTCAGAGTTGATAACACTCCTAATTAGCATTAAGAATTCTCATATTGTTATAAATAAACTATCAGTGACCTTTGAAAATAATATGAACTGATTTATGAGACCTGAGAGTGTTCACCCAAGAGTTCTGAGGGATTCTATGTTTGCAACTGCCAATTAACCATGACTTGCTAATAGTTTAAGTCATTCAAGGCACCAGAGAAATGTCAATTGGCAAATATGACATCCACTAAAAAAACCAAACTGTGGTGACATCTAGGAAGCAACAGTAAACTTGACCACTATATCGAGCAAACTGATACAAACTATGATAAAGAGCAGAATTAGGAGACGTATGGATGAAAATGACACAATGGGGAAAAAGAGTATTTTCTTGCAGCAGATAGTCATGCCTCACATGTCTGTATTGCTCTTTAAAAGAGTCAGTGAACATGTTGATAACAGTGAACTGTTTGATACATTGTACATGGAAATTCCAAAAGAGTTTGGATAGCCCTGTTACAAAAGACTTACGGAAAATCAGCTGTCATAGTAAAAGAATAAAGTTCTATGCATGGATTAACATCGATGAAAAGGTAAAGAAGAAAGGATAGGAATAATAAGACATTTTACAATGAAGGTAGGATGACTTTGCTGTTCAGCACATTCATCAGTGGTCTGTAAAGGGAGTGGAGAGGGACGTTTTCTGATCTTACAGAACAGAACAGTCAAAACCAGAGTTACCAAAAAGTGCTGCAGGAACTTCTCTCAGCACAGGCTGCTGGGGTGAGTTGAGATCTGATGCGACTGAGTGTTGATAAACACAAAGTAGTCACAATGGCAAAAATAATCCCTGCTATACCAACACACAGTTGTGAGCTCAAAGGAAATTATTACCACTCAGGAAGTCACCACTATGGATAGTATTGTGAAAACTGTATGGACGAGCTTGTTACTCAATGGCAGTCAAAAGACAAATGCAATTATAGAATCAGATGGGAGAACAAAACAAAAAAGTATCATTACAGTAGCAGTCAAAGTACAAATCTATAACTTCTGCCACTGCCTGAATATTGCATGCATCTGTCATCTTTCTTTTAAAGGAAGTTTTAGAATTAGAAAATCTGCAGAGAAGGACAAGTATATGAAGGACAGATATGTGAAATCATTCCCATATGAGAAAAGATTAGATAGGTTTAGAATTCTTGAGCTTGAAAAAAAAGGTGCTGTATAAAGGGAGTATGACAGAAATGAGTAAAATCAAAAGAAGTATAAAGAGGGATGAGTACAGAACAATGCTGCCACATGCTGGTCCTGCCCACAGTCTGGACTGACAGGACACCTCTGACAGACAAGTTAGTGTGCTGTTAAATTAAGATTATAAATCCCTTTTTAAATGATATATACAGCTTGTGTCCCCTATCACTTTTTTCAGACAAAAGCCTTAGTCTGGGAGTGCATTATGGTGCCTATGTTTATATTTCCACTGCACATTCACACACAATCTTCCCTCTCTGCTCTTAGTAGGAATGCAGCAACCTTGAAGCTTGAATGTCACTCCCTAAATCACCTATGAAACACTGGTACCTCTTCTGACCGTTAGCTTGAAACTTGTTCTTAGCTCTTCACACTGAAATGTGGGATTGACTGTTCCTCTGTGACTCAGCTCTCAGCTGTGGAAACACCCTGGTGATGAAATCACCTGCAGGACAGGAGGTACATGTGCAAAAGACCAAGCCTGGGCATTAGGCAGGTGCTTCCATGCACTTGGGATCAAGAGTTCAGAGTCTTCCCATGATCAGGGAAAGTGCCTGAAGTACCGTTCTTTGACAGAGCTAAACAAGGTCCACAGTTGCCTTTTAAAATTCATCTAGAATTGGGGGAACTGCTGCTCACCCCTGATAATGAACTAGCTGTATAGCCTGCTTTCAGACTTGAACATCAATCAGTCACTGGATAGTAAAAGAGCAAGGAGCAGAGGTATCTCATCTCCACAGAGCTAGTGTTTAGGTTACGCATGGATATGAGACTTTAATTCCCTCAAGCTGCAGAGATCATTTAACTCAGACCTCTCATTTCTTGGGTGAGTCCAAGCAACTCCTGAAACACCCAAGTTTTCAAAAGAAGTGATCCCATATGTGTTGTGAGGGCTTGACCCAACACCCTCCAGACTGAGACAGAAAGCCACCTTGTTTCCATAGCCCTGTCAGTTACAGGTGTGGAGTAAATGCTCAGAGTGGAAGGTCCAAAAAGCAGAACTCTGAAGAATGTATAAAGGAAAAGATTATACTCAAGGGTTTAGGCACTTCCAGGATTAGATGGAAATTATTCACATTTGACATAAATATCTAAGGTCATTCCAGGTCTTTTTAGACTTTTTACTTGGATTTAATCCTTTACTTGCTTTGTCTTGTGCCTTTACATTTCAAACATTTAGAAAGAAAAAACATTAGAACCTTATTTTTTTCTCTCCATTCCACTCTGCTCTTTCATTGGTTTCAACTGGGCACTTCTCAGTTTTCCTTACAGTAAATATTAAGTGCAGCATATTATTTTGCTAGCAGCATCACTACTTTCAGCAGGGGCTTTGTCACTGTTTCTGAGCTTGTTCCTTCCTCTTATTTCTCAGAAGGTTGGGGTCAACTCATTTAGGGCTTGGTTCACACTGTAGTGGGGGTTTCAGTAAAGCAGCGAATGAAATGCCTGTATGTTAAGTGCCCACATCTTTGGAGGAGACTGTTGCTTTGAGCACAAGATAAGCCAGTTTCCATGTGCCCGTTTCCATAAAAACATCTGTTATGAAGAGAAGTTGTTGCTGGCCTACAAACCCTGTTTTTCTGCCATCATTTTCAACGCTGAATTGACCAACTGTAAAAGACTAAGTTATTAAATATTTGAAGCTAATTGATACTTTACCACAGGATTAATGTTATTATGTGATATATAATATATAATGTATTGAACTGACAACAAATAAAAAATGTATGCCTTACAGACTCAGGATGCACATCATCTCTCTGTGGGTAAGGAGAGAGATCCTTATTAGATGCATTTAGAGTAGAGGTTGGGACATGCAGATCAGTACAATGATATTCATGTATCAGTACTCTTTACTTGCATGAAAACCATCTGTTATGATTTTGAGGACAGTTTTGGCATTCCCGATAGCCTGATGGGTGTGAAGGAGCCTGTCCTGGAATGTGCCACCTGGGGAACTCCCATCCCACCTGCACAGGAGGAGCAGCCTTGCAGAGGGACTCTTATGGTTTGAGGGAAGAGTGGCCCGTGCTGGGATCCTGGGCATATGAGGCAGCATCTCTGCTCTGCTCTGTATCACCGTTCCCTGGAAACTCCTATGCTTCTCTTCTGCTGGGTTTCCTGAAATCACTCTTACACTTATCAGACCTTAAAGGAACAGGCAAAGACACGACAAACATGTTACTATATTTAAAAACAGTTTTGCTTCTAGGTGACTTGCAGATAGCAGACTGTCTAACTATCTGCCAGGGCATTTTAAACAGTTCCCCAGAGCTGAAATACAGTCATTGATAAGTCCTGTCCTCAGGCTTACTAACAACAACAACAAAAAGCAATTTATTTGAGATGAAATCTCTTCTTAATTTCCCAAATTTAGATGTATTTTCCTGTTAAGGCAGCTTTGGCAACAATGTCATTTTAAGGACTACTTCTTCCCATCTCTTCATTCAGCCAGTCTGCTCACACTTGCCCCTCCATAGCAGCATAATATTCCTGTCAAGCACCATTGCTTTTAGGACTGGGCTAAAATGGATCATTGAACTGGCTAAAAATTACAACTGTCTAAAAACCAAGAAATAGTCTGGTGAAAAAGCAAGAATTAGTATCCAGAAACAGAAGGAGAAATTTCTTAAGCCAGTATGGCCACCAGAACTTTTGTTTCATAAAACTATGGTTTTGGATAGCTCATAAGTATAAATCCACAAATGGGGCTCTGTAATCCTCTATCCTAAAAATTGACTTATAAAACCGCTTTCTGTGTCATGTGAAGTTTTGGTTAACTCAGCTTCTTTTTAATCCCGTAATATTGTTTTTGCAGCGTCCTACCAGCCAGTGTCAGTCTTAATGCTTTGTGAACAGATTATTTACATTAGGTAATGGTATCTTTCCTTGTCAGACAAACAGGTGACACTGGCCATCCCACCTTTGTGGACATATGCTGTTTGACTACAGTACCTTTTTAGATCTCTTTCACTGCTCCAATATACAAATGACGAAAACAAATGAGAGCCATTATTAGCTCGTGGTAAAGCCAGTCTTTATTACATGTTAAGAAAAATGAGCTGGCGTAATGGCATTTCTGTTTCAGTTGACAGCCATCCTGACTTCCTATCACTTTCAGCTGTTTCCTCTTCAGCATTGTCCTTATTCAGGCAATACTAAGAGCAGCCAGAGAAGTTTCCTGGTAATCACACAAGAAAGTGCCTGATAGATTTTTGAGACTGTAGATGAAGATCCTCTGCTACTTGCACAGCATTTTTTAAACTAGCCAAAGAGCTGTTCCTTGTGAAGTCGAAATTAATGTTCACTTCTCTTGAAGAAATCAGCAGTTCAGTTCTTATCTGCTGAACTAAAAGCTGACATCAGAGCTTTTAAAAAGAGAAGTGATATTATAATAGGGAAAGCAAGAAGATTTCTGAATGTTGCAGAAGCTTCAGCATACTTTTACATTAACTCTGTGGGGGCCACAGCCAATGCTCATTTTGACTACTTAGAGATGACACATGGGAATGAGAGTGTTATAGGAACGCGGTAATATAGATTTTCTTGAGAGCAAGTAATAGAGAATGCTTATGCACCACTTCTTTAAAACAGTTGGGAACACCATCCATGTGCATCAAATACAAATTACAGTTGTTACAGATACCAGCAAATTTAAAATAAGCCTGTCTTTGGAGTCAGAAAACACTATTTCAACAAAAGGGAAAAAAAAGTATTTGTGCTGTAATCATTGTGAAAGAGCTGTGATAATCCATAATAACCTCATCCTCCATTACCCATAGAATTAAATTACAGTAATCAACCCAAAATGACACATTTTTCTTAAATAGAGGGAACTAACCCTAACCATGAGATTTTGTTTGATCCAAAGTACGGTCATGTGGATCCAAATCCATACTAGCTCAGCAGGTCACCTAATGTTACCAATTTGCCAGCTGTACAGTGGCATCACAGAAAACATACTTAAACAAGTACACGATAAAAAGGTCAAACAATTCTGGTTTGTTTGAAGCAAAACTGTATGTTGTGGAAGTTCAAGGGAAGCTTTGCTCTCTCCAGTGTGCGCAGAGATAATGGGGCCCATGTGGACTGTAGCTTGAAAAGAGTCCAGGCAGATGATTGCTGGTTGTCTAGAATAATTCAGGTTTGGGATTTGTGAAAGCAATTCAAGCTTAGATAGTGATATTTTAAAAAACAGTTTTTATAATCCTACTGAGAGAAAACCCAAAATGAGTCCTAGCTGCTTGTTAAAATTGTGATGCTGTAAGTAGTTTAAAATATTTTACTGGGTTTACATGGTCAGAATATGTTCTCAGGAATCCATTGGTTAAACCTGGCAGAAGAATAGAAAACAGTTGATACGTCTTGCATTTCAGGACATTGCTCATTTATTTCTATTCAGAGTAGCTATTTCGAAATTCTCAGAGAGACAGAAACAACTCATCTCTAGAATGAAAGGCTCATCCAGCTGACTTGCAGCAAGAGTTTAAACCTGCTGGATCAGGTTACATCGATACCCTTAGACGTGTCAGGCGCAATTCTGGCCTTGGGCTCCCTCTGGATAGTGCCCAGACTTTGTCTGGATGCCTGGCCTGGGCCCAGGCTGTGCCAAAAATAATGTCAACAGTTTGGATCATTGCATGCCAGTGCCTGTGTCTCTGCCTTGGCCTTGTTTAGTGTTTTCATACAGATTATTGGCCCTGGGGTTCAAGTATGCTGCCTCCTTCATATCTTGAACCATTCCAGGAAATGGAAAATAGTTGTCCCTCTCCAACCACATTAGCTCTCCATTCGGCTTAGCCAGCTTTCACAGATGCTCCTCTGCTACCCTTTGTGTACCATAAAGGGAAGTTGTGAATCCTGGAATCAGCTTTATAGATTTGCACCACCAGCAATATTCCTAGTGGCAAGGTGCCTTGTCATTATCCAGCTACCTCAGAATCACTCCTTGATCAAGCCAAGTTCAACATTTTACACCACTCAAAATACACAACAGTCAAGAATGTTTAAAAAAGACACAGATGAAGAAATGGAAGAAAAACCTGCCTTAATCTACTTATGGTAAGACTAAATCAGAAAGGTGTCTCTCTATCTTCTTTCTCAGCTGGCCCGTTTTAGAGTCTCTCTGATGAGATGGGTGTCAGAAACTCTTTTTTTTGCACTTGCCCCATGTTTCAAATTACATTCATTAGTGAGGACTCCATACTAGTTGAGCTTGTTGGTTAATGTCCCCCTTGAAGTCCTTTGTTAGTTCTGGACAGATTTCATCATTCTTTCAGGAACAAATTTTATTTCCTCTTTACCTGCTGATAATCTGGAATTTCCTCAAGCAGAATAAACATTTTTCCTCTTTGAGATGAAAATATCTCTTTGCTAAACCAGATGTCATCTTCTGTTTTGGGCTTGCTAATTAATATCTGGTTACATGAACAGTGGATAAAAGTATTCAGACCCTGTATGCATGCCTCCACATGAAATTGTTTCCTCTGGTGAACATTGTATTACAACTCAATTTTGAACACAGATGCAAACTTTAAAATTGTCTCAGTCCATATAGGTCATAACTGTCTTTTTATTGAGATGAAGGTCTCTGGGATCATACAGGGTCTGAGGGGATTAACCCATAACAACTTCCTTCTCCTAAATGCCCAGGACCGTGTGGGTAATTCTGGTGTGGTCACTGCAGTGAACAAGCACAACCTGGCTTTCATGAACTGCTGTGTCTTCAAGCTCTTAAACTGATGTCTGTGATGGAGTCATGGTAGGATGGGTAGACAGTCATCCCCTCTGATGTTCAGACTGTGAAAAAATTGGTCTTCCATAATCTCCAACTCTGTTTCACTTTGTACAGAATAAGTATGTGGTTGAGAAGAAGTATCTCAGACTGAAGGTGACAGCTGAGTGTTTACACACCTGTGTGTATTCAGTCTTTTCTTCCTGCTTTCACAGTGATGCACAGACATGAATTTTGTTAAAAGTCCAGTGAAACCTCAGGAGAACTATGGTGTACCTGATATTATTTAGAAGAAAACATAAGGTGAAAGTCTAGTATGGATGAAGCTGGTGTGAAAATGTGGTGGTAGTTCGGTCACTCTTTTGAATAACACAAGGAATCAACATTTTTTTTCCTGGCTAAACCCTCATCAATCTGAACTCATCCTTTTGCATGACTCTCTGGTGTCAAGGTTTGGATCCCATGGGCAGGAGATGAACAGGATGGATGCTTGCTGGGAGCCTTGTTTCTGTTGGTTACACAAAGGCATTTGTGTGAGCCCAGCTCCTGATAGGTGAGTGATCTGTCCCAGTGAGCAGAGCTGTTGAGTCTCCAAATGCTTTCCCCATACAGGCTTTATAAATCTGATAACATTTATCTGGAAACTAAGACTCAGAATGATAAATCTGATGGAGTTTATGGATGTTTGAAGAAAGCCGAAAATTCCCAGATAATGTTGCTTTTTTTACCTTAAAGCTTGCATTGGCTAAGAACAGGAGAACAAAAACTTAATCCCCCTCCCCAAAATAAACTTACTAGACATCTTTTCATAATTTAAAAAATATCATTAAAAATCAGGAAATTTCCACTTTCATTAAAGAAAGTCATTGCTGTTTACTAGAGTAAGCATGACAGAACGGGATTTTTGTGGAGTAAGGTGTATTTGGACTTCAAGACCTGTGTCTTACATCTTCACGGCAGGCTCAGAGTAAGATTGGTTAACAGTGATTTCTTCTGACTTTCAGTCCTGTGTTGAGCATGAAACACTGGAGGATGATTAAGTTAGTTGCACGAAGTGCTGTGTCTGGCTATGAGCTTTTGTTGAGGAACTACCACTGGGCTCCTCTTCAGAGAGCAGAATAGCACAACTGTTGAACATAACTCCTAAGACATGATCTGGTTATAAAGGAATATGTTGCTGTCATGGAAGAGGGAGTATTTAGATTTCATCCTTCCTCTAGTATGTCCATCAAAGCCTTGCCCTTCTTATTCATTCAGCAATTAAGGGCTTAATGCATTATCTTCATAGTTTCACATTTTCCCATATCATTAATGGCCCAGAGGAGCAGCTTTATGTATTGAACAATACAAGGGACATGCAGCCAGAAGAGAAAAAGAACATGCACAGTCACAAGTTAGGCACTGCCTTGATGTATTTTCAGATGTTGCAAGCAGGCATAATGAACATACTACCTGGTAGAAAATACAGACCCTGTGTATGTATCTTAGATTTGATCTCTCCAGTAAGGCATCAGACAGTATTTCCTGCAGTCCAGATCCATCTCCCAATTATTGGTGCCTGCAGCTTTCCTTCCAGGCATGAGCAAGGTAACTTAGAAAAGATAATGTAACTAGTGGTTAGAGCACTCACCCAGGAAGTAGAAAAAAACTTATTGAAGGACCTGGATTTTGTGGGGATCGTAGGTCTGCAGGCATCCCGCAAAACTGCCTGCTAAATCAAGGCAACAAAAGCAAGTGTTGGCTACATTCTGGACCTGGCCAATCTCAGCTGTCCCTAGACTGGGATGCTTCTGTGCATGCCTGACAACAGGATTTGCTGGTGCTCAGGAAATTCTAGTGTCACAAAATGCCTGTCTGAGGATGCGTGACCAACAGAAAGTTGTCAGGTGTGTAAATCTGGCAACTCAGTCCTACATATGTACCATCCCTCTTGGATCTAGTCCTGGTGTCAGGAATGATGTAACACTGGACTAGCCCAGGAAACAGACCTTTTAAGAGTCAAGAAAAAATCTAGTGTGGAAATGGACTTCAGAGAGCAGCCTAATAAACACTCTGGCCCCATCTATTTTGGAATTAAGAAGCTCATGCACAATTAGGCCGGACTTAAGTGCTTGAATCTGCTAGTGGCTTATGCTTGATGTTAACAGTGCATTTACAACAATTACTTACTCTTTTTCCTTTCCATATGGGAAGCATTGAAAGAAGAGCTGCCTGAACTTTTCTTCACATGCTACTGTCTTTTCAAATCAGGGACTAATCTTTCCCTGGTTTCTACCTCTTTTTTTGTCTGCCATTGCATGGAGTAGGTCTTCTTCACCTCCCACAAAAGCAGGAAATTCCTCAAGTGACAACAAATGCAACTTTCCTACTCCGCTTTGGGTATTAAGGAGGTATTGGACATAAGCCTAGATTCATCACTTTCTTCTTGACAGCTTTAAGCCAGTGAATCAAGTTTTTCTGTCACTCAGGAAAAGGGTTGCAGAGTACTGGTATCCTGACCCTCATCCTCATGTTCATTATCTAAATTCACTGCAGTTGAAGATTACCAGGTTTTTCACTGAGCCATAAACCCTTACTTGTTCAGAATTTATTGGCTTCAAAACAAAGAACTCTTATAGAGGAATACCTGGAGTATTGTCCTCTGAATTTAGTTTTAGTTGGAGCTTTGTTTCTGACATTCCAGTTGGCCTCCATCAGTGAGTATTTGCAGATATAAACAGAGGAGGAATAAACCAACTGCAGCCCTAGGTTAACATTCACTGTATCAAAACTTAGTGGGAAATAAGCAATAAGTTACTGGTAAATTATATTATTAAATTTTTCAACTGCAATATAAAGTAGATACTTATGACTAAAAGTTATAGGATTCATCCCAGGATTATTTTATGTGCCAGAATTTAAAATTAAGCTCAATCAAGCATCTCAATTTTATTTTTTAAACTCTGACAAATATTCTAGACCATACTGCTTTTGTCATTTGTGAGAGCACACAACAAGAAAGGTTATTGTTTTTGTTTGGTGGGAAAATATATCTAACTAGGATTAGGAACATCTAATACACAATTATCAAACCAGGAACTGGAGCTCAGTTACAGAATCAGAAAAGTTACTGATCAGTTACCAACATATTAACAAGTCTACTGCCACTATTTGTAGATTTGTAGGTAACTAAATGTTGTACAACTTATATGTATCCTTATGAACTTTTGATTTTACATTTTAAGGACTTGTTTTTTGACACTTATTAATACTGCTTTGAACTGCTCTCGCACTTTAATTTCATGTCTTCAGAGATCTGTATGCTCTTAATATGAGTAATGATCAGATGTTAAGTTTGGGAAATATAATTTAAAAACTCAAAAGTCCTTAGAATTTTCTTGTTTTGTTTAAGTGTATTTTCTGAAGCCGGAGGCTTGCCAGCACATAAGTGAGTGCAAACACCTGAGAGACTACGTTATCCTGAAACTATATTTAGCTCAGAGTCACTAGAGCACAACATCCTCTCACTTTGGAGGAAGAAGACAGACCTCAGATAGTTTTGGGTGTACTAACTGACTTGCTCTCTGTAGGGAACTGTTGGGTTTTCTCTATAAATGTTCAATACAGTGGTATCTTCCAAGTAAAATTTGGCCAGTGAATGAGTCAAATACCAGCAGTGAAATATCTGAAAGTGCATGCAGTTCTTAATCCATCACCCATGTGGCAGGGCAGATCGGAGCACTTCAACAATTTTATTTTTATGGTATGCACTCTGTTGTATTGAAGTGTTTTCCCTGCCCTGCTCAGCTTTGTGTTCTTTCCATAGTATAGTCAAAGTAGATTCTTTATTCCATCTTTTCAAAATGTTTTGGGTTTTTTTGAGTGAGATAATTTTTTTTTTTTTTGGTATACTTCCTTTTTCCTTATATTGATTTTTTTTTTAAAAATCTCTGTCTTATATATGGTCCTTTTTTCCTTTTTTCTAGTCTCTTTTGTTTTCTCCCCCTCTGCCTTTTCCTATATTCTCTCCTCTCCCTCCTCACAGCTGTATTAAGATTAGCATCAAACTATCGAGTTCACACAGCTTTATTCTTCCTGCTCCCTGTACAGAGTTCACTCCCCAGGATTTTCATACTCCCTTAAAAGAGAATAAGCAATAAGGCCCTTTGTCTTCCTATCATCTCTTTTTCTAGGGCATGGAGGTGAAAGCTAGGGGAGATATTCTGACAGTGTCTTCCTCATAACCTACAGAAAAGAAAGGACCAGGTGTTTTTTAGGGCATCACTGAAGGCAAAGTGGAGATGTGCCTAGCCAGGAGCAGTTGTCCCAGAACAGTGCCTGGCACAGACCTCAGACCGCTGGGTTTCTGGCCATTGAGACTGCTTGTTCCATGTCCCAGTGAGCTGTTGGGCAGAAGAAAGGTGGGAGGCATGGATGGGAGACAAACCACCCATGGTGCAGTACCTCTAAAGCCTGGCACAGAAGGAGGGGCAACTACACTGAACAGCACCAAATTAGCAGTGCCTGATTATTCTAGTCCTGCTTGCGTCTCCAAAGTCTGGGAATCCTTCTGTCCATGAAAGTTCCCATTTCTCTGCATGCCCTTGACAGTAGGTATGGATATTTGCATTCAGTCCAAACCAGGAGAAGCCTATGGGCTTATTGTGTGGGATCCTTTCCTAATAGGTCTTTCTGGGGTCCATTTACTCACAGTTGAAAGTTGAAAAACATTTTTCTACTCTGACAAAGGGACCAGCTATTTTTTGAAATATTTGCTTCTGCCTTTCCACACTTGAAGGAACATCTAGTTTCCTGGGTTTTTAACAAAACTAACCCAGCAAAGAATTTTAGGCTGAATTATAGATACTGTTGGTGAAAACAGGCACTTTTATAGGAAAATAAATAATTCCATCTATGTGAGAACTGTAGTGAGAAAGATAAAGACCTTATTCAAACACAAGCATCACAAATAATAGGAATGGGAGTTCAAAAGATTACTGGCAAAGGAAATTGCTTTTTCATACAACAGTAGCTGTCCCCCTCCCTTTCCCCCCAGTTTTCCATGACAAGAAAGCTTATATTTATCTAGTTAAAATTTAGACGGTTTAGAATGCTGCAGGTTCCCAAATGTGCGGACCCAGGAGAATATGTGCAGAGGACACATCACATTGCATGTTTTCAGGACAGGGATTTTTATGAACGTAGTGGAATAAATATTGTGGCAATGACATGACTATATAAAACAACCTTCCAATATGATTTCCCAGCAGAGGTGTTTCTCAGTTATTCTGATTTTCAATTTGCAAAACTCTTCTCAGACACTTGCAGGTCTGCAAACTGCAGCTCTTGCAGAAACACTGCTGAAGAGAGGCAAAGCCACAATGAAGCTGATAGTCCCTACATTAAAACTGTGTATAACCATATTCCCTTTCAGCCACCTTTACATGGAGGCAGCAGTTCAATTCAGTTATTAGCATCGACTTGACCTTTTCTTCAAATTAATTAGCATAACCCCTCACACTTCATAAGAGTTAAAGCCTCCATCTGAAGCACACACAACAAAGACTCCGTGATACATTGACAATAGGGAGCTAACTTTTCCCACAGTCTCTTCTGCAGAAATAATCATTTAACTTAAGGGGTTTCTGCTAATTAATTCCTCTGCCTGACATTCTGGAAAAGGGAGGACAAAAACCCCTGTCCTAATGAGCTGTTTGTAGAAAGCCATGTCTCTAAAATATCCCAGAGTTTTGTGTTACAGATAAAACATGTGGCACGACTCCACAGTAATTTAGACCTGAGTTACCGTTCTCTTCGTCTCTTTTATCAGCTATAGGAACCCCAGTGGTTTCTCAGCTGACCTATGGAGAAGCAGTACTCTTTCATTAAAGTGCCAGTTAATTTGTCCTGTAGGTCTGCTCCTGAAACTTCTTACCTTTAGTCCATACCACTAGGCATGTATATATCTATATATATTTGCATACCAACACTATGTCTTGGTAAACAATCAGCTTGGACATTTCACTACAAAATTCTATCCTCAGCCCCAGCCTCTTTCCTTAAGAAAACTTCTACCTCCTTTATTGCGCAAGAAAAAGGATGATCTCACAATATGTCTGAAATAGTAATTTCTTTATGGCAGACCAAGAATATTTCTTTGTTCATACCCCCTCCCCCCCCCAAAAAAAACCCAACCCAAACTGAATCTTTGCTTCCTCTGTGGGTAACTAAATTAATTAAAAATTTACTACTTCAAAAAATAAAAGAAAAAAATACTTTCAGAATTCTCCCAGGCACTTCCTGTTTTCATGTTTTGTCCAGATATGGGAAAGGCATATGCTGAGCCTGTGATTTATCAGAGCAGGTAGAGTACAGCATGGACATTTCAGCTGCAGTTATGAAGCACATGCATTTTACCCAAGGACATTAGACTTCCAACTCATTTATAATTCCTCTTTCCTCATGAGATTTTGTTTTAAGATATTGTATCTCCTGTTTTCAGTAGTCAGAACCTCCACTTCTTTCTCACAATAACATTTTAAGGTTTTCTTTGGGCTGAATTTTAGCCAATGTGGGCACATATCACTGTAAAAAGGGAGATCTTTATGCATCTTAGTCAAGGTTGGGTGAATTTAAAATCAAATCACTACTGCTATTCCTTATACACAGAGGTTGCAGAAACACGTATAATTGCATTTTCCCTACTGGAAGGCAGTTGCATGAATATTTGTAAGCTTATTTTTTCTGTTTTGACATGAGAAGAGCATACAGCAGCATACAAATTAGATACCACACTGAAATACATAATTATGTCATGAAAGCTGAATAGTTTGGATCAATACTTTTACTCAGGTATCCTTTTATTTTGATTTTAACATACTTAAGCCTTTTCTTATTTTAAACATTATATGTTCTTTTACCCAATTTTACTGAAGACTTTTCATGTTCTTCTGGAAGAAAAAAATAATTCATGGATCAACACAAAGGTCAGTGGTGTTGGTTTTTTGCTCTAAAGCCCAGTGTTCATTGGCAGAACTTCTTTGATGCTCACAATTACATATATCACAGTAAAGCAACCAAGTTTGCTGATAACTTCAGTGAAATTTCAGGTATGTTTTGTTCAATTATATACAGCATGCTGAAAAAATCTAGAACTTCCAGAAAATTTTCCAACAGCCCCTCATAGTTTAGTGGGACAGATTTTCTAGTGCTTTAACCAATTTGGTTTGTTCCTCAAGAAACATAAGTATTAAAGCTAATTTGGAGAGACAAAAAGATGAAATTAGTACTAAGGAGCAATAGTTATAAGTTAATCTCTCAGGGGGAATTTTCTCTTGCAACCAGGCCAAATTTTCCATCGATTAATTTCATTCCATTAAATCTACTTACTGCTTACTCTACTTCCATTACTGAATCATTACTTAAACATGATACATATGCCTTCTTAACGTGGAGCCATTTACTAAAGAAAAGCTTTTGGACTGTAGAGATGTCAAGAAAGTTTCTGCACAGTCTGAGGTCCAGCTCAAATTTCTTATTTTCCATGCTCTGCTGGAATTTGTATAGCAGAGAGGTGTTTGTTGGATAAATAACACACTGAAATTAGTATTTTTATACCAAAAGCAAATTTTTCTCTCTTCTTAACATTTAAGAATATTGGTAGAATATTCTATACCTCTTTTTAACCATATTTTCTTTCTTCTGTGATCCTATATCATAAATGGTTTCAATTTCAACACTCTTGGATTTCTCCAGTGCATAAAAATTTACTCCCATCTGGGACTTGTGTAGCTCTCCTAGATCTCTGGAAAAATCTGAATTCTCTGCATTGTCCATACACTCAGGTTGTTTATGATTCTCTCTAATACATTCCAGGTAACAAATAGTTTGCTAATCTTTCTGAATCTGCCAACATTTACTGGGCAGATTTAAATCTATCAGGATTTTGGCCTTCCTAACCTGATCCCTGGATGTTCAGACAATTTCTCTGTATTCCTCCCTGTTACCTGTTCTTGCTTCCACCTTCTGTAGGCTCCTTTTTGTGTTTGACTTTGCCCTGGAGCTCCTTGTTCATCCCTGCAGGCCTCCTGGCCTCCTTACCTGACTTCCTCTTTGTCAGGATGCATCGCTCCTGAAATTGGAGGAGGTGATCCTTGAGTATCAATCACCTTTCTTAAGTCCCTCTTTCCTCCAGGGATTTAACCCATGCTACTCTACCAAGCAGGTCCCCAAGAGGCCCCAAGAGGCCAAAGTTTTCTCTCCTGAAGTCCAGGGTAGTGATCTTGCTGTGCGCCCTCCTCGCTGCCCTAAGGATCTTGAACTCTGCCATTTCATGGCCACTGCAGCCAAGGCTGCCCTTGAGCTTCAGATTCCACACCAGCCCCTTCTTGTTGGTGAGAACAAGATCCAGTAAAGCACCACTCCGCATTGGGTCCTCTATCACGGGAGGAGGAAGTTATCAATGCATTCCAGGAACTTCTTGGATTGCTTATGCCCAACCAGTGCTTCCTATAAAAAACAGCATGGATCCAAATCAATTCATCTCAGTTGTCAGCACTTGTTATTACCTACCCAACACCCCAGTCTTAGGATCACAGCAGGTGAAATCTCCACAGATTGCAAACCTCCACTTGAATGTGTGTAGCCACAGGCTCTTGACATTTGATGAGTAAGAAGTCAGTCAGGTCTCAGCACTGCTGTATTCAGCTTCTGGACTACATTAAATCAGAACTTATGATTTGAGCTTTTCCAAAGGAGTGCCTGACAGGTGAGACAAAGGGCTTTGTGTGCTATGTGATTAGTGGGCAATGTTGTTGGTTATTACCTATTATGCTTTATTTATTATATGAAGCTGTGCTTTAACTTCTGTAGTATGGTAATGATGGTTGTTTCCAATAACCCACCAAAAAAGTGGATGCACACACACATATCACAATGAAAACTCAGTGAGGTTTTCTATGAATATATCAGAAAATAACTATATTGTGGTTTCATTTTTTTTTCATAACTGATTTGTTGCAAAAAAGGGATGCTGTTTCTGTTATTGGTAGTTGTGCTGGGTTTGGGTGGTGGGGTTTTTGGTAGCGGGGAAGGGGGCTACAGCGGTGGCCCCCTATGAGAAGTTTCTTGAATCTCCCCCAGCTCCAGGTTGGACTCACCTCTGGCCAAGGCCGAGCCAGTTAGCAGTGGTCGCTGTGCCTCTGCAATAATGAATTTAAGAAGGGGAACCTGGGAGGAGTTGTGAGGAGGAGTTGCAAACAGGACACTTATGTGAACACTGAGGTCAGTGGAAGGAAGGAGGAGGAAGAGGGGGAGGTGTGCTGGAGAAGAGACTCCCCCTATATCCTGTGATGAGATGGCAGGGCCACCTCCTTGCCACCATGGAGATCCACGGTGGAGCAGAGATCTGCCTGAGACCTGTGGAGGACCCCACACCGGAGCAGGCTGTGCCCGAAGGAGGCCAGGACACTGAAGGAAGAAGAAACCCATGCTGTTATAGTTCAGCACTGGGAAGACTGCAACACAAGGCAGGGGATGCACACTGGAGCATCTTGGGAAGAGTTGCATTCTGTGGGAAGGACTCACGCCAGGAAAAGCTCATGGAAGACTGTCTCCTGTGAGAGGGAGCCCATGCTGGAGCAGGGGAAGAATGTGAGGAGTTTCCCACGCCCCTGTCCCCCAGAGGAGGAAGAAGTGGTGGGACTGACTGTAACCCCCCCATTCCCTACCCACTGTGCCACTGAGGGAGAGGAGGTAGAGAGATCAGAAACAAAACTCAGCCCAGGAAGAAGGGAGGGGTAGAGGAGGTGTTTTTAAGATGTGGTAATGCTTCTCACAGTTCCACTCTCTCTGTTAAGTATTGTTGTTGTTAGTGTTTGAATTATAGTGATATTCTTTTTTCTTCCCTTAACAAGTCTGTCTTTTGTCCATGACCATCCATGAATCATCCCTCCCTATCCTTCTCCTGATTCCTGAATCTTTTGCTTTATTTTCTCCTTCCCATTTCTGAGGGGAAGAGGTGAGTGAACAGCTGCATGGTGCTGTTTCCCTCTCAGCTCAAACAATGACATCGGTGAGCTCAGCAGACAGAGCATATCAGATCATATTCCTGAAGTTCCAGCCAGTTCTGTCCTCAAACTATTAAATTCCAGCATCCATAAAGTTTATGGTGTGAAACACATTACATTCTACTTTTCTTCTTCCCCAATATAATCATAGAATCATAGAATGGTTTGGGTTGGAAGGGACCTTTAAAGATCATCGAGTTCCAACCCCCCTGCCATGGGCAGGGGCACCTTCTGTTAGAGCAGGTTGCTCAAAGTCCCATCCTACCTGGCCTTGAATGCTTCCAGGGAGGGGAGATTGACAACCTCCCTGGGTAACCTGTTCCAGTGTCTCACCACCCTCACAGTATAGAATTTCTTCCTCATATCTCATCTAAATCTACTTTCTTTCAGTTTAAAATCATTACCCCTCATCCTATGACTACGCTCCCTGATAAAGAGTCCCTCCCCATCTTTTCTGTAGGCCCCCTGGAAGGTACTAGAAGGCTGCTATAAGGTCTCCCCAGAGCCTTCTCTTCTCTAGGTTGAACAACCCCAACTCTTTCAGCCTGTCCCCACAATGGAGGTACTCTAGTCCCCTGGTCATCTTCATGGGCCTCCTCTGGACCTACTCAAGGAGGTCCATGTCTTTCTTAGGTTGCGGGCATCAGAGGTGGATGCAGTACTCCAGGTGGGATCTCATAAGAGCAGAGTAGAGGGGGAAAATCACCTTCCTCAACCTGCTGGTCACGCTTCTCTTGATACAGCCTGGGATACGGTTGGCTTTCTGGGCTGCGGGTGCATATTGATGGTTCATAGTCAGTTTTCCATCCACTAGTAACCCCAAGTCCTTCTCCACAGGGCTGCTCCCAATCCACTCATCACCCAGCCTGTATTTGTGCATGGGATTACCTTGACTCATGTGCAAGACCTTGCACTTGGCCTTGTTGAACTTCATGAGGTTTGCATGGGTCCACCTCTCAAGCCTGTCCAGGTCCCTCTGGATGACATCCCTTCCCTCCAGTGTGTTAATCGCACCAATCAGCTTGGTGTCAGCAAAATTGCTGAGTGTGCACTCAATCCCACTGTCTGTGTTGCTAACAAAGATGTTAAATAACACTGGTATCAATACTGATCCCTGAGGAACACAACTCATGACTGTTCTCCACTTGGACATCGAGTAGTTGACTGCAACTCTGAGTACGACCATCCAGCCAATTCCTTATCCACCAACCGGTCTATCTGTCAAATCCATGTCATAATAAAATGGATAAAAATTTAACAGGAATTGAGAGAAACATCCATCATACTGGAACAAGTTTCATGATCTCAATGCATAGTTAGAGGAAGTTGACCCTATTGTAGATTAAAGCTTATGCTGCATTTGCTTTTACATGTTTCAAACAGCTAAAACAAAGTATGCACAAAATCCAAAGACTAGCAGTTTACAGTAAGTTCTTCACAGAACATGGTGAGCCCTCAAATGGAATAATTCATCAGGACAGCCTTCTATATTTACATTTCTTCCCTGTAAGAAAAAATAATCTGTCACAATAGAGTTATACTGTTATAAATCCTGTTCCTAATGATAACATCTGTGATATCACTTACAAGGTCATTGCTATTTAACATCACAATTATACCACAGTTAAAATGTAGGACTTGATGCACCAGTGATATAACTATTCTAGCTTTCATTGTAACAGTTGACACTATGCTTATTACCCTCTTGTTATGAGATAGCATTACTTGTGTGTGGATGTTTGCGTAACACTCACATGCAAAATTGCACTGGCCACTGAGCAATTAGCCTTTTGGGGTGTCTATAATGTCATAACATTGTTTTAAAAGTGAGTAACTGCTTGCTAGGCAGTAAGCGCTGCTTGTGAGGGCTGCTGCTGCACCTGTATGCACATACATAATGTAGAGAGATGCTCATCATCCTATTGCTACAGCTTCCCTGTCGTTGCAGACAAAGAGGGAAGGACAACTGGTGATTCTGCAGTAACTGAGTGAAAGGCATTCAAACAAATTTCTACTTTCTCTGATGCATTAAAATAGCCATACCAAAGCTATAGAGTATGATTTTCATTTAAAAATGAAAGTAAAACATTGAAATCGGTATGCTCAGAAAAGCTATCTGCAGAGGGAAAAAAAGTAAGCAGACTGTAGCAGTGACTGGATCTATCTGTGAGGCTGTACAGTGCCTACCAAGAGCCTTGGCTGAGGTCTGTGTGCTCTCCTCAACTACTGAATGGGAAGTGAAGTTATGCACTGACACATCACTGCATTCAGCAGTATGGTGATTTTATTTCTGTTTGTGTGATAAACTCTGTCTGAATTACTGATCAGAAGCAGGGTACTGCTTGGCTCTTCCCAGAAAATCTTTTTCATGACATTTTCTCTCAGCATTGCACCTAAACAAGTTTCAGTGACTTACTAAGGAAACTGCATTGGCTTAAAAGGGTCTCTCTGCACTGGAAACATGGCCCCAGTTGAAATGACAAAACTTTCTGTCAGGTTTGTCTTTAGCAGGCAATAAGTGCTCTCTCGCACTTAATTAAAACTCTTCTCTCTTAAGATTTGGTGTCCTGCCATACCAGGATAACATAACAGCAATCAGCAATACGCTCTGTGGAAAGACATTTCTTTAAACTATCCTATCATTTCCTACTGGCATTTATTTTGCCAGCAAAGCATTTTGGAAAAGAAATTCCTAGGTTAAGCACAAAAGCATTAAACTAATGATCAGGAATCTGCTGAAAATACTGGCTTTCTCTGACTAAATAAAAAGATGTTTATAATACCATAGCAATTTTTGTACATAGTGAGCTCAAGTCATATACATCTTTATTCACTCCCCTTACTTTTTTTTGTTGTTGAGGTGTTATTTTTTCCCCCAAATTTAGCCATTGCTTTCTCAGAAAACTATCACACACTGTGAGCGATAGACTGAAAATTTAAGGCCTACTGGGATTATTCAGCTCTTGTATCTACTTGTAAATGCAAGTTCTGATTTATTCTAACTAACCACTTCTTAAACCCAAGTTGGTAATGGAAGGACAATGTATTTGAGTCATTACTCTGTCAGAGTGGTGAGATAGTTGATCACCATGGGGACAAATAAGGCTGCATATCGTGAAGTATCCAGTTCATTGATTCATGCATTATAAAAAGAAAAATGCTGGAACAATCTCCAGGGCTGCTGTTAAGGAGGGGCATATGAGCAATATTAAATAAATGCATGCAAAGGAGAGACACAGATATCATACATCACAGTTCTTGGAAAATAAGATGGCTGGAAATAAAACCAAACCTTTGAAAGATTTAATGGTTTGGTTGGATCCAACTGAAAAAGTTCCTTACATCAACAGTGATACAGATTAATTCATTTGTAAAGCTCTTCAGTGGTTCTTAAATTCAACTTTTTCACAGCACTTGAGAGAAGGTAAGGGCTGGTCAGGAGACTTTCACAGTTAAGAGCTAATAGAAGAGGGGACCTGTGATGTAGCTTTGGCTGTGACATTAGCTCTTCCCAGAGCAGTTAGCAAGAGCTCTGCTGATGGACAGGCTAACCCCACACATTAGTTTTTAGAGGTGTGTCTGGCTGTGGACCAGCATGTTATAGTGCTTGCATCAAAGAGTGTTTAAGAAGTAAGTGGTGAAAGCTTTTAAAGGTGTTTATTTCATGAGCCAGCTAATAGTCTTCAGCCAGAATGGCCAGTGTTTTCCTCTATGGCAGATACACACTCTCCAGTGAGAGATGGGCAGTGAGCGTTTATAAACTGGAACAGCCTAGCCTGGTATATAATCTATAGAGAAAGGGAAGAATTCAGACAGTTTTCAAAATGTCTGTGTAATTTCACCATATAAAACAATGCATCTGATTGCATTTCAACTGTCAGTAGTCATTTTATACAATCTGCAGAATGCAAGGTGTCTCTTGGCATGCGTACTAGCATCTCGGCTGACTTAGGTGAAGCAGAAGAAAGTTTCTCTGAGTCTTACAGTGTTAATGAACAGACAACCAGACACTTGTGAATGACATCAACCTTTAGGAAACAGTCTCTCCTTCCCTATTCTGTTGTCTTCCTAAGCACACAACACAGTGGCTGCAAGAGGTGTTTCTTTCTTGGTGAGGGGAAGAAGATCCCCAAGGAAATTAAGCGTTCCATTGGGGAACATTTCTTTCCACCTCAGAGGGAATTTTGGTCTTGTTTCTTCCTGTTCAGGAAGAGAAGATTCCATGCTGACCCCAAAAGACCGCAGTAGCTCAAGCTTGAAGGAAAGGAGATCACTAAGAGTTTAGGAGCTTAACCATGTTAAAATTGCAAAGTTGTTACCAACACTGATGGACTCATTTTAATCTTTATAACTTAGCTCTATCCCACTGAGACAGCAGGGCAGTGCTTTTTCTCTGTTTCTCTCAAGCAGAACTGGACTACAGTGATACACATGTAGAAAGTCTGGTGTGATATGAAAATGGCAAGAAAGATTTTTTGTTCTGAATTAAATTTTAAAATATGACTCCTTGTTCATATGTAGTGCCAGTCAACCATGTCAGCTTCACCTTTGGTGACTACACTCTTTAACTCTTTGCTAATGTCACTGGTAAAAATGTATAATAATAATATTGCAGCACACATCCTGGAACACAAAGTGGGCAAAAAAAGTTGATCCACTTTACAAATATCAACACTATTCCCAGGTGGTGATTATTATTATTATTATTATTATTATTATTATTACTACTACTACTACTACTACTACTACTACTACATTGTACTCTTTTCTGGTACAAATGGAGTTACATGAAAAAGATGATTCGCTGGTAGAATATTTGAGCAGTAAAATTGTAACAAAGACTGGGTAGGGCTGATACTTGCTTAAGAGTTCCAGAAAAAATATCCTAGGGAAGAAAAGAAAGAAATTTGAACAAGGCAAATCAAGATTTAAGGTGTGAAAAATCTGGCTAAGAAAATCTTTCTTCAGTAGATTAGAGGGCATGGGGGAAAGGACTGATGAAAAAAGAAAGGCCTGGAAGACAATAAGAAAGAACAATGGGAAGAAAACTACATCAAATTGATTTGTTTACCTCTTTGTGTTAGATCCTGTTTTCATCTTTTATGTTTGCCCTTTGCCTCGTGCTTCACCACCACCACCATCCTGCAGCATCTTTCCTGATCTGCAGTTCCTGGTACTGGGCCTTTCTGGACCACCACCCCTTCTTGAGCAAGGAAGGAGAGAGGTGCTGATGGGCTGTGCTGTATCACAACCACCTTGCTGCCAAAGGTGAACCCAGTGGCAGCTCTCTGTGTTCCTGCTACCATGGCATTTTCCTTGGCATAGGATCTGAGGCAGAAGATGGTCCCCAGAGCATGACAGACTGTCATACCTCTAAATGTGCTGGATAAGAGGAATTTTGGCAAAGAGAACCTGCAAAGAAATTGCCTTGTTGAACTCTTTGATACCAAAATTATCTCTGCCCCCAAAACTGATCAGGTGATTTGTATAGCTTTCAGTATTAAGATTGTTAGAGACATTGTAAAACAATTTTTGAGTCACCATCTTTGTCATCCTTCAGCACATCCAGGAATTTTCTAAAATGAGGCTGTGTCTTAGTGTTTTCTGCTTTCCAAAATCTATCAGTGACATACTCCACAAAAGTTTAATTTCCATTCTATTGTTGAGCTGCAGAGAAAGAAAAGAAATATATTCGCTGTGCTGACTCTTAGTAACAGAAACACTTGAATGAGCATCAAACTGTTTTACATCAATACATACCACTTACATCATGCATTTTATTCATGCTCTTTTTGAATTTATTTTTCTTGGTCTTCATGGGCTTGTTGAGCACTCAAATAATTTATCTACATCAACCCTTAAATGCAATGTTCCCATGCAAATTTCTAAATACAAAAGAACATATGGAAGTAAATGAGTTCAGTCTTTTGAAATGGGTGCATGGATTTCTATTATTCAACTGAGTTTTTCTCTAGTAAACTAGATCTTATCACCTTTAGGATTGGTGTTAAACCCAGGTTCAGATATAATCTTTAGACCCTGGCTGGTTACTAAACAAGGAGGGAAGAAGTAGAATTTCAGGCAGATCTGACAAAATTAGAGCTGTACTATTCCTGCAAAAAGACCCACTACAGCCATGGCTTCCACCCATTATTCAATTTGAAAGATACAACTCATTTGTCTTGTTAATTATGAACACTAAACTTTTTCTCCTTAAATCTTTAATAGAAATATTTTTAAACATTTAAAAGTGGGAGTGGAGAAGTATAAATTGTATAGGTTTTTCAGCCAGCTTGGGAATCCTAAGGAAAACAATGTACTTAGATGTTCTTTTTCGCTCTTATCTCTTGACTGTGATTCTAGAAGGAAGAACATTTCTGCTATGAAGAGAAAATATCATCTAATTATTAGTGTTTGTACTGTGCTCTGTGGTAAGGGGAGATTATGGGTGGGGTTCAATCACCCAAATGTCGGTTACCCAGTGCCATTTGAGATCCTCTAGGGTATCCTGCCTGCTCTTCATCTGCTGTTCTGAAAGGGTGTGAGTCTTCTACAGTTCCTTCATCTGCCAGATCTATGCACGTGAGTATGCTCAGGGCATCGCAAATAGCATTGGACACCTACATGTGGGGAATCAAAACAAGGGCACTACTGACAGGAATTCAGACACAAAGTCCTCATGTAAAAACACCTACAGCTTTTTTTTGTTTTTTTTCTCTCCTGCTTCAGTTCCTACACTAAAATGTCCTTCTCTGACAAACTCATTCTCATTGCTGTGTTCAACAAGGATGTAAAACCAGCCAAAGTCCAAGACCAACATTCATGGTATACAAATCTTATACCCACAGCAAAAGGGCTTCAGTTACATCTGTACTAGAGACAACCAGAATTTATCAGAATATATCTGTGTCATTTGAAAATCTTCAATATTTTGACTAAGTCTCCAAGTAATGAATATTGGAAGGATATTCTGTCCCCCATTTATCTGTCTAAGAATAACTGAAATGTCTTAAGCACTCAAGAAACAAGCCACTACATTCTGTGAACAGTCTAATTTAAGCCCCTAGCCAACTCACGTACAGCTGGGCTTAGACCACCCGCTGTTCCCTGCCTACGTTGTTTGACTAAAAGGTGTATACTTACATTCTGAACTATCCCACGATTTAATAAGTCTGTATAGGCCAAATCCTTCTGGAAGCCATTTTCAAACATATGAAGAAGTAGGTTGCTGAGAGTAGTCAGCATGGCTTTACAAAGGGGAAATAATGTTAAAACAGTCCGACAGCTTTCTACAATGAGATGGTTGGCTTGGTGGATGAGGGGACAACAACGGATATTGTTTATCTCAATTAAAGCAAGACTTTCAACATTGTCTTCCATAACATCCACACAGACTGATGAAGTATGGGATAAATAAGTGGAAAGTAAGGTGTACTGAAAACTGGCAGAATGGCCAGGCTGAGACGGTTGTGATCAGGAGCACAAAGTCCAGCTGGAGACTAGTCACTAGTGGTGTGCTCCATTGCATTGATACTAGGGCTAGAACGTTTAGATTTCATTTATGACCTGGATGATGGAAGAGATTTTGCAAGTTTGCAGATACACAAAACTAGGAGCAGTGACTGACATCTTATGGGCTGTGCTGCCATGCAAAGGGACCTCAACAGCCTGGATAAATGGGCCATGGAAGCTCATGCAATTCCACAAAGGGAAGTGAAAAGACCTGTACCTAGGGAGGAACAACCTCATACACCACTACACTCTGGGGTCTGACTGGCAGGAAAGCAGCTTTGCAGAAAATGACCTGGAGGTCCTGGTGGACATGTTGAACACGACCCAGCAATGTGCCCTTACAACAAAGGTCAACTCTTTCCTGGGCTGCATGAGGAGGAGCAATGCCAGCAGGTCAAAGGAAGTGATCCTTCCCCTCTACATGGCACTAGTGAGACACATCTGAAGTTCTGGGTCCAGTTTTGGGGTTCCCGATAGAAGAAAGAAATGGGCATACTGCAGAGAGTCCAGCAAAGGGCTGAATGATGAAGGTCTTGGAACATCTGACATCTGAGGAGAGGCTGAGAAGTCTGGGACTGTTCAGCGTGGAGAAGAGAAGGCTCAGGAGGATCTTATCAATGCATATAAATACATGAATGGGGACACTAAAGAAGATGGAGCCAGGCTCTTCTTGGTATCCAGTGACAGGCTGGGAGGCAATGGAAATTTTAACTTAAGAAAGAAGCTTTTATTATGAGGGTTGTTGAACAATGGCAGAGGTTTCCCAGAGAGGTTGTGGGGTATCCATGTTTGGACATACTTAAAACTGGTCTGGACACAGCCCTGAACAACCTGCTCTAGCTGACTCTGTTTTCAGCAGTGGTGTTGGACTGGATGATCTCTAGAGGTCCCTTCCAATCTCAGTGATTCTGTGATTCTGAGTTGAAGACTACCTGATGTTGACCAATCCTTTGCAATCTACATGAGATGATGAAAAATGCTTTATAACCATACATGACTTGAGCTGAGATTGTCCTTCTGACATCCCCCATACCAGGACATGGGTTTCAAACACACTCCTGATCCTTCATTGTTCAAAGTTACCAACCTAAACCTACTGGTGCTCTTACTGCCCTAACTGCAGAAGCCCAGTTTCACTCTTACATTTCATATTGTCTACACACATGGTAAGGTAAAGAACAGAAAAATGTACACAAAAGTGGTGATATTTCTTATTTATATGAAGGTTGTATCATCTTGCTTGCTAGTGTTCAAACTAACAGTCTGAAAATTAAGACTGTGCGGAGTACTAAAGTCAGCTGATTTTTTGAATAGATATATATTTGTTTCAATACCAGATGGATAGAGAGTTAGGGTTCTTGCTGCACTGAATTTCTGTGTTAATGAAAATGGTTGATAAAGGATTTGTGCTGGTTTTGTGACAACTTGTGCAGGAAGATTTAACAGCTTTAATTTGGTTTAGATTAAAGAAATGTTCCTTCAGAATAAATATTTTCTTTGAAAAAATGTAGGAAAGGATATTTTCTTTTATGAGATGTTTATTTAGTAATTTACTTGCTGAGAAGTTTGTTCCGAAAGATGCCAAATACGCAACAATGGAAATTGGTGTCTTCTCTTCACACAGACGAGGAAGAGTATGGGGCTTTGCTGTCAGCTTCTACATGGGGTCAACAAGGTCATCCCCCTGCTGTGCAGTCTATCATATCACATTATCTCATTTATAATGCAACATCTCAACAGAAATGACAATCTCTCCTTAGTTGCTTGTGTTCCCATCCTCTTCTTACCACTTATTGAGTCAGGATTGAAATTCACTAGTGAAATGTGTGGTGTTCCCCCTCTCCCTGCAGATTTGCAAGCCCACCCACATTCATGCATCCCTTGAATATTAACACAGGACTTAAATTTGCCTAATATACCGCCTATCTATCCCCCTATAGTGACTATACCCAGCCATGGGTATATGGCTATTTATGTATGACTGGCTCCTTCTCCCCTCTCCTCTTGTGCTCATTGCTACCTGGTACACCATGATCCTTCCTTTTCCCTTCCTTTGGCCATTTTCCTAAACATCCCATAATAAGATTTACATAAGCTTAAAAGACCCTTCCAAAAGCCCATTAGAAGTTTCATGGAAGTCCCCTGAAATATCCCCCAGTACTCATGACAATCATGTTTCCCCTCATTAGTTACACAGGTCAGGTGACCCTCCTCAAGGCTGTGTCTGAGCAGTTCCCTTAATGGCCATCAATCAGTGGCCAAAGAGCTCTTGTCTTTGTTATGATTACTTTCCTTTTCCTTTCCATTTATCACTTTCCTTGTTATTTTTTATTTGTTTTGTACTGAATAGTCCTTAACTAAATAACTTAATGAACTAGATGCTTGCTTCCACCTACCCTTAAAAAACATATGCATGTATAGGTCCATATTGGCCCCCAACACTCAAAGGAGAGCAGGGCAGGATACGAAAACTTTCCAAACCCCCCACTGTGATTAAAGGCACTTGCAGTGGGTAGATGGCCAGTAGTGGCTCTCCTGTAGGAAGAAGTCCAACAATGAAGGTTGGATTCACTCATAAGGGGGTGGATCCTTTCCACTGCCTCGGGAACTGAGCAACACAAGATCCACACACTAAATGTTTAGCATTTTGATTCCAGATAGCATGCTTCGCTCAATTATTTAACACATATCTGGATTTCTGACTTTAAACTTTAGCCTTTTCAAGCTGCTTAAGTACAGCATTAGCAACACTGTTTTTCTGAGCAGCTGGTGGTTAAAGATAATTTAAAATTCAGTATTAATTTAAGTTCACATTGTAGATCAGTTCTTTGGATTTAGCACTCAAAATATACTACTAAATGTTAGTGCAAAGGTTATAAGTTATAATAAAACTTTGAGAGAATTCATTCGGTTCTGGCATCTTTTAATCCATTTGCTCATGCTCTCTCCATCAGTCAGCTGCCTCACATTATGAACTGAGGAAGAAAAAGCAGTGTTTAGCCATACGCTGTTTAATGAGGGTCTGAGGCTCATTGTTTTATCTGTTGGAGGCTACCTCATAGAAGGGTGATGGTATTTAGTTTGGAAAACATACCTACAGGGTGTAGGTAACTGGTAACTAGGTCTGGACTGGTCTCCTGCTGAGAGCTCTGTGAGCTGCATTACAAAATAAAGTATGGAATTTTTCCTTGATTTCTGGGCAAGATAAGTTTACCGGTACTGTGGCTTAGAAGTACTACATTTGTATACAGATGAACATACTGGGGAGGCTGCATGGTAGATTAAGTTGAAGAGTTTACAGCCTTTTCTGGCAAAAGTATGGCTTTTCTAGGAAAGAAATATAATACATACCAGTTCTCTATAAACCCAGATGTCAGTTAATTAGCAGTCACATAAGGCAAGTTGCCACGGAGATCAGGTGATTTAGTCATTCTCAGAGAAAGGCTTTGTCACGTATAAGTGTGAAATCCTGAGTGTGGAGGTGGAAATGCAAACATAGAGTGACAGTCTAGAGGTAAAAAGAGGAAAAAAAAATTCCTGGAGCCCAACCTAATTGTCTGGTATTCAGAGGGAAAATAAATGCTGATGGACTCATTGTAACATCTGGAGAAATGCTGGTATAGCATATATAGGTCCATTTGATTTCCTCTATGATGGGAAAATACAGTTTAAGAAGGGGGAAGACCTGCCTCTCCCCTGGCCCAGGAACAGTGAAGTCTGATGGCTGTTGTTTCCTACCACCCCAGTGGTCTGCACCAGACTGCTGCTCCAAACAGAGAGAAAAAGCCCATGTTCTTTAACCAGGAGTGGCCACTCAAGCTCTGAGGTTGACTTATTTTTCTTTTTCTGTTGTAAGTAAGTGGGAAACCTCACAGAAGGATCACACTATTAACACAACATAAAAGAAGGGGGCAAAACGACTGAAAATTGAGAACATGGAAGATAGAACAAATGCCTCAACATTAAAAGCTAAAAAGGAGAGACAAAGTCTTCTGAATGTCATCATAAGCTGAAAAAAAAGCAGTCAATAGGAAATAAATTTTTTCAGGGACAAATTTGTAAAGGATTACATTGCTATCCTAAATCTTTCACAAGTCAGCACAATTGTTCAATTTTTTGTGTGGAGTCTGAGAAGTCTTTACTTCATGGTATCACCAGATCTTTACAGAAGCAGCTGTCCCTGAATTTCTGGTGCTCTTTGTAACAGAAATCAGTATTTCACTCACCTCTTCAAGTACTGAATTTATTATTGTTTCCCTAGGACAGAAAAGAGACTGCCCAACATATGTGCTCTCACATCCCTTCGCAACAGTGTTTGCAGTCAAATCTTATAGATAAGAGAAAGGAGTGAAGAAGAAAAAGAAAGGAAGTAAAAGAGAACTTAAAGGGGCTCCTTGCCTGACAGGCCTATTATTTTGAGTTATAGATGGAAACAAACCTAAAATGTAATTTCTCTGTCTCCTTGTGAAGGGAAATAATTTTTTGAATTCTGAAGTTTTGACAGCAGGCAACAGTGAAGATGGCATGTCAGAGCAATGATTTCCTTAGCTCAAACTTCCTTGTCAAAGGCAGGGTTTTATTTTTACTCATTTTCAATTTTTATTCCATTGCAGCTGAATTTCTCTTCCTTAACTTTTTTTTCCCTTATGACTCCTTTTCTCCTCCATTTCTCCCGAGGTTCTTACATTTTTCTCTAGCACCAAGCTGAATTTCTTCAGCTATGATAGAATGATACAATTCTCAATTCTGGCAGCATAATTTGCCTTGATGTTTGTTTGCAGTAGTATGTGAGCAGGTGATGAAGTTTCTAAGAGCAGAACTTCCTCATTTCTTTGTTCTTTTGCGGCTGTTGGAGGCAGATTTTGGGTAGAAACAGCAGAATTTGAATGAATCTGACAAGCACAGTTGCCCTCCTAACAGAAGAATTGCAATTAATTCCCATTCCAAGCCTGAAAGTGGATTTGGGAGAGAGGAAATGTTAGAAGCTGAGAAGTGTGAGACCACTAAAATACAAGGCACTGCAGGAAACCATAACTTTATTAAACTATTACTCACCAGAGCCCTGGGAAGAAGTGGCCAGGATTTCCGCATCAGGGCAAGAACTGTGCCCTGCTCTTTGCTGGGAGTGAGAGGCTCAACCCGCTCACCCAAGCCACCTGGTAGGTAGGAGAGATGAGGAGAAACACTTGCTGCACACAAATGTAGGTATGCATGCCTTGACATATAAGGACATAGAAGAACAAGGAGCCTTTCAAATTTCCTTTCCCAAACCATTTGCACCTTGGAGTCTCTTACTGGAGCTGACATCAAGCAGTAAAAAGTGAACTAATCCTGCTATGTTTTTTGACACAGCTGTCCCCAGTGCTTAAAGAAATGCCAATAAAGTATAAAACCTTAAATGGGGCAAAAAGGTGGTTTTACCTCCAGACCTTTCCAGCGTACTCCATACCTAAGTACAGATTTCCGTATCAGTTTTTACACTATATAATCTTAAATGTTTCTCTCCAGGTTTGGTTGATAGGTGCAGACTTTGTAAAAACTATTTTGGGGACAACTCTGACTGGACCACCATAGTACTGGAGAGTAGCACAGTTGTTTTGCTGATTCTAAGTGTCTTGCTATAACTTTTTTTTGCACTGTCTGCATCATTCACACAGGCAAAAAACTATGACTGTGGAGAATGGAAACTATTACATAAAGGGGTAGGAAGGCAGGTTTAAAAAATTTTCTTATAGTAATGATTACATTTAAACCAACTTGCACACTCAAACCGACTTCTTAAAATTTGCAATAATAAAAAAAAGGGAGAAAAGGAAAAGGACATCAGAACTTCAGTAATTCTGATGCATCAGGTGCCCACTGAGGCTGAAATCTTCTCTGGAGGCAGTGGGAGAGTTTCAAGTGCATCAGACATTAGTAGCTTTATAAAAAGACATTAAAATATATTCTTAAATAGGAGGGGCTGTGACATAGACCCACTTCAATGTTTCAAAAATCAGAAAGGATATGCTTTTCTTATGTCTAGCACTGCATTTGTATTTGCAAGAGTAGATTTGCCTGTCTTTTGGTTCAGATATGTCAGATAAAAAATCCTCAGTCTGTATTCAGTAAAGCACAGAGTATCCATGCAGTATTGGGGAGTGGTCTGTGGAATGACTGCAAAAAATCCAACACACAGATTTCTACCAATGTAATAAAAATACCAAATGACATGAAAACAATATTCAAAACTTAGCCTAATTTGTATCATGAATAGACATCAACCAAAAGCACTGCTAAAATTCCCCAATATTTTTCCCCAAAGGTGTGGTTGTTTTTGAATAAAAAGGCTATTAAACATTGCTTAGAATACAGTTTGCACTGCCCATAAAGGACATAAACATTCAGCACTCAGACTAAGAAGCTGGAATGCTGTAATTCTGAAACTTAATTTTAAATAATGAACTGTGTCAGTAAAAGCAAGTTAAAAGAAACCAACCTGCTGGAAACCTCACAGCAAAAAAATAGCTTGTGTGGCTCCAGCATCTGAGACTGGGCATAGTTGGATAAAAAGCTGGCTGATTTTGTTAATCTGCAAGTGGAAAAGGATGTGTTGTAATTGTTCCTTTAAAAGGCTGCAAGCATTCTTTAATGAAAGTAACTACAGCAAGGATTACTAGAATCCAATTAGCCACAACAGGTGTATGTTAGAGATCTTTAAACCACAGAACACAACATGGTCCTTCAGAGCAACCAGCAAATTACTTGTTAATGAATGCTGTCAGGAGGTCCCAGCCAAAAGGAATGCCCTGGAAGTGCTGGCATTGCCAAGGCTCTATCGGCAGTAAAATAAGGGCAGGTGTAAATATTAATATTGATGGAGGTTATGAACCAAATGGTTATGGCCAGCGGCAATGGACCAAACCGTCTTTTTCCCTAGGTAACTCCAGGGAATTCAGTGCAATTCCTGAATGATGTTCATGAGCAACCTTGTAGGAGAACCTGAATGCTGTTGTTCCCTGGAAAAAGCCTTGGGGATGGTAGTGGTGAAGTCCCATTGAATCTATCCCTAGAAGACAACCACATCTACTATATTTATGGCTGTGAATGAAGTAAGAGCTGGGTTCTGCATTTGGAAACAATTTCTTCTTGGTGGGGGCAGAAAATAGAAATGAAAGAATCTTATGAAACTCATAGTGTGCAACTTCTAATGTTTTCACACCTAGAGAAAGAAGAATGATGGAAAGCTGACAATATAGCAGATTAGAGAGGTTCTGGAATTTGTGTGATACCATATTTCCACTCTTCTTATTTTCATACATTTTTTTATGGTATTTGTTGTTTTAAAATTTGAGATTCTGGACTTTTGCACCAAGATAAAGATCTCGGATTTTTTTAAACAACCATTTTTTCAGTTTTTGAGAGAAAATCTTGGATATGTCCATCCAAATCGTACTCACACCAAAAGACAGGTACAACAAATCTAAAAAGTGTTTTAGAAGAATGTCCTGATCTTTAAGCTACTGTCAGGACTTATTAACAGGCCTAAATGGTTTCAGTTTCTGGAGGCTGATCATTACGAGTATGCCTGCTTAGAGGTAAAAGGAAGGATATGATTTGAAGAGACAAAATTAAATATGTCAAATGTGTTAAATATTTAAAATGTGCCTATTTCCTGTATCTTCTGATTCTCACATAATATTAATCTTAAAGACAATGCTCTGGCAGATTGAAAGTTTTAAGCCATATCTGATGACAAAAAAAGTTGTCAAAATCCTTTGACTTCTGTTCTACAGGGATTTTGCTTTTCTCCGTAGCAAGCACTAAACCAGAACTTGTTAGGTATCAAAACTGCAGACCACTCAAAATACCATTTAAATGGATAACAGAAGTGTTCATACTGTTATATTTCACTGGATTCTGCAGTTCATGGAGAAATTTGGGAAATAATCTAAAAGCCTTTTTGAGAGGGTATCAACACTTGTCTATGAATCATAGAATAGTGGATTGGAAGGCACCTCTATAGAAAGGAAATGACTATAAACTTCAGAGTTCTGGATGTTGAAATGACCCAGGTCATTGTATGTAGATGCTCTTTAACCATTAACCCTGGCCATAAAGCATACAGACTGGGATTTCTAAAATGGCTTTTTGAGCTCATTGAAATCATCAGCAGAAACGAATAGATTTCAATGAGGACAAGGAGAGGACTGCTGCTGAGTGTTTTTAGAACTCCAGCCTCCACTCTTGTTTGAAGCAAATATGTGTTGATTAATCTTAAACTTAACAGACTGAGGAGCTGCAAGCAGTTTTATTAAAGACCAGGTGACCCATTTCATTTCTGTGTAGAAAGGCCAACGTGAAGCAAAAATTTTTCAAGAGAAACTGATGCCAAGTATGCCACACTTGTTTGCTGCTTGATTAATAGTACACAGAGCAATGGTTTTAACTCAAAAGAAAGACTAAAAGGGTGACAAATGTGTTGTAATATAGAGATTAAAGATTCATACAGCTTTTTCGTCCTGGTGGTGTTGACCCATGCTTAGAGTGTTTGAGAAAGACAACTGAAGTGACTTTATTTTCTGGATAATGGACTGATTAAATAACACTGTAAAGACCATTGAAGAATGCAAAGAGATTTTACTGAAATAACAGTACATTCTGAAATAGCAATGAGCCCGGTCTTTGCAAATCTTTACAAACTCCACTAAGCAGTGGGGAAAACTTTGCAAGGAAGGTGTGAAGCTGTATGAGTTAAATTAGAAAGGCAACATAAGCAAGAGGAAGAATGGAACTGTGCTTGGGAGTGAAGACAACTAATACATCTCCACCTGCACAAGCACCAAATGAATTTAAGAATGTGAAATTAATGTTCTGAAGACAAGGAAAAAAAAAAAACCCAGAAAATCAAAGTCCTTTGACTCTTCAAGTTAAGGATATCATCAACATTAAGACTCTTATGTTGTAAACAAAATCTTTGCTGAACTTACTGATGACTACTGCAGAATGAAAACTAGATTTTCTCTCTGATAGAAAATGCTAGTATTTCTGCAGGGAAGAAAAAGAAGATTAGGAAACGGTGAAACTTTCTGTTTGATATTTTCTATCAAAACAACACACTTAAGAAACAGAACAGTTCATGCTGTCATTTTAAGCTTAATACCGTTCCTGCCATCTTCCTAGCATTTCTCTGAAAATGCTTCTTTTCTAGTAATTTCATCATTACTTTGCAACTTTGTTGCTACCTTTTGTCCAGAAAGGTGTAATTCAGCTAGCCACTGGAGACTGTATCTCTGCTGGTGCATCTGCAGCCACGTGACTCACCGGACATGTGGTACTGCTAGATCTGAGGTAAGACTGTGCTGTGTTTTCTAAGCCAGGGACCAGAGGGGAATACCAATGTGCCTTGAGGAAACTCAGCATCAGAAGCAAATGTAGTTTCACAGTCAAGTAGTTTAAAATTTATTATTTAATTTTATTTATTCTAGTGAAAATATCAGAAAGTCTGAGCAGCACTAATGGTAAAAGCAGGTCTGAGAGAAAATTCCTGATGACAATACTATGAAGATACTGTATGACAGAGGCATTTGAGGATACCAGCTTGTTTTCCACTAGTTTGATTTAAATTTTTGTTACAGGGTTGTAACAGCTAAGTCAGCTGTATTTTCATGTCCTGAATGGTGTACCGTGCTGCTTTCCAATCACAGTACACAAGTGTTCATTGGTTTAAATTGAGGTTTAGATCTGCTGCATTGAAGCTTTTTGGTGAAAATGTAGATGTATTTGAGTAGGTCTTATTTCCACTAAAATATCTGGATTTATTCCAAAATACAAATTTCCCCAGTTTAAGCTAGTGGTGCCCCAGTAGATGCATCATAAAAGCTCAGCTGTGTTACTCCACTATAGCTAGATTTACTCTAGCAATTACATTGGCCCAATTCCTTTCTTATTAAACTCAAATGGAAAGGAAATAATTAGATCTGATAGCTATCATATAAGAGAGTATGCTGAGGGTGAAGCAATTAAACTGTAATTGTGGTAAATTATGTTTTTCATTAAAATTGTAAGAAGTCTGTTAAGTGATTAGCTAAAATGTTTAGTGTCTTTGAAGACCATTCAAATTTTTGATTCTGCAGACAGATCAGGGGGATTTACAATCTGTGAATGTATGTTTGGATACTGCACTGTCTCATGTTATCAATACCAAATTGTTTCCCAGCTTTGATTTTACCAAGTATTGTTCATTATTGATAGTTCTACAAAACATGTAAGATACTTTTCCAAAGATGAAATAGAGGTGCTGTGAGGCACTCTGCAATCTAAAAACTACCTGTATATTTACAAACAATCTGAGTAGCTCATTTACTGAGGGAGCAATTATATTTTAAGAAGTTGACTCCTTTATTCGACCTGTCCTGCTTTCAGAACTATCTCCTGCAGAAGCACTATTGCAAAGAGGTGTTTTCTAGGGAAATAGGTCTAATATTTGGTTTTTCTAAGGTGGAAAAATGCATGGCATGGCAATCCTGTAAAAGCATCAGTCTTTGGGTCATAGAGAGCCTAGTTTTTCCCCTAAGCTTTTCAGAAAGTGAATTTCTTTGTGTGCAACCTCCTAAAAGCTGAAAAAAAATGCATTGCAGAAATCCAAGCAGCATATTACCCTGCCAGATACAGGGTACCAAATGAAGTGGACTGTTGTTCTGGTCAGGAATTATCATTCTGGGGGGCCTGAGAATCAGAACTGATCTAGGTCCAAAGCCCAATAAACACTATAAATAACAGAAGAGGTTAGGCACCAAAAAGGACAGCTGGGGAAATCCCAAAGCAGGGAATTTAAGTGAAATTTCACCTTCTTTTTGCTTAAAAAGAAGTACTGTGAAAAGAATACTGTGATAGTTCATGAGGTTCTAGACATTGGAGGAGACAAATGAAGCAGTTGGATGTGAAGGTAATAAAGATCATATTTCACATGTATGCAGCACTGCTGACTGAACTCATGAAAAAGAATTTATGAGGAAAAGAGGTGTAACCAGGGATGACGGTGAGGGTAAAGGAGGAATTTAGATATAACAGAGAAAATTAGAAGAAGGGGGTGGTGTCAAAGACAATCATCTGCCCAGCAAGAGGGCTGGAAATGTGGATCCTTAACTGGATGAAGAGAAGGACCGTGCAGAGACGTGACTGTGAGAGCAGGAGAATGAAGAGGAAGAGTGGCTTAAAGCAGGAAAATGGAATAGAATAATAAAGAGTATTCAGTGGAGAAGGAAGAGAAGTAGAAAGAAACAAAAAAATTCACAGGAATGCTTATCAGTTCCATAAAGGGTTAACGTGATGAAAAGTGTAAGTGACAAGGCCCAAGGACAGAAGAAGCAACGTATTTAAGAGTGCAATAGATAACAGAGGTAGAATGATCTGCCAGTGGGTGGACAAACAGAAGAGAGGGACTGAAGAGTCATATCAACAGTGGAAATGATAGTAAAATCTGCATGGGGCAAATGTCTTAGTGCTGCTGGAATGGCACAGGGATGACATTCTGCTGCTCCTTCTGCTGAAGGAGCTGGCTGGGGTGCTTGCCAAGCCGCTTTCCATCATTTACCAGCAGTCCTGGCTGACCGGGGAGGTCCCGACAGATTGGAAACTGGCCAAGTGAAGCCCATCTATAAGAAGGGTTGGAAGGATGATCCGGGAAATTACAGGCCTGTCAGCTTGACGTCGGTGCCTGGGAAGCTGATGGAGCAGCTCATCCTGAGTACCATCATACAACATGTGCGGGACAACGAGATGATCAGGCCCAGTCAGCATGGGTTTATGAAAGGCAGGTCCTGCTTGACAAACCTGATCTCCTTCTACGACAGGGCGACCTGCTTATTGGATGAGGGAAAGGCTGTGGATGTTGTCTACCTTGACTTCAGTAAGGCCTTTGACACTGTTTCCCACAGCATTCTCCTGGTGAAACTGGCTGCTCGAGACTTGGACGAGAGCATGCTTTGCTGGGTAAAAAACTGGCTGGATGGCCGGGCCCAAAGAGTTGTGGTGAACGGAGTTAAATCCAGTTGGCGGCCGGTCACGAGTGGTGTCCCCCAGGGCTCGGTTTTGGGGCCACTCCTGTTTAACATCTTTATTGATGATCTAGATGAGGGGATCAAGTGCACCCTCAGTAAGTTTGCAGATGACACCAGGTTGGGTGGGAGTGTTGATCTGCTCAAGGGTAGGGAGGCTCTGCAGAGAGATCTGGACAGGCTGGAGCGATGGGCTAAGGCCAACTGGATGAGCTTCAATAAGGCCAAATGCCGGGTGCTGCACTTCAGCCACAACAACCCCCAGCAGCGCTACAGGCTTGGGGAGGAGTGGCTGGAGAGCTGCCAGTCAGAGAGGGACCTGGCGGTGTTGATTGACAGCTGGCTGAACATGAGCCAGCAGTGTGCCCAGGTGGCCAAGAAGGCCAATGGCATCCTGGCTTGTATCAGAAATAGCGTGGCCAGCAGGGACAGGGGAAGTGATCTTACCCCTGTACTCGGCACTGGTGAGGCCGCACCTTGATTCCTGTGTTCAGTTTTAGGCCCCTCACTCCAAAAAGGACATTGAATTACTCGAACGTGTCCAGAGAAGGGCAACGAAGCTGGTGAAGGGTCTGGAGCACATGTCGTACGAGGAGCGGCTGAGGGAACTGGGATTGTTTAGTCTGGAGAAGAGGAGGCTGAGGGGAGACCTCATCGCCCTCTACAACTACCTGAAAGGAGGTTGCAGAGAGCTGGGGATGAGTCTCTTTAACTAAGTAATAAGTGATAGGACAAGAGGTAATGACCTCAAGTTGCTCTAGGGAAGGTTTAGACTGGATATTAGGAAGCATTTCTTTACAGAATGGGTTGTTAGGTGTTGGAATGGGCTGCCCAGGGAGATGGTGGAGTCCCCATCCCTGGAGGTGTTCAAGAGGCGGGTTGACATAGCACTTAGGGATATGGTGTAGTTGGGATCTGTCAGTGCTAGGTTAATGGTTGGACTGGATGATCTTCAAGGTCCTTTCCAACCTAGATGATTCTGTGATTCTGTGACATGACCAGCCTGAATTAAGTTTTTGAAGAAGATCTAGATCTTCAGTTAAAATTATCAAAACCAGAGATTAAAAGGATCA
Organism: Strix uralensis; assembly: GCF_047716275.1. Classification (NCBI taxonomy): domain Eukaryota; kingdom Metazoa; phylum Chordata; class Aves; order Strigiformes; family Strigidae; genus Strix; species Strix uralensis. Next base: position 37,047,363 of record NC_133974.1, on the reverse strand, counting down.
AACCATAACAAGTCCAGGCAGTTGGACTAGATGATCATTGTAGGTCCCTTCCAACTGTTCTATTCTGTTCTAAATGAAGGACTAGTACTATGAAGGAGTCACAGAGATTCTGAATAACTTAGGAGATATTTATAAAATGAAGGAAGCCGATGTTGGGTTCTGTCCAATTAACGGATTTTTTAATGGTCAGGCTCTGGGATTACCTGAATTAATGTTTATAGTAGTGAGTGTAAAACAGAAAGTCAGCTGTGACTAAACTATCAGAGAGTTAACTTAATGAATCATCTTAATTATGTTTAGAAATATTTGTAATGGCAGATATGTATATATATGTATGAATAATAGTGACTGCAACAATTGTGGTAAGTGAATTAAAACAAGGGCCAATCCAAAATGGGAAAAGCTGTTGGTGAAATGTAAGATACAGTATCATTCAGGAAAAATGGCGTGAGAGAAGAAGGTCTGCCCTGTCAAGAGACTATTTTTCAGGCAAAGATGGCAGTTTACTTCAAGCTTCTAAAAGTTACATTTAATGTATTTCTACATATTAATTTATCCTAAAACTGTAGAATGTTATTCTCATTGTTAAACAAAACCAAAAGCATTAGATGACGATATTAACAATTCTCTTCACAGTGTGGAAGTTTGAAGGGCAAATGAAAACATTTCCTGGCAGAACTGGCCCAATTATGGTGGAGAGAGATGAAAGAGTAGAAGTAGAACACAGGATGTCTGATATTTACGGTGACAGCCTTTGCCCTTTGGGCCTGGCATCATTCTGCAGAAAGTCTAGAGTTGTGTTTCTTCCATTTTTTTTAACTCTATTATGGTGTGATCAAAGACTTTTCAAACTACTATCCCTCCTAATTTGAAAGCCACCATAAATGTGAGACAGAGAATGGCAGTTTCACATTCTCATAGTTCCCTTTGTCATTGTTGTTCCTTGGTAAAAACCAAAATCTTTGATGATAAATAGTTTTAAGCAGTTGAAATTAAATCAAGCTTATTAAATCAGTATCTCACTCTGTTGTAACTTAGTCACAAATGCATTCCTTTTGAAGAAGCAGTAATTTAAATATTGACAGGTATTATTTTATTGGAGTTTGCATATATTGTGTTACTGCCTAAAAAATGAATTCTAATTACCTTTTTTTTTTTTTTCCCCAGACACATCTGTAAAGCATCTCTAAAGCTTTAAAAAAACCCAGAAAATTGGAACCATTGGGCAATGGAAAATTGGATTTTTTAGGTTTTCCCTGTACAGTAACTAGGATTTCATGCTTGGTCTGATGAATAATTCCATGACTTTTTAACACAATTTTGGAAAGATTTGCCGCACTTGAGAGCCAGATACTGTGGAACCAGGGGATCTTAAATTGATTTAAATGATTAGTTGAATCTTTTAAGTTGATTTAAAGAAACACTAAGACAAAGTTTTTATATTTTTTGTATTGATGAAATGTTTAATAAGATTGTGCGCTATTGATTTTTCTCAATTTTAAAGTTTCAATTTTTTCTGTTTTTATATGACATTCAGGATCTGAATGTTTTCCTTTTCTAAATGCAGTTATGAACTAAATGTTCATAATTCTACATCTGTTAGGCAAAAGTTTACTGCTGAGAAATATTACAGTAGATATTCATTAGTTCTAGAGTAATTTTTATTAAATTGTATGTTACTAACATTACCATTATATGTTGTTAGTTTTTAGTTCATCTATTTCCATTTCTAACTGCCAAAGCATTTTACATAGGAAGATTGTTTTCCATATTCCAATTTTCTGAATGGAAAGACTCAGTCAGAAATGTGTCATGAATTCAAAATAGCCATATAAAGTGATGTGTAGTATGCAGGACCAGTGACTCTGAGACCAAACGACTGTCAGTCCAAGACTACACAAAAAATACACTTTTACCACATTTGAAAGTTCAAGGGATTTTATTACATAGCAGGGGAACACAAGATTTTTATGCAGTGTTTGTAACTGAATTACACTTTTTATTCTCAGAATCCAATCCTGCAGTCTTAAGTGGTGATGAAAGAGACTTTTTCAAGAAGTAACCCTATTAACTTCTCATCTGTGCTCTTGAAGTTGACAAAGGATAATTGATTCAGGTGACTGGATGTACAAATATCTTGCACGGGAAACAGGAGTTTGGGGAAAACTTGACAATATTCCTTACTGCATGTTTAAGTACGTGATATTTCGCAAGGATGCCACACTCTCTGAATGCCTTTGAATATTTGAAACTTAACATGTAAGAAAATTTCTGGTGTTTTTTTTTTTTTTCTTTCGAATGGGGAAAAAGATACCTAACAGCATGTATGTAATATGTTCCATATTCTTTTTTCCTGGAAGAGATGTCTGTGTCCTCCTCATGTATTTACTTAAAGATGAAGAGGTTTTCTAAGTGTGTGGGAGAAAAGCATCATTGTTCCATTTCCAAATTATTTTCAAAATAAAGATTTTGAGCACCCTTGAGGTACTTCACTTCTGGAGATCACATGAAGTTCTCTCTTATCACACCAGAGTGTCCTTGCTGTCTTAAGAATGTGTGTTTCTTTCCTCAGTTGCTTTCACACAAGATTTTACTGTCTCTGTGAGTAGCCTGGGTCTATGACTTGTAGTGATACTTTTCACTTGGCTTGGGAGTGGCCTTAATTTCCTTAAAACCAGGGCTTCAATGAGCATTTCGTAATTGGAAACCATGTTCCTGAAAGACTTAAGGAGGTGAGAGGAGAGGAAATATCAAAGTTTACTATTCTCTCATGAGCGCATTTTGTTTCTCAAAGCTGCAGAAGTCAGGAGCTCTGTCTATGTAAACTATCATAAGTAAAACATCTGTCTTGTGCATGCTGTGTTCGTATATGTGACAGAACAAATAAGATGTCCCCAAAACTCTGAAGTGATTATTTACAACATTCATTTAACAATAAGCTAATTCTGAAGACAAGAGTGTTGTGAATAGAGTGAGCAGCTGGTGCTTATGGTATTTACTGAAGAACTTCAGAATAACATGTTGTGTCAAGAGCAATCTGATATATATAAATACATAGAGAAGGTTTAATTTCTGTGTCAGGTTACAAGACAGATGACCACCCAGAGAGCACTGTTCCCTATCAGTCAGCTTAAAGCTGCCAGTGAATAAACTCTTTGTGGTGGAAATTTAAAAAGATGGTTGTGGAAGAGCCCTGGATTATTAAGGGCTTGGAACGTAAACAGGTCTCATTAAATCAGGAGCTTTAATAAATTAGACAAGCAAAATATGCAGGGAGCAGTTTGCTCAGCTCTCCATGGTGCTATGAGCAGTGGCTTGATGTGCTTTTCAGATCCGATGCAGTAAGTCAGACAGCTGAAAAGACTCCCCTTCCAGACATGCAGGGTGGCCTGACACCTTGCACTCATCCACTGGTTGTTGTGAGCCACATACCTGGCAGCCTGGTTAATGCAGGATGCCACAACAGTATCAGCAGGCGAGGCTGAGCCCTCAGGTCAGTCCCTGAATACAGTATTCTCTTCCCTTGCACTGGAAGAGTCTTTGTAAAGACCTGTTTCTCTGCACAGTTATGTCAGCTGTGGAAGAATTATTCCCTGGATTCACCTCCTCAAAACTGACTGACCAAATTACAGTTAATTGACTCCCCAAATTGGTTGGCAGTGTTTCACTGTCTAGTAACTCCCCAAGCCTGAGGACTGATTCCCATATATGTGAATGGTGGGTGGGTAGGTAGGAGGCTTGGGCTTTTAGGCTCTTATCTTCCTTTTAGCATGACCTGGGCAGCTAGGAAATATCTGTTCTGTAAGATGCAATCAGATCACAATCAGTACATCTTAGTCTCCCCAACAACCTTGATGCTATTTTCCAATGTCTGCACAATATCTTACTCTTTCTTCACAGAGGTTGTAACTTCCTCTTGCAAGGAAATCACTCTCCTTGCTTCTGTCAGCCCCCATATACCACATGGCCCAGGAAACAAGTGGGTCACTAAGAAGGGACAGAATAGGATAAGCCAAGGTATAGCTTATAACTGCCAAAATGTTGCATCAAAACTTCTGGAGCTGCAAACCAACTCTTCCTATCTCCAGCTTGTCTCTGCAGATCTGGCACTGGAGAGGGCAGATGTTTCAGTACTTGCCGGTCTGGCACTTAACAACAGAGCCACAACATGAGTTTAAAGTGGAGTATCATACCCTGATGCTGTCACAAGGAAACCTGCCTGAAGCAGTGCTCTGTTGAACAATTGCCTGAGATGGAGAAAGGCTTAAAAGCAGGACCCCATGGATCTCAGGACAGCAGAGATGCCCAGCTCCAAAAACATTACTTTGTTATTGGTAGGTCAGAGAACGGACCTAGGAATCCCTCCAAAAGCCAGCACCATGAAGTAACAATGAATGAATTTAGAGCTTTTTGAATCAAAGTGGAACTGCTTACTGGGCAAAGCAAGGTCATCATGGAAGCATTTCTGCTGCTTACTGTAAAGCTCTTGAGCCAATACTGACACATTCCTGTGTGAAAATATAACCTTTTTGGTCAGGAGGGAACATTTCTTCTTAGCTTCTAGGTAAACTCTGTCCTGTCATCTGTCTCCCACACACTGACACACTTCACATGTCTCAATCTGTTCCATCATTTGTGGTCAGTGATGTCCTAATTTGTTTACAAAATATTTTTCTTATTCCAGCTGAGCCCAAATCTCTAAGGTCACTTCTCCAGGCTGAGATGGAAAACCAAGGGCACATAGAAGAAACCAGCAAATACCTACATGAGATGTACTGCAATTTAAGCAGCTGGGATTGTCTCTGACCACTGAGAGCAGGCGGCCTGGAATGACCTGCCCTGCTGGTCCTCCCTTCCCACAGCCAAGGGAGAATGAAGCAAGCAAATCCAGACAAGACATGGGAACCACAGCAAGCTGGAGGAAAGCTCTAAAAATGGGAGTCAACTAGTTATTGAAGACTTATCTGGGAGTAGAAACTAGACAGTGCTTTTATATTCTTGATTGTTACTGCTACCCAAACAGAGGCTGTGTGCTTTTACACATTTGTGTTAGGGCTATCCCCTTCCCACTTGTACTCAGATGTGTCATGGAGCAGGAAACTTCAAAGAAACCAGGATATACACTGCCTTTTTCTTGCACAGCTGGCTCCTCGCATCTTGTGCACGGGGCAGAAGAGCCAGAGCAAAACTGATATTACACTGGACTGGTTTTCCGTGCTGGGACATGAGAACAAGAGACCAGTGCTAACAAAGGGGGTAATATTCTGCTAACCTACCCTCCATTTCTGTTTCCCATAAAAATGCTACTTAAAAAAATCCCTATTCTGTGCTGAATAGAATGGTTTGGAAACACAGAGTGGTTTAATTTCTGGCTAAATACCATCTAGACAGTTTCTCACTGGACACTAATGTTCTTGGTTCATAAAAATGAAGATCTGGGGAATGAGAAACATGTTCTCAGTGAACAGGTTTCAGATAAATTTCTTATCTAGAGCCAAGACTGAGTGACTGAAAAGCTCGTTTTCCAGTTCAGATGTCTTCAATCCCTAGTGAGCAATTCTGGCATAAGTAAATCAGAAGACATATTAGTAGGTTAAGTAAAAGCAGAACTTCCTATATAGCCTGTGGTATAATATCACAAATGATGCTATTTTAAAGAATTAAATATTCTTTATTGTTTAACTGACAGTAAAATCTTTATCTGTCTTAATAGAAGACAATTAAAGCTATTGTCTCCTGTTGCAGAAAATAACCCACTCAGACAGAAGAAATGGCACAATTTACAGGCTCTTTAATAATATTTAATGCTTTAATACTATATAATACTGCTGCAGCTGAAGCAGCTTTGCTGGGAAGGACCTAGGGAACCTGGTGGACAACCAGCTGACCATGAGCTGGCAACTCATCCTCGTGACAAAAGTGGTCAGCAGCATCCTGTGCAGCAGGAGAGGATCATTTCTAGCAGGTCAAAGGAGGTGGTCCTTCCCCTATACTCAGCACTGGTGAGAGGTACCTGGAGTGCTGGGTCCAGTTCTGGACTCCCCAGTACAAGGGAGACATGGATATACAAGAGTCAGTCTAGCGAAGGGCCACGAAGATAATGGAGGCCTTGGAGCATCTGACATATGAAAAGAGACTGAAAGAGCTGGGTCTGTTCAGCCTGGGGAGGAGAAGGCTCAGGGGGATCTTACCAATGCATATCAATACCTCAATGTGGGGCGTAAAGAAGGCAGAGCCAGGCTCTTCTCAATGGTATCCAGTGATGGGTTAAGAGACAATGAGCACAAATTGAAACACAGGAGATTCTGTCTGAACACACTAAAACATATTTTTACTGTGAGGGTGGTTGAATACTGGATCAAGTTGACTAGAGAGGTTGTGGATTCTCCATCCATGGAGAGATTCAAAACCCTATGGGATGTGGTCCTGGGCAACCTGCTGTAGCTGAGCCTGCTTAAGCTGGGTGTGTGAACTAACTGGTCTCAAGATGTCTCTTCCACCTCAATGACTCTGTGATTCCTTTTGTACCAAAGATTTTTTTTTTTTTTTGTCTTTTTAGAAAGAGATGTGGACATATCTAGGTATGTCCAGGATCCAAATAAATATCATAGAACTTTTCTTACAACTCAGGAAGAATATAACAATTGTATCATTAAGTGCTAAAAGACTTTACTGGCTTTTTTTTTTTAAGTATTGGTTATTGTTTTCCTTTCATACTTGGGAAGGTACACTGCTGGAAACAACAGTATAAATGATATCTTGGATATATCAGTATAAATGATGTCTTGGACAGATTGTTAAGTAGCTTTAATGTAACAGTCCTGTGAACAACATCCTTTTGGAATGAGGGAGAACATTTGAGGAAGGGAAAGTTCAGCAGAATAACATTACTTTTAGAAGTCCTATATCTTTTAGTCTCGTAAAGCCACCTGAAGGATTTAGAGCCCAATACTCCAGCTTGCAGCATGCACTGGAAAGGAAGTAGGCAACTTAAAAAAAAATGGAGATGGAATAATGAGAAGCATGCCTCTTACATCTGGTTTTCTCAGGCCCTTCTCTTAACAAGGGGCATATCAATGCCATTTAGATATGCTTTTATTCTGAAAAACACTGTCACTTTTCTTCTTGATGTGTCTGTACCCTGTAGCTTACATCAGTCAAATTGGGTTTCTCTTGATTAACTCCTGAGCATGTTAATAAAGACTTCTCCTGCTAACATCAGTAAGAGCTTTATTTTAGACAGTGTTGAAACACATGCACATTCATTGGGAAGATGAGGTACAGAGTAAATACAGACTAGGTAGAATGGGTTATATCAGTGATACAGTGGAGCATTTCAAACTGACTGACAAGTGCTGCAACAGGCCACAAACACAATCAGAAAAGCTTTCTGTACTTTGGCCACTGACATTTTTCTTGACCTCCAGTCATACCACTCTAGCTTGCCTATAAATCATGGGGCCTGAAAAAAAGAACTTGCTAGATTACTTGTGAACATCATGCATAGTATTTAATAACTAGTGTAATTGGGCAGTCAGGGTCTAAAAGTCTTAAATCATAGTACATCCTGATGAACACTTAAAGTCTTTAAATTGGAAAAATAATTGTTTCAACCCTGGAACTATCAGATCCTTAGTAAGAACTGAGTTATGTATTTTAAAGGTTGCTACCAATAATGAAAAGTTATGAGAAATAGTGACAATAGATTAGTTACAACCTGTAAGCACAATCAATCTGTTATGAAGCCTTACCATGCTTCTACTTCATTATTCATCTGCTACTTTCAGGTCAGGTACCACAGAGCTTTCATCAAGCTGCTGTAATCAATATGTTGATGGGATAAATAAAGAATAAGGTGTAACAATAATGTACAGTCCCAGTCCTTGTAGATTCTTTTAAACTTATTGAATTTCATTACAATGGTTTTTATTTTCATGTGACAGTACTTTTGGAGTGACTAGTGAATGTCTTGACTCAATAATTTCAAATAAAGTATTAACATAGTAAATGCATGCAGGAACTCCATTCATTCCTGACCCTGTATGGTAGATAAGTTGAACTTTGACAACTTCAAGTTTGTTTCCCAACAGGGGAGAAAGCTAACAAAACAATGACCACCATTCCTTGCTTCTAAGCTTGCAATAAGGCTTATTAGAAAACCAAAGATCGCTATAAAGCTTGTGTACTCAGTGATTTTTGTAAGGATTCCTAGTATCCTGTGTTTACGCCAACATGTTTTCAAAGGTTTTGGCAGGGCCCTCAAACTGGATTCGTAAGATTATAAGTCTTCAGAAGGTGATTAAATTATTTTCCTTCACTCAAAGGGCAGCACTACAAAGGATCCTTCAACACCTGCAGCTTGCTAATGATGCATGCAGGACACCGGGATCCTCAGAGATAGCATCACTTATCACAGGACATCATTCTGGGGTCTGACCACTCAAGCTGACCTATCTTCTGTCTTTCAGATCACAAGTTTCATTAGGTTAATTTAAATGGAAACATGTTAAATGGCACTGAGCTTTCTGTATGTTTTTCATAAAATAAATGGTGATCACCAAACTGTTAATTTTCTATAACAAAGGTTCTTTGGGAGCCATCTGCTGCAAATGTGTCCCTATCACAAGCATAATTCTTGAAAATACAACTTTGAGGAAGCTGTTTTGCACATGCCTTTATTAACTGAAAGTACAATTTACATGACTGACTTGAAAGTACAATTACATGACTGACTTGTTTTCTCTGGAAATCATAATAAGTATTAAGTCATGTGTGGTTCCTGGAAAACTGCTGACTGTGAATTCACCTAATTAAATTTGCCTGTTATTTTACTGTCTGGTAGATTTGGTATGAACCACCCCGACCATGTTAAAGACATTTTGCTGTAACTTAGTGATATTTTTGTGTTACAGAAGTGACTTTCATTAATTTGCTCTTTAAGCAAAGACTGTTATTGGTGGAGAAAAACAGAAGGCCATGATAAACTCACTGTTTATGTCAGTGGGAAAATTCTTATTCCTTTCAGGGGGGGTCAGCCTTTTTCCAATAGAGTGCATGGGATCATTCTGAGCATAAGATTTTCATTTGCTCTCAAACTGTGTTATTTCCCTATTCCTTGCACCTGATATTCCACGAGTGAATGAGGCATTTCTCTTCTCATACAGATTATACATACGTTACTTTCAACATCATTCCTCTGGGTCTCATCCAGATTTTGCAACATTAATGATATTACTTGGGATATGAGCTGGTCTAGGATTTGTCCAGCATGTGCAAAAGATTACGAAGCATTTTACAATCCTTTTGTCCAACTACTGCCACACTAAAAACCAATGGTGTTGCCTTCTGTAACCATGTGAATTATTGACTGAAAACAAATGACAGCCACTGAAATCTAGGAAAACCTATTAAAATGTCATCAGTCACTTTTAACCTTTTTTGATAGTGCATGGACTGCAGCAAGATCTTGTGCACAAATATAACAGGAATTTTATTCCTTAGCTCTCCCATTTCTTCCCTTCTTGACATCTAAAATGGTCAACATACTTGAATGAAAAACAAATAATGCTTATAGTAAACAGAAAAATATAGCTTTTGGGACATTTGATGTAGGAAGGTTGGTTCATCATACAAAATTAGAGCTATTACAGCATCTTCATTGTCAGTGTTTAGGGGAACCTGAAGACCAAATTTAGAAATATTGTTTAAGAAATGGAAGAAAAATGATTTCATGTCATACTGGAAGGAAGAAAAAAGCAATGCTGCTTAGTTTGTATAGAAGGCCTTTCTTGAGATTTCTATCTAAATGCAGATTTTCAGTTTTCAGCTCTGTACAATCTATATAAGAAATCCCTCAAGACAACAATGCTGAGAAAAAATGAATATTTAAATTGAAAGGTTTTTTTCTAGAAGGAAGACAAATTCTCAAGTATGTTTTGTGTCACTTTAGCAAGGAGTTGAGCTTTCTTTATCTTCATGGAAAACTGAAAATATAAAAATGATTAAATGGAGGAAAAAAAAAAGCCTTGTTTGAAATGTGATCCTTCATTCTTCTTGTTTGGTCTACTTTTGCAAGCAAAAAGCAGAGAACTCCTTCCAGCATTTAAACAAGACAGACTAATTTTCCAGCCCTGAGGTTAGTATTTCTTTCAGCTACTGGATAGGTCGTATTAATAACTCTGTTTACATTGCTCTCCATTTGCGTAAGGATTAGGGGGTAGTTTTGCTTCCCTACAAAAGAGAAAATGAAACTCTCACTGCAGAAGACAATCCATACCCTAATGAAGAAATTAAAAAAAACAGCCTGGCAATTTAGATGGTAAGGGGAGATTTCTGATTGACTGTCAGTGCTATCAAACTCTTGACAGTGGCATGTGAAAACAGTCACGGCAACACACTTCATCACAGGAGGACTGTGAGGTGGACAAACTTTTTCAATTTCTTATGGTTCATTGTGTACAGGGGGAAACACAAATTGCTCAAATCCTGTCAGGTGGTCAATAAATATCAACATTTTGTTTCTGATTGCTCTGTTTTGAAGATATTTGTTCCTAGTCATCTAGGAACATCCTGTCATCCCAACTGACATGGGAGTTATTCTTTACTGTGACACCAAGGACATGACAGTAGTAGAAGACCCTCAAGAAAAATTGGATAGCTCGGGGAGGAGGCAGCTTCAAGCTGGAGAGGTTAGGACGATGCAAGGAGAGAGATGGTTGAATTCCTTGGGATAAGCACATGGCATAAGCATCTTGAAAGAGAGACTAAAATCTCCACCATCAATGCCCATATCTCCAACAATGTTGGTTTCAGATACTCTAGGCAGATACTGAACTATGCAGTAGAAGGCAAGGCAAGATTCAAGAGAGGATCTGTGAACCTTCAGCATAAACTGAAATTTGAAGTCACATGAGTGAATATAGTAAGCTACTTGTAGGGTGTAGGGAACCCAAGAAGGAACAAAAGTTTCCAAAATAGTGGACTTAACACAGTGTTCAGGATACATGGATTTGTGCTTTATGTCAGACTTTGGTGAAAGGAGGCTTGGGGTTGACCCTGGCTGGATGCCAGGGGCCCACCAAAGCTGTTCTATCACTCCCCTCCTCAACTGGACAGTGGAGAGAAAATATAGCAAAAGACTCATGGGTCAAGATAAGGACAGGGAGAGATCACTCAGCGATTACTGTCATGGGCAAACCAGACTCGACTTGGGGAAAAATTAATTTAATTTATTACCAATCAAATCAGAGCAGGATAATGAGAAATAAACCCAAATCTTAAAAACACTTTAACCCCCACCCCTCCCTTCTTCTTGGGCTTAACTTTACTCCCAATTTTCTCTACCTCCTCCCCACCAGTGGTGCAGGGGGACAGGGAATGGGGGTTGTGGTCAGTTCATCACACGCTGTCTCTGCCGCCCATTTCTCCTCAGAGAGATGACTCCCACACTCTTCTCCTGTTCCAGCGTGGGGTCCCTCCCACAGGAGACAGTTGCTCATGAACTTCTCCAACATAGGTCCTTCCCAGAGGCTGCTGTGCTTCATAAACTGCTCCAGCGTGGATCCCTTCCATGAGGTCACCTGCCAGTAATCCTGCTCCAGCATTGGCTTCTCTCTCTCTACGGGTCCACAGGTTCTGCCAGGACCCTGTTCCATCACGGGCTTCCAATGGGGTCACAGCCTTGTTTGGGCATCCAGCTGCTCTGGTGTGGGCTTCTCCACAGGCTGCAGGTGGATATCTGCTCCACCGTTAAACTCCATGGGCTGCAGGGACACAGACTGTCTCACCATGGTCTTCAACATGGACTGCAGGGAATCTCTGCTCTGATGCCTGGAACACCTTTTCTCCCTCCTTCTTCACTGACCTTGGTGTCTTCAGAGTTGTTTCTCTCATGTATTGTCACTCCTCTCTTTGGCTACTGTTGCCCAGTTGCACAGCAACTTTCCCCTCCTTAAATATGTTATCACAGAGGTGCTACCACCATCGTTGATTGGCCTGGCCTTGATCACTGACGGGTCTGACTTGGAGCCAGCTGGCATTGACTCCATCAGACACAGGGGAAGCCTCTAGCAGCTTCTCACAGGAGCCACCCCTGTAGCCTCCCACTACCAAAACCTTCCCATGGAAATCCAATACAATGTGGCAGAGACAAAAAAAGAGATGGACAGTCTTCTGAGAAGGAATTAAAAGACTTAGTAATAACAATACAAACATTTCTAGGTTATTTTAGGATTTACCACCACAGTGCTGTAAAACAATTGCAGCCCCACAGAAGAGCTGTTCATCTGGCTGTTGTGCAGTGCCAAGGCCTGGGTCAGCATCTCAGACACATCCTGTTGACACAGCCAAGTGCAGCTCTGCACCCTACCTAGAGGGAGGGACCTCAGTCAAGCAAGTATGGTTATGGGAAGATGAAAGTACCACCAAGTTATGCATTGCTTGCAAAGGCAGAATGTTTTTTATTGAAAAAACTTAGAGGTTAAGTAATTTAGTGAGATGTGCAGTACTAAGTTTCACAGATGTTGTAAAATGACAATTAAAAGTATTGCCACTCCTTTGTAATTTACTTTTGTGCTTGCAACTCTAGTTTTTCCTCTCTGTATTTGAGAACCCAGAGAACCCAAACAATGAATATTAAAAGCTTAACATGAGACACTAGGTTATTATTTCTTCTAAGCTTCTTAAATTGAATTTCATAGAATCATAGAATCACAGAATGGTTTGGGTTGGAAGGGACCCCAAAGATCACCTAGTTCCAACCCCCCCTGCCATGGGCAGGGACACCTTCCACTACATCAAGTTGCTCAAAGTCCCATCCAACCTGGCCTTGAACACTTCCAGGGAGGGGGCATCCACAGCTTCTCTGGGCAACCTGTTCCAGTGTCTCACCACCCTCACAGTAAAGAATTTCTTCCTCATATCTCATCTAAATCTACTTTCTTTCAGTTTAAAACCATTACCCCTCATCCTATCACTACAATTCCCAATAAAGAGTCCCTCTGCATCTTTCCTGTAGGCCAGCTTCATGTACTAGAAGGCCGTTTCAAGGTCTCTCTGGAGCCTTCTCTTCTCCAAGCTGAACAATCCCAACATTCTCAGCCTATCTTCATAAGGGAGGTGCTCCAGCCCCTGATCATCTTTGTGTCCTTCTTCTGGACTCTCTCCAACAGGTCCATGTTCTTCTTATGTTGGGGGCCCCGGAGCTGAACACAGTGCTTTTGAGTCTATGAGCAAGAGGAAAGAGACAGGGGAGCAACACTGTCTATGGTCTTCAGATTGCTACATCATGCTGAAATGCTTAGATTTCAATCTCAAAATTGACATACTGGTTGCAAATGTAACAGGATTTATAGCGGAAATATTTTGTTACAATTTTTTAGTGGTGTGATTTCTGAATACAGAGGTTGTATGGCTAGAAATCTGATTGATTTTTTTTTTTTTCCTTGAGATTTTTCTTTGCCAGAATTAAGAGTGAAAGAGCTAAAATACAGAAAACAAGACAATCTTTTGGTGGTACAAATGTTAACAGTTCAACAGAGTACTTTGATCTTTTCCTTCTTACAACATGTTGTTGAGGCTTGGAAGGTATAGAGGTCTACTGCTCTTAAAAACTTGACTACAGAGAGAGGCAATTCTGCCCTGTTTTTTTTCAGTGGACTAGTAGAAGTAGCATGCACTTAAAACAAGCTGTTTCTGGAAGTATCCATTTAATGATATGGAGAGAGTGGAAATCATGCATTCTCTAACTTGAGGAATCATTAGGTACTGCTTAAAAAGAATTAAGCTGAAATTTCACAGTTTGTAGCTGTCATATTAATACCTCAGGCTGAATTGTTTATTAAAAATATATATATACATGAGTAAGAATACAATGCAGGCTGTACCCCTGAACAGTTAAGTCACAGTGACTCAATGCTTGCAGAGAGGCAGGAGTATGATAACTATATATTTATGGTGGGTATTATGTACGTAAAAAGAGTCAACATAAGATGAACACTATTTGGCACATTTGTGTTATGAGGCTGTCTTTAGTTACTCTAAACCACACAGATTTTCCTCATCTTAATCTCTCTCACTGCACAGAATTCACTCTGTTAAAAAAAAAAAAATTGAAAAAATTGATCTCTGAGCATCTGAAAATTGCCTCTTAAAGGATCTAGGCTCTGCCGCTGTTAGCTGTCAGATGTTTCCAGGCCCATTTGTAGCTGTTACATTAGGGTTTCTGTGGAGAGATTGAAGCAAGTGATGTAGAAGCCTAATAAAAATGCAGTCTTCAAAAACCCTCTTCTGCTGATATTAATTATGGAGTTTCCCAGACTCTGTAACCTTCTCAGTATTTGACAACTTAATGCCTGAGCACCTTCATTTCACATCTGCACATCCACAAATTATTATAAATTTTGAACAACTTAAAATCAGCCTTACAGTTTATCTGGTGGTGGATCCAGGAGAGTGGGTGCTCTTTCCCTGATGATGGTGGACTGGCAGGCTTCCTTGTATCCATCTCCCAAAGTGAGTCTTGCAGCAGTGACCACGGCAGTCATGCTGTCCTGTGTGTGAAACAGTGTTCCTGCTGCTTTTGTCACTCTTCCATGTGATAGCTCAATGGGAGAGCTTATGTCTGTACTGCAGGGATTCGCAGTCATGCTTGCCTCCCTTTAGGGAATGCTCTCACCCATTCCTGGGCTCTCTGCACCAGACCCCTCCTTGTCCCTCATGCCCTGTCCCTTCTTTCCATCAGCAAGTTCTGCCCAGAAGAAACCAGATTTTGTACTAGAAACATGAACCAAGAATGGGACAAAGTTGTAGTTAGTGCTTCCACTAACTAAGGAGGAGAGCAGATATGTGAAGCCTTAGCAGAAACAGCTGTCTCTGCAACTACCAAATACATTAAGGTCCCGAAGCAGAGAAGGATTTAAGGCACAACATTGTGTTCAGCATTTCCCCGTTGGTTAACTGGGATTCTGCAGTGCCTTCTAACAAGGCTGTGCTTCTGTTGCATGTGCCTTGCTGGGCACAGGGAGAGCATAGGCAGCCTGCTTGCATGATGCCGATATTTGAACATGGTATTGTAGCCAAAGACAACAACAGCAAAAATGCCGTTGTTTGTTTGAGCCTAGCTTTGACTATGAATGGTAGTAGTAATGATAAAAATAAGACCAAGGTAGTGTATATTTGTTTGTTTGTTTGTTTGTTTTTGGTGTGTGTGTTTTTTTTAATTTATTTTAAAGAACAGCGTTTTACTCATTATTTTCCTAAGATCCAGCAATGAGTGACAGAACCATTCTCTAACAGAATTCTCTAACAGCAGGGTCAGAGAGAAATATGTAGAACAGGGATATTGTCATGAGTATTTTACAGAGATGTTTACATTGCAGTGTTAAAATTAACATTTCATATTAGGACACTCTCAGAATGACATTATCGCAGATACTAGAAAGAATAACATAACCTCCATTGCAAAGGGGCATTTTGATGTAATCTAAGACATCACAGGAGATGAATCATAGGAATTCTTACCTACTACTTGGATATCTGAAAGTACAGTATAAGGATCATAAAAATTAGCTATAAAAGGAGTACTGATCACTACCACCACACAACTTAAATGCTTGCTTTGTTCTTCCTGTGTTCTCTTTATGTTCCTTATATCAATAACTTGCAGTGCTGTAACACTAGCATGCACCTGTCCTAAAGCTAATGAATGTACTGATTCCAGTGTGCCTAAAGTGTGGAAACTGTGCTTTATTTTATGACAGAGCATTTAAACTTTACACCCAGTCTCTGTAGCAAAACAAATTGTTTCTGCATGAGATTCCTCCTCAAAATTGGGTGTCATGCTGAAATATCAATAGAGCAATAAGTATGACCTTTGTAACATATCAACATTTATTTCATGAAAAAACCCACCCAGCAGCAGATGGCATTTGGATATAAACAGATCTTGAAGTAAAATGCTTTTGCTTACTCTGATATACTTAATATATGTAAAGCAATTTTCTTGAGGCAGCACAGTATGGTTCAGAACAACTTGATATTTCAGAAATTTCTAAGTGATAAGCCTCAAATAGCTTCCTCATGAATAAGAGGCAGGGTCTTCACAGAAACCTTGCAGACATCCTGAGCTACATGATGCAAGGAAGGAGGGACAGCTGGAGTCTTGAATGAGTGGTGGATACTCCCAAGATGGGGAAAGCTGGAGATGTGTGACTTCTGACAGCAGCAGCAATGCTTCTTCTCTGCCCTCAAATTTGAATCTGTAGTATCAGTAAAGTGCCCTAATAGACAGTGGAGAAGATCAAGTTCCATTAAAAGAAACTCCAGGAACCAGCTGGGCCTGAACTGAAATTCAGCACCAGGAAGAAGTGGTTGGTGAGAACGGATGCAGGGAGATACCATCAGCTCAGCAGGCATGTTGTCACTGGAGGTTTCATGCTTTCTGGAGGACAGGATCTGCGATGCTGCAGCATGGATAGTGTTGCAGACAGTGCCTTGACTTTTATGACCACATTGTCTTTTATTTAATCAGGTAACTGGTAGATGGGATTCCATGGAGTGTAGCTCTGAAGCTCAAAGGACCTCAGGAAACCTGGAAGTTTCAAGTGCATCCTTTGCCAAAGCACGGAATGGTCCATCCTGATATTCAAGAAACTGAGTGGACATATCAGGAGACCAGCCTGGATAAAGAAAGAATTTGTGACAGTGCTCCAAAGTGAAAAGGGAAAACAAAAGGAAAAAAAAAAAAAAGGAAAAGAAGAAAAAGTATGAAGGAGGTGAAAGTAAGGACAGACTACAAAGGAAGAATATTGCCCATGCATGCAGGGATGGTATCTGGAAAACTGGCAAGGGCAACAAGAGCTTCTACCACTACCTCAGTGGGCAAAGAATAAACAAACAAAAAATGAGGACCTGCCATTGAATGGAACAGATGATTTAGTGACAGCAAATGCAGATAAGGGCTTTGTCAGATTCAATATCTTTGTCTCAGTCTTCAACAACAAGGTCTCCCACATTTTTTAGGAACAGTGATCAGAGGAGAGAATTTTGATTTTATCAAGGATAAATCATGCTGCCAATGTCACTGCCTTCTATGATAAAATGACTGGATTTGTGGATGAGAGAAGTGAATGTCATTTACCTCCACTTTAACAAGGCTTTTGATACTATCTCCCATGATATTCTTGTATCCAAGTTAGGATGTTATGGTCTGGATGGGGTAAAAAAAAAAAAATTTTTGGATGGTTGAGCTTACAGAATAGTGGTTAATGGGTTTACCTGGATGGCTATGGCAAATAGAATGACACAGGGGGCTGTCCTGGGATGTGTCCTGTTTAATATTTTTGGGTATTTTCAAGATCTGATCAGATAAACCCCTGAGCAACCTGGTTGAAATTTATGGTTGATTCTGTTTCTTGAGCAGGAGGTGGGAGTAGAAATTTTGTGAGGTTCTTTCAAGCTTGTATGGATCTGTGATGCTATGAAAATACCTTACTAAAAAAAAAAAAAAAAAAAAATTACACAATCTGTTTTGTCCTAAAAACATTTAGTCTGAGATTATAGTATATACCAGCAGACAAACTTTTACAGGGCAGCATGGTGAAACCTGAGGATAAATAGTTCTTTGTGTTCAATTAGCACCTATAAAAAGCAAATTTCTCTACATATACTCATCAGCCTCAGATCACATAGAAGAGAAATGGCAAGCTAGCTGTTAAGAGATTAAAGGAAGAAGTGAAAGTGAAGAATGAGATATTTAGTCATGGATGGTTAGAGACTAGCCAGGGAAATACAGTACAATCTAATGGTGGATATCACGCTAATAACACACACTGGTCCAAATTACCCCTTTGTTGACTGTTGCATTTGTCTGGACTATCACCATAAAAATCAAACAAGCAATGGAGTTACTCTAAAGTTACACAACAGAAAACTATCTAGCTTGAAAAACAACATTTACAAACAGTACACTCAAAGCAGCAAAATCCCCCCCAAATTGTCAAGAAAAGTCCTACACTCTGCTTTGAATGCAAAGACACTCAACATTTTGACACTACCCTCAGTGCCCCAAGTCTTCATCACAGAGAAATACGCCATGGTATCAGGAAGCTCTTTGGTTTTTTCTGTCTAATTGGCTCATAACAGCTGAAACTGAAAGCTGCCATCAAATATTTTTTTAAGAGGAAACACTTCTATGGTTTTTTTTTTATACCACACATTTTGGAGAACCTCACAGCAAAAATGATCTTTCATGAGCACTTCATGTTTCTTGCCTGTTAATCGGTTCTAAGCCATATGGTCTATTAGTAGTGAAATAACGTATGTTACCGAAACAAAGAAAAATAAAATAATTTAGTGACTTTGATCCCAGACTGAATAGGACATCACTCCCTCCAACAATATCTCATCAAGAGGATTAGAGAAAGTGTGTGGTGTACTTGAGACTGCTGTCACTTGGGGAAAGAGTAACAAGGCAGAGCTGCTAATGATAATTTCCGATGAAGTAATGTTAGTAAGCATCAGCTTTGTCCTATGTTAGAAATGACATTGTTTGTTAGAAACAATTGTAAGGAAAACAATGTCGATATCAAACTTAGGTTAATTAATTCTCCTTCATTGATCTCCCAAAGATGGCAGGAAAAGAAAAGGCTTTTCCTTAGTGTGAATTGTCATACTCTTAAGATTAGTATGCACAACTCTGTCTTTTGGTTCTTATATTCAAAGGTCATTACATTTATGTCTGTAAGGGAAAAGGAGGAAGACTTGTAAATCATACATGTTCATGGACTCAGGATCTTCCTCTTGTCAGCAATGGCAAGTTTTACAAGCTATTTTAAAGGCATGTCAAGTAAATCAAATAACTATCAGTTTTAATTAACACTCCTGCAAGCTGTAATGGCCTCTACCTGAAGCTGAGTGACATCAAAGAGATATGAAATTATTTCTTGCCTTTGATGTTTTTTTCCACATAGAACACTTCATCTGTGCAATTTTTATGTCCATTTCATAAAGCAATTGAAGGAGACCAATGGGAACTAATCCTTGGCAATGATGTACCTAAACAGTCATGAACTGAATTAAGAAGAATATTTGAATACAATAACTAACTACATTGCCCACAGAGCTCTGAGATGTTAATTCTCAGATGATTTGTCATGAGGAGAACACATTTTCACTGTACTTGCATTAAAAATGGTATACAGTTAAATACAAGCAAGGACACAAATATACAATTATTTGCTGTACTTTTTGAGGACACAACCCAAAAATGTGTCTTTCATATGTCTGAAGGGAGAATGAAATGCAGATTCATCCACACATAAGTGTAAAGCTATCATAAAAATCTGTGTCATGGAAATTTTCAATACTATGTGCCTTTACAGGTGCTTGATACTGAAATATGCAGATTTTTAACTATATTTTAACATTACTGATATCCTGTATAACCAATAAAGAATTAAATGAAATGTCTTCTCACCCATTTTTAATTAAGTAACATAGCTAGCTCACTGTAGACTGAGTGTCAGGAAAAAACAAAACAAAACGAAAACCCAAGGAGCCTACTTCTAAGTGCCACTTCCATAAAATTTATTTGGATTGTCAAGGAAAAAAAAGAGTTCAGAATGCAACATATAGGACTGTTTTTTTCTATCTTATAACTGATGAATATCTATCTTAAAAGATAAAAAAACCCAATCAAATGAATCAAATGAAATGTTCTTCCAGTCCTGTCCTGTGCTGAAGGAGCTGGGTCTGTTTTGGAGAGCAGGATGATAGAAGTCATGTCAATTAAGCCCATGTTGTGCCATATCTTCCTTGGTTTCTTCTGCTACCACTCTCTCAGTCTTATCCAGATTAAGTCCCAGTGAATGAATTCTCACCCCAGGACCCATCTCACTTATATTTCATAGCGCTGGTCAGCTCTAGCCTGAGGGTCATGGTTTTCTTCCTGCTGGGGCTGTGGCCCTCCTAGAATTATCATGATGATTTGTAACGTTACTGCCCCATCTACCTGCTGTGTCTTGCCCATGCTGGTGTTGACCATCCTATAGATAGGGTGATTAACTTCACCTTGCATGTCCACAGTGCAATTTGAACACCTGAAAGTTTATTTACTGGTGGTTCAAGATAATCAGATGATTGAAAGTTGGGGCAGCTGTAACCGGGCAAGTATCCTGTTTTGTTTTCTCTGTTACAAAGGAGCAGCTTGTAGCAGATAAGTGTAGCTCTTGTCCACCACATCATGCAATACTTGACCTATGGGGGCATTCAAAGACTCTCTTTTCACTTGTTTAAAATTATTTTAAATCAGTCAGAAAAACACAAAGGAAAGAGTGCAGGTGTGTGAAGAGCAGCATAGAAATGCCTCTCTGCTTCCCACCTTCTACCAGAGCAAGACAACCTGTCCCCCTCCTCCTCTATGGGGCATTTACCGGGTGAGTGCTGCCCAGGAGGAGGCTGTGCCAGATCTCTGGGGGGCCAGAGGGCCAGCAGAGACATGAGGTCAGGGGCTGGAGCCACCCATGGGAGCTGTCATGAGGAGCTTTGGGGGGTATTCTTTGCAATCTTTAAGGAGTCTTTTAAGCAGCTGTTCTGTTTGTATCTTTCCCTTAAGTAAGGATAGCTACCCCTACTTAAGGTTTTGTTTGTTTGGTTGGTTGGGTTTTTTTAATAGTTTTTTATTAATCCATTATCTTACTTACTTACTTTGTGGTCTTATGAAGTTGAAGTCCATCCTCATCCATTCAGTACAAAATACTAATAAATTTATGATTCTTGGATAAATGCAGGATTTTGTCAGAGAAGCCTAAAAAGGTGTATGGGCTTATTCTTTATCCAAAGTTGTTTGTTAGTTTGTTCTCTTCACAAACATGTATTGTATAAATATATAGCATATATTCTACTTATGTAAAACATCTGTCAATTCTGAAAAATGATTACCTATTGATTTAAGTTGTTCTAGAATTAGGGGTATAAACTACCATTCATTCAGGTTCAGATGGGTTAATTATTTAACACCATACTTTTTTGCAGACAAGCTGCGATGCTCTGTTTCTTGAATATTGCTTGCACTCAAGATAATTCAAAATATTAATCTAATGATAAACGAAAACATCTTAGAGTCTGGTTATTCATAATCTCCTTTATTATTTAATGACTACTTTACAGCAATTATCTTGAAACCCAATGGGCTTGACCTTGCTTTCATTGATATCAATGGAAAATCTCTCAGAGTTCAGTAGACTATAGCTAACCTCACTATGTAATGAGCTATTATTAATGCCTGGTTTTGCTAGCTTAATTATGCCCTGACACTAAGCACATAGTTTTTTACTTATTAAAAAAAATAATAAAAAAAGCAGCTAAATACTACAGTAAAATATAAAAGCAAAATCAGAAATTTAACCATTCCCATAAGCATTTTTCCTGCACTATTAATATTTATATGTCATATTTAATGATAGAACACACACGCTACCAAACAGGTAACAGGATTAATTGCTTTCCATGGATGATCTATATTTATGCAATCTCTTTAATGAACTGCATGAGTTATGGAAACTGCACCACAAGGGACAGAAAGACTTAATAACTTGCCACGAGTTATTTAGGTATTTTCCCCATGAACAGAATTAATTCATAGTCTCACTGGAACTTATGCATCCTATTGATACTGTTTACATTTTGATTTAATTTGTTAATTCTTATCTTTACTGTTATCTGCAGCTGGTTGAGGAGGAGAATAATAAATAGTGGGTTTAAATGAAACTTCTAAAACAATTGAAATGTGGGCCTACTTAGAGCTTTGTTTCTTTATATCTACAATAGGAAACTACAGAACAATATATAACAGTAAAATGTTAATAGACAATATTCACATATAAAAGACTAACTCGGTGCACAGGAAATTGACACAAGTTAGACACAACCTTTGCATAGACAGATCTATTGTTCTCAAAAAACTTCAAGCCCTTATTTCCTTGTTATATTTATTTATTTTTTAAAGCTGCCATGGGTCAATCTCATTAAGTTACAAACATCTTGTTTTACAAGTGGTCCTTGGGAATGTAGGAAACTCAGCCAGAATTTTGAGTAGTCTTAAAAATTTTCAAAGTACCAAGGATGCTTATGGTGCAATATCAGGATGGCTACAATATATCATTTCTTCTCTGTTTTAATGAAGTTGCACAATCTTTTAATTGCACCCTTATTTCAACCATAAGTGTAAAGAGCTGATTTATGTAAAAATAAACAAATAACTCCCTCAATCCTAGTTTATACACATTCAGTGTGACTTGGTATGAAGCAGATACATCTTTACTTTAAAACTTAGGATGTTTATGGCTATGAAGTCCATGTTGACTAGCAGGGTAAAGGGCTTGTAACTCACTTGTGTGTTCTGCTCTGGCTCAGAAGCACCACACAGCCTCCTCTCCCCTGTCACCACCACCATGGGTCACTCCCCTGATTATTGTCTTTGGTTAAAATCTTGTCTACTGGTTGCTCTTCAGGAGCCTGGTACCTGGACTGTAAAAACTCAATGCAAGCTAGAAGTAGACTATTATTTGCAAAAAACAAAGACACTGAAGAAGAATAATGACAAATTACTTTATTTTTCAGGGAACCCAAAGTAGGATTTTACATCCTTGGCCCAAGGTGAAAGACAGCTCTGAATTGCCAAACAAAGCCTCCTCAGAACACCCAATATTGGATACATAGTTGGGTAAAACCACAGAAAACTACCTCTAGGAAAGCAAACATTTAATTAGTGATCTGTAGCAAGTAAGTTATATATTTCAAGGTGAGCCATATTTGAAATATTAATTTGTTGAAGTCAACAGATTGTGGATGTGCTTTGTATCTGGAATTAACTAAATAAGGGCATAATAAAGAAATAATTATACTAACCCAATAATTCTAAACCAAAACCCCAACCCAATCCAATACACACATCCCACATAGAAAAGCATGTTCATCTGAAAAATGGGGTTTTGGGAGATACTTGTCTCCAGAGAACTCTGGCTGGGAACATGCATTGTGTTTATTTTGAAAGTTGTCTACTCTTCCCTCTGGTCCGTGCAATATAAATGCAAAAATGTGTTGAAATATACACAGAAAAATGCATAAGCAATTACAGCAAACTCTTAATTTTTAATTTTAAAAGGTTTGGTATATTTGTTTACATATCAGCTTTTACAAACATACAGGACTGGGATGCTAGTTTTGTGAAATGTCGAACTTAAAAACAAAGCTATATTCTTGACACTTTTCTCAATTCTTGAAATACTGCTCTTTCAAGAAGTTTTGAGAATTACCTTCTATTTTCCTCAGGTTACTTGGAAAATGTTTACATTAAATTTTACATGTAGACATTTACAATTCTTCCTGGGACTATGACAGCAGCTGGGTTTTCTCTCTGGCTCTGAGGCCAGCTGGCATGGTCAGCCCATATCCATGCTATTTTGACTCTCTTAACCTCCAAAATTTGTCATGTACATCCAAACTTCTTATTGGGAATGATTCCTTGACCATGACAAACTCTGTGATTGGTCTGGGAATGGCTGGTGAGCGTACCAGATGGTCCATAATAAAATCATGCCAGGAACCGATTCTAACAATATAGTTTTGTCCCATTTAATGGACTGGTTTTAACATGACTATGCTGGGTTCTACACAAGTGCGTAGTGAGACAGGGTTCCTGGAAATCTCTGTGCTTTAGTGATTTGGCACCACAAAAAGCATGAATTTGCAAAAGCAAAGCCAAAATGTTTTCCTTACATTTTCAAGCCCTTCATTGTGATCGTATCTTTTAAGAAATGTTATAGAAATAATTTCCAATTCACTTTATTCACATAAAATTCCTACTGTAGTCATAGAATCATAGAACAGTTTGGGTTGGAAGGAACATTTGAAGGTCATCTAATCCAACCTCTCGCCATGGCCATGGACATCTTCAATATATCAGGCTGCTCAGAGCCCAGTTCAACCTGGCCTTGAATGTTTCCAGGGATGGGGCATCTACCACCTCTCTGGGCAACCTGTTCCAGTATTTTACCACCCTCACAGTAAAAAATGTCTTCCTTATATCTGGTCTAAATCTACTCTCCTTTAGTTTAAAATCATTACCCCTTGTCCTATTGCTACAGGCCGTACTAAAATGTCTGTTCCCATTTTTCTTATAAGCCCCCTTTAAGTACTGAAAGGTTGCAGTAAGGTCTCCTCACAGCCTTCTTTTCTCCAGGCTGAACAACCCCAACTCTCTCAGTCTTTCCTCATAGGAGAGGTGTTCTACCACCCTGATCATTTTTGTGACCCTCCTCTGGAACCATTCCAACAGGTCCATGTTTTTCCTGTATTGAGAATGGCTTCTTCCACCAAAGATTTATTGCTTTCACTATGACGCTTTCTTAAATAAAGCCTTAAAAAAATAACTTTAAATACTCAAATGTTGAAGCCAAACATTAGATATAAAACTGGAGAGTTCCCTAGATGCTGTTATCAGATAGTTACATTAGTGAGTAATAGAATAACAACTCCTTTATGATGTATTGCACTAATTCAGCTCTCTGATGATGGATTGGACCAATACATAACCTAAAAAGAGGCATTCTGAACATCAGTTACTCAAGAGATGGAAGAGGCTGGAAGTAAAGGATCCAGGGTAACCAATAAATAGCAATTATAAAACTTAATGGAATTTTTGAGGAGTCGTTTTGCTGACCATTAGATGGAAGAAAGAGACTATAAACAAATCAACCAGCAAATTGTTCATCAGCCATTCAAATTCTTCAGTGAAATGGTCTGTGAAGGTCTAAGCTTCAATTATTTTGATCCTTGTTTCTCTGGGAATTGCACCAAAGGTCCTTAAAAGAAGTGGTCCCAAAACTAATTGAATGGATGAGCACTGAAATTTCTTGCTTTGTACACTCCAACACATTCCTCCTTTATGGTCACCAGACAAGACAAACAACAACCTTCCATTATTTTGCTATGTTTCTTTTCACTTCTTTTCTTGCCAATCTTTTTGCAGGCACTGCAGCCTGGGTTTTAGAGCCCTGGGTACTACTTCTTGCTTTGTCAATGACTAGCCCCATGACTGAACTAATAACTTCTCCATGTTTCAGTTTCCTTTTCTATAAAATGGGGGATGAAAATACCTTTCTGTCCTTTGTTAGGTCAGAACTTGGAGAGTTGTAGTATATATTAAGAGACCTACAGAAGAAGTAAATGCTTAGAATATTTTTTACAATACTGTACCTCTGTTCAGCAAGGTCAATAGGCACTTGACTTTTAAAATGAGAAACCATAAAGAATGTTCTACTAAACATGATATGCAATAAGAATTGCACAGTGAACAGATTTTGTGCTGTTAAAAGAAGATTGGGCAAATGACAATGATGCTGGAATAATACTAGCACAATCTTAGCATGCTGGTTTGTTAACTAAAGGTTGTTCAATAAGTGAAATTGTGAGCATGGCAGCCATTGCCAAAGCAATTAATCTCTATTCAATGTGCTGCACCACTCAATCTTGTTCAGTCACCTGCAGGTCTACCAGGGCATGAGCAGGGATGAAGATTCTTGTGGGGACAAATCCAGCTAAAGATTAGATGGGAAGAGATGCTAGAAGATCAGGGCATGATTATTTCTTAAACTTGATGCACCAAACTCGAGAATTCAATTCCTTGTTGGCCTATCCTCTCTACTTCACTCTATGCATTCTCCTCACCTTGTGCTGCAGACAGAACATCTGCACCTGAAGGAGTGGATTTTGGAGCATGGTAAGGCTTATCCTCTTGTAAGTCAGTGTCTGTAGGTGGGTGGTAAGAGCTACTTAAATGGGTTTCTGGTGCCAACGAAAGAAGCATAAAAATCACCATGTGAAAAACTGCTGAAAACCTCTGAGATATGAAGTAGCTCAGATGAGTACTTCCCATACTCCTTTCAGCTCATAGCCACAACAAGTTGTTGTAATAGACCCATGGTCTGATCAGCAAGACTATTGAAAAGAAGCTACATTAGTCTGTCAGAAAAAGGTTACGGAAAAGACAGTCCATCTTGAATTCTTGACAATGTCTCTCACAGGAAAGAATAAATAACATGTTTACTGCTCTAACTCTTTGGGTAGAAAGAAAAAGGGGATCTTCCTCCATAGCCTTGCTTCTCATCCTTTGCCTTCTCTTGCAGTGACACACACAGGCTTTCTCCTGGACATCAGCAAATGCACAGCTGTAACCTCCCTTTGGGAGACAGTTTGGCTACACCCAGGGTTAAAAACAGCACATATTTTTGAAGAAAGAAGATTTCTAAACTGGGACCTAGGCAGAATGTAGAAGTCTGAAGTGATCCTGCATAAAGCTTAGACACGAGCCTGTCTCTGGAGATACAAACCCCCTAGCAATAAACCTGGGAATAGGGACCAGTGTCCCAGACTTTCTGCTTTCACTCAGGTGCCCTAACTTCTAGGCTACAGCTGCCACATCCTTCAGGCAGCCTTTCCTTGCACATCACCACAAGGTCAATACTGCTTTCACCGTGCTGGCAAGGGTTCAGTAGGAAAAAAACAGGAGTTCCCTCATGACCTAGCTACGGTGGTGAGCTTGAACTTCTGGGAGATGTGGGTTTGAACTTCTGCAGGTGGAGAAAGACACAGCCTGTAACTACCTGAGCCTTCAATACAAATGTACTATATTCAAAGTAAATACTGTTGGTTTAAAGAAAGATAACAGTTTTCAGTCATTTGAACAATAATAGTAAGTGGTCTAGTGGTCCTGGCTCTAAATGGGGCAGAATTGCCTGTTGTAACCCTGTTTACATCTCCAAAGCTTTGGAAAGAGTGGGATACCAGACAAACTCTTCCATCATAGCCTCGAGTCCTGGGTGAAAAATTCCTGTTGCCCACACTCCTCCTTTCCCCTGGAAAAGGAAGAGTCCTCACTCAACAGCTTTAACAGCATCCTACACCCCTTGCTGGTGTCTTGAAACGATTGAGACCCCTTCCTAAGCCCCACAAAGTGCCATGAAGTTGTTGTCCTCCTTTCCATTATGTCTGCATGCTTCACTTGCCAGAGCAGTCCCACTCCAGACGGGGGGCCTGGGGTGAAGAAGTGAGATGTAGCTGTAGGACCAGTGTGGCTGCAGCACCTTGCCCCCAGCTTCACTCAACCTGTAGTTGTTTTTGGGCACAAAGTCATCATGGCCTCCAGGATTGCATTGCCCATTTCCACCGGTCCTTGTTCACTTTGAGTTAATCTCACTACTACAAGAGAGGAGGGAATATTTGGAGCTTGGTGATTGGGAACAAAGAGAGTCAGAAAAGGATTTGCCCTCAAGATGCTAACTAGTAGAGAACAGGAGTGCAGACTGCCAGTTTGGGGCTACTGGGAAGGGAAATAAATCAGGTTGACATGTCTAACTTGTAGACTTAGACTGATTCCATCACTTCCCGAGACTTATCAGCATGTTCCTCTTCATGACTCTTGGAGATACACCAGGAGTATTGCTCATAGTCACTACGCTTTATTGAGCGTGGACTCTTTGTTGTGGTTTTCCCAATTAATGATATATTCAGCGAGTGCAAGAAGCATGGTCCACTTCAGAGAAGGAAAGTAGAGATGGTTATACTGTTGGAGGTAGAAAATTACCTGAGTTGGAATTGTAATTCTGGATTAGTCTTTGAAAAAGATAGATAATGTGTGTGCATGTTTATGAAACTTCCTATTTACATTACAAAAGTCTCTGAGAAGTATAGAAATGGCATTAATGAACCCTGCCAACCCTTTGAACACCTTAATGAAGGGATAGCAAGATTTTAGCTCTTCCATTTCTTTGGCAAAGCTTAAGCAAGATGCAAACTGTTCATATAAATACCTCTGCTATGAAAGAAGCAGCGTACTTCATAGGTTTCTAGGTCAATGGTGGATAAACACATATTTAACTCCTAAAGAGCAAAATAAACAACCTCTTTAAAGTAGTGGTGAAATAATAAGATGCTAACAGTGACAAAATGAGCACATGACTTTGCTAGTTTGGGAATTTCTAAATAATACTCAATAATTCTGCTTCAAGGTACATGCACCTCACCAACAACACTATCTATAAAAAGTGACATGGTGTAAATTGTATGCCTCTCACAATGTTGACTGCTTAATTGCCTGCATCCATTGTGACTGTGCTGCCCTGTCAGCAGGCTAAGTAATTGAAAAATTGTTGTGCGATGGAAAATCAATACAACTCTAACAAGAAACAAATATGATACTGTACTGAAAGTAAACAAATAACCAAATTTAGTAATTGTGATTCTCTCCTGAAGACACACAGGCATTGATTAGTGTTTCACGGCTTTATTTCTTTGGCAATCAGTGGGTTTTCAATTGTTCATATTTTGAAAGTAGTATTTCTTCTGGCAGGACCAGTCCGGAGAGATAAGTGAAGTTGTTGAATTTTTTACTTGAAAGCCATCTATTGTCTATTTTTAATTAAAACAGCTAATGGTCTTATTTGATTCCTTAAATGTGCTATAGTAGATAAACCTTTTGTACTTAACCTTAGTTATTTATGTTCAAGCATTTTAGAGCTTCACTAAATGATTTCACAGACAATATTGGGGGGGAAGATCAGCAGAAGTATAATAAATTACTTAGCTTATTTGAGTATTTTCAATATAGATTCAAATACACAGAGAGGTAGGCTTAAGACCAGCCTTTCAGTATTTTTACTTGCAAATCAGTGGAAGGCACTACCATTCAGCTAACATAATTCTTCTCGGAAGTCAGACCTGCATAAGAAAATGTAAATTCAAAAAGTTTTTAAGGTAATTTTATACCATTATGTCCCCTAGGTTTTGACCTTTATCTCAGATTCACTGTGTTATGAGTTTAAAAGAACATTGAACAGATGTGTTTCGTTTTTTTTCTTTTCATTTGCCAGGTATTTACATTATCTTATAACTTAGAAACATCATAACCTTGTGTGGTGGATTCATAGTGGCCAACAACTACATTTCTTGGTGAATTAAGGCTGAGGAGTTAAAAGACATTCTGCCCCTCTGGAAGCAGAATATAGGTACTGACACCTATACAGGGAAAGTATGAACACAAACCAGAGATCATTTCTAAGAATGTCACTTTTATGTTAAATGCAAACTTCTGTCTTATTTAATTCCAAGATACTTAACAATCATGTGAATTGCATTATAGCAGATGTATTTAAAGAAAATGTAAAAGCAAGCTCTGCCAGAAATTATTATAAATATTAACACTTTTCAGTCTGCTGTGTTTCCAAAAAAGTTTATTATATTGGTTTAATAGTCTTGTGGAGTTTTTTCTGTTTAATTTTGGTTTTCTTTGAGAAAGTCATATTAGTGTATATATTATATGATAGCTTTCACAGAGGTAAATAAAATAATCTGGTTTGGCAAGGGAAACACAATATATGAGAACAAATTCAATATGTGATTATTAAAAACAATCCATGGAAAAAAGTCAGATATAGAGGTCAAATATTTTTTCTTTGCAACAGTATACTGACTCCTTCAGTCATTAAATTGTGTCTATTTCTTCTTAATCCAATAAGAAAGGCTAGTCTCTTCATTTGAACTTCCAGTTCTTCATAGTTATTGCTACATACAAAACTCGTTTTTCTCTTATATCAAAACAAACCATCCATCTTTCCAATAGCAAAAACAAATGAGGGGCAATGTAGTTACAAAGACCACTGGAAGGATTTATACTGGCACAGCTTTTTTCCTGAGGACACACTGGAAAATATAATTAGCAAAGACAGCATAAATAGACTTGCTAAATAACTGGTCTATGACCACTCATGTCTAGATCAGATTAAATCAATAGAATCAGAGCAGAAATAAACTGTCTGTGACTACTCGGGTCTGGGGCAGGTATCACAGAATCTGTTGCTGCCATTGTCTGAGCCTAAAGCATCTCTTAGACTATCTCTTATTTCCCCGTCAAAAAGAGAACTCCAGAAACCCAAATGACTGTAAAGAACTGGTTCTTGTGAGCAACCACTAAAGTATTACAGTGATTATTTAAAACAATTGTAGAAGTATGACGTTTTCTCTTCATCTGTCAGGTAACTATGCTTCCACATTTCACAGAGAGTAAGAAACAGGACAGACTTATGAGGTACAAAGGAAGAAAAAGCCTATTCATATATGTCTTCACTGTAATTGTACTGACATTTATTTTAGTTGTTGAGAGCTAGAGCCAGAAACAGTCTTCCACCTGCAGCTAAAGAAGGCCTTGGTGTGGGAGAGGAGGTGAACTCAGAGCATCTCTGCCTCTTCTACCATGCAGCAAGGACTCCTTGGGGTAGGTGACTTACTATTTTTCCCGTGTGAAAGTCCTGGCCACATTCTGCATCAGACAGCAAGTCACCATCTATGCTGATCTGTCTTGGCCTTGGGCCAGGAAACACTGTATACATGGCAGGCACAGGTTGTGGGTTCATTGCCTGTGACATGACTGCGTTTTCTGCTGCCACTAATGGAGCAATCTAGCACAGGACTTTGTGAAGCTGGAAACATTCACTTGGGACTATGGCTACAGTGAAGAAAGAAGGAAGAAGTACAATGTAAAGGGAGGGCAGAAGAAAGAAAATGGGCCTGAACCGGATATGCCTCCATCTGTGAAGGTGTAGTGGTACAGCCAACACAAATCAGCAACAGTTGGCTTTTTGGGAGGCTGTTAACTTGTATTCCTGCTCCTACGATGGTGCTTTGATCAATGAATCACAAGGAAAAGGTCATGCACCCAGACAAAGTTCTGGTTTTCTCTTTGTTTTCCTGTGTCATGACAGCAAATATACATGTAATCTAAACACATGGATGGAACAGTGATAAACATTAACTACTTGCAACTTGTGGTGTGTGGGCTGCAAGGAGAAGGAGCCACAAAGACAGACAATAAAAAGTCCACAGAGGGAAGTTAAGACATGGAGAAGAAAAAGATTTAAAGGTTGACAAAGGAGTGCACTATCAAAAGGCTGGGATAGTCTCAACATCCTACTTAGTGCAAAATTTCTTCTAAGACCTGTCTTTCTTTCAAAAGTCACAAATTCTTCTCACTTTTCATAACAGAGATCCTCACGCAGCTCCTCAG
The DNA here is from genome assembly GCF_047716275.1 of Strix uralensis. Taxonomy (NCBI): domain Eukaryota; kingdom Metazoa; phylum Chordata; class Aves; order Strigiformes; family Strigidae; genus Strix; species Strix uralensis. The sequence continues at coordinate 37,016,249 of NC_133974.1, read as the reverse complement.
CAGTGGCAGGAACTTCACGAAAGATGTCAGGAAACCTGAACTACAGTGGGACATTTCCCAGGCAAGTGTAAGATGAAACTTTTGTTACACAAATGTGTCCTTTCTCTTGCAGGAGGCTGGGCAGAGGGTTAAGGAAGTGCCAGAAGTTAGACTCCAGATGTAGTATTCCTTCATCCAGTCTAGGTAGCCACTCGGTGATTTGGCTCATATTTTTATACAGTCATATTTTTGTAATGTATTCTAGAGATTTATCCATATCTTCAGAGTGTATGTGTATGTCAATCTGTGAATTACTTCTAGGGATTAAAATAACCAAGAAAAAACAAGTTTGTTATCAGTAGTCTTATGTCTCTGCTTGTTCATATTTCCTTGAGGAAGGTGTAAGGATCTGTAATCAGAAACAGGTTAGAAGCTGCAAGGCTGTAGCACACTTTAGCACTTCTGTAAATGCTGTAATGCACCTCATTGTGTCTTCCTGTGCTTCAAATCTATGCCTTAAGCCAACTGAGTAGCAGTGTGTACTCATTATTACACCAAGGTTTAGCAAAAACTTTCTGTGTCAAATCTATGTCACGTGGTTATTTTTCAAGTAAGGAGGAAGGAGAACATACAAATAACAAAATCATATGAGGAGAGTTACATCTCATTTTACACCTACTTTTGTTGAATGAAATATTTATTTAATAATTCAAGGTCCTCTATCCTTCCTTACTGATAGAACTGAAATGTGTTCTGCTTATTTTTCATTAAACCTAATCAATATGAGCTCATGATCTTTCAACTACAAAGAGGTTGAACTGATTAAAATAGAAATCTTGCAATGCATTTTTTTAAAAAAAAGATGAAATATCATAATTTTGATTAGGTTGATGATCTGTTGTCATATTTTGAACTGAAACATTAACCAAAAACTTATGCCATTTTTCATTTGATGACCTCTGTAATTTTGCATGCATTTACTGATTTTTTTCATTTGCCTATTTCTAAATCACTAAGAGAATATAGTATTTTGGTTTTAGTCTTACTTTGTCACACTTTAAAATGTTCAGTCAAACAGTCTGATAGAGTGTTTTAGGAGACAAGTAGAAGTATATATTTCTCTAATTTAAATGTTATAGAAGTGATTAGTATGGCTATTTCTTATCCACTAAAGATTACTCCAAGTCATTGACATTTCACTTTTCTATGTACATATTTTCTGGATAAACAACAGACAGTCTTCTGCCTCTATGCTTTCTTTACATTTCACCAGGTTTTATCTGAGCTTTTTTTATCTTAGTTTCAACAGAAGTCAAATATATGTTGTATGAAGACTTCTTAAAAAGTTAGATGATAGTAGATGGATGTTTTCAATAAAGGTCTAAAAGGATTTTTAATACTAAATGATTGGGAAAGAACATATTGAGCCTTCTCTTGCAGAATAATTAATTATTTGGGAAGTATATAATGAAATATTTTTTACCCACTTTTACTGTAGCATGAATTATAAAACTTTGAAATATGAATTTGGTTTTCTGGACTGTATCTATGTGAAAAAACAAGCATATTTAAGAAGCTGTAGTAATAATAAATATGAATGTAATGCACAAGGTATAAATCACTATGACACTCACCCTGAGTAACTAACTATTATACATGGGAATATGCAGAAAGCAACCTACTGCTGAACTTCTCCAGTGCATAGCACTGACTTTAAGCACTACCATCAGAGGCTGGCTATTGACACTTGATTTTAGTCATAATATTAAAACACAATTTTTCTTGCAGCTTTGAAGAAGCTTTCCTAGCTAAAACAACTCAATCATTTATTGTTACAACTCCACTATTGTCTTTCTTAACCTTAACACAATCTTTTCCCTGTGTTATCAACCTTACAGAGATATTTCTGTTTCCCAAAGCATTGCACTTTTTGCTTGTTGCTTATCTGGTATACATATATATGAAATGCTGAACTAAGTAATATGTAAGAAGCCACACCGTTCAAGCAAAAATGTGAGCAAGTATCCCATTACTGGATTTAAAAGCTGCAGATGTTATAGAACACACCTGGGGCTGACAGGAAAGGAAGAACTTCTGCAAAGAGCTCCAAGCGTTTTTTCAGCACACTCACTGGAGACCAAATGCACTGTTTTAAGCAGCTGAGAAAGCTGGGAAGAACCATTGCGAGAGGTGTCCCAGGCCCTGACAGGGCCTTTCTTTCACTGCTTTTGTCTGAGACCAATTCCAGAAAAGTTCATGATGGTTTGTTGAGAAGTGTATTACGGTTTTCTCTCCTGTAGAGCCCTTCAGCCAAAAAGCCTCTGTAAAGTAGTCCACTAATTAGGGATTCAGGAACTTTCAGCAAGATCTATTGAATTTTCCCAAGCAAAGTATCCTGTATGTGCATTAAATCCATAAATATTACTGAAGTAATGTTTAGCAACACTTCAAAAGTTCATCAAGAATCCTTATCATTTGAGATTTTCAAGTTCTATGTAACATATTCTTTACAATAATTTTCATCTTTATATCTGTCTACTCTTTTAACAGCTGGTATCAAAAACTAATTTCAAAACCTGTAACATTAATAACAATATCTTGACTACACTGATAGAAAAAGGAGTTAGGTGAACTAGTCTAGTTAGTAAATGAAAGCAAAAGATCCTAATAATTTCATATTTGATATTTATTAATGGATTAAAAAATTCAGAGGTCTAATTCAGATGAGATCTCCTTCCACCATGTTCTTCCATGACCTTTTCATTTGTACCTAAAAATTATTTTCCCATCATCTTTCAATATTTACCATGGTCACTAAGATGATATTCAGTGAAGGTCTTACAGACCTTCACAGTAAAAGCCTCTTCTTGCAGATACTACCCTGACAATGGTAAGAAGCCTCTTTTTCTCTTGTTCACCACAAACACAGATATCTGTGTTACTGTCATAGTAAAGCAACAGGCAAAAGGGCTGCTCCCACAAACCTACTTCCCCATTAATTTCCAGCCTTTTTCAGTGGTCATGGAAAAGGTAATGAAATTTATAACTAAAACATTTTCAACAAATCTGAGCTTTTTCACAACTTCTCTCAGCTTCAGGAAAGCAGATGGTGGACACCCAATAGACATTATTGCTGATGTAAGTATTGTTACTTCACTTCAGAAAATAACATAGTTTCCAGCATTACCACTTACAAGTCTCTTGCAAGTATTTATTTTTAGACACCAGGCAAAGACTGTTCCTTCTGCAAAATGACTTTTAGAAGCCAGTGGGCAGAGAGACAAGACACATTAGCAGTAGAAAACAGATGTAATGAAAGTAAATGAATGACAATAAATTAAATAATTTTTAAAAATTAAATTAATTTCTTCTTCCTTGAAAAGCATATTTGAGCAGAGAGACCTGTTGCCAAACATGTTCATGTTTGTGGACATGTGCCAGATGAATCTGGCAAACTAATTTTGAGAAACATTTCTGGGCCCATCTAACGACATCACATTTTTACCTTAGAGTCTGATCCAGCTCCTACAACACGGCAACTACATTTAGGAGGAGATGGACTGATCCCCTAAACTGTACTGGGACAGAACATAATCCAAATGCTGGTATTCTTTTAAGGTGACTGTAGCATGCCCCCCAGAGTAAGGTAATGCAGTGTGATATATTTAAAAGCACTTATGCTGTTAACTCTGACTATGACTCAGTCAAACGAAAGCAAGTTTTTTTAATCAGAATAAAAAAAATGTATGTTTCTCTATACAACCAATCATCTTTACAAATTTTAGGAAGATAACCTATTTTAACACATTGGGATTATGCAGAGGAAAATCAGTGCAGTGAAGAAAGTGCATCTTTCAGTCCTTAAAAGAAGATCACCTACTTTTACTCCCATTTTCCTCAAAATTCACCAGATAAAGTCAGTCCATGAATGTCAAAGGCAGTGAAAACTTTTCCGCTCTTCCCCTAACAGGCTTCTCCTTGAAAAAGAAATATAGAGACATGCTAGATTTTGAGTGCAGGAAATCAAGAAGATGATATAAAGACATAAAACAGAATACCTTTGCAAAAGATCAAGCACAAGTGATTGAGCTTGATGTGGAAAATACTGTATGAAGTTCTATAGCTTGTGTTCTGCCATAAATCACACCAGATTATCATGAGGGTCCCTTTTATTCCCAAACAACTGTGGATTTATTGTCACTATAACAAGGCCTCTTCGCAGTGCTCAGGCAGTGTAAAGTGCCTTTTAAGTGCTCATAAATTACATTTACTTTCACTTAAAGGACACTTTATCCTGCCACAACTGTGTTAAAGACCTGTGATTTACATTAAAACCAGCCCCTTCAATATTCCAGTTCTATGTTCACAGATTTTAGGTCCAGGAGGGACCGATAATGTTCCCAGTCCAATGTCCTACAAAATATAGACTATAGAGTTTAATTCAAATAATTCCTCCTTCAGCTTTGTTTAGGTAAATCATTTATACTTCAAAGACACATCCCAGTTTAAGACTTACTGAAATCAAGTTCATCATACTTCTCATGGAGTTCTTGTAGTAGCTACCTGCCTACAGACCTGAACCTTCATTTCAAACTGAATTTATCCAGTGTCCACTCATAACCAGAGAATTTTATTAAACATTGTCTATTAGATGAAAGAACTCTTTACCACCAAAAACCGATCTGTGCAAATAACTACTGACTCCCTTCTTAACTGTCTTTTTAGTAAATTAAATAGATTGTGCTGCTTTAGTGTCTTGATACAGTGCAAGTTTCTGAGTCCTTGAATAATATTTTTTTAATACTTCCCAGTTTTCAACATGTTTATAAGGTGAGCACAACAGAAGTAACTACACACAATAATGTGAGAATCTCTTCTATGTAACATTACCTCCCACTTTCTACAACTAATTCCCCCAACTTTTGTGTTCCAGCACTGTTATACCAGTATCTAACCAAAATCCAAGCTTTAATGGACAGGAATGTGGAAAAAGAAAGTGCATTATTCTCTGTTCAAAGTCTCCTGCTCTTTATAGTAATATTCATGCCAAGAACAGAAAAGATCATCCTACAGAACATATTCCAAGTGCTTAATTCCACTTCCAGGAGACCCATCCAATGTTCTTCAAGGAGCAGATTAAGTAAATAATCTTTATTGTTCTTCAATTCTTATTTGTATTTTGAGTGATATAATTATTACCCAATATAGTAGAATTACTGTCATAAAAACATCAAAAGGCAACCTATTTTTAACGTATTGAGCACAGACAAAATGCTTAGTAAGGAGGTGTGATTCCATGTTCTGGGCAGGCGCTTGGTTTTGACACCTCAGATCACATTACAGAAATGTTGGAAAAATTCTTTTGCCTTGTATTGCTGTGACTGTTAGAATCATTCTTGAAGGACTGATTTTTAGTGACACTAAGTGAGAAAGACAGAGTGGCACCAGATAGGGCAACTGAAACAGCTGAGGTGAAAGAAACAATTAAGAAAACAAAGTTTCATAAATCCCCAGGCAAGGCAGCAAAATTCTGCTGGCACAGCTTGTTGTTTTTAAAGAAATTTGTTCTCTGTTTCCATATCCTGCGTATATCTATAAGAACAATACCAGTATCACTTATCTCCAGTCTATGCTGGAGATGTCAGCCACTCCAACACACATCACTGAAAGAAAGAATACGATGAATTACATCTCACAAAGACCAACTGTACTATTACAGCATAAATCTACATGTTTTTACTGGAGTACTAGTGGCAAAACAGGCAGTAAAGATCCTCAATTATAAAATGTTTTTGGGAAACACTGATTTCATATTGTTCATCACCATCTGTCAGAGTTGCAATGGATATCATCAAAAGCAGCTGCTGTCTTTTCCATTTCAGGCTCAGAGTATATTAAGAAGTCTAGAGATGGGCATTGTCTTGGCACTGAAAATGGTGAATTCAACTTGTGTGTTTTGCACTTAAGTTTTTGAACCATTCCATACACAACATTAACGAACAAGTGCTGTCTACTCCAAGTTACACCACCAATGAAAATTTATGATTATATACAGAAGAGCTCAGAAAAAAGGGAACATTTTCAAATGAAAACATATGCCTTCATTTGCTGACACATTCTGATGATTTGAACTATTCTGAGTGGTGCTAATAACTTGCTCTATTGTTCCTTACTGCCATTTAAAGCTATAAAGCAGCATCTAGAGATGGTTATACTCCTTCTACCTCTTTGTCCTCATTTTTGTTACACAGACAATGTTTGAAGGAATGCTTTGTATTCCTTTAGGAATGTCTTTGCAGCCAGGAGGATTTGTATTTTATAGTTCTGATGGGAGAATCACAAAATGATTTTCCACTTTTACTAGAGGAAAGCAGGAAGAAAAGAAGAGAGTCAGTATTCATTAAGAACTGCTAAGGAATGTTGCAGTTGCAACTTTCTGTCTAAGATTAACTCTATCTCCACACAGTGTTTCTGAACAAAGTAAGATGGGACAGTGCTTCAGACTGATCCAATTCAAGTTTTGAAGTAACTTTGCACAACAAATTAACAAATGTTCTTCACTTCTTTTGGGCACACTTTAGGTTATGGTCTGGGTCTTCCTGTGCCTTCCATTGAAGCACCTTTGTACAAGAAAACCTTCCTTAGATACCACTGTGATGGCCACAGCAAAAGATTTTTCGTAGATACTGAGAAAAATTGGCAAAAATAAGGACAAGGCTCAGGGACACTACCTGTATGTAAGCCAGAAAACAAATGCAAAGAAAAAATAGAAAGAAAAAGCTACTGCACAAAAGTAAAAATGTTATGCATATTCTTATGAAGCCTGAATTGCCCAGGATTCCTCTGTATTATTTACACCTGGTTATTTATTTGCAGCAATATTTTAGTTAAACTATTTTTAACAGTATGTTAGGCCTCTCCAGAGCATAAACCCTGCTGAGACATACTGCTCTTGTGTGGCTACAGATGTGCTACTGCACACTGGGCCCAGCAATATCCCTACATGGTGAACATCCTGCATGTTTTCATTGCTGGAAGATTGTACTTTGACCAGGTGATGTTAAATGATGCTTTTCTAACAACCATAAGTATTTTGGAAATTTGGAAATGGGGATTGTAAAAAAGATTTTATTATTTCTTTCTCCAGGGAAACCGAATTTGTAGCAGAAAGTACATGAGGGAATCCTGTTGCAGACCATTATTTTTAAATATTGTAATTTCTCCAGTTTGTACAACCCAGTGAATATACACAGTGCAGTCTAATTGAAATTTACACTTAAGGAACAGGTAGGATCATTTTCTTTTCTTTGATGGTTTGTACTAGTCACAGAGAACTCCACAATAACCCAGGTAAAACTGACATAAGGCATTTTAGAAGCTAGGAAAACAATCTGATCCACAGATATAGGTGATTGATTATTTTTTTTATCTCAGCATTATACTGAAGAAAAAAGCATTGTTATGCACAGAAAAGACAAATAATTCTCACCGATTCTTGTGCAACTTGACATTCATATTGCTGGATAAACTGAAGCGACCACTGACCTGGGGTCCAAGGTAGAAAAAAGATGAGAAAAAATGATGCAAAAAAGTCTGCAGGTATTACTTTTTACTCTGTAGGATTACGTTCTCACATCCTTTCATAGCTGTCAGGCTGATTTACAAGTCTGATTAGATATGGATGTTAACTTACCTGTCCTTAAATCACTGTATAGACAAAGTAGTTTAACACTATTTGGATCTTGTAAGCAAATCGGTAATGCTAATACAGAAATGGATTCTTATAGACAGGGGTCTCTGAGTTTGCAGTGCTTGCAATGACCATTTAATCTGTGGGCCAGAACTGCATCTAGCTTTCTCTCACTGACTTCTCACAATACACTAGAGAAGCACTTACAGCAGTCTACCTGCCATGTCTGAGCTGGTTTTAATGAGACAAGAGCATAGAAAAGCAACATATCACTCAAAGAATGCAAGTCCCAAATATTAACTGTTAAAAAAAAATCACAGACACTTCCACCACCACACATTTGAAACATTTTGTTGAACTATTTTCTCTTTCTATTCATCTAGTTAAAGTGGATTTTGTCAGAGTTCCTGTGACAGAAATAGCCTCAAAAAGACTTTGTATTACAGAGTCAGATAAATGGAGAAAAAAGTATAGGTAGAGTCAAGGGAGATTGACATTAGAACTGAATACACAGAAGCTTCTTTGCTTTCTGCAGTATGTCCTTTTTCCAGCTTCATGGATGTATCAGCAATACACAGGATAAAGAGATTCAACTTATGCAAAGACAGGGGACTCAATTGCAGAGTATCTGCAAAGGCAGCAGGAAACACAAAGCAAATTTCTTTATCCTTTCACTCCCAAATTGCTGAGCAGGCACATTATCAAGTCTATTTTATACTAGTTTCAGATTATACAATAAAAGGTATGATTATTATGGATGGGGAGGAGGATGATGACAGTGATAATAACAATAATAGTGATATAACTGTAGAGAAAAAACAAATGAGGAAAAAATACAAGATAGACTTTAAGTTCAGCTCATTGCTTGCCTGAAGGCCCTTATCTAGTTTACTGGTAAGCACAATGCTCTCTTAAGGATTATGATACTACCATTGCAATTGTAAACACCCATACATAATAGTCTTATATTAATTGCACAGCAAATGCATTAAAAGTAAACACCCTTTAAAATTCCTAAGTATTTTGATATGAAATATCTGAAGTGAAACAACAACGACAGTTCTGTTAGAATCTGGATGTTTCTTCTGTGAGTATAGACACATGTTAAAATACAGAGACAACAGCATGGTATTTTTCGTGACCATCTCCAAAGCATAAGGATTGGTTTGCCAGTTTTTCCCAAACCTTTTCAGCTATTCAAAGATCTGAAGAATTACTTTTTTTTTTTCCAAAACCTGCCTTGCACATGCCTGCCCTTATCAACACATGTCTAATTAACATTCTAAAGTGCTGTGTTGCAGTGAAAATCCTTTGTATGTTGAATAAAACTACTTAGGCCCAACAGGAAATAAAATGCCACCAACAGTTTGAATAAAGCTGAATATTAGGTTGAAAATTTTCATGCCAACCTGTTTATTTTATTAATAGTTTTCTCTGCAAATGTTTTCTCATATCCCTTTAAAACATTATCATATGTTCCATGTTACTCATGTCTCTGTCTGATGTGAGGTGTTGATGTATTCTAAGAAGCTGCAAGACCCCAAGGTTAAAAAAAGAGATTTACAAAACAGGAAATCTTATGATAACAGGTTTTATTTTTTTTAATGAGTTTAAATCAACCCTACTGGTTTTAGCACAACTGACAATACAGACTATGGTTTTGGGTGAGAGCAATGGTCCTGGTAGCTCAGGTGCCTGGTCCTGGCAGATCACCAGGTGGAATGTCTTGAGTAACTGTAGAAGAAGGGTAGAGAAGATACTGACTGATCTTTTCCTGGTCCATCTTCCTGGTGTCCATTAGTCACTGTCCTAGGGCCTGCCTGGTCTGTAGAGTACCCAGACACATCAACAGTATTTGACAGCTATAGACAGATTGCTCTTTCATCAGCATGTTTAATCCCTTTTGAGTCCATTTGTAGTTCAGTTTTCTGCCATATTGTATTGGGTTTTCACAGCAGGGTTTTTGTAGCAGTGGGGCATACAGGGGTGGCTTCTGCGAGAAGCTGCTAGAAGTTTCCCCTGTGTCTGACAGAGCCACTGCTGGCCAAGGTTGAGCCCATCAGTGATGGTGGTAGAGCCTCTGTGATAACATTTAAGATGGGGAAAAAAACTGTTGTGCAACAACATCTGGAAGAGAGGAGTGAGAATATGTGAAACAAACAACTCTGAAGACAGAAGGAGGGGTAGAAGGTGTTCCAGGCACCAGATTCCTCTGCAGCCCCTGGTGCAGACCATGGTGAGGCAGGCTGTGCCCCTGCACCTATGGAGGTTAACGGTGGAGCAGATATCCACCTACAGCCCAGAGAGGACATCAGGCCAGAGCAGCTGGATGCACCCCGTGGGAAGCCCGTGATGGAGCAGGTTCCTGGCAGGACCTGTGGTCCCGTGGAGAGAGGAGTCCACGCTGGAGCAGGTTTGCTGGCAGGACTTGTGACCTCATGGAAGAGAACCACACTGGAGCAGTTTATGAAGAGCAGCAGCCTCTGGGAAGGACCCATGTTGGAGAAGATCACAGATGACTGTCTCCTGTGGGAGGGACCCCACACTGGAACAGGGGAAGAGTGTGGGAGTCATCCCCCTGAGGAGGAAGAAGCGGCAGAGACAACATGTGATGAACTGACCACAACCCCCATTCCCCATCTCCCTGTGCTGCTACTGCGGGGAAAGGAAGTAGAGAAAATCGGGAGTAAAGTTAAGCCCAAGAAGAAAGGAGGGATGAAGGGAAGGTGTTTTAAGATTTGTTTTTATTTCTCATTATGCTACTCTGATTTGATTGGCAATAAAATAAATTTCCCCAAGTCAAGTCTGTTTTGCCCATGATGGTAATTGCTGAATGATCTCCACGTCCTCATCTCGATCCACGAGCCTTTCATCGTAATTTTCTCTCCCTGCCCAGTTAAGGAGGGGAGTGACAAAGAGGCTTGGTGGGCACCTGACATCCAGTCAGGGTCAACCCACCACACACAACTTCTGGCAGCAGCTTCCATGACTTTTTTGTGCTAGAGGTGGAAAAGTATTTCTGTTTTCTTTAGCTTATACATGCTAGCTGATTATTTTATTAGCTGTTACTTTGTTCTTATGTTATGAGAAACTGTTAGTTATCCAATGTCACTATATAACAGTTTCTCTCCTAGTTTTTATCTGCTTCATTCCAGCACTCAAAAGAATTACACTGAACAGCCTCACAACATATCAATTTACAACTGATGTATTAAGCACCCTTGAAAGAAAATGCTGAAGTAAATAAACTCAAACATAAAGCTCTATTCTGGGATCCATCTTTGTAGTGGAAAATTTAATGAAAAAAATCCTTGATTTACTTACTACTTTTAACATCAAGAACATGTCTTTGAAAGTCACATCAAGGAAAATTTCCTAGAAAATTACACTTGAGACCATATGGGACTTTGCAACTACATTAAAACATACATCAAACACTGTATTTAGAGGATTGTCTTTATGTCTGTATGTCTTGAGAATGAAACTGTTAAGTACACATACATATTCACACACAGTCTCTTGATTGTTGTACCAAAATAAGAAGTAGAAAATAGTATTGTAAGAATTATATAGGTGTGGATTTAGCAGGACAAGTTATTTTTTTTTTCCATAAATTCAGCTGATCTGATCTTATGGGATTTTTATTTTTTACTACTTCTTTGTATCAAACTATTGTAAGAAAAACCCAAAGGAAAAACTCACACTTTCCTCCAAGCAGTAAGGGATGATGATAAGGTACCTACATTGGAGAGAACAAGGCAGTCTACTTTTCACTAGCTGATTCAAATGACTTTACAAATGAAAATATGAACAAAACTCTTCCTTTTAAGGCTTTTATTCTTTAAAAGATATCAATGAAGCCAAAGCCTTTGTTAGTTGTGGGGCAGGAGGCAGTACTACACAGATGGCCCAAATTGTACTTAGCATCATTGGAGAGGGAGTCTTTCCCCCTTATTTAGTTATCAAGGAGAGGCAAACATATGAAGATCTACGTTCATCACTGCTTCCTGAGTGATGGCACTTCCATGTAAATTGTGCACACATTGAAGAGCAACATAAAAAGTTCATTTTAAAGAAGCAAGACACCAGACAATGGCATTAAAAGACAATGGAGGCCACATTAAAGAGCTACCATAAAAGCAAGAATATACCAACCATAATGTCTTTGAAATCTAAATGACAGCAGAAACTTTTTTGTTCCTCCTTTATACAACCATCTTCAGAGTCAAGGAAACATGATCATGGTGATTTTGTTTGCTGGGCTGAAGAGGGTTTCTAGCAAATATTTTTCAGTCTTGGTTTTGTTGTGTTTTTATAAAAATTTGTTATCTATAAAAAGTTATCACACACAATTTCTTAGAGGTCTTAAGGAGCTCCAAAGAAAGCTGAGTGGAATCAAGTCATATAATTTCACTCTTCAGGTATATGGATATTCACAAAAACCATGCAATAATTTTAAAGGAGGTACTTCTGTCCTGTGTAAAATAGGCATTTACTTGTTTATTGTATGTCACAGGGTCCAAAAATGTTTGGATGATACAGCCTAAACACAAGATATGTTTTTAAGTTTGTACAAAAAAGTAACTTGAATTTCATTGCTCCCCATAGCCATATCTCACTTCATCTGCACAGCTAGCCAAAACTGTTGTCAGTAGGGATCAATAAGGAGAACCTTATCCACATTTAGTCATCAAGGAGATGCGAACACTGACTCTAGAGTGAAGACCTACGTGAGTCAGTTTCATATTGTCCACTTCAGGGGAGTTCCTCTTCAAAACTGTCCCTTCATTGATTTTTTTTATGCAACACATGAAAGCAAAAAAATAATTGGAATTTTATTGCTTTTAAATCTCAAGAATACAATGGAAATTGCTTTTATGTGGCATAGAGAGACATGTGTGTATGAAAGGTACTCTTGTGAGCACAGTTTTTGAAGCTGCACAATTCTTACTTCCTGATTCGGGTTAAATTAAGTGAAGCATGTCCTGAACAAAAAGAAAAATACCTACATATTTATGAAATATATTGGATTGCATTCAGGATGACACCAAAACTAACTAGGAAGGTAACTACTGAGATATTTAAGGTGGGCTGAGGTGGTTATGCCTCAGGCCTAAGCACGTGAGGTTTCCTGGAAGCTGCTGGAACAGCTGTCCCAGGCCCATGCCACCATATAGGTAAAGTCCAAAAGGGCATAGAGGACCAGAGAGACCATAGCTGTAGTAAACATGCTTGGTCTAAAATGATGGTGGATTGAATGTCAGCCAAGTGAACACCTGAAATAGGCAGGGATCAGCAATTCGTCATGTTTTATTAGTCACTGGCACACACTGTGAAGGATGTTGATATGCATTTGCTTCCCCCTGTGCCATTTCTGGATCGTCAGTGTTGTCACACACCTCTGCAATGAGAGCAACGTCTGCATACAGGCACTCCCATGGGTGCCCTAACCATCTGCAGAAGGTGCTGAAGGCTGAGGCATGTATTTGGAGGATGCTGAGGACATTCACACTCAGGGAACGCTGCTCAGCTCTTTGCCAACTGAACACACAAACCCTGTTGCATGCAGCAAGAAGAGGGAGAGAGCTTGGGCATGCACCCTGCTGCTGTCTGGAGCCACAGACAAAATGGACATTGTTTCTCCTCTCCCTGGAGCCTCACTAGAGTGCATGAATTTTCCCTGGTGGTCCTCAAGATCCATGAATTTGCCCAAACTGCCCTAGACTCGGGACGTACGCTGGAGCGTGGCTCCCATATGCAGTGCCCACACATTGCAGGAACCCCTGAAGACCAGTGTCCCAGAGGATCCTGTTGGTATCTCCCACTTTTTCTTTCCAAATGAAGCACTTTTGGAAGATGGCTTCTGAAACTTCCTTCATCACTTTGCTCTAGTGTGCTTTCTCTCCTCAGAAATGGTTACCCAGCAAACACTAGGTGCTGAGGTCTGCAAGACTTTATAGGGTGATGGTCATTCATTTGCATTTAGGGATGGCACCCAAAGCTGCATTCACTGAGAGTGGAATCACAATACAAGCTCTTCATAGTGGGCTCACACATTCGCAAATTTTGCACTCATTGCTGGCCATCCCACAGACAATGCAATTTCTACATTCCCCTCTTTCTGAGATCATCTGCTGCATCTAGAACTTCATGTGAATGAGGATAAAAGAAGTCATAGCAGAGGACTATCAAAACCTCATGTCTTCTTCCCTAAGAAAAGGACAACCAAGAGAAGCAGCATCTGATCCTTCAGGGTATCTCAATGGAGCGGTAGCTTGGGTGCAAAGTAAGGCTGTCATTCCTTCAAACTTTGTGCCCCATGGACATACTTGGGTCAGCGATCCTGGCTAACTCTAGTATAAATTAAGCCATCACAGAGGATACAGGGTAGATGAAGGATTCTCCACACCAAATGCCTCACGTTCTGATCCACTCTTATTGCACTGTAGCACTTGCTAATGTAGACGTAGCCTAACAAGGAACTAATCACTTCCCCTCAGAGGGTAGAGATTAGGTGCTGGAAAATTCAGCCTATCTAAGCTTCAGACTGACCTCTGTGGAGGCCATGGCATCAACTGAGCTCCTAAAACAGGTACCACAGTTTGGTCTTTGTTAGGTACTACAAAACTAGGACTTCCTAGGAAAATTCAGGGAGTGGATTGAAAGAATATTAAGGTGCTCAGCTTAGAGGGTGATGGGGTACTTCAAAGATGTTTTAAAGTTTTTTTAAAATATGTGTTTGTCAGGGCTGAAGTCAAAAGGTGGTAAAAATAGCTTAACTCTCCCTACAACTCAGTAATGGACATTTTAAGAGATCCTCCACAGTACATTTTCTGATTAACAATATTGACAACACATGGGATACAGATCAGGCCACACTCTGATTTTGAAGCCACAAAAGCCTGCAGCTTAGTGTATGCTATAAGCACTGTCAACTGAAAATGCAGCTTACTACTTTTTTTATTTTTTTAAAATTATTAAATAGCAGAGTCAGGACTGATGTTGTTTGATCCTGTGCACTTGAAACCCATCCACAGCAAGAGTTTTGAATCCCACTGCTGTGATCCAGGAGTTGTGTCCTTCCCGCTCAGGGGATGACTTCATCTCCCCCAGCCAAGAAGCCTCCATCTCTGTCACTGCTCCTGTGCTCCCTCACTCTGCTCCCAAATCTGGCATTGTGTTCCCCAAATAAAGCCATGTAGGGGAAAATAGCTTTTTTTTTTTCCCCGTAAGAGAAGTTCCCTGTGTATTTGTAGTACTACCTGAGCTTCCTTCTGCTGATGATGATGAGAGGAAGTTTTATTTACCTCAGATCACAAATCTTAGCAATAACCAATATATTCCTGCATGTGCTTGGAGACCACTGGATCTCTGAACCCAGGTCAGTACAGAATTGATGTGCAACTGTCAGGAAACTTACAGGAGTTCTCAAATGACTGCCAGGAGGATTATGTAGTTTCAGTTCTGTGCTCAGCTTAGCTGAGCTAGCAAAATCTTCTCTAAGACCCAAACTTTGAAGCAAGACTGTAAGCATTTGCTTTGTGCCAGCTAATGCAGGCTTACCTTGCAACTAAGAATCTGACACATGGATCAGTCCCTTGGAAAATTAGAACTCCATAATCCAGCAATTACATAGGTTTAGAGATTAATAAACAATAATATCATGCAATGTATAGAGCATTGTGTACAGCTAAGGACATATCATAGACCCATAGTAAGACAGAGATGGAAGGGAATTAGAGATGTTAACAAATTCTATTATCACCTCCATTCCAAACCAGGACTAACTACAACTCAGCTAATACTGGTGGGAGATGTTTATTCAACTTAACTCTTTAAGAACTTCATGGGTGGATTCAAGTAAGAAACAGTCAACAACAACAGTTATGGAGAAAAGCACATATTTTCAGATGCCCATTTCACAGCTAGGCAAAAAGTAATCCAGAGATATCCTTTCTTCAAATTGTGTAAAGGACTGGTTGAATTAACTGAAGGTATCAGCAAGGGAACTAAAGTATTTTAAAGGGTAGTGTGAGTACATATTTTAGAGAGGGGGCTATCCAGCGCAAATCACTGCAGATAGTCTCTCTGGGGAAAAAGGTGCAACAAAGAAATTTCTACCCACTGCTCCAACATGGCTGATAAACACTCCAAATTTACAACTGTCTCGTGTTGAAAAGATTCTGCAAATAAAAAAGTCGCTGTTATAGTTTTAAGTAACCCATATTGCCATGTATTAGCACTGAAGTTTTGAGAACTTGAGTTCTGAGGATTTTCCTAATCCTCTGCAGAGACTTTTTAGCTACTTCTAACTTTTATGGATATTGTTATTGTTCTAAACATTCCATCATAAATGCTTAGAAGAGGAGAGAGTCTTCTCTTGAGAACTCTGACTAATAGTTTGAGATTCAATACATTTTTAATTAGGACTGTAGGCACTAGGGCAGCTTAAACAAACCCTAGAGTCAGAATAAAATCCAGAGGGCTTTGTTAAAGTATCTTGGAAAATCTTAAACATTAAAAATCATCAATGGTGTTTAAAAATTGTACCACATGAAAATATCTTTCACAATAAATGATAGGAAAGACTGAATCTCGAGTATAAATCAAAAGTTCTGCAATCAGAAAGTAACATAGGCTACTAGTGAAAAAGCAAAGAATTAATTTATGCTAATTAGAACCTTTCTCACTTTGTTTTCTGGGTTTTATGAAGATACTTACCTGAACAAGTACAGATTAATGTCAGTGATGCTTAAAACCACAGAAATTATATAAAACAAATTCTGAATCCAGCACCTTGTAACATCTGAGATAGGTACTAGAGACATATAGCTGGCAGATGTAGACCTAAGTAGAAAATTTATGATTCTAAAAAGTGTGCAAAGCTGTTTCATTTCTACAGATTACATTTAGTCATCAAAATTCCACCATAAGTTGCATCTATTTCTATATAGGTTAGCTATTGGGATAACAGATTTATATAGGTGGAATTGAATTTTATTATAGGTTTAAACTGAGAGCAGAACATGACCTGTCAATATTCATAAATCAATAAAAACCCTTTAATATTACAGCTGGTCAGCACAAATAAAGAGAAAAGTCTATGTGGAAACCAATCTGTTACCTAAATAGAAATCACTAACTGACCTCAATGAGTAACAACAAAACCAATTTGGTTTACTGTAGCAGGCTGATTTCACGTTGTCAGCCCTCTGGTTTCTAAATGCTAGCAGGCTCAGCTTTTCTATTCCACTTCCCCAGGTTTGAATTTGCAACCAGTCTTTCCTAAACTATCTCTTAGAAATTCCCAACAGATTTCTGTGTTGGCGATGCTGAAGGCTGAGAAGGGACAAGCTTTGATCTGTGTACAAAGAATCAGGACTATGATTGTTTTGACATTTCTCATTATAAACAGTCAATAAGTTAAATTTAATAAGTTTAATAATCCGAGTTTTAATGACACCAGGATTTTTTTCTCCCTTTGCTGCTGTAGACAGAATTCACTGAAGCAGCTTTTTGCCTCTTGCAAAGAGCTAAAGTTTGGGAGTACAAATGCCTTTTCCTGTACATCTTGGTTTTCTTGCTCCTACATGTGACTTGTTCTAGGAGAAAGAACCCAAGTTGTAGCCTGTTCAACTTAGACCTTTAGTCTCTTACTATTTTTGATCTCCCCATCCTTTTGTTGTGGGAAAAGGGTACTGTTTTACCAGACTGAAGGATGGACTGTTTGACTTTTAACTTCCTGTGACTACCCTGTGAAAAATTCCAAGTGAGGGACAACTTTAAAAATAGAACGCCCCAATTATGTTTGTAGTTCATGTAGACTGACATGTGTTCCTCTGTCCCCACTGGAGAAAGTTGGAACAGTGCTAGTACAAAAGATGAAAACAGCAGTTGAGGTTTTCAAGGGTTTATCAATGTCCAAAGAACATTAAACTTCTCAAAAATCAATCATTCCTAGAGTGTGGTGATTTCTGTGGCATCCTGAGGAAATGTCAAGCTGTAGAAATGTGCTGACAAATATTGTTTCTCATTGCTTATTTAAATCCTAGGTTTTGTTAGGTTACCATTCCCTTAAAATACGTAGAGTGAATTCCTAAGGTAACACAATACATTCACCTTTTGATGCGCCTGAATCTTTACCTTCACTTGAAAAATATTCAGAATAGCAGGTTGAAAAACCAAATCTTTTCATCACAGAAACTTTCCTAATGCCTTTTGTGCAGTATAGCAAAATGTTCCAGTTTTAATCAGCATTATCTTGCAGTCAATTCATGAACAAATCTATGAAAGTTCTCAGTTAATTCAAGCATTTAAATCAATTACAATGATTACTAACACATTGCAGTAAATGTGCCTTTGACAAATGTGATTTCTAGTATCTGTAATGAATAAGCAGAATGATGACACCCCCCCCCCCCCCCCCTTACTGCCCAAAGGAGAGAAAAAACCAAGTAAAACAGTCACATATATGACAAATTGATTATTTCCATTACATTTCTCTTATTATGGAGTGTTTTGATACAACCAACTTATAATTCATTTGGATTGTTTGCACTGATGTCCACTGCCTGAAAGCAATAAGGATATGAAAATACTTTTGAAGTTTAATTAAAATGGGACATAACATAGTATTTTCATAGTTTCCTCTTAAGATGTGTGGGAAACAAGACAAATAGACGAACCTGAGGAAAAATGATAGTCAATTATTTTGGTAGCCATAATAAAATATCTAACATTCAAGATTTACCTAAAAATAAATTGTGCCTGTATTGCTTTTCAAATGATACCATCAACTTTGCATATAGATTAAAATATGTAAGCTATGAGAGTATTGATCTAAGGGAGAAATCAATATATTTCAAATTCTGTGACTGAATCATACAATCATATTCCTCCTTCAGATTGCACTGAATATAGATACCAGTTGAAACATAACAGTAAGTTATCTTTATAATGTTCCACTCACCCAAGGAAATATTGTAGGCCAGAACTGAATCTAATGTTATTTTGGAAGAGGGGAATTTAATACAGTATTTTTAGTTTGTCCTGTAGTTAGATCATATTGGAAGAACTAAGAACTCATCACAACAGTGTATTAAAGAAGGATAGTAGAATCAATGTAGAGGTTTTTACCAAAGAACTTAGGAGAAAAAAGTTTCTTTAATCTACCCAGTGAAGAACTCCCTCAAAAAAATATTCTGACAAATGTTCAGAACTGAAAAGAACAAACTCATGAATGAATTTGACATAATAGAACAGTGTAGACTAGAAAATGTGTGGGGGAAAATCTCATGTTTCTTGAAAGATAACGGGATATCCTTAGAGCTTTGCAGCTTGTCTATTAGGAGGGTTATGTGTAATTCTCTTTAGAAATAATGTATTGCTCTTGTTTTATTTTAATGCGTAATATGCTGGACCTTTTTGGTACTACTGTGATTTCTGACACCTATCTTTGCCATTTACAGAGGACAAATAGGTAAGAAACAAGCCCTTTGGAACACGAACTATGTGTGTATTTGGTTCTATAACATAATTTCCAGAATGTAAGCCTATTTTCTGCTGTATCTGGAGTTTTGAAAAGAACCAAAAAAGGTAGAAATTGATAGTAACCGATCTAACATTTTCTTCTTAGGAAATAAAATATATGTACAAAAGAATCAGAGCGAATCTGAGTTAAAAAGTCTTTCTCTCAAAATTGTTTGCATTGTTTAAATTATCCTCTGCTAGCAAGCATCTTTATTCAAGAGTCTATTCCCAATGTATTGCTCCAGCATGTCATGGCATTGAAATGAACCAGGTGTATGGAGATTAATTTTCTCAGACAAGACTTAGTTGTGCGATGCTGGATTCAGATGTTGTTGCATGACAGTTTTATATATGTGCATCCCACTTATTTGGACCTAATATCTTTTATCAGCAACCTCCTGCTGTCATAATGCTATAAAAGTTATATCAACATACTGAGTCCTTTTTGAAATGAGGAAGAATCTGAAAATCTACATGTATAACTTGATATAGGCAACCATAGTTAATACATTAATTGCCCTACATGGAGCCCAGGGCCTTTGAAGCCAACAGCAGAGGTTTGTTAGACTAGATATGATGTGTGAACGGAAGTCACCTACAAAGGTACTTTTGTGCTGTCAGAGTCTTAAGGAGGTCTAATACTCTGCTCTGTAGGGGAAGGAACTCGCTCACATGTGCTGAACTCTCAGATGTGCAGAAAAAGAAGCTCAACTTTCAGTTAAGTACTCTACTTAGGAGTGATTTATAATCTTAAAATAGAAGATTTGTTATCCCAGAGGTGTGATAGAAACAGTATAAAACATTCCCAATGAAGGCTAATGAAAAGACTGATGAAAAGGAAACCAATGTTATTCTTGAAGCTTCTATTGGTTCATGGATCAGCTTTAGCCCAGAGTAATAGCTAGACTTCTAGTGCTCAGATTTGTGCTCTAAAACAGACTGTTCGCATACTTCTCAGTAAGAATAAAACTCGGCTGCTAGCCTGGAACAAAAAGATAAGAACTTTCCACTTTTCTCAGCATTTTGACAAAACACTGATGTAGTTTTGTGATGACCATTTGCCATTTCCGATAGGCAGCTCAAGGAAGATCTTTCTCAGACTTTTGAGCAGTGCTAGCAGATACCAATAGCTAAACTGTACTTTTAAATGGCTTACAGACATTCAGGGACTTCAAGTGATTTGCTTTTAGGAGCAAGAAAAGAATGCAGTTTCATTTCTGTGCCTTCCGACATGAACAAGAACCTGCTCTATTAGCCTCCCATGATCAATTGTCAACCTGTTGGTCTTTGTCTGTATTATAATTGCATCCAAGGGCAGTAATCAGGCCTGTGTTTTTGTGTTGAGAGCAATGTCAACAGGTAGGAAGAAGTGTCCTGGAAATAATTAGTTTAGTCTAATCTAGTTACAACATAGCTCTGTACTACAGCTGACACAGTAGGTACAGTGTAGGTACAGCTTTCTGGCTGTGCTGTCCAAACTCCTCAAGTGAATACTATGGATTGTAGCCACCCAGTTAAGTCCTGTACACTAAAGTGAAGCATCTAAATAGAGCAGGGCCTTTCTCTGGAGGACTAGAGTCACCTCTTTCCCTGAGCACTTAAGACATCTGTTTTGGAAAAGTCTCATTTAGATCTTAAGAGTTAGGACTAGTGATGTGCTTAAGTCAGGTGAACTGGCTCCCAGTACATGTTTCTGAGGTACCTTATTTAAAAGCGATGCATTCATGTGTCTCAATGAACCACAGTTTATTATCTGTCCACATGGAGTTAAAACATCAGAGCTGGTGCACTGTGAATCCACACTGCTGTGGCTAAGTGCTTATTACTGCCAAAGAAAGCAAATCCTTACAGTAATAAAGAACAGGAATGAAGTAAATGAAAAAAATAATTAAGTTTACTCTCTACGTGAGCAGGATAGCACAGCCTAGGAAAGTAAGATTCAGTTCAGAATTAACACATCCAACTCCACATCTAGGTGTTTATAGGTGTATTAGGGGACCGAACTCCCACGTTGGTGAATGGAGATCCGCTCAACACAAGAGTGCTTCTGCCAGCTCCAAAGCAGATGGCTGGCCAGCTGAATCCTTCCCTAGGCTGGCCAAACCCCCACTGTCACAGTAACTTATGCACACAACATGTGATCATTTCAGTTCAGATGCTGTAATCCTGAAATGAATCCCACCTGGAGGATCTTCATGTTACTGATAAAATTTTTTAGATGAAATCTGAAAAACAGATGGAGGTCCCAGGATCTTTCAGGTGCACACCTGTGCCTGGAATTGCCATTCAGGTTAAAAAAATAAATCAGTACAATACTTGTCAGTATTTGAATATTTTTTCCTGCTTCCTCCTCACGCTGCTAGAAGAGAAGAGGTTGACTTCCTCTTTGCTGCCAGACCACACCTGCCCCATTTTCCAGTGTTCTTTCTAGGAACATATTTGTGTAATCATAACAGATGCACAAAAAATGAGAAACTGACAATTTCCCTTCCCATCAGGAGTGAACCCTAAAGGAATAACTTGCATGTTATCAGAATCATTGAGTAAAACAGAAGCAGCTAACCAGCCCCTGAAGATGGAGTCCTTTCATATTATTTCCATGTATTCATGACATTAATTAAAAATGCTTTGTGAATGTAATAAAAATTTTCCCAGTTGGAGCAGACCTTCTTTCTTTCTATTTTTTTTTTTTTTTCCCCCCTGCCATTGATCTGGGAAATGGCCATTACATAACAAGACCAGCAAGGCAAAGGATGCTAAGGGTGGTCCCCTCCTTTGCCCTAGAGGCCTTGGAGAGAAACCCTAGAATTATGGCCATATTCAGTGTCCCAACCACATAATGTGATGAATATCCACACCCTTGCTTATTTAAACTGAAGTATCTAGCTGGAGTAACAGCCTGCTTCCAGTTCTGAATACCTTTTTCATCAGACATTCAGACATTCTTCAGCCAGCAAGTTTTGTAGTTGGGGAAGGAAAGAGGGAAAGAAAAAGGACAAAACAGTTTTCTCACTATAAAGACAAAATTGTTCAAATGTGTGATATTAAAGTAATTTTAATTTTCAAAATGTCACTTCTCTGGAATCACATTTTTATCTAGTTATCTGTTAATTCTGTTTCAAATATTAAAATAAGTCACTGTCTCCTCACATCTGACTAGGTACTGCTGTACTGTTACGCTGTTGAATGTCTGAAATATTCCATGTGATGCAGTCAGGATAAGTTGCAAACTGCTATTTGGAATCAGGCATCAAGCACTGGACTGCTTTCTTGTTTGCTGTTTTACTAACAGCTTTTCCAATATTAGAACACATCAAACAATTTTCAAATATAGGTATGTTTGTAGAGAAAAAACATATCACTCCAAAGGAAGCAAAATCCAAGAAGAACCTGAGAAAGGGAACAGGATTTTTTAAACAAGAGTAATTCCAAAAGTTGATTTTTACTATTTTAATTGATTTCTTACCTTTGAATTAGTACCTGGGAGTCATCCAGAGTTTTGTTTACACTTTCCTCAGTCTTTCTGACAAAGATACTTGAGTTTTGGATTAATTTAGATCCTTTGTATCACCTGATGCTGTTCTTTCTTATTCACACTCCTAACACACAATGGTTTGAGAACAGGAACTTATAACCAAGTTGAAAAATCCCTAGATAGCCATGTACTTAGAACCCAGTGATGGGTTTCATAGAGTAAGCACAGGTAAATAGAGTTTATTGACTTCTAATTCAGGCAATATAGAATTCACCTGTTTCTTGTAGCCTGGCAATATCAAACAGGCATGTTTCCCAACCATTTTACCTGCCTCTGCCAGGAACTTATCCTGAAATGGAAGGAATAAAACAGCACCTATTTTATTTAGCTGACAGCAGCTTTCTTTTTTATTTGGTAAATAACTTCCAAATCTCCTGTTTTGCAAACATCTTTTTCCTTACCAGTTTCATCCTGTATTTATCATCCATTTATGATGGCATCTGCATTCACTATCTTTTTTTCCCTGCAACATTTGTGCTCTTTAATCTCTGCTCTATTTGATTTCCTGCACCATTATTCTTGACTTAAAAATCCCTTTTTATTTGCTTCAGTAATCACTGCCTCTCACAGGTACCCTCTTACATTCCCAAATTACTTTTAATTTCTTATGCCTTTTCCAAGGGCCTTCCTCTCCTCCATTCACTCCTCTCATTTGTGTGGTCTACACTGAAACAATGCTCAGACTAACATCCAGGAGATCTCATCCTCTAGCAATGCAATGGGTGGGGCACTGTCTTCTCCAAAGCAAAAATCAGGTAAGCAGCTCTCCTCCTAAGAGACTGTTTAAGTAGTGAACAATACTAGCAGAAATGAATTTAAAGTACATTTTCTACTTTGACTAACACCCACCTGTGTCAGATACTCATCTTTGGAGAGCATGAATCATCCCCTGGAGAGTCTCTTTGCTCTCTGCTATCTGTAGGTGGGAAACCAGATGATTAGCTTAGAATAGATGTCTCACAGGTGAAAAGGAAAAAAACAGCAGGCAAACCCCAAGCAGCACCAGAGGTTAGAAGTTCTTTCCCTATGTTGAAGCTCATCACTCCCAAGTTTGTTCTTAAGGAGAATAGGCAATTCCAGAGGTACAGTTTGTCTCACCTATCAAAACCACCATCCAAGGATGAGAGTAATTGCCTTCTGAAGGAGTGTTGTATTTGGCTACGGAGGGAGGGTAAGGTGCTTGGCTTAGGTCTATAAGACTAATTTCTAAACACTTGAGTTAGGGTAGAAATGTTGAAATAGGTATATCACCACACAGTATGTTCAAGGACAAAAATATAAGTAAGCAGCAATTGTGCATTATATTACATACCCAAAGTGCTTGTAAATTGGAGTACTGCAAGTTTGCCTGTGGGTTTGAGTGACAGCACAGTGACTTCAATTTGCACTAGCATCTGGCCAGTCTTCATCAGGGGCTGCTCCAGACTGAGGTTGATCTTAGAGCTATCAACCAGTTAACCACTTCTTGCATTACTTACAGTCAGGATTTAGGAGCTATCAAAATTCAGACAGTGCTGACACACAACCAATCCAATAATGAAGTTAATTCCTTTTTTCAAGTACATGATATTAAGGATAAGAATTATTTATGACCAGCATGCATTCAAATCAGTAAGGAAGCATTTGTTTCCCTCATGAGTGACTGAAGTGACAAAGATGCACTTTGAAATATGTTTCAAATGTTGTATGTTGTTACTGCACATTTTCACCACACTCAAAATAAGAGGTTAATTGCAGACAGGCCAGAGAATAATGAGATAGCATCACCATTTACAAACATAGAGTACAACATGAATGTCTGACTTGCTTTCACTGGCAGCTGTAATATGGTAAATGAGTATGATAACTGAATCTGTAACATGCTATTTCACTCTGAATCCTGTACGGGGTATTTCTTTTAAAGCTTATGATAATTTTCTACTCTACAAGAAAATACCGAGTCTTCACCCAAAGGAAGCATCATAATATATGCCAGTAAGCAGAAATGAGTATTAGAATATCAGAAAGCAGACTTCTGTTTTCTTTGAGCATCAAGATATGTTTGAATATGGATTCAGGGTGACAGACTGCCCATGTAAATGTTATCACTGTCTCAAAAGCAATGACTTACTCTGCTACGCAAGGTACAGAAGAGGCTGAAAAGCTGCAGCTTCAAGCACTAAAACTTCTCATAATGTCAGTGATTGACTTTTCTACATCTTACCCCTATTTCTGAATGATGCGCTACTTTTTTATTGGATAGAAGTTTATAGACAGAGTTCTTCCACCATTTTGATTAGAAAGAGTCTCCTCAAACATGGTATAATGTGCTTATAATTCTCTGTGACAGACAGCTAAACCCCAAGAATTTTCTATTTTCACTAAGGAAGAAACACACAGAAGAGTTGGTTACAGTTAATTTATCATTTCTATAATGTGAATGTTTACATCATCCTAGCAATAGCATGAACAGCAAACTATGCCTGATTTAAAAGTCAGTTTCAGATGTTTTTCAAATCAAACATATTATGAAAGCTAAAAGTGAAGAGAATTGTTCTTATGTCTAACATGCATTTGAATGACAAAAATCCCTCAAACAGAAAATCTGTTATCAGAGACAGTTTTTACTATCTGCATAAGCATGACCTTGATTAAATGAGCACAGACTGATATGTATCATATGAGATGTCAAAACACAAGGTGGATATCTAGTAAGTGTTTAATGTTGCTAAAATTTTGGCAAAGACAACCTCTTTGAATCTGTTCAAAGAATGAGAGAGTGAGACAAATCCTAACAGCAAAAAGGGCAAAATATTTCTCCTTTATTCAAGCATATAAAAGCTTGGTTTTTGCACGTGACCCATAATAAAAACACCACAGCTTTTTGATTAATGTCTATTGGTATTGCAATATCACTGAGCTTCCTTAATGATAATTGTGGCCTTTCAAAAACAAAAATGCTTAGTAATAATATAGTCATTGTCATATAAAGGGATAAAAGCCCCCAGAAGGGATTCAAGACATATTTTCTCTTATTCTGCACAGGATAAGTGAGGCAAAGAGGAATTAGTTACTCAGGCAAACCAGTAAGTGTTGCAAATACAACCCATGAATGCAAGTCTCATCTCTTCCTAACTCTGATCCAGAACCCAGCTCCTGGAGAACAAATGTCCCCTGGAGCCCTTCAAAAGAGTTAACAACTTTTTACTGACTGTTTAAGGAAACAGCATTCAGAGTGCTTCACCAGAAAACCAAAAATACATCAACAGACTAAATCTACCCCAGGATATCTTAATGAAAAGACTGATGAAATGCCCCATTGCTAGATGTGGGCAGGAGGGATGTAATTGTCTCTATTGATAGGAAGATGATCTAGACCATCCTGTCAAGGCAATCTGCATCCTTTCTCATGGTAGGGCATGCTGCAGCACACAAATCCTCTGTTTACCTCCTGCTGGACATGCACGCACAGACTGCTCAGCAGAAAAGTGTGCCTGTGCCCTGTGCTGCTGGGGACACCTCTCCCTGAGTCAGGGCTTGTTGCTCTCAGCTGATGCCTGCCCTGGGCACATTCTCTCATATTCTGCAGAATAATCTATTCTGCAGTATAATCTGTTCTGCAGTATGGTTTAAAATACTTCCTGAAATACATACATAATATGACTTTCACCCGTGCTGGTCTCTTTTGTAGTATATACAAAAATATTCAAGTGAATTTCTGAAGCTTGGCCTTCCAGTGATGGATATACTCTTACTAGCTTTTATTAAATTATACATTTTTTTTTCTCTCCTGTCTACCAGATGACTGAAATCAGACTTTCAACATTATATTCAGTGGCAGTTTGGGTTTTTGTTGTTCTTCTCCTCTGTCTTACACTTGGGAACTTCATTTGCAGTTTTCTTTCCTGTTGTACTGTCCTTCATGTTTAACGAGTTATCAAAATCTTCCTCAATGGTATTTAAATTGTCTCAGTGCTTCTTTCTACATAACCATTGAGATTCACAACCTTGCAAAAAAATATTATTCTCTACTAATTGATTGTAATGTCTTTGGACTTCAGTGTTTATTCAATATTAAATTGCATCACTATGCTTTGCTACAAATTACGAAAACCGAATTTATGTTGCAATAGAGTAGCTCATTTGTGTTTTGTTATGCTCAGTTACTAAGTAAAGGAAAAGAACAGTACTCCCAACCTAGGAAACTGAGTCATGAATTACAAAACATAAAATGCAAAAAAAACATTACACTGTATGAAGAGTTTGAGCCTATGGGATTTACTACTGTTTAACAACTTTGTGTCTGCCCTACTTGTGGTCACTAGAAAAGCTTTTCATGTCACAGGGCCCTGTGCTCCTTCTTCGCTTTCTACTGTCAAAAAATAAGCTTAACGAGATTAATTTGAAACAATCACTTTAGAGGATATATGTTAATCTGAAATGTGACCTTTATCTTACCACCATCCCTACCAGACTGGAGAGAGTCGAAATGAAAAGACAAGAATGACAGAGATGAAGCATACGTAACCGAGCTCCAGACACATATTGAGGCATCGCATGTGGCAATTCACAACTTGCTTTCTGTGCTTGGTGAGATTTTTTCCCCCCACATCCACTCCCCCCCAGCCCATTAGCAGGGCTGCGCCAACCCTGCTTTGCTGCACAGCCTACTGCACAGCAACGGGAAGAATTCCAGCCATAACAGCTCATACCAGCAAAGTCTCAGTAGGACGTAAAAAAGTTGTTTAGTTTTAATTTGTAAGGATGTGGTATTAATTGTAAGATCAATTTCCTTTTCAAGCAGCTAAGCAGACTATTGCCTCTCATCTCAAGGACTCTGTCCCAGTAAAAATTATTTATAAGTTTTACACAGTACTTTTTTTTTTTCTTCTCTTTGTTATAGTATTCTCCTATTTTCTGTCATCTATCTTTTTATTCAACTAAATGGCATGGAATTATTTGCACTTACTACCTGGACAAAGAATGAGTTCTCTGTACAAAGAAAAAGCCTATAATGTCTCCTTTGAACAGCACTAGTTTTTTATCATACTGAAGTGGATACAGAAAGTTTCTCTGGTCAATTACTCACTCACCATCAGCAACCACCATGATTGTGCTCTTTCAGAAACATATGAAACTAACATCTTCTGGGTAATAGAAAATGGATTTCCTTGTTCTGAAAAATGACCATAATGAATTTGAAATCTTAGTAGAATGGATAGCCTGTGGACAGCACTTTCAGCTAACCACTGGAAGAGGTATTATAAAAACAATAATAATCAGAGATCATTTCTGCAGGAACTAACCAAACCTGTTGCTTAAGGGCTTATGTGCCAGGCTACCAAATGCACATGATAATAAACTACTTTTCCAGACTGTGCCTTTATACACCACTGAAAGTCCATTTATGACCTCTTTCTAGTGAACCACCTTTTTTTCAGTATTTATTTCAGTATCTTTTTCTGCTGTTGCAGTTATTACGATACCCTGGAGGACACATAGTGTATCAGGGTGATTCAAGAAGTTCGTCATCTCAGGAAAATCTACTTCTCCGAGCTCCCAGAGTCCATATACTGCTTGAAGAGTTTCTCACAATTATTAGTGAACGCCAAATGCTATGCTTCCATTAGGATACATCGGTGGTATCCTTTGCTTCTGCTCCCTGTTTCTTGAATTTTCCCTAAAAACTGCAATAAAAAAATATCATTTATCTTTGCATACATGTGAGTAGCAAAACATGGATCTATCTGCTGAACTAACATCAGCAAAGAGGGTGCAAGGACATCTACTTCAGTGCATTGGCAATGACTCGTTTTAACATTTTGATTGCTCATGCCTCTGGGATGTGAGTTTAGCATCTGTAAATTAATATATGCTACTACCTCAAAATAGAGATACAAAACAGTATTTCTGGGAAATCCTTGCAATATTTTTTATGAAAAGAGTAAAGGGAGTTTGAGATATTGTAACTAGGATAATAAGTTAGAAATATACACGTGACTTTACTTAGAAATACCTGTACTAAGATAACTTTTTAAAAGGAGAGTTCCTTTTTTAAGGTATTGGTTTCTTAAACATTGTTTACACTGAAACAATTGTCAGTCGTGTTCATATAGCATAGTGTCATTCTTCAAGCACGGCAGAGTGTAGGAATGTTGAAAAGAATATGATAAAGATAATGATTCAGGAAGCCTAATGTAATTTAAAAAAAGAAGTTAGACATTTGAACTGATGTGAATCACTGGAGTGAACTGCTGATAAGACATCAGATGAGCTAGCTGTTGGTTCTACAAGCTAATAAGCTTCATAGCTAATATGATATACAGAATCATAAACTGAATGTTTATATCAAAACTTGAATTACCAGACTCTAGACGCAAGTGAAAAGTGACATAAATCATAAAGTTAAGTCCTTTCATGTTAACGTATGACGTTAGTAAAATTCTCATATATGTACACACTCTGAAATTATTAGCAAAATACAAATAAATCTGAAGACTCAGTGGAGAAAATGTATTTCATCCCTTAATGTTAACACCCCACCCAAAATTAGTGCACTTTAACTTCCTATTTTGCTAGAGGTACAGCTGGGAAAAAATACAGCTTTGATCTTGGCAAATAAAGAAAGATGTTAAGGGAGAAAATTTAAAGGGAGAATGAAAAGAGATGGACTTATAAAGTGCTCAAAAAGAGGTCTTGAAAGGCATCTCTGCTTGGTGGATGACAAACAAAGGGATTTGTCAGGTCAGTCAGCTTGCCAGGCTGGTCAGCCTGCCAAGAGATGGCAGGACATATTAGTCATTGCTGTTCTCTTGTTCAGTAGAAATTACTCTCCAGAATAAATAATCAGATACATTATTTTGTAGCTTCCTCTGTGTGCTTAGTATCATAAAGGACACATACAATACACTGAGGGCCATGACAAATGGTTTATAAAGCAATGACCACACTGGCCAAGCTTGTCATATTTACAGCAAGGTACACGACAACTATCACAAAATGAAGAGCTATCTATCAGGCAGAGCAGCTGTAGGCTTTGCACACAGAAAGGTAAGGGCTCAAGCATGATACTTGGGGAGATGAACAAAAACATAACTTTGTGTTCTTTCCTAGACACTGACTGTAGCAAGAATGCAGACACCAGCTCAAAGAAAAGGAAGGGGTAGAAAACACTGTAATCCAAGGTAACCCTCAAGA
This sequence comes from Strix uralensis, assembly GCF_047716275.1. NCBI lineage: Eukaryota > Metazoa > Chordata > Aves > Strigiformes > Strigidae > Strix > Strix uralensis. The sequence continues at coordinate 36,986,340 of NC_133974.1, read as the reverse complement.
CTCTGACAAGTAGGTATGAAATCCAGCAGTTGACAGGCCGCCTTTGTGCCATGACAAAGTGCACCAAAGATGAAGGAAGTAATCAATTGGTTTTACTTACTGTGTAAGTGATGAATCTCTTCACCGCTCAGCATGGGCTGACCTCCCAAAGGAGAGATCTACTTCGAGATAGCTGACTTTATACAGATGAAGGAGAGTGCTTTGACTCATCTGTTTAATTGAGTGATACTAATTATTGTTTTGCCTGGGCCTATGATAGAGCACACTTAGACTTTAAACAGAAAAAAATGCATTTTTCTTGCCATACAAGTTATGCATGATAACATCGCGCAGGAAATTCATTAAAAGAGGTATGAGATGGATATGAAAAACAGCAAAAACAATTTATAAGAGAAAGTCTTAGAAACACAATCATATAACCATAGTGATGCAATTTACAAAGATTTGTCATTCATGGACCTACCCGTTTTATTCCCAGAACAGCTGGGAACCCAGCTTATGGGTAGTAACAATTGACACAAACAGACTGGGCACTGCTGCTGGCACTGGGTAGAAATGAGCATAAATGGCAGAAAATTATGGGAGTTCAGTTGTTACTAAACCATCATTTTGTTATGCTTACAACTAGCTTGATCATGTTCACTCATCAGAGGCAAAACAAGTTTAACCTTGAACTTCAGAGGAAAAAAGAAGTGATAAAATCAATACAGAGTACTAGAACTGTGTATACTGGAAGAGACGCCTGGTGGTCAACTAGTCCCAATCCCTCTCAAAGCAGGGTCGACTTCAATGTTTTCTCAAGTTGTTCAGGGCTTTGTCCAGATGGAAACTCCACAGCCTCACTGAGAAACCTGTTCCAGTGCTTAGCAGGAGCTCTAGCTATGATTTTTTTTTTTCCTTATGTCTAGCTGCAACCTGCACACATCGCCTCTTGCCTTTGTGTTGCACACCTCTTGAGTCTAACTCTTTTTTTTCCCCTGATTCTCCCCTCTGAGTTGCTGAAGACAGAAATTATGTCTGCCCCCAGCTTAGCCCTCTCTTCTCCAGGTTACAGAAACACAGCTGTCTCAGTCTTTCCTTGCACATCATTTCCTCCAGCCCCTGACCATCTATTAAGAGACCAGTCCTCCACTGGTCTCACTCCTGTGCCAGTTTCTCTTATTCTCACAAGGCAGCATCCAGGCAGGTTTTCACTCACCTCACTGACCCCCTGTCCAGTCCACATCTCCCTATTCTGGCTAAAAGGAAGTTGTGGGACTGTCAAAAATCAAGTTAAAAGCCATCTGCCATGTTCCTCTTGCTCATCTCATCACAGGAAGCACTCAAGTTGGACAGGTATGATTTGCCATTGGTAAATATGAGCTGGCTGTTCCCACTCACCTTCACGTGTGTCCTGATTTTGACTGGGATTTTTGACTGACATTACTGGTTTTGACTGGCTGGAATGTTTGACTGACATTACTTCCTGTCATTTTTCAATAATATTTTCCCTTGTTGTCATTGTTAGTCTGTATATACCTATTTTCTAATACTTAGATTGAAATTTAATTCAACTGGAACAGAGATTTTTCTTCTTAGCAGCTAGAATAGTGCTGTGTTTTGGATTCAGTATGGGATTTGGTATGAGAATAATGTTGATAATACACTGATGTTTCTAGTTGTTTCTAAGAAATCAAGGACATTTCAACTTCCCGTGTCCTGCTAGTGTACAGGTGCGCAAGAAACTGGGAGGGAGCAGAGCCAGAGCAATGGACCCAAACTCGCCAATGGAATATTCCATATTATACAACATCATGTTCAGTACATAGATGAGGGCTGGCTGGGAAGCTGACTCTCTTTTTCCTGGGATTGTGGTTTCAGGATTTTCTCTGCTCTGGGATCGCTAGCCTGGAAGAAGATGGGTATCAGTTGGTGGGTGGTGAGCATTGAGCATTACTTGTTTGTATTTTCTATTATTGCTATTATTATTATTATTTTAATTTTATTTTATTTCAAGTATTGAATTGTTTATATCTCAACCTGCAAGTCTTCTTACCTTTACACCTCCAATTCTCTTCCCCATCCCCTGGGATGGGGGAGGGTAAGCTAGCAGCTGTGTGGTGTTTGGCTACTAGCCAGGTTTAAATCATGACAATGTGCTGGACATGTCTTCCCAGAATACTTTCTCCACAGTCTTCCCAGAGATCAAGTTAGGCTGACCATCTAAAGTTCCTTGGACCCTCCTTCTTGGCCTTCCTGAAGACAGACATAAATTTGTCTTTTACGTGTTGTTGGAAACCTGCACCACCCATTTGCTATGAGTTTCAAAGATAACAGAGAGGCCTAACAATGACATTGGTCAGCTCCCTGAGCTTCCTTAGATGCGTCCTGTCTGGTCATTGTGCCTTCTGCATGTCAAGTTTATTCTAACTGCAACTCAATCCTCTCCTCTTTGGTTAGTACTGCTCTCCACCCTATACTGCCACGAGGCATGGAGACCCGGGAGGCATGAGAGTAGACCTTGCCAGTAAAGACTGTGTCAAAGAAGGCACTGAATACCTCAGCCTTTTACAAATCCTTCATCGGTAGGTTGCTCACCCATTCAGCAACAAGCTAACATTTTTCTTTTCCTGCTGACATACCTAGATAAGCTGTTTTTGTGGCTCAACAACAAACTTGACTGGCTTCAACTCCAGCAAGCTTTCATTTTTGCAGTTTTATCCCTGCATGCCTTTTGGGGAGCATATTACCGCTTCCACCTACCATATGCTTTCCTGTGTTTGATTTCAGTCAGGAGTTCGTTTTTCATCCATCCTGGCCTCCTATTACCCCTACTTGTACATCAAAACAGATCATTCATGTTCTTTGAGAAGGCTGTCCTTGAAGATTCACCAGCTATCCTGAGTCCATCTTCCCTCAGGAAAGCATCTCACAACACGTGAAAAGGTAATTACATTACATCTGAATAAAATGCTCTAAGTACAGAAAATATATTTAAGGCTTTTCTGCCAACTTGTCTGGGCTAAAAAAACAAAACAAAATAAAAGAAGCTTTGAAATGTGAGCCCCCCTTTTTAATCCTTCCCTCTTATTTGGTTCTAGACTGGTGCAGAGATCACCCCCTCATTTTTAAACCCTGGTTACATGTCCCCCACTCAATTTTTATGTCTTCATGTTTAAGTTGGCTCCTCACACTTGGGTTATAGCTTGACTTTGCTGATTGTTTTGCATGACTTCCGTGTCAACACAAGTACGGTCCTCATCTCAGTTCTCAGCATGTCAGTCTTGATTATTGCAACACTGAATAAACGTGATTATTTTTGGTCTTGCCTTCTTCATGTATTTTCAGCATGCTCATATTACTACTGAGATAATTTCTCAGCATTGTTCCAATCATGTTATGTTTTTCTTTGCATTCCACATTGATTACTTGTTTTCTGAAGCAATAACTATTATGTAATCGTTTTACTCCTTTTAAGCCTTTTGTCTTTTCTACCAGCAATTTTGCAATGTTGCTACTTTGCAATGACAGCTACTACCATAAGTCATCTTACGTTGCAATGCTCCGGCCTCTACTTTTAATTTTTAAATGACATTTCCCCTCACCCTTGGGAGTAAGACTCCATGTTACTTCACTGTTCTACCACATTCAAATGCCTGCTTCAGAACTCTTCCGTGGCATGCATAAACTTCCTAACAGTTTAGGCTGCCGATGCACTCACATTACTTCCTATAATTTTCAAGGATATTTTTCCTTGTTTTCATTGTCAGTCTGTATATACCTATATTCTTATACTTAGATTGCAATTTAATTGCATCAAGGGGTGCCTTCCAACCTTGTGCTCTAGTAGTGGTGTTCAGATACATCACTGGCACACCTGGAGTGCAGAGAAACACACACAGGTTCATTGTCAACGTAGGCAGTAGTAGGTGGAACAGACTGGTGAGTCACTCACCTGTTACCCATCCCTGGGTACTGCAGCTTCAGGTATACCTATACTTGATCAAGTATTTAAACACAGATGCATCCATGTTAGCTTCAAATTAGCTAGATGAAAAATTGCCAGAGAACAGGTGAACAAAAGCAGCAGATTTGCTATGCCATCTCGGGAGGTGCATAGATTTGCAGCAGCCTAATCTGCTGGGGGTTCATTGCTGCATGCAGCCAAGGAGCACTTCTTGAAATATGTATCATTTACAGAAAGCTTCATATGTCAATAGAAACTGCAGCCCTGATAATAAAGACAGACTGCTATGAATAAAATGAAGTTGATGAGGGAGACTGTCCTACTGTTCATAAAGGTGCTCTTCACAAATTTTTATACCTACACCTATAAGGAACATTAAAAAAAACAAATAACAACAACAAAACCTTAAATGATTCAATTCTTTGCTGAATAATTTCCCTGGATCTATAGATGCAACTCATCTTCTCTTGTTTCATCTGAGAGAAGGGCTGAATTTTTAAGTCTATGTTTACTATAAGATACTGATAGAGAAGTTAGATTGGAGTTTCTTTTAATTTTAAAAAAGTCATGTTCTCCATTACAGTAGAGCAATTCCTTGGAGACTGTATACTGGACTTCAAGAAGATAGATTTTGTTAAACTCAAAGAACTGGTAGGCAAAAACTCATGGGAATCAAATTAAGAGGAAAAAAAAGAGTTAAGGTTAAGGACTGACAATTCCTTTAAGTAATGATATTAAAGGTACAAGCACAAATTACCCTAATGCAGGATACCATGTATAGTAAGAAGCTAATCTGACTAAGCCATGAGCATTATTATTAGTAAGGGGCTGGGGGGAGTATAGCAAGAAGGGGGAAAGCTAGCAAAATGGTGCTGAGAAGAGTGAAGTGGTAAAAGCCTTTTTGTCAGTAGCTTTGACTAAAAAGTAATTTTCAACAGACAACTACCATCATAAATACCAAAGAGTAAGATCTCCATCTACTTTGGAGATCTATATAAGCTATATATTTTGAAATTGTCTAAGTCTGATAAGTTTCCTTGTAAAGCATTTAAAGAACTGACTGAAACAATTTCAAGCAAAAAACACTGAAAATTTACAGAGCTCACAGAGAACAGATGTGATCCAAAAGACTGAAAATGAGCAAACATATTGCAAGTTTTAAGGAAAGAATAAAGGAAGTTCTGGGGAGTCAGACACCAGCAAGGATGGAATTTCTGGAAAAATATAGTAACAAATAACCAAACTGTAATTTAGAGACACCTAGATGATGACAAGAAGATATAAACCAGACAGTTTAGAATTTGTAAATTTGATTTAAGGGCTCCATGAGAGAATAATAGGCTTTGTGGATAAAGGAGAAGCAGAATATGTCATATTCTCACTTTAGCAAAGTTCGACACTTTTATACAATATTCCTGAAAACAAGTTAGGAAAAAAACCCTGTCATTATCAGATTTTGATGAGAGTATAAAGCTAGAGTATTTGGAAACCACCAGTATAACGCTAGATATTTGGAAATTTAACATGATCATGTGAATTTAAGAAATAGTGCACTGTGTTCTCTTCAATAAAGACATGTGAAAGGTATTATAATATAGATAGGCAGGCTGCACATGCAGGGCTGGGTAATAGTTCTGAACGAAACGATTTGAGTTTGAGAAGAAGGTTTGAACTTAAGTTGAACATTAATGAATCTAGTCATGCTGTTGGGAAAAACAGACAAGCACTCTACAAGAATATACACACATATATACACACAAGAATATAACCTACCAAATACAGCAGGCTGTTCTCTGGTTTTGGTTTTTGTTTTTTTTTTTTTTTTTTTTCCTGCCTCAGTCTTCATTGAGTAGTGTGCCCAGTTTCAGGCAGTAATAAATATGCTCAAAAAAAAAATGTGGATCAACTGTAAAAAGTTCAAAGTAACAAAATGCAACCTGTGGAGAAAGGTTGAATAAATTAAGCTCGCTTAGTCTAAAGCAAAAGAACCTAGAGAATATATATCAAACCATAACAACAAAAATAATAATCAGTTTCCTATATCTTTGAGTGGATATGATACAAAGAAGCTTAAACTGAGGCATGATGAGGAAAATCTCATAGGAGGGAAAATGAAACATAGGAATAGGTTTGAAAAGGTTATGAAAGAGACATCTCTGAAAGTCTTTTAAGAATAATAGGTTAGACAAATACTGATCAAGAATAATATAAGCATGACAAACATCCTGGGGAAGGAGGTGGACGAAGTAACATCCAAAGGTATCATGCCACCTAGTTTTGCCTTAATGACTGAGGAAAGCAAAACTTAATGAGACATCTATAATGTTCAAAGTGTTTCAAACTATTACATATTAGTTTTCTGAAGTTTATTATGCTGTTACTGCTCAATGTTTACTGCGATGAAGTAGCAGAATAAGGTACTAGTAAATAAGGACCTAAGTCTGGTTTCGCCCTGCTCAGACAGAGAGCACAGATAGGCAGGACTCTGAAATGAGGTAGTTTGAACTTTCCCTTACAGGTAAATGATCTGGTATCTAATAGTGAGTCATTTACTGTAAAAGGTCTATCCATTTCTTGAGTGTAGTAGCTAGTACATAATATTTGGGCTCATTTTCTCCTGTCTGACATGTATTTCTTTCATGCATAGAGCACAGCTGTGCATATGCTATCAGCTGGTAGCAGCAATCTAATCTGAGAACATACAGCTCCAGTTTCTGCTTCAACTAACACTTTTTTAGGAGTAGGAAGTGTGGATGTCCAGTCCACAGAGGAGCTAGATATGGAAGGAAGTGTCTTGAACTTCTCACTCCATCACGGGTGACATGGGTAAAATAGACTACTGGGCAAAAGGGGACTCAAGGCATCTTCTGTTTCCCATTGTATCTCCCTTTATGGTGTTCTGGGGTAGCTAGGGAACATCAGTCAGAGCAGAACACATGGCTGGAAGAGCTCCTGGTTTCCATACTCCTTTAAGGGTGTATACAAGCTAGATATCAGACCACAGTCAACACCAGCTGGCCAGAGGTGTTTCTGAGTGTATTGAGACAGACCTGGGGCAATTAAGATTTCACATGAGATTTCAGGCACCTTCAGAGACCAAAAGAACAGCTTAGTGGCAGTACTGAGGACTCAAATTTCACACTTAGAATTATATCTGCTGAAGTACATTGGTGGCCTTTGGTTGATTTTTTCAACTTCAGTTGTATCATGATAAATTTTATTTTCCTTTAAGTAACTATCCTGTAACGATATTTCAATATCACTAATTCAGTGCAGGTTCTGAGAAATACCATAAATAACAGATGATATAAAAAAGGAATATTTTATATTCTGCACAGTTTTATTAGTTGATATTAGTTGACCTTTAGGTACAACCTCATTCAAGCTTCTTTAAATAACTACACTTTAAATATTATTAAATGAGGAAAAAAACCCCAAAACCTCTTAAAGTTAAAAGAGTGCTATAAAGGCTGAGAAGTATTCAATAGATAGAAAACGCCAAGATTAAGGCTGCCTTTAGGTATGTATTATGATATAGACAATAAATACAAGATTACATTTTCTTTACAGGGGACCCCTTCCCACTTCAACATAAGACGTGATTTGTGTTTGTTTCATATATAGAATTTCAGTATTTTATAGTGTCTTCTTACCATGTATTCCACACAGTATTCAAACCTTTCTCTGAAGACAGAGTTAATATTTTCCTTATGAGCTTTTCTGTGGTGCTTGTTTCAGTGTCTGAGGGCTTCACAAATTGTAGTCAGGCTTCTCAGCAATCTCTAGCATGAGCACAGCCTAGCAGAAAGACCAGAAACAAGGCATAAAGACTTTAAAAAACCCCAATATATCCTCTAGCTGTGGCTATCATTGCAATAATTTCTCAGAGACCTCTTTAAATAAAATCTCTTTTGTCCAAAGTAAGTCACCTGAGTCCGGTGGGTTTCTGATGTTTCAAGATGTTCCCAGAACTTCTGCAAATGAGACCACAAATTTTAACCAAAGACTTAAGACAGGGAATAGGACAACCAGATAAAAGTTAAAAGAGTTATGTTATTTGCTCCTGATACTCTTGGGAATTGTGTTTACAGGCATGGACAGTAAATACTCCAGAACAGAACTGCTTTAACCATGACACCACCCTCCCATTCTCTCTGTCTATTCACTGTATCTTCCATGCCCTGCAAGACATGGGATATCAGCTCTTTGCCTCTCATTTCATACTTCCAAAGACCTGATTCATGCAGTTAAAGACTGAGAGCCAACATCCTACTTACTTAATCGCCGTTTAGCAGCTGTTCTCCTGATACCCATCACAGGCTTGTAGACATACACTCATGGAGCAACCTTTCACAGATCCCAGTATGATTCCTCCTCCCTAAGACTCCTTGTTCTAACTTTCTTGGTGTCTGGCTTTTGCTTCCTCTGCCTTTGAGGATTTATCTCTACCACTCTGCATGGCCATTATGGCACAGATTGGGCAATGACTGTCTAGGAAGCCACTCTGCAGAGAAGGTCCTGGGGATTCTGGGGCTGTACATGAGCCAGCATTGTGCCCTTGCAGTAATGAACATCAAACACATACTGGGCCATGTTAGTAAGAACATAGACAGCAGGTTCAGGAAAAAGTTTACTCCCATCTATTCAGCAACTGTAAAGCCACATCTGGAATACTGTGTCCTGGCTCGGGCCCTCCAGAACAAGAGGGAGACTGGCAAACAGAGTGAGGCCACTAAAAGGCTACTAAAATGATTAGGGACTGGAGCACATGATAAGTTAGGACAGGCTGAGGTAACTTAACTGGGTTTGTTTAGGCTGGAGGAGAGAATGTTAAGCTGGAGGCAGATCTAATCACTGTCTTCATTCTGGAGGAGTCTGTCTTGCACCAGGAAGAGTGTCACCAGCAGGTCAAGAAAGGTCTTCCTTCCTCTCTGTGCTAGGCAGAAATCCGGAAAAGAAAATATCAATCCGAGTATTTATCATTAGTCAGAAGTAGCTGAAAACGTGATTCTTTGAGAAATTTTTGTTCCAAATTACACCAAGAAACCAAACTCAGTGTCTTTCTACAAGTGTTTTCCTCTCCCCCTTCATTCTCTGTGGTCTTTGCATGTTCTTGCATACAAGTGTGAAGGTGACTAAAACAGATGGTACTTACATTCGCTCCCCAGGCAACTGCTGCTGGGCACTCCCAAAAGGCAGACTAGTGAATGGGATGGATCTTTGCCCTGACACAATCTATACCTGTTAGGTTTATATAAATTGTGGTCACACTTTGTGTCAGCTTCCTGTCATGTCTAAAGCAATAAAAGAGAGAAGAGAAAGAAAAAACCCTGAATGTTCTCCAAACAAGCAAATGGCATGTACGGTCACATTTCTGAAGCTAGCAATTCCTTAGCCCAAGTCACAAGCACTGGCAGCGAAAAGCTGCAGAATGCATAAACCCCTCCTGAATTTCAAACTTTCAATCTCAATGAGCCCTCAGACATCCTTTTATCTTCAGTAAGAGAATTTTTTTCAACAAATAATTATGGAAAAACTATTGTTCAGTCCTTGGGAACCTGGAAAACACTGAGTGTCCTACATGCACTGGTATAGAAACCTCTAAATGGCATGTGTAGAAAGTTTGGATGCTACCTGTTTTTTGCTCATGAACAAACCAAAACATAGCAGCCCATTTCTTCTGCCAAGGTCTATTTTCCTTCCACTGATGGACAAAGGAATTTAAGTCAGTGGTGTCAATGAGAGAAGAACATGAATTTTGTGCCATCTCCTCCAAAATTTCTGCTCCATCCACCATCCTAAAAGATTCTGATGTATTCAGAAGTATTCTTCCTCTTAGAGCCTTGTGCTGTACAATTGTGTAGTAAATCGTGTGCAGGATATTCGTAGCTGCGCCTCAGGCAAAATTCCTGGAGTGCTGGGATGACTTAACCTGGAGTCCTGAACACAGCAGTGTCTCATTGACAATACTGCAGTATTAGCACTTTATATGGATTAATGAACTCCAGATTTATTTACACTCCTCAGAGTGTTGTTTTGGGTTGTTTATAGACAGCATCAGTAATGTTCGATCCACTCTTGCAAGACAGTTCTCACAGTCCTATGGACTAGAAAACAACGGAGTTTTTGCAAACCTGGATGTCACATAAATCAAATAAATATTGCATTGAGCAGGGTCCATGGCTGTACACATGATTTCTTTGTACGAGCGAAAAACTGATACATCAACACTTCTGAAATTCTATTCAAGGAAGCATATTTATGATGAGGAAAGGGTGAAGCCTCTGCAAAATTGATATCGCCTAGAAGTACAATGTACAGTCCCACTAGGGACTGAAAAAAAGAACCTACAATGCACTTTAAACCACTAGCAAGTATATCGTTATATATTCTCAGTGGTCTATTTTGTTTAGAGCTAGGGTCCTAAATCTAGCATAGCCCAGAGTTTCCAAGCACGATTATGCTCAAGCCACAAGGATGTGATCAAAACTATAGATATAACACTTGCATGGAAATAGTAAGTCTTTGCTTGACTCTTCTTAGATGAAAGTCAATACTCCTTGCACTATTTCTACCCTTGTGTATTGTTCCTCTCAGGATGGCTAGTACTGCAGTGGCAACGCATGCCTATTGCTGCTTTGGTTGTTAGGAATTTGCAAGGCAGGTGATGGTCTCATTGTAAAACCTATGCAGAGAGCTGGAGTCAACAGATCAATCAGAAATATCTAGAAATAGCCTATGTAAGTGGATATCTCTGCTATTTTGTCATTAACTTACTATCGTGAATTGAAAATATTGCAGAAAGGCAATAAGAACACATAGCTTTAAAATCAATGAACAAACCATCAAATTATTATAATTGTAGCACATAGTAATATGTCTCAAATAAAGGCTTACAAAAGCTTCTCCTTTATGTTCCAGCATACTAAAAGAGGAATTCCTCAGGGTGCTATCAGAGAAGAGGTTTATTTTATCATTCCAGTGGATAAGGATTTCTCATTTAAAATTTTTTTTTATACACTAGCAGTAAATATACATATGAAACTGTTATCATTATTACAGCCTTTATTTAAAGCACATGTATTTGAAACTGACTAATGAAGAGACGTCAAGTCTTTCATGAGAATTACCTTAATATGGAAAAATACTGTTAGCAGAATAAAAACTTTAATATTTAAGCACATTATGCAGTGTTTGAACAACACAGTTAACTGGTTATTAAACTTATTCAGAAGAATGAAAAACTCACTATGCATTGTTTCTGCTATTCAATTTCTCTTTGACTGACAATATGGAATTTGGTTCATGCAGTAAAAACCAGACTCAAATTATGTAAAGTTTACAAATGGCAGGTGCAAAAATATCAATGTAAAGTAAATTTCTGGACAAGGATTATGTTACAAAATTATAAAATAAAAAGTGCAATTGAAAGATATGTTTTAGTTATCCACAGACACAGAGCAGTAACAATATGATATCCAATATAATTTCAGAACTTTTTTGTACTGTCAGATTTCGTCTTTCTTCCCCACACATTGTACTAACAGGAATACAAATAAGTTTAGACTTGGTCTTGAGATGCCATACTATGACATCTTTCACTTTCTTTTAGATTTAAGCTTAAGTCTGATTTTCCTAGGTTTAGAATACTTGCTTTGGGGACAATGTTGTTCAAGCTAATCAAGAAAAATCAGTATTTCTTAGATGAACAGTAAACAATAAGCCAAAAGGAACAATTACTATGGGATTTTTCTTATTCTTTGAAGATGTCAAGTCTCAAACTTAATTTTGGTTGTGAATTTTCTCCCACTGGCTCCTTCCTACTTTTTTTTTTTTTTTTTTTTTCATCTTTGTGGACAGAAGTTCTGGCTTCTGCCTGAAACAATGAATAGCATAAGACAGAAAGATCATATTGCTCAGGAAAACAGTTTACTACCTGGCAATATACACCAGATTGTCCTTGCCAGCTGCACTTCCCATCATCTTCCTGGGTATACGCCTCAAGCCCTCTTCTCCTACACATTTAATTTCTCTCTATAAACACATGTACAGATAACCCACATGTCCTGGTCTCTGGCCCTCTCCTGTTCCTTGTGAATAGGCCTTATAGAATAAATACTTTTCACTTGTTTGTTCTAATAGATTTATACTAAAGCTTGTGAAACATATGTCCACACTAAGGAAAGACAGAGTGAAGGGCTTATAATTTGTCCTCTACACACTCTTAACTGAGAGAAAACATGTGGTTCTAGAGAAAAGGAGCTGGGACCTACGTAAGACACTGCTTTGGGAAACACAAGAGATGGATTCAGATCCACTTATGTCTATAAGCATGTCCAGGTCTCTGTCTCTACAGCCACCATCATATCACCTGCTACAAAAGGATGAAGGATTAGATCAAGACTGGGTAATTTTACACATCTGCAGATAAAACAGAAAAGTAGGTACAAGTAACTAGAGTTTGGTTTTGTTGTTGGTTTTGTTGATGGTTTTGTTGCTTTTTGTAGGGAGAGAGGAGTGTAGTTGGCAGATAAACCAAAAAAAGGACAAAAGAAAAAAGAGGAGGTGGATTTTGATCTGAAGAAATATTTTCTTTAATTTTAAATACATTTGCAATAAACAACAAGAAAATTAAGGTCCAGAAAGTTTTCTGTAGTCCCCATTTCTTCCCCAACAGACAGGCACAGTTCCTAGGGCTAAAGTGAATACCTTGTACAGAAGGCAGAGGCTGAACCTATGCTCTGATTCAGGCAGAGTGGACTGAAATCAGTGGGCACCTCCCAGAACTGCCCACAAGGGCATGGAATCCGTCTCTCTCATTTTCTTGTATTTGGTCACTATTCCCTTTGGTAAAACAAGAGACGGTGCCGACACTTCCTCTCAGTCGTTACCGTCCTGCAGGTAGCACCGTGCTCTCCATACCAAGCCACATGCAATTCCAAGCATGGAAAGGATCTGAGAAGGATCACATAAAAGAAAGAAACTGGTGGTTAATGTCCCCTGAGACCCTGATTTGGGTGCAGGGAATTGACACATGGTAGGAGACTCTGGACCTTCATATCATAGAATAATAGAATGGTTTTGGGCTGGAAGGGACCTTAAAGATCACCTAGTTCCAACCCCCCTGCTATGGGCAGGGACACCTTCCACCAGACCAGGTTGCTCAAAGCCCCGTCCAACCTGGCCTACAACAATTCCAGGGAGGGGGCATCCACCAGTGCTCTGGGCAACCTGTTCCAGTGCCTCACCACCCTCACAGTGAAGAACTTCTTTCTTAAATCTAATCTAAATCTACTTTCTTTCAGTTTAAAAACATTACCCCTCGTTCTATCACTACACTCCCTGATAAAGAGTCCCTCCCCATCTTTCCTGTAGACCCCCTTTATGTACTGGAAGACCGCTATAAGATCTCACCTGAGCCTTCTCTTCTCCAGGCTGAACAACCCCAACTCTCTCAGCCTGTCCTCATAGGGGAGGTGCTCCAGCCCACTGATCATCTTTGTGGCCCTCCTCTGGACCCACTCAAGCAGGTCTATGTCCTTATACTGGGGAGTCCAGGGCTGAACACAGTACTCCAGGTGGGGTCTCATAAAAGCAGAGGGGGAAAATCACCTCCCTCGATCCATGGGCTGGTTTTGTGTGGCAGGGTTTTTAGTAGCAGGGGAGGGGGCTACAGACCCCTGTGCTAAGCCTCCAATTCGGACCCACCTCTGGTGAAGGACAAGCCAATTAGTGATGGCAGCTGTGCCTCTGAGATAATGTATTTAAGAAGGGGAACCTCAAAGGAAGAGTCAAGAGTTGTGAGAAGTAACAAGAAAACACCTATGTGAATACTGAGGTCAGTGGAAGAAAAGAGGGGAAGGGGAGGAGATATGCTGGTGCAGAGACCCCCCTGTATCTCATAGTGAGATGGCAGGGCCACCCCCCTGCCACCCATGAAGGTCCGCGGTGGAGCAGAGATCCACCTGTGTGGAGGACCCCTCACTGGAACAGGTGGCTGCACCGAAGAAGGCCTGGACTCTATGAAAGTCCACGCTGTTGTAGTTCAGTGCTGAGAGGACTGCAACACACAGAGGTGACCCACGCTGGAGCAGCACGGGAATGGCTGTGGCCTGTGGGAAGGACTCACTCCAGAGAAAGTTCATGGGGGACTGTCTCCCATGAGAGGGACACCATACTGGAGCAGGGGAGAATGTAAGGAGTCCTCCCTCTGAGGAGATGGGAATGGCAGACTGATTGTAACTCCCCTTCCCTGTCCCCTGTGCTGCTGGGGAGGGAGAAGGAGGTAGAGAGATCGAGAACAGAATTGAGCTGGAGAAAAAGGGTGGGGGGAGGATTTTTTAAGATGTGGTAATGGTTCTCACTGTCACACTCTGCCTGTTAAGTGTTTTGTTGTTAGTGTTTGAATTAAAGTGATGTTATTTTTCTTCTTCCCCTAAAGAGTCTGTCTTTTACCTGTGACCATAATGGGTGAATCATGCCTCTCTGTCCTTATCTCAATTCCTGATCCTTTTACTTTATTTCCTCCTTCACATTCTTGAGGGGGAAGGAGTGAGTGAAAGGCTACATGGTGTTCAGTTTCCCTCTGGGTTCAATCCACGACAACCTGCTAGCCACACTTCTCTTGATGCAGCCCAGAATATGGTTGGCTTTCTGGCTGTGAACACACATTGCTGGCTCACAGTCAGTTTTTCATCCAATACTACTCCCAAGTGTTTCTCTGCAGAGCTGCTCTCAATCCACTCATCACTCAGCTTGTATTTGTGCTTGGGATTGCCCTGACCAATGTGGTTTGCACGGGCCCACCTCTCAAGCCTGTCCAGGTCCCTCTGGATGGGATCCCTTCCCTCCCACATAGCTTGGTGTCATTGGCAAACTTGCTGAGGGTGCACTCAATCCCACATCAATCATTGACCTTTTTCATAAGTGAGAACAATTAGACTTTTCATGAGGTAAAAGCTTTAAAAAGAAAACCAAAAGGCTCAAATAATTTTCATTTGTGATTTCAACTTAAAGTGTTTTCTAAATTCAGATAGATTTGAAACTGGTTTTCGCAGTTGCAAAATTAGGGAAGGAGAACAAAATATGCCCCAATATGTATCACATTATGCTACTTCATCTTCTCTTCAGCATTGGGAGACAAGCGTGGATGCATTGTTGGGGTTTGTCAATGCCCATGATACAGAATAACATGCTTTAGTAGTCTCAAAACTGCTGCTTGCAGAGAGTGAACCTGAGAGCAGACAGGCAGTGGCAGTGACCGCAGACCCAGCCTGGGGTGACCTTCCCAGGATGGGACAGCCAGGGACAACTCTTGTCAGCCCTGGCATGCAATTCTGAGGTGTGTATCAAATAGCCTACACACAGCTGTTTTCTACTTTACACACCTATTTTCCCTGTATTACATAATGCAAATGCAAAGGGCTTACTCTGCATCTTCAAATTCACAAGCTGCCAAGCAGAGCTGCTGAAGAGCATGGATGGATTAAAATCTAGAAAACTATTCTAAAAGCATAATAAACTCTCACACAGGACTTACAATGTGGACTCTGCCTCCTGGAAAAATAGGTATTGGAGGAAAAAAGGATGTCAGAGGCACATTTTTCTGGGAGTAAAGAGTCTGGCCCAAAGTCTTCAGAAATAGAAAAAGGAAAAGGACCCATCCAAACAAGGGTTTTCATATTAAATAGCTGAGGGACCTATACATCTAAACAGATACTATTCATTTATTTTCATCTAGAAAACAGGTATTTGTTAATTGCTGTTCCTTGTTCAAAAGAAAAATGTGTATTTACTCTCATTATAAAATGAGGTTTTAAACTCAGGCAGTTTTCTGAGGTGGTATGGATGTTTTAAGAAACTTGAAGACAGTTTTTCTGTTCTCCAAGTGTACCTGGAAGTGCATTAAAGCATAGCAAAAAGTATTTTTAACAAAAAATAAAGTGGATGTTTAAATCACATGAAATGGAATAACATCGTTCCTTACAAATTCATAGAAAACAATTACCTGAGACTGTCTGGCATGCAATAAAAATACTTTTCAGCACACTTTCACTTATATTGGCACTGCTGGGATGTTTACATACACAGTAGTTTGTCTTTATGGGAGGCCTCAAATATCCAGTGCCTATTGGTTCATATATATTATTTTGCTTCCTGAAACACCGATAAAAATAACCACCAAGAAGTTGAAAATAAATTTCAAATGCAAGATGATTTGTTTAAATAGGTAGACATTTAAAAAATTTTGCCTCTAGTTCGGTAACTTCAATTTTGAATGTAATTAGTTTTCCTTGAGATCATACTTGCAGATATAAGCTACAAGGAGCCTCTTTTAAAAGTCTAGTTTTGAATATAGATGAGTGAGAATCGTTTATACAACATGTATCTGAAGGTCATTTAATTTTTTTCAGAATTAATCCATAACTCCTGGGAAATGACACTGCATTCTAAATTAACATCAAACGTCCTAGAGTACTACAGAGAGAAGATTCAGCTCTGGCCATAGAGGCTGTACAGTATTACATTTCAGAAACCATTTTCTGCTATAGCACAGGAACATGGCAAGAAGAAATACTAGCAGAGTAGCTATAAGTATGTAAATGTATATGGGAATGACACCACTTAACACTAAAGCACTCCATCTGAATACTTTTTTACTTACCAGATTTTAATGTTGTCAAACTAGTGAGTCTACCTGATTTGTTTAACTCATGGACATTTGAAAGTTTGAGTTAATTTTCCTTTATGTATCAACATTATATTTACATAAAAATCCCTAATGAGCCAGGCTGCAGCTTCTGCTCTTTGAGTTCTGTTTGGGTAGCTAAACATGGGTACCAGTTATGCACTGCAGTACATTTTTTTCTGGCTGAGAATACTTAGAGAAAACTACATTAATTTCTGTTTAAAAATTAACAACAACAAAAACAAACAGCTCTAAAAACCCTGTGGAGACACATCCATCTGCTTGGGGTAAGAACAATCATGGAAAATATCAAACTGAAGCTATTTTCCAGAATCACTGTAACATGTAACAGAACAAAGATGTAAATGAAGTTGTTCATCAAACTCAGACATTTTCTGCTTACTCTCACTGTATATATTCATTGCAGCTTAATATTTTTCCTGAGGTATTCTTCATTTCAAATTGTTAACAACTTGAATTGTTTTGCAAAGGCAGATGCTGAATGATATATTCTGAACTATTAGGAATTGTAAGGACAGGCAAGATTGGATCTGAGCTTTCATTTCACTTAATAATGCTGGGTAGTAGCAGGGAGGACATGGGTCATTGAAGAGCTTTGTTGAGTATTTTAGGGAACTGTAACAGAAACATCACAATTGGCATGAACAGAGACTGTATGGGAAGATCTGGATGTGGGACTACCAGAAGGAACAGAAGAAGGGCCATAAGAGCAGGGCGTGTTGGTGGCACCCACATTAGCAGGCCATGGACACCCAGGACAGCTATTTGCAGTTTCTCAGGACAAGTAGAAATCCAGGGACAGCCTACACCCAAACTAAAATATTCAAACCAGTAAGGGTTCTCGTCAGGGTGGGAAGGTAAAGAACAGGCTGGAACCCTTGGTTGACCACAGAAAGTGAGAAAGGAGAGTGAGGAAATCCTATGGACTCACAGAGGTGGGATGGGATGGGATGGAGAGACAAAAACCATGAGCAGCTCCTAAAGGGCACAAAGGACACTTCTAAGCCCAGCCACCCTCCCCAGCCCAGGCAGCATGGAGAGGACTCGTTGGAGTCCACCTGGAGACACCTGTCCTGATGCTTATGAGAAGCAGAGCAGAAAAATGTGAGTGAAGTAAGATTTCGTTTAAAATAAAATATTTTCCTCCTATAAAGGTTCACATGAAGCTTGTAGAAACAGTGTAGCAGAGTTATTTCCAACAGCATAGACAAGGTGATCGTCTAGGTCCCCAGAGCAGTAAAATGATCTCCCTCATGGAAACAACAGCAATAACAACTGTCATTGAAGATACTCAAATTTACAGGGGGAAGAGACAGGTAAAGATGCCAAGTGGTTACCTGAGGACTTCTCTCCCTGAGAACAATACACAGCTTTTGAAATGTTGCGGTCCTCTAGGAAAAAAAGTGCATAATCAGTGTCCAGCTATGCATAGCCCAGTTAATGTTTTTAAGGACTTAGCTGGGAGAACAGCTGATGAAAAGTGCTCTTCTCCACAACTTCCAGGAGTCAAAGTCCCTAGAGTACTGCTGCACTGCTCAAGAGCTGAAGAACTGCCTGCAGCTTTGTCATGCTTTGCCTTGCTCTTGCTTCCCATTCAACAACCTGTGTAAACTGATTAACCTAATTTCAAAGGCTAAAGAAATACATACCTTTGTTTAGTGCGTTTATTTGTCAGATATTGTAATGGTATTCACGTTGCTTCATCAGGAAGGACTTTCTTCTACTATTTGCCCATAGAGTGCCACACAAAATTTTGTATCAGTAAGTAGAAACACCCTTTACCTGGGGCTGGTTTGAGGCTTAAACCAAACAAGGAGATATCTAGTGCAGTAGCAGCAAAAGAGTCCCAAGAAAGAAGAATTTTTGCCAGGCAGCCTTGGACCTATCACACTTCTAAGGGTGCTGTTCTTAAAAATTATTTATCTTCCCAGGCTGCTGGTGTTGCCTGTCACAGCAGCAGCAAGCCATGTTGCCATCAGTGACTTTGGAGTGTGAGGTGACATCTCCTCGTTGCAGCCCTTCTCCCACCACCCCCCCATGGCACCTCCTTCCCTCCTGTCACGCATCCCATCCACCACCCTCCTCTGCCTGTGTGGCCACTGCCTACTGGGGCAGCACCCCTACAAAGCAATTTAAGAGCAAACTGGTTGTTAATGGGCTTGACTGCACTGTGTGAAGTCCCCATTTCTTTTCAATCAGAACATTCTATTTCTTTGTGGGTTTTGCATTTAAAGTGATAGGGAGTTCAGTTACTCTGCAGCTAATAAATATACGCTACTACTCACTGTTGTACTGAAGAAATATACTTTGGTTGTTCTACATTTCAAGGTGCACGGTTTGCTTAACTTCACCAGCACTTATTTTACCAAGACTGTTCTATATTCATTATGTACTTACATGTCCCCTATTTCTCTGCATTACAGGGATGCTTGTCATAAAATATATTTCCTTGGACTCTGGTATCTTCAAAACACCTCAGGTATTTTCACAGAATCCATTTTATTTTCTTCCTAGTGAAGTTTATTAAAATATCCACTGCTACAGGCTGTAAGTACGTGGAATGGAACCGTAACTCATACTTAACTACCTTTTTCCAGTCATGCTACTGACAGCAAAATAAATTTAAAGTCTCTTTTTGCCTCTGCTGATTTTTGGACGTGGTGTTTCTCTTACTAACCGGGGTCATTTCTTTAATGGCCATCAGTGTTCTTACAGGACAGGTGATTAGCCTCTCACAATCATATAATTATTAGTGCCTGTTTTAGGTAGCAGCAACTGTGCTTCTAAAATACACAGTACTTTTCTATTAAATTCTTCAACATTTTATCTTAATTACTCCCATTTTGTCTATTCTATTTTCCCATTACTTGCCAACGTAGCAAAGCAAGACATAAGGTATTTGGCAACTACCATGAGGACTTCCATCCAGGAGTAATTTATCCATAGCTCTGGGCATCATCTTGGACCTACACTTCTTGCCTCTTCTTCAGAGAAAGAGCTGTGAACCAAACACTGCACATGGTGTCTCACAGGGATATAGTCATCTGATTTTCTGTCTCCCAAAGCCTGTGATTAACCAGTGGTTTTGTGACCACTTCCCTCCACTCCCTGCATGGCACCCATGCACCACATGGCTGTCACTCTTTCCACTCGCTTTCTTGGTGCTGTCAGCTTCATGCTCTGCATTTCAGCCCCTTGGCCGTGCTTCAGAGGGCAGTCTGTTCAGTCCGTAACAGAGAAGGATGAGAGACAACTTGATTACCATCACAGAAATAAAATAATAGTATATTAAAGATTCTAATCTCCTACAAGAAGAGAAGAGTATAGGGGAAAAAAAATACCCAAATTAGACAAATTTCAACTGAAATTCTCTGTACATTTTGGAACAGAAAGGGTAACTCACAAGACAAGTGGTTTCTTCATCTCTAGATGCCTCCACGTCAGGACTGGATGCCTTCTGAAAGACTGCTTTAAATCAGACTAAAAGTATGTGAATCAGTATAAGGCAAAGTGTGTGAAATGCTCTGACTTCTGCAGTGAGGAAGCTAAACCAGACTAATGGCCACTTTTTTCTTTAAAATCTTGAGCCTACATAAATTTTCTACATTCCTAGCCTTTTTTTCAGAGTCCTTGATTACATTTCTGGTTATTATAAGTCCTCCATCCTGCACATCTCTTAACCAAGCAAATTCATCTTGCTTAAAAGAAATAGGTAGTGACAATAACAAAGAGACAAAACTGCCAGTTTCTTACCTGATTGCTGATTGTGAGGACCTGGCAAGAGGAAACTGAAGAACCTGCATAACTGGAAAGGCAGAGCAATGCTTTTCCCTTGCTGTATCTGAAAATACTTATCAATATTATTTTGAGGACAGCATTAAAATAAATAAGAAATAGAAGGGAAATGAGGACGTAGTTTAAGCACTGCAAATTATGTTTTTGTTTTGTTTCTCTTTTCTGTTACTTGTATTGACTACAATTTTCATTAATGTGAGACAGCAGTAGCTGGGACACTTTTTGAAGACTGTTCAGGGGATCTTTTAATTTCTGTTTCCACAGACAGAAAATTGAAGCAAATGAAATATGATTCGTATGAGAGAGAGTCTTGGATGGAAATAAACACATATTGTATTCCCAGTACCCGTGTGACTTGGTTACATTACAAGATACAGAGAAAAGAGAGCCATAATGTAAGGAAATAAGCAACAGAAGCCAAAGGGAAAAAAAGAAAAGAAATAACCTCAAAGTCCGATATTGTTCCATGCCTACCATCAGTTTATTTAGCTTTGCAAATTACAATTTTGACCTGATTATTAACTTTCCTGAACAATTTGAAATGTGTGTTATCTTTTTTCTGTGCTTGTATAAACTGCCAATGAATCAAGAAACTATGTCAAGGCAAATCACTGCATTTGTAGCAGGTAGTTTATTTCACTTGCTTTAGTCCAAATAACTTTAGTGTGTACTGACATCCAATATTCAAACATGCAATATAAATTTAATTTACAGTCTTTTGCATTTCTAATGCATGGGAAATTTTAAACAGAGTGCAGCGATTATAAATATTTATAAAAACTCATAAGATTGTAAAGTTATTGAATATTATAATTTGCTTCATACATAAACATGACTTAGTAAAAAGACAGAGAAAAAAGTAAGAGCGTTCTACCTCATGGCTTTATTATTAAAAGTTGTCTGAAAGCAGTTTTAATATTAAACAAAAAAGAGTTTATCAGAAAAGCACCTGGAAGTTCTCAGAAGGGGGGACATGCAGGCTGTCTGCAGGGACTCCACATTACAACTCAGACTCACAGCTAACAACCGGGCAGCTGAGGGTCTCCTGACGAGGAGTGAGCTCTGGGCATCCTCTCTTCAGAGAGCAATGATCTGGGACATAGGGTTGCACCTCGAAGGCTGCTCATTGCTAAAAGTAGGGCAATTAAAAAGGTCAGCTTTCAGCTTGATCTAATGTATATCAGGTAGTTTTATATCACCTGGGCTATATGCAGTTTCTAGTTGTAATCATAGCCCTGGAATGGGTATGATGCCTTGCTTTCTTCTTCCAACTTATTTAGATATAAAGTATGTTTTTATGTATATTTCAATACAAGAATTTGTATGTGTACATAGTTAATGACTTCTGGATAGCTTTGCCATGAAACCATCTTAAAGCATCTTGTTCCCAACCACCTAGTGAAGACCTGCTTCTGCTGAGGTGAGCTCTTTGGAAAATGGTGGTGGTCTTCTTTTGATCTCAGCAGACTGCTGGAATGCTCTGCATTAGTATGCAAAGTAGGCAAAAAAGGCAATTAAAGACTAGGGAACTGCAGTGAACCACATGGGTGGAGAGATTTTGCTTTCTCTCCCCTTGAGAGGCAAGGTTAGAACAGGCGCAGGTGGAAATGGGCACTCTCCATGGGGAGCCAGTACTGCTGTGATCTCAAGAGCAGACATCTTCCCTGAGGTCCCAGAGAAATATAAAAGCTGAAGAATACCATGTTTTTTCATCCCTTTGTGCTAGAATCTGCACACAGCAAGGTTTTGTACCCTAAACAGTACACTCTTAGGGAAAATAAGCTATTTTGATTTGAAGTTGAATATACCTCCAGAATCTGAGCTTAGTCAAATCACATAGGCTGGTTACCATTTGTTTTTTTCCCCTTGGTATTACAGGCACTGAGACAATCCCAAGCTTTTAAGCACACTCACTCTATCATTAATTTGATTAGTGATACCATTTTCTTTAGTAGTGGGGTGACCCTACCAGGGAAATGTTGGAGAAGCAGGCTACCTGACATACCCCTGATGTTTTTAGTGGAAAGTGGTTCTCACTTCCTTTAAATCTTTTGGAAGAACTAAATGGCAATTCCCTTGGCTCCCTTCTTTGAGAGATGAGAGGCAGATTAGGGCACTAAGGGGTGAAATGACATCTTCATGCAGCCTAACAGGAATGGGAAGAGGAACAGGGTATGTTTGTGTCCTTTTTCAGCATCTAAAGCACAGGCTGACCAGTAAGAGACTTGTGGATTCCAACAAACTTCTGATAATTTGCCTGGTTCCTATGCTCAGTTTAATGCTTTGTGATTTCAGGAGTTAGTGAAAAGCAACAAAAAATTTAAAAAATTTAGAGTTTACACTTTTACTCTTACTTAGCAATAATTAAGACAAGAGTGACTGCACTGAGTCAGACCAATGGTGCATCTAGTCCAGTACTCAACACTAAATGTCACCTTAACTAAAGAAGACCACAGCAGGAATACAATTATAGCCTCTTTACGTACCAGGGTACCACAATGAAATTTAGCAAAAAGAGTGGCTAAAGTTGATCCAATCTTCTGTTCTGCATCTCACCTCAAAATACAATGTTGCTAATGTGCAAGTGCAGTGAGGTCACAGTCAAAAAACCCAAGTCATGGAAATGGATTGAAACAGACATAAGAAATGGGCCATTAACCAGGGATAAAAAGCAAATCTGTGCTCCCCCCACCTCCCCCCTCCAAAAAAAAAAACCAACCCAAAACAGAAAAGGTCATTTATATAATGAATCCAGAGGATAACTGGGATTTCTTAAGAGCAGCGTTCCCATCATTATTATACTGCTACGACACAAGTTCCCTAGTCTTCTTGCCAAAATGAACAATATAATAAGAAAAGTGTTGAGTGTGTTTTCTCCTCCATAAGACAATTACCAATTGTTTTATTCAGCTCTTAAATTACCTGATACAGTCAAACATGATGTAGTAGTACATAAGATATTGCACTACCCAGAAATGTGTCTCAGGATGAAGAGGAGGAAAGGGGGGAGGCACTTACAACTATGTTTTTCCTCTAGCAGTCCTTGTAGTTCAATCACAACTGGGAATCCCATGTTTTATAATGTTACTTGTGGGCTAAGAAGAAAAATAGTAAAAGGCAAGGTAGCATTTACCACTACCCTATTAGTGAGCTGCAGCATTGGTTACACACCACCTGACTGGGCCCAGAGCAACAGAAAAATAATTAACCATTTTTTTTCAAACCAGGGCATGGCTGATGCAGGCTGAAGCCAGGGTTCTGCACAGGGTAGGGATGAAACGTGGAAAATCACTCCAGGGAAGCTCTAGATACCACTTTCCATCTCATCCAGTAAGGTTTTGGGGAATTTGTTAAGACTTTGTTAACTTTAAATACAATGTCTAGAAAAATAAAGGCAAGCCTATATTTTATTTTGTCCTAGCAGTTGTATGGCAACCGACCAGCAGTTCTGTAAAAAGTCAGCTAAATAAACTGAAATGCTGCCTCCAGTCTAACAGGTTTAGAGATTTTAATTGCAAGTGAAAAAACACAATACAAATCATTACATGAGCAGTGGAGTTTGGCTGACAGAAATAAAAGGAAAGCTTATCACATGGCATAACATTTAAAGGAGGACATAGATAACAAAGTGTCTTCCTTCATATCCTTTAACACCACATCATTGATCTCTTCCAAAAATACAGAACAATACCAATCTTTTACAATATCATTGCTGTGGCTTCTTGCTTAGTAGTAATTCAACTTGAAGTTTGTGAAGAGAAGCCAATATATGACCTGAAGCAGTCCTGTGCTTTGCCATTTTTATCAGTCTTCACAAACAGACCTTTTAAACTTCAGCAATGGGAACTATCACTCAGATGATACCCAATTTGTCACTGAACAAATATAAATGATACAGATGAACACAATGCAGTACTCAAAAAGTCTACATCTTAAAGTGAAATCAATATAGTCCTCCACAACATAAAATTCTTCTGGAATGATCCAAAGTAAAGAGAAAAATTAACTGTAACTGGAAAGCAGGGGCAGAGACTGTACCACCCCATATTCCACCTTTGCAGGTAAATGATAGATTATACTCCTCATGATAAGGTTTAAAATATATGCAAGAAGTTCAGAGATACTTCCATAGACTCTTTTTTTTTTTTTATATAAAATCCTCTCACATTTAGTTCAAAAATACATAATGTTTAGTTGAAAAAACATGATAAAGTAGGAAACTCAATAGGAGACCACTGCCTTTTGATGAGAGCTATCACATACAAGAGAAAGACCTTTACAGACTAGAAAATCAAGAACCAAAACTCATGAGCAAGTCTCCAGTTAAATAATTTTGTTTGCATTTATAATAATTTCTCCTTCATTTGCTCCATCTGTCTATGGGACAGGATTTTTGGCTTGCCCATACGGAGTATATCAACACTGAGATACCTGTTTAAAAATAATTGGGAGGAATCAAGTTTGGATTAATAAAATAAAAAATTTGAATGTATAAAGTTCTCTTCTAGTTAAATGAAAGCTATCTACCACATTGTCTGAAGTAGCTGCAAGGCCTATTTTTGCACAGTGCTATGTCAGTCCAGCCCAATTTAAACAAATGCAGCAAGTGTAGCAAGTCCTCAGGTTACCTTGCCAAGCACCCCTGTGTTTCCCTGCCAAGAAAAACCTCACTTGTGAGGGCCATGTGGTTTGGCACTGAATAAATTTGAGTAGTTGCTGATGGGCAGCAGGATGAAGCCAGCAATGCATTTGTCTTGGAAAAGCAATGTGTTTCCAGGACACATGAAGTCAGAAAACACAATTGTTATGAGCCCTGGCTTTTCATTGCTTGCAGATGAGCAGCATCTCACCACTGCAGACCTACTAGCCAAGGAAAACGTGACTTTTAATCAACTTGGTGCCTTGTATAGTTTATATGGTGTTTGGGTGCCTTGCATGCTTCAAGATCTGGTCAGAGATTTCTTGCAATTTGAGCAGATCAGTTTGGCTACAAAGTCACTAAAGCTGCTTTCGCTTCATACCGATTCATTCCCTTTTTAAAACATGATGCCCTAGGAGATGTGCAAGCTCATATTTGGAGTTTTTTCCATACTTCCTCCAGCAGAATGGATTCTTTTCAGTTCCTTTCTCATTTTTCATTCTCATCTGTCTCTGATTTTTCCCTCTGAAGGTTTTGTAGGCATATGTAACTACAGAAGGAGAAGTCAGTAGACAATTTCGTTAGGAAAACTGAAGCCATCTGCAAGCCAATATTGATGAAGTATATGATTTTTAATTTATTGCCCCTACTGGTTTCCTTTGGAAACAGGTGCTTGTCTGTGGCCTGTTAAAGTCTCCTGGGCTTCTGGAGCACTGTGGTGCCTCTGTCATTGACAGAAGTGCCCTTCAGTGCTACCTTGACAGGTTTCTTCCCCATCCTTTGATGCAAACCATCACAGTTCAATTCAATTTTAAACAGAGCAACTGGTTAACATCAGATGAGAATCTGCCATGCTCCATGTTAACTTCCTGGAAAACACCTAATAATTTAAGTCTTTCCTGCTTAGCAATCACCAGAGACAGTCATATAAGCATTTCTTCAGTTAGATGCAAGCACATAATCAAAAGTTAAAGTCCACTGAAAAAAATTACTATGAGAGCAGACTTCAGAATGATAATCTTTATGCTAAAGTACATGATGCTGCTAAAATATGTACTCAAAGACCACTCCATAAGAACAATAGCTACTCAAACTCCCAGGGTAGATAATGAATTGGACAAGATTTTGCTATCGGATGGTACCAATTCTGGGGTTTTTTTGCTCTCATCTCTTAAATAGCATATAATGGCTATCACTGTCATTAAAAACATGCATTTTTAAAAACCCTTAAGCCACTGTTTCTAGTTACTCTCCTTGAAGATGTACTAGCTGGTAACATGGGAACTTTCATCATATATCAATTAGTTAGTGAAAGAGAACTATTGCACATGCTAATTTACTGTTTTCATTAAATGGACCTGAACAGCATTAACACTGATGAGCCTAATGAAATGAATATTACATCTCAGTGCATACTCTGATTCAAAGGCAGAAAACTACCTGCAGCTACAGGAATTTTCCACACTGGATTTTGAAAGAAATACAGTTCATATGGCTCATGCACTCACACACACAAATCCACAGAAAATTTCCATTTAAAAAAAAATATTTAACTTCCTAAAAGAATTTATGCTTGGGAGGGTTACAATTTGTTTTACTGAACAGAATAAAAATGCTGTGTTTCTGCTAAATTTTTCATTGCCTGCTTTGTATCGTTCATCCCAGAGACTTGCAGTCACAGGGCGCCGAGTGCCTCTGTTCCCACTGCCCCCAGCTGTCAGGCTGTTGGCTGCGCAGCCATCCATGGGTACACAAAATAATGTCACAAGACATTAAAACTGTATGAACTTCCCAGCAAAGGGAAACAGGAGGGACAAATACACTTCTCTTTGGTTAGCGTCACTTTTGCTTTCAGTTTGCATGAATTAAACAGTGATGTCTGCAAAAGGACTTGAGAGCTCCGACTGATATTTAAAGTGGGACTTACATACTTGTGACCCAAATGGTGAATTCCCCAGTGCTGTAGACTCACCTTGTGGGCTCCTGAAGGCCAATGGCTGCATGTGTTTTCAGAATAATACAACAACAAGGAATCCCTTCAACCTTTATTACTTACTCAAAATTCAAATTATTGAAATTTGTCACTTTAAAAGACAGAGTGATATCATCTAGAAATATATGTAGATAAGATAAATGGTACCTGACTCCTTAGCAGTTGGCCTTACAGGAAAATCTGAGTCAAGTGAGTGAGACAGGGAGGGAAAGAGTGTTAAAAGAGGCAGAAAAGCTAAGAAAAACCTACCCACTGCCTAACAATTGAGAGGCAAAGGGAGACAGGGAAGAGGTGAATACTAGAGAGGATGGAGTAGGTTCCCAGCTAGATTTGGAGTAACACATAATTCTTAATTGTACATGAGAAATTCCAAGCAGTCATGAAAAAATGCAAATGTCTTGCCCTAAAGGCAAAGGTAAGATGGAGCAGCTTTGACTAAAGAGTACCAAAAGCTAGTCCAGGGAAAAGTATAAGAATTCAACCTTTTACTTACAACTAATTCTTGCCTATCAGAGATCTTCAGTGGAGGCATGATTCAGACTATTTCTGACCTATCTGAGGCATGTGCTGGAAGCTGTCAGGGCTGCACGAAGCCACCAGTGTCTCTCCTTATCTGCATGAAGGAGATCTGCAGTCTGTATGAGAGACAGCAGCTCTGCTTCTTAACTAATGTAAATTAGTATAGCTTCATTATCTTTATAGAGCTGTGACAAATGCATGTCAGCTAAAGATCTGGCTTATTCTGCCTTGTTCTGCTTCAAGCAAACACACTGTTTATCTCCATTTTAATGCAAAACACCCTATTGAAGCCTTCATTTTGACACAAGTGGGCTGCATGAGTGAGAGAGAAAGCTGATAAGGTTCCAACAGTTGGCAACAAGATCCTCAACTAATGAGTAAAAAATCTGAATCATGGTCCTGCTCTTCTGATGACGAATATTTCTAGTCATTGATGTCAGTAACGCAGGGTCTCGGAGAGGAGCTGGTTTGGGTAGGAGGTGTTATTCTGCAGGAAGGAGTTAGACTGTGAGCCCATCTCTGAACGTCCATACAAAGAGATTCAAGCATTTCTGTCAAAGCTTTGACCTGGACTGATGTGAGCTGCACAGCTACGCCAGTTTAATATGGTGCTATTCATTGCTGCATACTCAGAATATCAATCCATCCTCCTCCTGACCTGCCTGCCTCTTCCCGAAAAGCAGAATGCCTTGCCACGAGCTAGGCTAAGATGGTGGGCTTGGGCAATGTGGTCCCAAGTGTGGCCCATGTGGCCTCATAGCAAGCATCAGAAAGCTTCAAACTGAGACTACAACACATGAAGCTGAGTCCTCTGGAAATTCAGTGAGAATAACTGTGCAGGAAGGGGTCCCCCCCAAGACAGTTAATTTCCCTATGAGGCATATACAACATGCAGACATCCCATCCGCACTCAGTATTTCATTCTAGGTGTCAGGCTGGGCTGCTAGGCACCGAACTAATGCCCCAGGTGCCCTGGGTAAATATTTCCTCATGTCCTCAGAGCCTTTCAAACCTGGGCTCCAAATCCTCTTCACTGTTGAAGGAAACACTCCCTAAATTCTCTTCTCAGAACTGCTCTCATCTCTTTCTCCTTAGGACATGCAATCTGCCACATTGACCAGTCCATCTTGGGCAGGAATAATTATCCGGTGAGCCTAGAGCACCACCACACTAATTGCCACGATGGGCACGGTGAAAACAAAGCAGATCTAAGAGGCAAGCTTCCCCCTTTCCAGTTTCATCACACATTCGTTGTCCAGAGTGTTGTTCGGTGTAAAAAAAATTGGAAATACTTTACAGTAAGAGTCACTTCAGTTTTACGTTTTCTTCTGGAATATTCCCAATGGGGCACAAGTGAATGTTCAGCTGTCTCAGGTGGTCCTAAATGCCCAGTGAAACCCCTCTTGTTGGGTCTGCTTAACTCCTAGCACAAGCCCTGGCAAAGCACAGGAGGCAACCAGCTCTTGCTCCATTGCAGAAAGCCAGGCGATGATTGCTAACGCAGCACTGACACTGACTGAAGACTATGGTTTCAGATGAGTAAAGTCTATGTTAGGATTTCAAGCATCCCACACCATAGAAGGATCCAGGAAACCTGAAAAAATGACACCACACAGTTGCTTTTTTTCAGCTATTTTTGAACTCTCTTCTTTTCCTTATCACCATTTTAAAGGCCAATTTCTTTGTTAACATGTAAAGAGTATTTGCAAAGGTCTCGTATCTATGTCCTATGTGAGAAAACAACTAGTGGTTTGCATGACTGATTCAGAGGCTGCTGTCATCTGCAATATTCTAAATACCATGTCTCATTTCAGAAGAGATATAAGAAGAGTCATAAATATATGACTAAGCGACATGAGAAATTTGACACCTAAGGAGTAGCATTTTCTTCATGATTTCAAACTTGATAGAAATAAAGTATATATTTTTAGTGCTAAAAGAGACTAATTTCAGCATTCTTCAGAAATGGGGCCCTTTGAAATTTACCTAAGAGAAAATTACAAACAAATTCCATGTGTGGACAAAATAAATACATATTCACTTTAGGGATTATCAATGATCTAAAATTAGGCTGGAACATAACTGAATTAGAATTTGAACCAGAAAATACTTCCAGTAAAACCAAAATATTTTTGAGGCAGCAATGTGTGCAATAGGAGTTTTCCTTCCAAGGAAGTAGATAAGTAGAAAAAAATGCAGGAGACATTTTCGCAACAGATCTTTGTAAACAGAAGAAAACAATAACAAACAATAACTTGCTGTCCCATAGAAAAGGGAGTCCTACCAGATAGAGGATTATCCTCAAATCTGTTGGAACCCAGAGTTCTCTGTTTCAACCCCTCAGAATGGATGGCAGTATGTCATTAAGAATTTTGATTTCCTTGTTCACAAACACCATCTGGAAAAGCCTCATCCAGAAAAAGGAAAGAATGGGGAAAAAAAATGTTTTATTCCCTCTATTGCATTAATATCTGAACTTCATAAGGAGATGGATCAAACTGAATGGCAAGTTAAATTTTACAGCAGTAACACAAAGCATAAGCACAAACAAAACTAATAATGTGTATGTATATTATATCATCTCACGTGCCTTGGTCTTGTTCAGAAGAGGCTGGAGAGTATGGCTGGATGGGAACTTGAACAGGCATCTGCTTGACCTGTGGTTACTCTGGAGAGATGCTTTTCCAACCTGTTCAGAAACATTTCCACTTGGCGAGACCTGCAGCCCTTCAGGCAGCTTGTTCCAGTGGTTCACTACATCCATAGTCTGTTCACTACCTCGGGCTCAAAGAACACATTATTCTCTTTCTTGAAGCAGCCTCACATACTTGGAGACCATTATCACATCTCCTACAGTCCTTCTCTCCTTGGACTAAACAGTCTTCAGTTCTTCTGGTCTGCCCCTGCAGACACATTCGCTAAATTTCTTATTGTTCCTACTGCTCTTCTTTGAACATTGGTTAGTCCAAATCTTTCATGGGAAACCTGTTGAAAACCTAGCCAAAGACTGTAGCAGAGGCCTTGGCATTACTAAGCAGAACGAAAGGATTGTTTGGCATGCTGGTTGTACTTGTGATTTATACATCCCAGAATGGTGTTTCTGTTTTTTAAGTACCATGGGCAGCTCAAAATCCATTCTAATGCCTAGATACTCACTGGAGAACTGTTCTGTAGAATAGAATAAAATATTTCAGTTGGAGAGGACTTACAATGACCATCTAGTCCAATACCTGACCAATTCAGGGCTGACCAAAAGTTAAAGCATGTTGTCCAAATGCCTCTTGAACACTGACAGGCTTGGGGCATCAACCACTTCTCTAGGAAGCCTGG
Source organism: Strix uralensis (assembly GCF_047716275.1). Classification (NCBI taxonomy): domain Eukaryota; kingdom Metazoa; phylum Chordata; class Aves; order Strigiformes; family Strigidae; genus Strix; species Strix uralensis. Next base: position 36,955,409 of record NC_133974.1, on the reverse strand, counting down.
TCTGGTGTTTGACCACCCTCTCGGTAAAGAAATGTTTCCTAATGTCCAGTCTAAACCCTCCCTGGTGCAGCTTTGAACCATTCCCATGCATCCTATCACTGAATACCAGAGAGAAGAGATCAGCACCTCTCTCTCCCCTTCCCCTCCTCCAGAAGTTGTAGAGAGCAATGAGGTCACCCCTCAGCCTCCTTTACTCAAAGTAGACAAGCCCAAATTCCTTGGCTGGTCCTTATAGGATGTTCTTTCCAGCCCTTCCATCAGCTTTGTTGCCCTCCTCTGGATGCATTCAAGAACCTTCACATCATTCCTAAATTATGAGGCCCATAACTGCACAGAGTACTCAAGGTGAGGCTGCACCAAGGCTGAATACAGCAGGATAGTCACCTCTCTGACTGGCTGGTTATGCTGTGTTTGATGCACCCCAGGATGTGATCTGCCCTCTTGGCTGCCAGGGCTGCCACTGCTGACTCGTATCGAGCCTGCTGCCAACCAGTGCCCCCAGACCCCTTTCTGCAGGGCTGCTCTCCAGCAACTCCTCTCCCAGTTTATACTTATGTCTGGGGTTACTCCCTACCAGGTGCAGAATCCAACATTTGTTCTTGTTAAATTTTATGCCAATAATGATTGCCCAATGCTCCAATCTATCTAGACTGGACTCCAGGGCTTCCCATTCCCTATTAGTTCACTCGATTATTCCTGTCTATGTGTAGCACTTTGCAGTTGTCCCTATTGAATGCGCAGATTTTTTCCAATTATTTTTCCATTTTCAACTCTTTTCTGCTTTGCAGCATAACTGCAGTACTTCTGTCTTTTTTAGTAATAAGCACCCTATCTGTTCCTTCACCCAGACCACTAGTGAAAACAGACTAGAGTGAAGCAAAACCCTGCAGAGCTGCATAAATATATCTTCCCCTTTTGTCAAGAAACTGCTGAAAAGTATTTCTTGAGCATGATTTTGCTTGCAGGTTAGTGTTCTTTCATCTAAACTATGATTCTGTAGCTGGCTTGAGAATATCACGTTTAACATTGTGAAAAGCCCTACTAAGAACCATGAAATAAAATATTCACGGCTCTCATTCTACCCACAGATGCCATTATCCCACTGTAAAGATAGTTACTTGGATTTGCCAAGGACAAGTTACATGAGCGGAGAGTTGATGACAATTCATCTCATTATAATTTTCCAGTTATTTATGAATAGGTTGCTGAATTATTTGTTCCAAAGTTGTTCTGGGTATTAAAGTTACGCTGAGTGGTACATAGCTCCCTTTCTTCTCTTCTCACCCTTGCTCCCTCTAAAGAAAGCAGGTAAAGCAACAATGATGATGTCAATTTATGGCACTTCATCCATCCTTTGTGAATTCCCAGAATTGGCTGCTGCTGGCTCTGAGACCTTTTTAGCCAGTGCTTTTTCTGTCAAAGAGTAAGTTCATCAGGTCTGGAAGACTAAAAATATTTATCTTTCTTATTTACCTCTAACTGAGGCAGACGGTTTATTGCTGGTATTAACTTTGCTAATCTCTCCTTCTTGCTAACTTTTCTACTGAAGATTGAAAGGTAACACTGTCTACCTTGCTTAATAGTTAATTAAAAAAATTGAACCTTCCACAACACTTTTTATCTTTTATAAAATGTAGTCATGACAAATATTTCCTGAAGTTCAGTTAGAAATTCAGTTTACAAAAATTCAATACCACTCATAATTGCAAATAGTTCAGGCATGCAATGGAATGTATAATTGTCTATTGTATTTCCTTTAAATCCTGGTTAACCTCTCACTGCTTCTAAATTAGAATAAAAGCAGAGACATGTAGAATGAGAGTGACCTCAGAATATCAATATAAATTGACTGAAATATGTTGCTGAAGATGCAACTTGCATGTTAAAATCAACACTGCAGCTGTGATACAGAACTTGAAAGAGGGAAATTAATTCAATAATGGTCATGAACTTTCATCTTCTTAAACTGTTATTAAATATACTGTTATGAAATGTTATGTAAATTGCTATTAATTATATCCAGGATTGAAAATACTGCTATGTAGATACTATTTCTGTGGCAATGAACATAAGAAAGACAAAAAGATGGCTTTTCTAACCATAGTTGCAGTGGAAAAGGGGAACTTTGATACCTTTTGGCAAGTAGAAAGTTATTAAACCTGAGGGGAAAAGTCAGCCCTAGATAAAACAAGCTTTTTGATCTGGCAACTTCTAAAAGGCAATTTGCACTTGATATGACTCACATATTAAATAAATACATTAGACAATTAACTCAAAGAGTAATTGCTTTTCTAAGTCTTATTTTTGAAAGAACTAACACTCCCTGAACTAAATTAAAATGCACTTTTAGAAATATGCAAGTTGAAAATGCCGTTATCTTTAATATTTTAGGCCATGATATCCTCCTTCCCTATTTTTTACCAAGATCCTTGCTTGTGGGTCCAGAGGAAGATTTTAACTCAAGTGTTGGGACATTGTTTTAGCCTTAAGTCATAAAGGCATTTAAGCACATGCTCAATTCTCTTTTAAATCAATGAAGGTTGGGTGTTTTGGTTTAGGATAGGTCTGTGTTTACCTCCTTTCCTGAGTCACTCTCAGCCTTCAATAATAAAAGAACCCTAGAGGTATCTATTTCATACTTAACAGAAATAGGAAAAACAGGCTACAGCTGTATAAACACTTCATCTTTTTCTCTGAAGATTTGGGGTGATTAGAGTTAGCAGTAGCCAAAAATGGTGTAAAACAGTTGAGGGGGAGAGAGAAAGAGAGAGCAGCCCCTGTTCCTCACAGTTTGAGGTGTGATACAAACCGGTGGTGGATGAAATGCTGCAGTTATGTGCCTGATAAGATATTAGGTGTGAGGACTGCAGGGCTGCACAGCTCTCTATTGAGGCACTTGCAGGGCCTCTGCATCTATCTGGATGGGAATCAGCTACCAAACAAATACTATCGCCAGGAAACAAACATAATACTATCCTGCAACATTACATTAATCCTCCACTTAATACGTCAAGAGGCAAAAACAATAAGGCATGACAAAGTGCAGCACTTTAAGGAGATTTGCAGTAGAAGGAGATATTGACAATCAAGGTTAGGAAAGCAGAATAAAAACTTTTAAGGACACTTCACGTATTCATTGAAGCTGGAAGTCTGGGGCTGCTCTACTTGCAGCTCTTGTCAAAGCTTACACTGACTGCAGTGAGTGCAGAATTGGAGTTGAAGGCCCCAGTTAAGGAGAGCACTCAGCCAAATCCTTAAGTGTTCTGTTGATGAGGGCTAGACTGAAGGATGTGCTTAATGTGCAGGTGGCAGTGCTCATAGAAGCTGAATTGAAAATGCGTATCCCACAAGGACTGCAGTGCAAAGTTTCACATTTGCTGTCTGACAGCGGTTCTGCTGGTAGAACCTTCCTGCACACAGTTTGCAGAAAGGCAATGCAAGCAGCGGTGTGACAGTGACAGGAACAACAGTGTATCATTTAAATAAATACATAAACCTACTTATCATTTGCTGTGCCTGCAACCCCAATTGAGAGATATTCAATGGAATACTGGCATCGTGTGGCAAGATGAAAATGATATAAGTTGACTCACCCTTTTTTATTGTTGGACTAATATAGAGCATGCTGTAAGGCAAGAAAGTAATCTTTGTCCTCAGTTTATAAACGGACTTTGATCATGAGCAGGATAGCCAGAAAATGTCATATTGGACATAAGAGGCCTAGAAGGAAAACTGACATTAACTATGCCTTAGAAGCACAAAAGCATGTGGGCCGTCTTCACATATGTAAGGCTGTTTCAGATTCCTTACCTTCTGTATGACACAAATTGACCCAAAGGCACAAACCAAGGAGATATGCCCTTAGGACACTCAACACGTACAGGCAAGAAGGGTAAGCAGTGCCTGCCTTCTTAATAACATAACATTTAAACTAGGGCTTCTAAATAGTTGCTTCTCAGTAGCCATTGGATAAAATACATAAAGCGTCCAGGGAGCTGCAGCGCGTGCGCACGCACACACACACACACAGAGCAAATCTTGCTCTCAGCATTGTCCCAGATTCAACAAGAGAGGTGCTCTCACCCAAGAGCTGGTTCTGCTCAGGGTGTCTAGGACTGAAAATATCAAATCAAATGGAGTCTGACATTTTCCATGGTAAGGACTCCAGCCATTATTTTGTTATATAAAATACTGGCATCACACTACACTTGTTCCAGCACCACATATGGGAAGACTGAAAAGGACTTTCATAATGGAAATGCAAGATTATGAGACAATTTTTAGCCTCCCCTTTTGCCACATGAAGCTTTTCCAACTATGTACCAGGATTATCAAGTTCCTTGAAGGAATTACTTTCAAGAAAGCAGCTGCCAGTAGAAGAAATCTAACAGGATAGTGCCATAACTTGGAAGATGCCTTTCTACACCTTAAGGGCAGTACAAGTGTTTTGAATTCATATTTTTGTACCCATTAATTTATCTTAGATCAAAGATGCTAGCTAATAATATGCCCTTTCATGCTATGTAATAATTTCTTTATCTTTCTACTATTAGATATGATGCTATACTTAGAAAAAACACAGTACATACTCTACTGATCCTATAAAGCTGGTGAGCCCTGATAAGAAGTATTATTGTTTCCCTTTTTGTCTTAGAAAGAATGAAAAGCCACTTCACATTCCTTTCTTGAAAATATCTACCAGTTCAGAAAGAAATACATGCACTTCTGGCTACCTTCTTTTGATCTGTGATGAGGTGATAAGGCAGAGACATACAAGTTACTATATTATTTGATTGCAATTAAGTCAGCATTAATTTTTCAGCACTCTTGTTTAGTGAGAGTACAGCTTCAACCTTCACAGCATGATGACAGTAAGGGGGTGATATAAACTCCCAGCAACTTATCTGTCAAGGACTGCCTATGAGAAACTAAGCTGAGGTAAAAGATCAGTATATAGCTCCAAATTTCATCTCTCAGCTTTCAAATTTGGGCATGTTTCTATTATTTCTAAAACTCAGCAGATCTTCACAGTAAACTCCAAAGATCAAGCATGCCAAATTACACAATGTTGCATGGCAGTGCTGCTGAACTAAAGATACATGAATAATAAGGGTGCAAAATAAAGTTGCCAAAGAGGTGTGGACGACTTAGTTGTCACCATGTTATCATTCTCCTACATAACAAATATAAGTAGACCTCAGAAAAGTATGCCTTAGTGCCCCTTATGTGGTGGGAGTATTTTTCATTCTTCCCCTGCATTTTGTGATCTGATGAGCTAAATTTGAGTCATCTGAGTTAGAGTTAAAGCAGACATTGTTCTGTTAGGGGCTGACAGCCTCTTTTCTACGTTCCTGGGAAATGTATCATCATAGTACCCAATCTTACCTCTTCCAAACAAAAGGTTTTTCGAGCTTTGATTTTTAATGTAAAGACAATTCCAGTTTCATGGAAAGGTTTTAAAAGCCTTAAAAGGAACAAAACCCATGTGTGCAGCTTCACTACTGGTGCAACTGAACTGCTCTGAGATGGACTGTTAGCTGCAGTTACTATATTGAAACAAGCTAGTCTCATTTGAGAAAATGAGGATAAGTACTGCCAAGAAAAAGGAAATGTGAACTGTGCTTTAGCGGTTTGGTCTGTGTTTAAAAGTGATTGACATGTTTTGGGAGTTAGGTACAATAGAAAAGTGGTAAGGGTGGCTATAAAACAGTTCAAAAAGATACAACTTCAACCTCAAGCACCTTCAAAAGAAGATATAAAAGTCAGAAAATCAAATTAGATGTTTATTTTTGTCTTTATCTAGGTGTTCACTAGTCTGCCTGGGATACTTCTGCAGCTGGTTCAGGTTTGCCTCAGCTACTGCTGTCACCAGCACTAATTACAGGGATGTTCGTTTTGCTCCTACTCAGCAAAACCACAATGAAGTGTAGTCTGTCTCCGCAACTGCAGTTGCTCATGTTTTGCCACAGTGAAATTAACAGTGTGCTTCAGCTGCTGCGAGCTGTAAGATGCCTTTACCACAATAAGTTTCTGATTAGATGGTCATGCATGATTAGCAAGGGTAAAGTCTGAAATATCAGACAGGGAAGGCAGAGCAGACACTTTATTGGGAAGTGTATTTGTGTCACTTTGTGTTAATAATTAGTATTTACACACCTAGTTTATCTCTACAGCTTTTATCAAACCTTTCATCTCAGTACTACTCACTTTCCAGCCTAACCATACTTCTCCCCCTCTGGAAGGTTGAATGAGGACAAGGACACTCCAGGGCAGCTACTTGATTTGCTTATGGCCATGTCCTCAAAGCCATCATTTGAGATACAGCCTGGTTCTTTATGTGCCAAAAGTAGATTTGCCCCCCCTCCCCTTTTTTTTTTTTGAAGATCCAGAGATGGGCCAAAGATTTGTAGAGATTCTGCTATAAGGTGGTACAGCTCTGTGGGCTGTTATCATAAGAGTAGTTTTCTGCAGCTGATAACACACCCATTTTTAATAAAAAAATATCCTTGCCTTTGGCAAGACCATACAGCATTGTACACTGAGTGTAAAGACAAGCCTGAGGGACTTGTGTAGAATAAAAAGAAAAACAAGAACTAAAAATGGAAGGAGTATTTATAGAGGGTGATTAAGCTTGTTTTGCTTCCAAACACAAGAAAATAAGACAAACTTCTCTTTTTGGTAGAGTTAGGTCAGGGGACAATTCAGACACTTGTCCCTGCTCAGCCTGCACCAGCACGCTGAGCTCTGGGCTGAGTTAATCAGGGCTTTAGCCAGAGGTTGTGGGAGACAGGGGTGGAGCTTGACTGCTGCTCAAGCAGTGGGAGGCAGTTGCTTGTGCTGCTAACCTCATTGCACGAACCTTCACTGAGCACTGAGATGCTCTCATGTGGGCAAAGCTCAGCCTGTTTATACCCAAGCTAACCCTATGGCTACAGCTAACCTAAGTGGTAATGAGGTGAGGCGTCCCGGAGAAACCTGTAATGTGTGGCAGATAACTTCCTGATGCAGCTGGTGAGTGAACAAACCAGAGAAGGTGCCCTGCTGGATCTTCTCTTTGTGAACAGAGAAGGACTGGTGGATGATGTGGCGGTTGGAGGCCGACTAGGGCACAGCGATCATGAAATAATATTCTTTATTCTTACGGAGGCCAGGAGAGGGGGAAGTAGAACTGACATCCTGGACTTCCAAAGGGCTGACTGTCTTGTTTGGGCACCTGCTTGACAGGATCCCTTAGGAGACGGACCTGAAGGGTATAGGGGTCCAGGAAGGCTGGACACTCTTTAAGAAGAAAGTCTTAATGGCACAGAAGCAGGCAGTCCCCAGGTGCTGCAAGAGAAGCCGGCAGCAGAGAAGACCACCCTGGCTAAACAGGGAGCTTTGGCTGCAACTCAGGGAGAAAAGGAGAGTTTACGGCCTTTGGAAGAAGGGTCTAGCCACTCACAATGATTACAAAGAGGCTGTGAGGCTATGTGGGGTGGAAATCAGGAGGTCTAAAGACCAGCTGGAAATTAATCTGGATTCAGCAGTCAAAGATAACAAGAAATATTTCTATAAGTATGTCAACAGCAAAAGAAAGACCAGGGAGAGCCTCCATCCCCTGCTAGATGCAGGAGGAAACATGGTAACAAGTGATGAGGAAAAGGCTGAGGTGCTTAATGCCTTCTTTGCCTCAGTCTTTAATAACAAGACCAGTTGTACTGAGGGAATCCAGCCTCCTCAGCCAGAGGACAGAGACTGGGAGAACGACCCCCCCACAATCCAGGAGGAGATAGTGACCTACTGCATCTCATACACATACAGAAGTCTATGGGACCAGATGGGATACACCCGAGGGTGCTGAAGGAGCTGGTTGGGGTGCTCGCCACTTTCCATCATTTACCAGCAGTCCTGGCTGGCTGGGGAGGTCCTGGCAGATTGGAAACTGGCCAATGTGACACCCATCTATAAGAAGGGTCAAAAGGATGATCCAGGAAATGACAGGCCCGTCAGCTTGACGCCAGTGCCCGGGAAGCCGATGGAGCAGCTGATCTTGAGTACCATCCTACAACATGTGTGGGACAACCAGATGATCAGGACCACTCAGCATGGGTTTATGAAAGGCCTGCTTGACAAACCTGATCTCCCTCTACGACAGGGCAACCTGCTTATTGGATGAGGGAAAGGCTGTGGATGTTGTCTACCTTGACTTCAGTAAGGCCTTTGACACCGTTTCCCACAGCATTCTCCTGGTGAAACTGGCTGCTTGTGGCTTGGATGGGCACACACTTTGCTGGGTAAAAAACTGGCTGGATGGCCGGGCCCAAAGACTTGTGGTGAACGGAGTTTAATCCGGTTGGCAGCCGGTCACAAGTGGTGTCCCCCAGTGCTCAGGTTTGGGGCCACTCCTATTTAACAACTTTATTGATGACCTAGAAGAGGGGATAAAGTTCACCATCAGTAAGTTTGCAGATGACACCAAGTTGGGTGGGAGTGTTGATCTGCTCGAGGGTAGGGAGGCTCTGCAGAGAGATCTGGACAGGCTGGAGCAATGGGCTAAGGCCAACTGGATGAGCTTCAATTAAGGCCAAATGCCGGGCGCTGCACTTCAGCCACAACAACCCCCAGCAGCGCTACAGGCTTGGGGAGGAGTGGCTGGAGAGCTGCCAGTCAGAGAGGGACCTGGGGGTGTTGATTGACAGTCGGCTAAACATGAGCCAGCAGTGTGCCCAGGTGGCCAAGAAGGCCAATGGCATCCTGGCTTGTACCAGAAATAGCATGGCCAGCAGGGACAGGGAAGTGATCTTACCCCTGTACTCGGCACTGGTGAGGCCGCACCTTGATTCCTGTGTTCAGTTTTAGGCCCCTCACTACAAAAAGGACATTGAATTACTCGAGCGTGTCCAGAGAAGGGCAACGAAGCTGGTGAAGGGTCTGGAGCACATGTCGTAGGAAGAGCGGCTGAGGGAACTGGGGTTGTTTAGTCTGGAGAAGAGGAGGTTGAGGGGAGACCTCATTGCCCTCTACAGCTACCTGAAAGGAGGTTGCAGAGAGCTGGGGATGAGTCTCTTTAACTAAGTAATAAGTGATAGGACAAGAGGTAATGACCTCAAGTTGCTCTAGGGAAGGTTTAGACTGGATATTAGGAAGCATTTCTTTACAGAATGGGTTGTTAGGTGTTGGAATGGGCTGCCCAGGGCAGTGGTAGATTCCCCATTCCTGGAGGTGTTTAAGAGTAGGGTCGACATAGCGCTGAGGGATATGGTGTAGTTGGGAACTGTTAATGTTGGGTTGACGGTTGGACTGGATGATCTTCAAGGTCTTTTCCAATCTAGACAATTCTGTGATTCTGTGATCCTGTGGCTACAGATCAGAAACTAGCCAGTGGAAGCCAGAAAACACAGTAGGAACAAGTGGCAATGATTGGGAGCGAGCTGAAGAGATGTGTACTGCTGTTGAATAGGCACACTCCCCCAAATCACCAAATTAACAGGGTACACAAGACTTGGGGAATTTCAAAGGAGTGGAAAGGTGACATGTCCTTGCTAGAAAGCTAACAGAGACCAAGAAGCAGATGTGCTTTTTAGACATTAAAACCTCTAGTGAAACTGTGGTGGCAAGTTTTCCCTTTTCCCAGAAGGCTGAAATTTTAGAGAATGTAACTAGAATGCAAACTTACACACAGTTCAGCTATAGATAATTTTTTATCGGTTCCAGCTCAAGAAGAAACATTTCAAAACACACCCACAAGGAAATGCTCTGAGTAGTAAGAATAGAGGCTGTCATTCAAAAAATCTCTCATTGCCAACTCTGCCAAGTATCTTCACAAGACACGGAAAAATACCATGGGAGCTGCCAAGGACAGAGTGTTAGGAAAGACAAAGACCTTCAAGAGAAGGTAGAGCAGGTGGATGGACTTGAAAACATTCTTCCTTTCCCACTGCTGATAAACATTACAGCTTAAAAATCACTTCTCCCCCACCCCCCACCCCCGCCCAAGGTTTTATTTTCCTTTTCTACAGAATAAATACATCTTACTGACTTCTGCAGTTTTTTCCCTGCAGTAGGTTAAAAGGATCTCCCAGCTTAACTTCTCCCTGTCACATCTGTCTGACATCATTTCAGAAGAGGAGTCTGAGAAGTCTAACACCTCTGTTTTGAACCACAGCTAAAATGACACACAGAATCATCTCTGTTCCCACATTCCTTTGGTTATGCTGCACACCATGTCTCCAGGTGTGGTCTGGACATTTGCCTTGTCACCCAGAAAAGCAAATTATTGTCACAAATAGTTTCATTGAAGACAAAAAGAGCAGTAGAGGTACATTAGTGAAAAATGGTTAGGAAGGATATTTTGAATCCTGGCAGCTCTCAACTAGATAGAAACCTGCCAGCTCTTTTTGGGCAAATTATAAAAATCATCATAAAATACTTCAGGTTGGAAGGGACCTTCAGAGGCATCTAGTGTAGCCCCCAGTTGAAAAGAAGTCTAACTTCAGCGTTAGATCAGGCTTTCAAAGCCTTGTCGAGTTTGGAAAATTTTGGGGTGATAGAGGCACCACAGTGTCCCTGAGCAATGTGTTCCTGTGTTTAGCCAACCTCTCAGTGAATTTTTTTTTTCTTACATTTAGTTGGAATTTGCCTATCTTTTGTCCTTTCTTTGTCAACCTCTGAATAAGGAAGGTCTGGGTCCCCAGGCCATTTTCTGCAGAGCTGCTCCTCAACAAGCTAGTCCCCTGCATGGGGTTGTTCAGTCCCAAGAGGGCTTTGCATTTGTCTTTGTTGAGCATCGTGATGTTCCCATTGACCAGTTTCTTCCTCTTGTTCAGATCCCGCTGAATCACAGCTCTGTCCTTTATCATGTTGAACGCTTCTGAGTTGCACACTCTGGTGTCATGCATCAAATGGATAAGGGTGCACTCCTTGCTATTGTTCAGGTCACTAATAAAGATGTTTATCAGTGCAACCTCCAGGACTGACCCTTAAAGAACACTACTCCTATCAGTTATCCATTAGGTTTCAATCCCTTGACCGCTACTCTTTGAGCCCAATGGTCCAAGAAGTTTTTCACACAACTTGTAGTCCACATGTCCAGTCCACATCGCCTCAGTTTGGCTTCAAAGAAGGTATGGAAGATTATCAAAGTCTTGCTAGAATATAGTAAAATTACATTCGCTGCTCTCCCCTCATGCACTGTACTGGTCATTTCATTACTGATGGCAGTGAGGTTGGTTACATATCAACTGCCTTTGGTAGAACTGATCTGGCTGTTCCTGGTTGTCTTGTCTTTCATTTGCCTGGAAACAGCTTTCAGAAGGATTTGCTCCATAATCTTCCCATGGATTAATGTGAGACTGAATGCTCTGTGGTTCCCCGGACTCCCACTTTCCCTTTTTGAAAATGGACATAACATTTGCCTTTTGGAGGCACTGGGGACATCTTCTGATGCTGTTATAGAAAGTGGCCTCTTGATGGCTGCTGTATCAGCACCCACGGATACACCCTAACTGGTTATCTTCTCTTGATTAAGAGAAGCGATCTGGCTAAAAGTGCTGTTGTCATACTCATTACACTTTTTCCTGACTCCACGGAACTTTCATAATAGTTTTCAGGATCTGGTACAGAAGCTTGCAATATCTATCACTATAGGAACAAAAAAAAATCCTGACTGGAATGTCAGATGCTGAACTGATAATTATATTATGCATTCAGAGCAAGCTCAAGTATTGATTACCATCAACTGCTCCTGAAGAAATCTGAATCTCAGTCTTTAGTCTGTTGTTTTGCTTTCATGTTTCATAAATATCAAATTTAGGAAATCTAGTTCATAGAAGTGGGACACAAATGACAATAAGACTTGCTCTAGAGACATACAGAAAACACACAAGCTGGAAACATGGGTCAAAAAACAAAGGTAGCAGGAAAGTGATTTAATCATCTACCAAGACTTTACACTGGGCAAGGAACAAGCTGTGGTGAAAAATAAATGAAAAGCAGGAATGCATGAGACCAAGTATTGGTAAAGAGTTACCAGTCTGGAAACAAATGATCAGCTTCTGCCTACCCAGAACTGAGTGCAAAGGTGAAGGGGGAAATCTGTCCTGACCATACTTTATGCCTTTCATTTTTAAGAACATATTTAATCTCTTCAACATACATTTACAAAATTATTCCACTAGGCACACACTAATTCTGAAGAAAATAGCAAGCATAGTGGAGAGAAAACATTCTTATTTTGTCAGGTGACATTGAAACTTTGTCCAGTTTGCCATTTTAACAGTTTGTTGGGCAGTTACTCTGGTCTGAACTATAGCAGGAAATTTGTTTGAGCTGTGTAGTCTCTGCATCTAATTTCCACTTTTGGTACTGGTTTTAGGGCTTTTTCTTCCTATTTAAAAAACAAGGCAGTTATCTGGAGACTAATTTAACATTGCCATAGGTGATAATTTAAGACCTAATAAGTAAAACATCTGTTTTCCTCATTTTACATAGAAAAAGTTTGATTTCTCGAGGGGACTGAGGAAGGGTTATGGAACTGTACGTCTTGTTAGCTGAGGGGAAATTCTCCCCTTTGAGATGGGGTTTTCCAAATACACCACAGTCTTGCAGGCCAAGAAAAGGCCTCCCCATTCCTGTGCACAAGCCAGCAAGGGTGCTGCCAGCACATTCAAGCTTTCTGAGGACAAGCTTAGGAAGAGCCTCTCTCAGCAGACCAGCCTGATGCACAAAGAGACAGCCTCTGCTCAGGCACGGGGTCTGAAGAGGCAGCTATCAGGCACCTAAAGAGCAACCTCAGACTTTCTGTTCTGTGTTAGCCAAGAGATCCTCACCCAGTAACACAAGCTAATTCATTTGCCTGACCTTTATTGTCATACAGATTCCCTTTTCTTTTGAAGCAGGATGACGTCAGCACAGTCTAAAGTCAGTTCTTAAAATTTTCCTAAAACCGAAGAGGAATTCAGCTATTGTGGAAACAATAACTCATAACTTAGAGAAGACAATGAGCTTGATGGGAGGGAAACCCAAATGAAATCGGTGCTCAGTTCAGTCTTGTAAAAAGACAAATGTATCATTGAGCTAAGCAGATTCAGGGATAACAGATGTCAGCCTTCTGCCTCTGATGGGAACTGCATACTTACAGATCTGACTGGGGTACAGAGTGCCTGTCAAACATGGGTGCAACAAACATAGTGAGTATTGAATGACTGAGTCGCAGAGCAGACAGCTCAAAACAGCTTGATCACCTCAGCATGTTGATGTCATGCACAAAAGGGGGTTCAGTACTTTTTCCTCTCTTTTTATGGCTTGCTACAGAATAACAAATTTGCTTTATAACATAGCACTCTAAATAGCTTTAGAGGCTGATTAAATGCTTTACTACTGTGTCAGCTGTTAATTTATCTCAGGGTTTCCCATGGCTTTGTATGGTTCAAATCAATAGAGATTATCTCTTGAATAACCTTTAAGGAGATGAGCAAGCAATGCAGCACTTGACTGAATTGTGTACATAAACCTCCCAGAAAATAGTTTTATCCCTTATTAATGTAGCAAAATCAGGACAGGCTTTCCACGTATGCAGGGATGAGCTTTTTAAACCAGAAAGGAAGCACTGATTATCTTGAGGGCACTGTATTACAAGGAACACACTGATATCTAACACCTCTTAAATGACTTCCAGAAAGGACACAGAAATGGGATGTCACAAAAGCAAAGGCATTCAGAAAGGTACCCTTCTCCCTCCACCCCCACAGCCCAAGCTTTGCACTTTGTGCAGAGCCTTTCATGCAAAAGCAGACATAGAGGCTAGTCATGGAGGTCTGGGGAAAGAAAAGGGACAGAGAACAAAGCCACTTCTGGACTGGGTCCACTCAGAATAAAGAAAATTTTGCAAGGAAGGAGGTGTTGCAAGGGTCTCTCCCAGTTTTGTAGCCTTTGCAGTGCCCACATGGGATATCTGAAACTGTTGCTCGGGTAATGAGTCTTGCAAGATCAGTCAACTAATATACAACTGTCACACTTTCTTCCCCCCAAAATAGCCGAGCTGTTGCTGTTTAAAAAATGTAATTCCAAGGAAAAAATAAGCCACAGTAATTATTATACTTTTATGAGAGTACATAATATGTACTGTTTCAAAATATTCTAGACTTCTGTTGTGCTCCCATGATGTTAGTGCTGCACAGTTTTACAAGAGAGTTGCAGACAAGCAGTTATTTTAATACAATAAGAGTGTAAGAGAATCCTTTTCATCCTTTCCACTTAGATTCATTCTTGGCTTCTCATTCCCTACTCCAAATTCCCATGAAGTCTATATAAAACCACAGGATTTCACAAGTTCTGATTTTTGGAAGGAAGTAACAAAAAAACCACCCAACCCCAAACAAGTGACCTTGATCAACTGGCAAAAAAGGCTAGAAAAAATGGGTAAAATTCCACAGAAATAATCTATTTAGATTTAAAAATCAACTACATGAACATGACAGGCAAGGAAAATATATGGGAAGACCTGAAGGTTGTTTTACTACAGGGAAGAAGATCAAGGTGGGACAGTTTTTGAAGGTTGTGCAAAGTACAAAGGAACAATTTGATCCTTCTCTCCATGGAGGCCAGACAAGAAGGAATGGCTTAACATGCAGCACTGATTGAAGCTAAATATTAGGATGAACTTTAAATTGCTAAGGAGACCGAAACATGGTAGCAGATAACCTGAGGGGCTGGTGCAGCCTCCATGTCTGAGTGATTTTAAGAGCAGAAAGAAGAAAGGACCTGCTTTGGGCAGTGGCACAGGCTGGGTAACCTCCCCCGTCCTGCCCCGGCCCATTCCAGACTACTTTCTTTGTTACTCCAGAGATGCCCTAACTACCTGAAAGGACAAATTTGTCCTCAGGAATACAGTGTAGAAATGGAAACTATGAAATATGAAATATGAAAAAGCCCCCCAAAAGCAGAGAGCATCAGTCAAGTGATTAAATCAGGGATAGAAGAGTAAAAAAAAAAAAAAAATTAAGGACCTTTTATATCTTTACCTAAATGATTGCCAGGTTTGAGGGGTACTGCTTCAAGAGCCAGGACTTCCAAAAGCAGTGAAGAAGCCTGTTTGTCATAACTGTGATTTCATCCACCGCTTCTGTGGGCAGTAGTAAAGGCCTTAATGAAGCATCCCAAATAATTTTTGTTTTCAGTGTTAAAGATGCCTCAGACGTGTTCAGTTTTCAAAATTTCAAAACCTGTTTATACCCAAGTTGCACACAAAGTCACCCTATTAGAAAGAGCATAGAAGTAGGAGAGGCCTAAATAAATGAGAGAATGGGCAAAACTCATGGGAGTGACAATTTAGGAGTGTTCAGTGACAAGTGTGTCAAACTGCAAGACTTAATATGCCCTGTCCTCTGTATGCATGCATGCACATGAACGTGAGACCTGAGGTGTGTGCTGGTTTTGGCTGGATAGAGTTTGTTTTCTTCATAGTAGCTGGTATGGGGCTATATTTTGGATTTGTGCTGAAAATTTGTGATAATACAGAGATGTTTTTGTTACTGCTGAGCATTGCTTACACAGAATCAAGGCCTTTTCTGCTTCTCACCCCACCCCACCAGCTAGGCTGGGGGTGCACAAGAAGTGCACAGCCGGGACAGCTGACCCCAACTGACCAAAGGGATGTTCCATACCATACGGCATCATGCTCAGCATATAAAGCTGGGGGAATAAGGAAAGGGGGGTGCGTTTGGAGTGATGACATTTGTCTTCCTAAGTAACCATCACACATGATGAAGCTCTGCTGTCCTGGAGATGGCTGAACATCTGTCTGCCGATGGGAAGTAGTGAGTGAATTCCATATTGTGTTCTGCTTGCATGTGTGGCTTTTGCTTTACCTAGTACACTGTCTGTATCTCAATCCACAAGTTTTCTCACTTGTACTCTCCCTCTTCTTTCCCCCATCCCAGTGCAGGGGTGTGAGCAAGCAGCTGTGTGGGGCTTAGTTGCCAGCTGGGGTTCAACCACAACAGGCACTCAGAGAAGGGCCTTCCTCTAACAATTTATTTTTTTATTGTGTGTTAATATAATAGCTAAGACACTTAGAGAGCAGCCTGTGAATGATTCATCTTGTTTCTAATTATTGATTTCAATCAAATTTTTTCCTATTATTTAAAGTAATATTTGCTAATAGTTAATGTCCAGTTCTTGTTTAGTTTTCTGAGCACGAACAACATCATGTACTTCAGCTCCTCCGCACACCAGAGCAGTCAGTTTGATGCTTTTCACCCCTGGCCCCTTATGAGTACACCCGAAATAGCAATACCTCGTTGCAAATATTCACTCTTAATTACAAGGATAAAGAGTGTCAAGCTCAAAAACACTACATGGAGTCAGGATGATTTAGGCCCCCCTCTCTTAATTAGGAACCACATCAAGAAAAGAGGACTCTTTATGTGCTCAGAATTAACTACATCTGTATAAGCAGGGCTTAGAGAAAGACAGAAGCCATAGGACCACTCTGCTAGGGTTTGTTCAAGGCTACAGCTTGTTTCCTCAAAGCAACTCTTCCTATTACAGCTTATTGCAAGGCGATGAGTGAAAAAACACACTGCCAATATTAATTTCTGCAGATTTAATTACTAAGTCAAAGCAATTTTACATCACTGATGCTTAAATTTGGTGTTGGTTAAAACATAATTTATTAGATTAATCATGCTGCTTTTGACTGAAAATTCCTTCTTAGCATATTGCAAAGTGTTGGACCATCCCTGCCATTTTCCAGGTGTGCAACCTCCTTGCACTGGCCACTCAAAACCTTTTAGGAAAAACAAATTTAGTGCTGTACTGATTTCCTCTGAATGTATTTGCAGCCTGAGTCTGACATTTCAGCTCTCAGAGTCTGCAGAGAAGACCTGAAATAGAATGCATTTGGTGGGCTCAGGTATTTCTTACAAGTAGACTGCCTACTTTTTGTCAATCTGAATAGTTTTACTTGAGTCAAAATATCCTTTTGAAATGAAGCTTTACATAATTGAAACAGTAGACAGCCTTGAGCTGAACTCCTTTCCTTCCCACACCGCTCGGTCATTCTCTCCTGGCATGGAAGTATTAACAGATGTGCCCAGTTGCATTGCCCCACATGATGTTAATGCTTCAAGGCAAGAACTAGAGACAACATGCCTAGACAAGAGATGGCAGCTGTGACTGTTAAGGACTTCTGAAAAGGAAATTTGCTGCACAGACTTTTGTTGGTATGAAGCAGTGTCTTGCATTGACTTTGGATTGTTTGCTGGTTATGAAGGAAGCAGTTGCATATGTTCTAAGCTATCAGAACACATATTGCTGACATCATTTACACTAGTGATAACAATTTGCTGAATTTTTTATAGATATAGATGCATATAGATTCAAGAGTTTACACACATCTGAGTCACTTTCTATAGTCACATTATATAGTCATCACATCCCATGAACAATATAATTCCCTCTCACACAGCTATATATATTAAGGCTAAGAAACTGGCAGCTTAGAGGCTTGATCAAACTATTCAGGAGTCTCTGTTCTTACATACACATTCACTAGATGTGGGCACAGGAACCAGTGAAATGAACCTACCAAATGTCTTACTGTGGTATGCCAAAGCAGTAAAATGAAAAGTGCAGCTGTAGGACTTCAGCACAAGTCACAACAGCAGTAAAGACAGGATGGCAATGGACTTACTTCAACATGGACATAAATATACAGGAAGTACTAAACCGGGCACCAGTCAGTCCTCTGGAGTGGCTGGTACTCACCC
The DNA here is from genome assembly GCF_047716275.1 of Strix uralensis. Classification (NCBI taxonomy): domain Eukaryota; kingdom Metazoa; phylum Chordata; class Aves; order Strigiformes; family Strigidae; genus Strix; species Strix uralensis. The sequence continues at coordinate 36,937,662 of NC_133974.1, read as the reverse complement.
CAGAACTCTGGAGGGTTTCGAATGTGGAATGGCAGAGCCAATGTAACCTGTCATGCAAACAATGATGATGCCAGAGGACTGATGATACAACTTGCATCTATGGAAAGGACTCTGCAGGGGAGCCTAATATGACAGATGGTGGCAGCCAGGGCAGGGGCTGGGGCCAAGGAATCCATGCAAGAGCACATGGAGAGCAGGGGCAGAGCTGGTTTAGGAAGTGGGAGGACCCAGAGACATGTGAGGGTCTGTCAGCACTGAAATAGCAGTTGCAGAAGTGGGTTCACTGGAGCAAGAGGAATGACGTCCTATGCCATGTGATAATTAACTAGTACACACCAATTTGGGATGGTGGAAGAGGATGAACACTAAACGAGGTGAAGCATTGGAATGAAAATTGTCAGTGGCATAGAACCAAAAAGCTATGTGCAGAAGGAGCCACTCTGATTTTCCCTATTTTCTTTTGAGAAAAAAATTTGAGGAGTCCACTACTGTTCCAGCATGAGAGCTCTAGCAGCCGTCAATATTTTAAGAAGATTGTTTGGCAGCATGACTAATATTGACTTTCTTCTGCCTTTCACAAGTAAATACATGCTATTTTTCCACTTATTACTCTGGCTTCATTGCTCTTCTAAAATCTGTTTTCAAATAAAAATGTGTCATTTTTTCATAGTGAATTAAGAACACAAACATGCAAGTTATTTCTAAAAAAAAAAAATCTACCACAAAAGTCTTATTTGCAAGAGTTATAGTTCTGTGATACTAACAGTGAATCTTGCCACATCAAATTTTTATGAGAAGTGAATGTTTGGTTATCACTGTGATGTGCCAGAAATCTACCAACAATTAAAGCAAACCTGGGTTGCCATCCACACAAGCATAAAGCCCTTGCAAATAACAGGAACTAGGCAAGCATCTCAGGTGGAATCCATTTTACCTAATTTAGACATCCAAATTAGTAGTTATGTAAGACTATGCTAACAGTTCTATCCTTCACAGTCAGTGGAAAAAAATAACAAGTGGAAACACACGTAAAACACACTAGACAAATTGCCCTTTAGAGGTGCTTGTTACCCAGTCATCCAGAAAACCCAGGTTGACCAGAAAACTAAATGTTGCTGTCTCAAGCTATGAATCCCAGCCATAAAGGAGAAGACAACCACTGAGCAGTGCACTCTAATTATAGAGATCTTCTGTCTATTTGTTGCTTACTTGAGGCTGCTCTTCATCTTTCTATTTGTGAGAGCTGAGCTGCAAAGGGAAGGAGTTTTCAACATCGTTCATGGTTAGGATCTTGGAGGATGTGTGGGAAATGAAGATTATTTCAGACAATCAGAGATCTATTCTGGAGCTAGCAGCACTCAGTGATAAGCTGTTTTTTTGGAGGCGAATGGCAAAATTGGGCCTTCACTGTTGCACAGAGGCAGGCACATTCCCTTGCCTACAGCCTGCTGCTTGTACATGTTTGTCAAGCAACAGACATTAAAAAAGTGTCCCCTGAAGGCAATGAATTTGTGCCAGAAGACAAGAAATCTCACTTATAGAGCTACCTTATGAGATAGAGTAGGGACAGAGTAGCTGAAAGTCCCAAGAGGTCTGCCGTGGGCATTGCGCATACTGAGAGATGGCAGTCACCTCTCCAGGACAGGACCAAAGTCATGCTGAGTCCCATCAGAAATGTGGAGGGCACTTTTCTCATAGGTACAACTTCTGACACAGGAGACAAGATGTTCACCAGGAAGAAGACACATTCTAAACTAACTCATTCCTCCTCCTTATCTTCAAAAAGGACTGGGCAAGATAATAAGCAAGATCTGAAGTAAGCCAGCCTCTGAAGTCTGTGGGCTTCCATCCCCCTCTAGGCTGGTGAGGGCTGACATTTAGGAGCCATTGTTTCCACACACCAGATAGCCCTGGAGGGTCAAAATATTCTTCAGACTGAGCCTTGAATGAGAGCTATTTACTGTCCCACGGGGAGACACAGGCTGGACTCTTCCACTGTAACTTAAACACTGGTAAGCACTGACAATTTTGTGCATTTAAACTCATGTCCAGAACCCACTGACAGCTAAACTGCATCCCATCCCCAGAATTAACACACAAACCCCAAACTATGCTCAATCCCAGGGATGCCTCTCAAAATACTACACAAAGTAATCCTCCAGTTATACAGCAGCTTCAACTGCCACTTATTACAGTACTCCCTTCCCTAGGCTCTGCAGTTTCCTCCTGCCTCTCCTCCCTCCCAGGTTACCCTGGCCATTATTTCCCACTGCAGAAGTCTGACAAGCAGTGACAAGATTAGTGCAGTTTGATTAGAGTGTAACTATAGAGACGTTTCACTTGTCAGTGGGCTGTAATTCAGAAACAAAGGTAGTAATGTGGTCTGCAGCAAAAAAACCCCCAACCAACAACAATGCTCAATGGACAGTGCTAACACATTCTTTTCATACACTCTTTTGTTATTAATCATATTAATTTATTATAAAATTACCATTTAAATACTGAGCTTTCACACTAACTAAATTACATTCAAATTAAATAAATTAGCCCAGGAAAAAGATACCACACACACTTATATCCAAATTATTGACATAGTTTTTATGGCATCTAAGATACAAAATTTGTAAAGAAAGGATAAGAAAAATTTTTAAAGCCTCACAGTAAATCCTTAAGCTTTACACACACATGATTTTATGAAAACAGATCCTGCTATTAAATTTTGACTTTGCACAAGTGTCACTTCTGTGTCTAGATGACACCAGCAAGATGTTTACAATGCTTGCTTTAAAACGAATGTTTTAGCTGGTATTTGGAATAGACAAAAAATGTCCTAAAGTTTGAGATTAAGTTTTCATCACATAAGGCTTGATTGTTTTGCTCTGTTTTGCAGAAATCACATTCTCTCCTAATCTCTTGCTTCCTATTAAAAACATTGAGCATTTCCAAATTGTTACTTATTTATTTTTCAACAAAACTTGAAGAAATCCACTGGTGCCACCACAAAACCAGTAGGAAAATAGTTTTTCTGGTTGTTACATGCAATGCACACTTAGATCAGAAGCCAAAGTCTAAAACAAAACTGTAAACCATTACAGAATAATAAGAATACCAAACTGCTGCAGTTCTACTCCAACATACAAATTAGATTAGCCATTTAACACAACTTTGTTTCTGATGCAGAAGCTCAGCTACAAGACCAGTTGGTTATAAAACCTAACAATTGCAATGTAATGCAATTTCAGGAAAAATCAAGCAATTTCTCTCCAGCCAAGAAGCCCATCACGTGTCCCACCTCAAAGCTGTGTTTATGAGATTCCTGCAAACAGAATTTAGCCCGGGGCATATCTGCATCCAAAGGGCCATGCAGACACCTGAAGCTTAGTGGTACAGACATGTTGTCCCAGTGGGGTTCAGCTGTTCTACAGACTAAAATGGGGCTGTTAAACCTGTCTATCATGTTCAGTGAAATGGCTTCAGTACAACACAGGCACGTTTGGAGTGCCACAATTGTGAGCAAGTGCTGACTTATATTACTTCTCAAGGATAGAGAATAGTTGTAAGTTCTTCAGCTCAAAGTAGTTGATGTCATCTAAGAAGTCATTGCCAACAAGATCAAATAATTTCCTAAATATCTGCTAAAAATTCTTTTTATTTTAATCCAGGGATTTCATCCATTTGATTTATTAATTCATTATACAGAAGTAAGCACTTGTTTACGGTGAACAAAGATGACAATACAATCTTTATCTAATAATGCTGAAGTGAAAGGACTTAAACATGTTTTTAAAGTTGAAATGGCTACTAAAAAATTTATAGTGAAAAAATTCTAATTAATGTAGCTTTTTTAGTACACAGCATTTTTGTTGATTTTTTTTTTCCTTTGTTTTTAGAAAGATCACGTTCACTCAGAAGCTTAGATTTTTAGGAACATGTTAGAGAAATACTCATCATAAGATATCTGCTGAGCTTGCACCCATAGGATCAGATGGCACTTGGGGAATCCTTTCAATAGTACATCTTTTTATGAATGTACTTCAGAATTTGGCATATTGCAAGAAATTCTTCTAGCCCTTTGTTATGGAGGCTCTCAAATAAACAACCACCAAAAATTAAAAATTTATTATCAACACAATTAACTAGCCCTCCACAAATTACAGGTTTGAATGTCTGTGAGAGGAGAACAAAACAACTTCTTAGGGTTTAACAACCCAAAACACATAACAAAGAACTCCTTAGCATTTAACAACAACCCAAAATGCTCTCTCACTCATCTAACAAGCGGCTCTCAAACTCGAGGACCTTCTCAGGGCAGTGTCCCGACCCAAATCACCTCTAGGAGTTACCTTGGGTGGCGTCCCAACCCAAGGGGAGAGTCCTCAACCACAGCATGCTGCTCCAGGGGACAAACTCAAAATGGCTCCCCAGGGGACTCCATTTATACCCACGCTGAATCTGACCTGTGGTCAATAGCGGCTCCCATTGGCCAGAGGCCCCAACTCCCGTGAAGCCCCGAGAGAAAAGGCAATCAGGAGCTGCTACACTTCAGCATCCAAGAAGCCCTATTGTCATTGGGCGGGTGCACCTGCCACACCCTTACAAAGGATGTAGTAAGATGACTACAAGACTACATTAAAGCAACATAGGCCAGAATGTTAGAAGAGCAGGAAACCAAGAAACATGGTCTATTAAAAAAAATTAGAATTGGACTAAGCACAGGGAGACACTTGAATTAATAAAATGACTTTGCTCTTCGTTCCAGAAGGAGTGGAATGATTGAGATGGTGTAAATTCCTTAAATATGTCAGAAAGCAGGAGGACGAAAAAAAAGAAGAGTAAACAAATCCCACAGATTTTCTAGGAAGCTACTATAACTTTCATAATCTAAATGTACTTAGCTTGTCACACTAAGTTTCTTTTCAGTTGTGCTTTAATTCACCATTACTTTGCAGGTGCATTCCTGAAAGAAAGACTTGGACTACCTTAGTGTATTTTCTTGGATCCCTGCCAGATCTTCTCAACCTCACCTCAGATCTTCAGGTCAAAAAACCCCATATTACTTCTGATCCACATCCTGATCATGTCTACAATGCAAGTTTCAATTAGATGAATTATGAATTAACCTTTAGGCAGCTTCTACTTCTTCAGGAAGCAGAGCTTTGATCTTGGACAGTACATAACTGAAACCAAAAAATCTGATCTGGATTTCTTTACCCTTTTTTTTTAGATGATTGCATTCATACTGAAGGAAAAAAATGTACTTCTTCAAAATGACACACTGGCTGTGTCTTTCAGCAGGGACACAAGATGTCTTGTGAATCTTCTAGAAGCCAAGATCATTCAGAATCAGAAGTCTTGGGTTATGATTTTTTAAAATTTTATTTAGAGCTGCTCGATGAACAACATTAAAGCTGATTCACTAATCTGGTGACAAACATAAACAATCTTCATGTTTAGATACAGCTAGAAAAAGACATGTCCCCTGTATGATACTTTCAATAATATCTTAAAATAGTTGAGCACAACTTGCAACATGAAGACACCTGTATATTGCCATTTATTCCCTCTTGCACGTGTCAAATTAACAGTTACATGCTTTAAAGTAGTTCCCTAATAACCAGCTGACAGGTACTTAAGTGAAAGAGTCTGATATTCCCTTTTGATCAAGATCAGAATAAAACACCTTACCTGTAAGTTCTTAGATAAGAAAATTGTGATCAGAATGAGTAACTGACAATCACTAATAAAATAATAGGCTAACCAAGCTGTCAGAAAAAGATTATGAGGGAGGGAAAGTGGAAACATATCTCAGTGACAGTCCTTCACATAAACACTAGCTGGTTTGATCAAGACACGCTGGGATGTTCTCTGCCATCTGTAAGGCTAATTATCCTTACATCTCCCTAATCATTACTTCATTCCTCTTCATGTCAGAGCACTAAATATTTGTGTAAGTCTCAATTTTTCAAGTCTTGTTAGATGATTTTTGGTTCACAGAATCCTGTAGCCTGTATGAAATCTGTGTGCAAGAAAGATCTAGCAGTCCTGGTAACACCAGCACTAGTGGGAACTGGAGTCTACCTGCTTCTCATCTTCTTCCTTACAAATGGACAGTCAGATCTGCACTTTGTACCAGAGCTCCTTTGATGAATTTGGATGACAAACACTACCAAGTGATTCATTTCAATGTCACATTGATTGCTTCATTTAAAAGGATACTGAATTGGCTCCTCACCTGATGCAAGTCACAGTACCATCTGGCCCATGGATAGAAAACAAGCTCTAGAATATAATGCACAAATATAAACAAACAGTGCACATGTGCATATAAAGTATACACAGCTAACTTTTTAATGTGTTATTTTTAAAAAGCTGCATTCTTTTTCCTGGGTCACTCCAGCTGAAAACGCTAACAATGAGAAAGCTTTTCTAATACTTTTGTATGTATCTATGACAAAGGCTGACTTTCAATATTAAATACATTCCTTGATGCTATTGTATTTTATTTTCTTTTTCCTCTTGATAATATACATGCTAGGTTACAGGGAAAATGAGATTTAAGGTAAAAAAAAAAAAAGTAATCTATAGCTCTGCTGCTCAGAAATTCCCACTTCTAACTACGTGTCTCATTTTTATTAAATATTCTTTCATTCCTCTTTTAAAAGTTTTTAACTTCTGATATTATTCTAGCTTGATTATAATGTGTTGTCTGAAAATGCTGATTTGTATGTTAGAGATTCAACTGTCAGAGACAGGGTATAGCTGGTGTTTGATCACTTTAATCAAGGAGGTGCTTACTCCATTTCAAAAGCAAAGACGTCCCAAAAAACTAAAGCACTTGCATTTTTAATTAGTACTATGTAACACTTATACCAGTATTCACAACATGATCATTTGGAATTCATCAAGTAAATTAGACTTTTTGTTAGTGTCCATTCCTGCCATATAAATATTGACTCAGCCGATCTTATTTTTTAGATAAATTATATTGTACAAAGAATATATTAATTTTCTTCTGTCACCCATCTCTACTAATGTGAATAATCAATGACAACTGATTATACTCAGTACAGGAAACACAGATTGTATTTCATTTGCCTGGAATCCTTGTAGCAGCACAGTGCAGGTGCTCCTTCAGAGTTACCCAGCTGTGACTGTTACATGGTCAGATGTTGCTTGTTTGGCATCATCAGTATTAACACACACAGCTGGTATTCCTCCTTTTCTGTAATGCAATTTTTTGATGTACACCATATGCCAATTAACGCCTCATAAATTACCTTGTTATCATCAATCTGTATTCACCATTTTGACTTAACCTTTTAATATTATCCATTCCCAGCAAAGAGGGTTTGAGTCAGCAGAGCTGCTTAGCTGTGATTGCACCTGATGGACCCCACAGAATGGTGCTGCTCCCAGAAAGGGGTGACTGCCTTGGCTATCACCATAACCTGTGGTGTCAGGCAATGAATTTCCTACTCCTTTCAGTTTTAAAAAGTTTAAAAGGTGCCCCTCTGCTCTGTCTACTATAACCTCTAAATTGGTGGTTAAAATAATCTTCTGAAAGACTACAGTCAAGAATATGAGGGCTAAGAAGAATATTGAACCCAAGGCATCTTTCACTGATTATTTAACTTTTTGAATGTACATAAGAAGTAGGAAATAGTACCAAATAGTTATCTTTTAAAACAAATGGCTTAGCCTTACCCCACTATTAATGAATAATCATACACACATGCCCTGAGGAGATGATTAAACACAGGGTAACCAGACCAGAGAGAAGGGCCTCCACATCGGTATTTGTAAGGAGCCTACTCTAGAACATCAAGGCAGGGCTTGAACACACAGCCCTCTTCCCAGCTCTTCTGGATAGCCAGCTTTAAACAACCCCTTTCTCAGTGCCTTAACCATTTGGATCTCATTCTGGCATGCCAGACAGTCCTCACACAGTGTTTATTACAATTGTGTACCTAACTGTGCTTTGGGTTCCTTTCCCAGGAATAAAATCCAAATTACAGCATTACAGTATCTCAATATAGCACATCAATATTTAAATCCTTTATTGGGTCTGTTTCTAATTTAGAGACATCTGGCTTAGAGGGAGTTGATTCTGCTTCTGGTATAATGCTATCGGCTTCCACAGAGAGCAGCTGTTCCATTTTATTCCAGTCATCTCCAAATTTTTCCTAAATAGCTATCTAATTCCTAGATCCTTTTGTCATCTCATCTCAGATGTTGGTGAATGAAGAAACAGCTGTGATAGCTGTGTGCCTTTGCGTTTAGCACCTACTCCAGGCATGTGGAGAAAACACTCTCTTTAACATGCAAGCCAAAAGATGATACAAATGCTGCTGAGGCTGCAAAAACTCTTAGTGACTAGTACACTGGACAGTGGTGATAAAACAGGTTGGACAAATTAAACATCCTGGTGGAAAATCTGGATTCCTGTTCTGTTCCAATTGTTCTGCACGAAACCTCAAAGAGAAGAAAAAGGAACCTTCAAAGTCCAAAGTCAGTCAAGACAGTTATCTGGTGTGGCAAAAGGTTGCTTGGTGTCTTGCAAGTAGAACAGCTGTCATACGCCTGAGGGGTTCCTTCTCAGGTCTTTGAAAAATGGGAATATAGGTTCAAGACAGTGTTCAAGCCTCAGATCCTAAAACAATGAGTCAGGAGGGCTGGGATTTCAGATTTTTTTCTGCACCATTTCCCTGTTCGTTTTATGAAGCTGTGCTCTCCTCCAACTCTTGGTGACACCCCACATGCTTCAATTTTAAGACTACATTCCTCTTGCACTGCATATGGGATCTAGCTATCTAAATATAGGTCTATTTTGAGTGGGGAGAACTTACAGAAACAACAGTGTTTTAATTTTATCTTTTATACACTGATGTATTCTGTTGTATCTCCTTCCCCACTAAGCCTTGCTCTTGGCATCTCAGCCAGATAAACTAGAGAGCTAGTCAGTCACAGGATACTATTATTATTTTCTGCTGAGCACCTTGATTAGGCTTTGAATCTCAGGCTCTGAATCTCAAACATTGACTTTGTTCTTAGAGCCCAATTATTAGGAAAACCTTGAGAGGCTTTCATAGCTAACAAATGCTTTTCGTTTGTATTATTTTTACTGTGAGGAAGCCTATCCCCACCCCTGAAACCTCGCTACAATTCATTTCTGCATTCCTATTGTCTCTTTTAACTGTCTACTTGAACACTTTCTGACTTGAAGTCCCTCTCATCTCGACTGTTGCTCATCCTCTTTTACCTTGAACACTTTCTGACTTGAAGTCCCTCTCATCTCGACTGTTGCTCATCCTCTCTTAAAGCCTTCCCAGTAAGTACACCTCATGTCAAGTAGCATATATTCTATAATCCAGAAGCTACCCCTTATCAATCACTTTCCTTAGCTTTTGTGGTATTTTTAAATCAAATTAAAACTTTTCCTCCTTCTCTTAAGGATCCCTAGTAGACTCTCTGACCTCTCTTCTACACTCTCCTCCACGCTCATTCTACACCTCTGATCGTGCCCTACCCTCTGTCTCCTCCATTTTCACCATATTGTATATCCCGAAGACTTTCTCCTTATCCAAACCTCCAGTTTATATTGGAAACCTGCTTTACAATTTAGCCTTTGACACTGAAAAAAGAAATTTTACTTTCCCTTTTGTCTCTCATCATTCAAGTTCCTTCTTACTAGCTTGTCCCTGAAAGTTTCCATCGCTAACTCAGAAATTGTTAAATTTTATCCTACTATTCTGCTCCTTGCTGTATCCATATACTGCCAGAACTTTTCTGAAACATGCATGAATATATTTTGCTGTATATATACACAACACAAGGGTATGATGTAAAATATGTCCACAACAAATCACGTGTTTTCTTCTTATTGCTCAGATAATTTTGTCTGATTTTTCTCTTCCTCATTAGCCAGAGTGAAAATCATTGCATAGCATAGTAAATCCTCCTACTATGGCTACCAGAACGATGTGAATAAATCATCATGCTGGAACAGGTGACATTCACATAGCAAACCTCTATGATTTCTACATACTTCTTCAGAAAAAAAAAGCTACAGTGTTTTCAGACCAGGAAAAATGTATTTCTCTGCAGAAACCCTTAAATTTTACAGAAAAGCAATCTCTGTTTACTTTGTTAGACTTCCATGATACACTACATGGTGTAGCCAGTCTTATTTTAAAACTCACCAGAGAGCGAATGCAAAAGTCCTTTGGGTCCAACGGTTATTTCTTAACCCATTTCCCCCTTTACTGAGAGTTTTAGTGAGAGTTTGGGATATGTAATAAACCATAAAGTGGGTCTTTTATAGCAGAGTGATTTTGCACTTTAAAAATATGACAGTGAACTCTTAAACGTAATTAGGTGTGCTCTTGTGCATGTACATTTCACTGTAACTTGCATTCATGCTTCATTATTGAATCTCAGAGTTTTCATTACCACATAGGACATAATATTTCTGTTATTGAACTATGTCTTTTTATGATTTAGAATACAAAATAAGCATTGCTTATATATTTATTGACTTCTGTGCAGAGAAAATTAGAATAAAAAGCAGAGAAAATATTATCCAAGGAAACTGAGTTGTAAAATAAACCTGTTGGGGAAAGAATTCCAGTTTTAAAATCTGTGTTTTAAAAGGACAAATAGACTTTAGTAGCATTTTAAAAAATGCAATTGTTTATCCTCTGGGAAAGTGTTGGAGTTTTTTGTTTCTTTGATTTTGTTTTAAGGATAAAATAGGAATTGTGAGAGAGGATGACTGACCAATAGCTCTGCTTTTGTGAAATTATTATCTGATTGCATTTCTCTCTCTGGTGTCGATTCACTAATGTGTCACATAGGGACAAAATGTCCCAGCTCAGAGAAACACTGAACTCATTTAAGCCACGTACAATTGAATTACCTCCTGTCACTAACTAGCGGGCTTTGGAGATGCTTTCCAGAACAGTCTATTTGGAGATACTGCAAAGCCTGTATAATCATAGATTAGAAAAATCAGCATCACCTTTCTTGCCAGTAACAGCAGATGCCATGTAGGACAGGGCAGCTGAATTCAAGGGGCACTGTCAGACAAGCCCTTGCTGACTTAGCAGCAGGGGTTCAAGACAAAGCTGGCAGGCTGAGCTGTCCGCTGCCCTCCTCTGCCAGAGGCAACTCAGCTCATAGCAGGAGCAGCAGAAGGGGGTGTGTGTGGTCCGTCAAATTAGCACACAAAAATCTGTGACCTCTTTTTCCTCTACCATCAATACACAGATGGTTTTTATATCTTTTCCTTGACTCAGAAAATGTTAACTAGCTGCGGTGATTTGCTGCAGCTTCTGGTGCTTGACAAGGTGTGGAAGAGGACTTTGCAGTCACATGTGAGAGTTGCTGCCTCCTCAGGTTCAGTATAGGCCACAGCCACCTCCATTTTTGTTTTCCCACAAATTTGCTGCAGCACTACCATCTCCACTACTTCCAGAATCATCCTTTTTCCTTAATTTTTAAACCACAACTTCCACAGAAGCATTAATTATAACAGAGAAAAGGAAATATGTGCTGACTTAATGGCACTAAATCACAGACAAAACACAGACTTAGCTAAATGGTGGTATTTAACACGTGAGAACATGTCAGTAGAAAACTAAGATTACTGAAGTAGGGTTTCAATAATTATGAATTTTTAAAGAATCCTACTAAAAGCTTGGAAACAGACATAATACTTATTTGCTTTCCAAGGCTGATCATATTTTACCTTCACCATTTTATATTAGACATCTTACATCAAAAAGGCAAACTGATACTGTTTCATGTGATGAAGCACAAAAGGTAAATGAAATTAAATGAAGGAGTTTCCCTATTGAACATTCTATAATTAACTTAATGAAAATAATTAAATACATGGATTTTTTTTTTCAATTATAGCACACTGTTGGAATGTAACAAAGGCAGAGATACATAGGAGTAACGCTGAGATTCTGTATTGTATAGAAAAATTTGGGATTTGTTTTTTTTTGGGTTTTTTTTGTTTGTTTGTTTGTAATACTTGCCCTCTTCCCATGGTATTCAACCTATTTACCCAACATCAAGACCATTTTCCAGGTGACAAATGTACTAGGTACACAGTTACTGTAAGAGTGTAGATTGTATTGCCATTAGTCGTGAACTCATTTCTGAAGTAATAAAACTTATTAAGCTACTCGTCAGATATGAGTCTGTCCAATGCTGAACTCCTGGCTTACTGCAGTTTATAACATCAGTCACAAAATCCACCTGGCCTTTGCAGGGGACATGAATAAAAGCTTTATCAATAGTCTTGTTTTGCAATGTTTCCTAACATTCACATTTACATGAAGTGTAATTTAAGGGTTTTGTGCTTTTTGTCTCTCATTTCAATGCATTCACCAACAGAATGGTTTCCCCATAAAATGCTAACAACAGTTTGGCAACAGTTCTAAAGCACTTCATGCGTAACATTGTATAGAACAATTAGAAAAGCCTATTTGTTCTACGACAAACCTTTTTACTGCAGAAAGAAGGCAAATTGGTTAAGCTTTTGTGATTTCTGCCATTAAACTTGCTTCTATCAAAGTCTGTTAAATAAAATATGTCAGTCTTTCAATGTGAATGAGTTTTGCTTCAATAATCAAAACACATCCCAGGTGGCACAGGTTGGAAATGTTCGAAACCAAAACTTACACAAGCCTTTTGAAGATTACTATTTTTCCCTAGGTTTACTGCATAAAAGATTAAGAAGCAAGATGTTGTTGATGGGTGTATTTTCTAAGACTAGGAAGAAAAAAGCGTTCGAGAGAAATAGACTTTTCTTACTTCAGACTGAATTTTCTGAACCTATTTCAATATAACCAAGAAAAAAAAATACCCACTGCTTAGCCAGTGCAGGATCCATTCCCCAGCAACAACAAAAAGGGTTTCTTAGTGTTTAGAAATGAACATATGGGTTGATTACCACTGCCACATCAATAATCTTCAAAATTTACATTTAGATCCTATTTTTAATTTCAGATGTTAGTTTGGGGACCTGAAGGGAAAAAATTAAGTTATCTTTTTTTTTTTTTGAGTTTAACCACATAACTTTATTTAAAACCCAGATTAGTAGGAGCAAATTTACCAACTTAAATACAGTTTAAACCATATAATCTATTGCAAACTTTTGAAGCAATATTGTATTTTTATGTAAAAATTATTCCAAATCCCTCAACTATCACACTATTAGAGAAACTTAATGCCTTATAATGTGTCCAGGGAACACTTAATGATTGCCTTCAACTAAATAACCATATTTATTCTTACAGAATACCCTGTACCAGAACACTCCTTCCTTTCCCAGGGCATGATTTTTAGTCTCAGCCTACTGGAGAACTTTGTCATCAATCACACGGGCATTTGTGGTCTTTACTATTAATATTCTTTTTTATTTTCTGAGGCCCCTGAGGAGTTGCAACACTACATTTTCCCTGTATGCACATGACAATGACTGGAAAGTTGCCCCTTCTTGGCGTTAATGACCAAAGCTTTGCTTAAAATATGTCATCATCAGATGATGTTAAGAGACAAGATGTACTTCTCATTTCTTATTTCACACAGAACACGAAACACATTGTTAATACATTTTTAGTGGCATGCCCTCCTATAACAGGCTTACAAGCCACCAAATGTAATACCTATAGAAAGTCCCAGCATTTTAAATCCCCATATTTTTTCATAAATACATTGGAGTATGATTGAAATATTAACAATAAAATACCAGGGCTGAAAAAGACTATACAATTGATACAAGAGTAAAGGATCAAAGCACACATTAAAATAAAATTAAAATTGTGATCTCATACCAAAATGCTATTGCATGCATAATTTCATGAAAATCCTATATAATTTCACTGTATTTTTATGCATTCGGTAAATTTACCATGGGAAGGCAATAAATCAGAAAATTTTACCTGAATGTTTCCAATAAACTAGTCAAGAATAATATGCCTAGAAAACATCACAGAATTGTTTGAATGCTTGATTTTGTCAGGTCAGGTCTCCAGAGTTATTTATTTTCTCAGAGCAAAAAATATATGTGATTCAGGGTTTCTCAAAAAGCATAAACAAGCAAATGTGCTTGCATAATAATAAGAAGAATGTAGTTAGTTTATTAATCAATTTGGGCTCCCATGACATTTCTTTAAAGTAAAACCACATCTATTGACAGTGACCCTTTACAAATATGCACTGTTGCAAAGTGGTAATTAGGAACTTTTTATCTTTTTTGAATCACGTATAGTAAAAGAAGCATCGTTATGTGCAATCCAAATAACCCATCAAGTTGGGTAGATGAAAATTATAGCAAATTGGACTAAAAGGACAGAGGAGGATTTCCACTGAAGCTTGCTTTCTGGACCAATCTTATTTGGGGGTTGGACTAGATGACCTTTAAAGATTCCTTCCAACCCAAACTATTCTATGATTATTTATGAATATAAGTATTTTCCACAGATAATGGGAGATGACAATGAAATCAGTGGACAACAGACACAAAGTTGGGAAGCATTGTCAAAACAGAAGAATGTAACAAAATTAGCAGAACAGAAGAGGCTATACACTTGGGAATGTGTGAAGAACGCAGCTAACCCGCTGAAAACCACAGAGAAGGGGTATGTTAAAGGAGTTTGAACCCATCACAGGATAAATGAATCACCAATGGGACGCTGTTATGAAAAAGCAAACATGCATCAGGGAAAGTATTGCTAATAGAATATAACAGTATAAATTTCTAAGAACCTGGTGAAACCACATTTGAAGTCCTGTATACATGTTGGACCATGTATGTTCAAGATGATGAACTCCAGCAACGTAAGTGAAAAGGCTGTTACTGTGACAGGAGGGAAGAGAGACTTCCTGCAAGAGCTCAATGTCTATACTATTCTAGGCTTAACTTAAGATACATATATTTAAAAAAAAGGCACATTCTGCACTTGGATCAAAGGGTAGTGATGTTTTCTGATGGTCACTAGCTCTGCTAAGTGAATTGATCCTGGATCGACCTCTGAGAAAGCTCTGTTTCTGGCTCACAGAGAGCTCCTTACTGCTCAAGCTAAGTCATGGGGTTGCTCAGAGATTCGGAATGATGTTTAGAGAGGTTGAGCCCAGGACATTCATAGGTGATGGCTTTCATGCTAAATTTGGACGACAGCCCAAATGTTGAGTATCTTACTTCCACAGCTTCCTCAAGAGACCCCACATATCATCCAATGCCACTCAGAGTGCACTGGAAGACCTTGATTGACCCAGAGCTATGCTCTCTCTGCTTTGTATTTAACCATGGTATAACTTCCCCTCAAAACACGACTCTTTCTTATTCGTTTTTCATTACTGACTTTAGAGTTCATTTTAGGGGAACAAAAGTAGTAGTTTAGAAAAATGGTTTAAGTAACTGAAGTTATTTGCTAAATTATTGACAGTCTTGGAGTTATGATGTGATCTGAAAAATCAATTCTCTGTGTAGGGATTATGATTAAAGGAAGAAGTGAATAACAATAACAATGACTGGGGCTAAATTACTGTAAATTGTTCAGCTAATTAAAAATAAACAATGAATATATCACATCAAAGACTGAGTAAATCAACCAATGAATCAATAATAATTTGCTCCTGAATTTTGAAATTATCAAGTTACTGAATTAATACAGAGAATAAATCATAAGTCTGATAGAAAAAAAATGTCTTTTTTTAAAAAAAACCCAAACAACTCATGCCTAGAGATACTTCTGGAAGATGTATTACATCCACTACTTCAGAAAATACAAAAGCCAAAAACCTGCCCATCCATCTCCTTCCCACCCAATAACTAATGCCCTGTGTGCCACTATGGCCTTAACTGAAAAATCTGAATGTCCATTCTTAATGAAGCTCTTTCACTCAGGGAGTTCACCCAAAAGGGCAGTGAGATAAATTTTGCTAATTGCAGAGAAATAATGAGATTGAAGTAGTTTCCCTTCATTCAAATACTAAAATCTCACTGTGGCTAAACCAAGTTTTTCCTCCTGCTTCTCTCACAGAAAGTAACAGATGACTTAAAAATAGAGGTAACTATTGAAAAATTAACAACTCCAGCAACTCTTCTTTCATCTTAACTAAACTTGTTTAGATAATAGTCCAAACTAAAAAACAAAAACAGAGGAGTAGTTCAGGACAAGTAGATATTTAAGGTCTGAGATCCTGTTTAAGCAGTGTTGTTCTTGATGGGGGTTGTTAGGCACAAATGGGAGGAAGATTTTGAAGCCAAGACATGAGTGGAGCCAGAAGAGGCAGAGAACACAGGAGTTGCATGGTCAAGCACAAGCCAAGGACAAGAAAGTGAGAAAAGGTGGCACTAGCCTGAAGACCAAGACAAGAGAGGATTCACAGGCTGAGATGAAGACTGGACAACTTTCTACCAGTCTACATGCTACTAGGAAAGAGACTAGGCCAAAAAATAGACATGACTCTGGAACAGGACCCAGGGATAGACTGTCTAAAATAGCATCAGAGAGCTTCATAGATGTGGGTGGTAAATTTCCTGAGAAGTTTACTGTGATTATTGCTCAGGGGTTGGCATTGCAAAATATAACCTCATTCAGACTGTGTTCTGTCAGTCTATCAAAACTGTTGCTCTCAAAATCAGACTCAAGAAATATGTTACTAGTGGAGCAGTCCATAGGGATGCATGTGCCTGTGGCCCCACTATGAGTGCACTAATGCTTAAAAGCAATCTGGTTTTTAATTTTATACTATCTGTTCTGAAGAGCACAGAAGTGCATGTGAGCATGAGTGTGCTGAATAATCTTTCTGTTATACTTTTGCATCATTGCCTGTAGGCACACATACACTGTGGATGACTCAAAACTTGTCATATAGGGCTCAGAGTTCAACCAAAAGAATCCCAGAAAGACAAGGTACAAACCTACCAGTGCTTATTGGTCACCAAAGGTACTGAGGTATTATAATGCCTGATAAATTGCACCTGGGTGGAGGCAGCAGCTTGGGATGTGTCAGTAATGGAAACACTACTGACATCTTCTGTATCATAGCCACCTATAACTATCTCTTGATGGAGACAGAGATTTTACTGAATTCCAGGGAGTGCTGAGGATAGTCTCCATCTTGGCAGTCTCATACTTGACCTTGACACAACTCATTTACCCAGTTTAAGAGTCTCTAGCAGGAGATAATCACATATTTAGCTTTTCCAGTTACCTGTGGAAACAACCTTGGGAACAGTTTCCTGTGGTGAAAAGCAATACCCTTTTGACAAGGAAAGTGTTCAGGAATGAGTCCACTTTTGGGATATGAAGTTCTTGGTAGAACACAGTTAGACTAGTTCTTTGAATTAGATAAATCTCAGAAACTGCAGGGAACCCATACATACTATGTCTCTGCATACAGAGCATGAACAATAGGACTCAAATATTTTCTCCCTTCCTAGTGATACTATAAAAAGTAGAAAGACACTAAAAACTAGATGCAATGTTGACATGCCAGGGGCTTGAAAAATGGGATCTTAGACTCCCTTATCTCTTGAAAAATATCCCCAGAAAGGGGAAGGCTGTGAGACAGCAAAAGCAAAACATACATAATGCAGCCTCAGGCCATGGGATTCATGAATTGATGGGAGCATGTAGAAGAAGCCCTCGCTACTGGACCCAGAGAAACTGAAGGGGCTGGGATCACCTAGTGAGAGGTCATTAAGGGAATGACCTCTCAGGGGCTTTCAGCACTTGGAACTTTATTGGTGCCCAAAGGTATGACACATTCCAGACAAGGAGCTGAAGACTTCCAGACTCTAGCACTACCCAGTCAGAAGACAACTCCAGAATCTGCTTGTGCAGCAATTTTTTGAGTTTAATCTCATTTTCCTGAGATGTTCTTTGGCAAAACAGACACCTAACATGGTGACTATGTTCAGCCACTGTAGATGGAGATAGGTGGTTGACGATAACATGCTGATGGACAATATGACACAAGAAGAAAAAATATCAGTGAAACTTTCATGGCCAAAGTAAACCAGTAAGTGATGAAAGGGAAGCTACATCGACAAGAACAGAAGTGCTAGATAAAAAATGTTCCATCTATCTTGAGCCACTGCTGACAAAAGGAAATGAGACTCACCATACATTTTTGCATCATGTTCTTCCACAGAATGTTAAAGACATGAATGTTTGAGAAATACCTTACAGATACCATGAATGCAAACAAGCCTCCAGTTTGGAACAGTTTTGCACACGCATATTCAGAAATTCAATGAGTGTGGAGGGTCCACCCCACAGAACTTAAAATGCCACTTTATATAATTCTAACGTCAGAAAAATCCTGGATTTTCTATCCTGAACATGGATTAATCCACTGTATTTTCCCTCTGGACATTAAGTCCTAAAATCAAAACAGTTTTAAGTTTAAAAATCTGCAAAACTATTTTATTATTCTGACAGCTGCTGTTACAACTGGTCTTCTAACTCTGGCTTACTGCTGTGTTAAATTTAAGTTCAGAATTATTTACAGCAGAAACTTATCTTTTTATTATTGTAAATTCCATGTTCACCTATAGGGCAGTCTAGTAGGAGATGACGATACAATTGAGGGGAATTAATGGACATTCTGAGTAAAGTTGTGTAGGAGTCTATTACTCAAGTTATTAAGTATCTACTGACCTATTTTTTCCTCTTCTACTTCTATCTGCAGAGGTTAAAGGAGGAAGTGGCCTGTTTCACCCCAAAAGGAAAACTATCAGGCAAAATAGCAGACTTTTCAGTTGAAGCCTGAAATGAGACACTAAGTACACCTTCAACGTGGACACTGGGGAATCCAGTACACTGCTGCAGAGATGAACTACTTCTGTTTCTCTCCAGGAGTGCTGTCAAGAAAAGAAAAAAAAGACACAAATCCTATCATTTTTAAACAGCCTATCAAGTAAATGGAGAGGTCTCCTCTTCCTTCCTTCAATTTCTCCCTAAAATATGAGGATGCCTTATATGAATAAATGGTTTGGACATTTTCTCTTTGCTAAACAGACCTTATTCTCATTCAATTTTTAACCCATTGGTGTGAGAACAGCTAAACAGAATGAATACTTTAAACTCATTTGTGTTTTTTATTTCAGCTGAAAGCTCAAGTGTCTGACAGAGTGCAAAGCATGACTTAGTTCTGTCTATATTTTGAATTAGTCCTTTTTGAGCAGTGTTTCAGCTAGAGGATGCTCCATCTGACAACTGTTCTGCCATGCTGATTCATGCAAGTAACCCTGTAAACTTTGAAGTGTTACATATGAACCAGAAATTCAGAATCAGATACAATATTTAAATATACCTTTTATGTATTTGAAAGCTGCTATTAATGGCTCCCCTGAGTCTTCTCTTTATTAGCCTAAAGAATTTTAATTTTCCAGTGTTCCCCCAAAACTCATGGTTAGATGTCTAATCATGAAGAAGTTTAAAATACAAACAACCCTACCACTAGTTCTCTGCTATTGGTTCTTATTCTTCTTGTGGCCTTATCAGTTATCAGGATGAACAGAATTATTATTTCACGTTTTGAAAGCTCACTCCTCTTATGTATTCTAGTCCAGTGTTTATGAACTCGGCAAGAGTGTAGTATTATGTTCAGCTCATTTTTCTGAAAAAGTACTGAAGCTGCCAATGAATTCAGGTTTGGTTTTTTAGTATGTATATTTCTTTGAGTATACTTACACTTTTTAAACAAGGATTACTGTTGAATTGGGGTAGAATTATTCAGGCATATATGCTTAATGTTACACATGCATTTATTCAGGCAGTTTCCTGATGCACCTGCCAAAACATAATTTGACTTAAGAAATAAGATGTATAAGAATTACATCCTCTTGTGACAGTTGATCATGTGAATGGTCCACTGTTCAGATGGACCTAGACAGACTGGAAGAATAGGCTAACAGACACTTCATGAAATGCAGCAAGGGGAAAGACAACGTGCCCCACCTGGGAAGGAAGCACCCATTGCAGCAGTACAGGCTGGGAGTGCCTGGCAGATGAGCTGAGCATAAGCCTGCAGTGGCCCTGGCAGCAAGGAGCACCAACAGCCTCCTGGGCATGTCAGCAGGAGCAAGGACGGCTGATCAAGGGAAGGGGTTATTGTCCTCTGCCCTGTACTCACTAGACTGCATCAAAGCCACTGAAGGCCATAACAGGCTCCCCCAGTGCAAGAAAAATATTGATAAACTGGAGTGAGTTGTGGAGGCCACCAGGATGGTCAGGGCTGGAGCACCTGCCTTGTGAGGGAGGAGTTGTTTAGTCTGGAGTAGAGATGGCTTTGGGGGGCACC
This sequence comes from Strix uralensis, assembly GCF_047716275.1. Taxonomy (NCBI): domain Eukaryota; kingdom Metazoa; phylum Chordata; class Aves; order Strigiformes; family Strigidae; genus Strix; species Strix uralensis. The sequence continues at coordinate 36,917,334 of NC_133974.1, read as the reverse complement.
TAACAGCATCCCACAGTGCCTACAGGGAGATTATCAAGGGGCCAGAGCCAGGCTTTTCACAGTGATGCACGGAAACAAACAAAAGAGATTAAGTCCGGGTAAGGAGAAATGTTTTCACCATGAGGCCAACCAAACAGCAGAATATACTGCTCAGAAAGGTCATGCAGTCTCCATCCTTGGAAGTTTTCAAAATTCAACTAGATAAATCACTGAGCAACCTGGTCTGTCCTTCTAGCTGATGCTGCTTTGAGTGAGGTTGGACCAGACCTTTTGAGGTCCTTTCCAACCTGAATTTTCCCACAGTTCTAAAAACCATACAGACACATTTTGGAGATTGACTAAAACTCTGAAAAAACAGGGGAATGTCACAACATAGTATTGAATACACAAGTTCAGCACATACTATTTTTTACTTAACCATAACCTAGTATATTTACTACTTATGAATGAAGTTGCATTTAAAACTGTCAGCCAACTATATAGGCTTCAATAGGTTTTCTGAGCTCTTCATCTTATTCCAGGGAAGGCTAGAAAAATCAAAAGCTGAGCACACAAAAAAGCCCTGCTCATAAAGAACTCCTTGGACATCTTATTTGTCCCTTAATCTGCCCTTTATTGCTTGCCAGTTGCATTTTTCTTTATGTTTAACAAGCTCTACTTGCAAGGGCAAACAACTTTCCTCCTAATGATGTTCTGATGGAGGAAACATAATTGCACACCATAAAATCTTAGTAGCTATTTTAATTGCTCCACAAATTATCTTTAAGTGCTGTGCATGATTTATAATAGCAAACCATTCCCCCCTCCAGCAGCTGAATAGAGCTGACTGGGAACTTTCAAGAAAACATTTTTTTTGTAGAAAAATATCCACCTGAAAGACAAGACTTTTTTCAGGGAAGTTTTAATTAAAAAAAAAAAAAATTGCTAGGAAAGGTTTTTAAATTTGGGTATAAGTTTTAATCAGATTTAAAATACCAGGTTAATTAGGTCTTAATCACAGCAAGAATACCTGAGTTGTGAGAGACAGCCAATTTATAAGCAAAGGCAGACAAGGTGACAGAAACAGGTTCAAGATCTTGCAGAAGAGCAAAAAAGCTTGAACTTGGGTCTAGGTGAGAGATCTATCTTGGTTGAAGCTTTATCTTTTCTACTGTACTGGAAGGAATTTAATGTAAAAGACTAAAAAAAATGCAGTAAATGAAATTTTTGCTTGCTGATGAGCGCTATCTTTAAATAATATTTAGGCAGCTGTGAGACAATAAGTAAACACATATACTTGCATAATTACAGCAATTTCTACATCCTTCATCACCTCAGCATTTTATAACAGTAAATGAAGTGGCAACTTTGATGCAGAACAGCATAATTTTTAGATCGACTACTGCTGAAAGTAGAAATATGAAAAGAAAGATTAACATTTTAGAAAGTGAAAGCTGTTTCTCTACAACAAAGCTCTACACTAATTAGGCCATAACTTATTGTGTAGGAAATAGAAATCAGTGAGGCATTAGGAAAAGCTTTTAGAAAAAGAGAAACTTTGTAGCTGTTCCATCAGAGGATTATATTCCGATATAATTACAGTTATTTATTCAAAGAGTTTTATATTAATGGGTTCCAACTCATTAATGAATAACCTTTGTTTCTATAGAATTAATTGTTGACATGTCTAAACGACTTTGAGCTGTATTTAATGGAATCTGAATGAAATCCATAATTATTAGTACTTTATTGAGCCACTTGTAGTCCAAAGCTTTTTTTGAATACAAAGTACTGAAACAACCTTGCTCTATACTTAAGTTGGATACAATTATTTTCTGAATGAGACAAGTGGACTGGGATGTAAAAAACACCTACATAGTTTAAGCTGGAAATATATACAAATGCTAAAACAAAAGAGACCTGAGAGATAATAGGTAATAGGAAGTCTAGTAATTTAAGTAAGCTATGCAAACTTTGTGAGTATAAACTATATGTGAGGATAAAGATTTATGGACATCAGATCAGTAGCAAGTATTACTCAAAAAATCACCTAGAGACAGATACTTTTTTGTTGTTCTATGCCACAGACCTCACCTAGGAGACAGTGACTTTAGAAACTCCTCACCAAAGACAAAATGACAATACACTTCAAGCAGAACCGAACAACAGCTGCTTATAAGTTTTAAAACAAGATAAAGTAACAATTCAAATAATAGAAGTTTAAGTTGCTATGGCATACCAATAGCAAAGTATGTTTGTATAATTTATGTATCAAATTAGGGCATGTAAAAGAAATAAGTCTAAAATAAATGTAAATATACAAGTAAAATATAAATAAAATATAAAGTATATGTATAAATATATATACATATATATTTTAAAACATAAATAAAACAAATATATAAAACTGAATTTCTGAGGTAAGATTCCAATAGGAAAAAAAAGAGAAACAACAAAGTTGCGGAGATTATATTTCGTGCAAAATAAGTATTATCAGAATTTCATTACAACTCTGAATTAAAGCAAATTTTGATACGCCAGCACTTCCAAAACACTCCACATTCATCTTATGCTTTACGTATTTTCTTTGAAATTATTCACAGGTTAGTACATTCAAACATTTTGTCTTATAAATTATAGAGTTTCTGCACTAGAGAAGGATTGTCCCTAAACGTCTGAGCAACCTGAAGCCTTCAATGTGTAAAAGTTGGTACTGGGTAGAGCTGGTCTTAATTTTTAGAAATTAAAATGTAAGTTCCAAAGTCTGCTTGCTTCTTTAAGAATCTTACTAAATTAGTGAGTTTTGCCAAAAAAAAAAAAGATCTTATAAAAACCAGATAAAAATAGAAATTGAATGATTGATAATGGAATTCTAATAGAAGTACAGATTATAATAGCTTAATTACAAGAAATATAGACTACTAACTCTAATGTATCAACCTTACTGCCAACACCTATAAATGAGAATTTCCCTGTCCTGAGTTCACGCTAAGATATCAGCACTGTAAAGATTAATCTTTAAAGTTCTGTGAACAGAAATCTCCAATAGCATAAAATTTACAATAATCACAGTTTTAACATAATTGCTGATCAGCTCACTAAGCTGAAGAAATCAATATTACTTGTATTACATGTGTTTTTCATATTATGTTTATTTACCTTCTGGATTTCTTGCACACTACTGAGTAAATCCATCTTCACTTTCATCTTCTCCCTTCTTTAGCATCTCTGCTGCAGCTATTTCAGGAGACAGTCTTTCCTGAAAAACAGGTGTCTTCTATTATAACTTTTTTAACTATCACAAATTTTTAGAAAAGTTTATTTTTTCCATAGTATACTTTGATACCCTATTCCCCCCCTAAAGCTGTCCTTTTGAAAGTCAAAACAAGATTCTTTCCTTTTTCTGAGTGATTTCCCTTCCCTTGAGTCTTAATTCCTTTACTGTCAGCTATTCTTACTTACAGTTACTATTTGCTTCAGAATGATAAACCCCAGAGTTGATGCAAGGATAAGATCAGTGGTGCTATCAAAGGTTTAAACAGGTGCTGGAGATGGGATCTGAATATATAACAGGACCCCTAGCTTTGATGATTCCCTCTCCAAGCCTGGCTCATTCTTCTCTGCCTTAGGGACCTTGTGCTCACAGTCATTTAAATTTCCCCTTGGAAGTCTCCCCTAGACTCATACCTGCTACAACTTAAGTAAATAAAGAAGTGACGAAAGCAGCATTAGCAAGAAGTAATGATAAATGTTGGTGAAATGACTGCAGACAGCTATTCTGGTGTGTACTGCAGAAGATGGTGTTAAGACTGACAATGTTTGATACTGTCACAAGTGATCTGCAAGAAGGAGTAAAGATTGTATTAATGACACACTCAAACATATGCAGGGCATAAGGAAAGAACTTACAAATCACAAACAAGGCAAAGAAATCAACAGGAAAGATTAATCAGAGGAATAAATAAAACAGAATTTTTCAGTTAATGCAAAAAATAAAATTAATGCCTCCAGGAAGAAAATAATCATGAATATACTTGAGGTTTGAACCCTTCCTGCCTTCAGCTGCTGATTTGTGATCTAGCTCTCACATGCCATGTACTTTGGAAGCACAGGCACTATCTCCACTTTTCAGGAATCCTTTTATCCAAGTTCCCTTTATTCTCTTTCCTGGGAGTTCAGGCCTTGTGGCTTGTCTAAAGCTCTGCTCCCCTGCTTCCTCTAGGACTTCCCCTGACACCCTCTCCAGATTTTCTGAGAACATCTGGTGACATTTGCTTCTGGGTAAGATGATGTTTAAAGCAAAGGGCTCAAACCTTGTGATGGAATTTATAAACCCACATATAACTAGATGTTAGGCAAAGCCTAACACATATACACAAATTTCTGGCAACAGGCATGTCTGTACAAAAACATATTTCAATCTCTGCATGACCTTAGAAACCTGAGAACTTAGCCTGTGGGGCAGAGAAGTTAAATCTCACCTATTGCTGAAATGCCAGAACAGTCCCTGGTACCCTTTTGGCACTGGTCATCTAGCACTTTGCCATGTGATTCCCTGTGACTCAGCCGGGGTGCTGGCACGGGCCAAGGGCCCTCTCTCAACAGCTGCCTTGGACATGGGAACCCTGACTATGAAAATTTAAGTTGGCTTGATAGCCAAAGGAAGACCTTGGCACTGGGGACGTGGCTAGTACGGAAGAAGCCTTTGCATCTTGGGCCTCACCAGGCCGGCACACATCTTGCATACCTCAGAACAGGAATTGCAGCAGGCAGCACAGCAGGCAGGGAGTCCTCTACAGCCAACACACTTAGCAAGGTCCTGCTCAGTGTTAGTCACTGGGGGAGTAATGAGAAGAATGTGTCGTAAATGTAACTTTTATGCAAAATGATAGGAAAGTACTTGGAAGCCACAGATCATATCTTCTCTGCAATATTTGTCTAGAAGCCTTTCTTTGAAAGAGTGAGCAGGGATCACTGATTTTCTACACTTAGGAGATGACCCACCTGGATACTATGTAAGAAGAAAGAGTGAATGTCCTTACTACTGCCTCTCGGGCCACCTTTCAAAACAAGGTACCCGCAAATGCATTTTGTGAGAAGCCCTACAGATCATATTGGCTTAGGATAATTCTTTGCACCTATGTGGTAAGCAGAGCAAACAATACAGGTATCTATTGCAAGAAAATGAGGGAGGGGAAGGGGGAAAGAGAGAAAGGAGTTAAGTGCACAAAGAGGAAAGGAGAACCCAGGAATTTATAAGGTTGCAGACACACTTATTTTTTCCTGACTAGCTGAACCAACTGAAAAGGTCGTTTCTCAAAACTATTTTCAGCTGCTCATGACTTCAGTTGCCTGGGATCATGGTGGCTTACTGAACTGCTCTTGTTCACACCCAAAACCCATCTCAGTTAAATGGGCTACCATAAAGAGCACAGTTGTGCTAGACTGACCCATTTTAGCTGAAACACCTACTTCAGTGTGATCAGAGACCAGTTAGAAGAATTTAGCCATTTTTACTGAAAAAAAAAAAAAGGATGCATATCTAAATCTTAATGCACCAAAAACCTCAGTAGTGGCAGTGGACTTAAGTGCCTAATGTATCCAGCAGAGTGTATGGTGTTTTTGTACAAGCAGCTGCAACATGCACATGGAAGGCTGCAATCATACAAAGCAGAACAGGTACAGTCACAGCTAGAATTACTACTCTCCAAGAAAAATAATGTTATCAGAAAGTTATTATCAAATCAGCTCCAGGATATCAACACAAATAATGCTGCCTGGAAAGGCTGAATCATATAGGGCAGCAAGAGAGTTAAATAAAAGCAAATGAAGAATATAAGATCTGACCAGGGACACAGAATATTAAATGTATTTATTCCTGTTTATCAACACTTGGTAGCACATTACCAAGACAACATGTAAAATGATCTGCTGTTCATCAGTCTGGAAATTAGTAAGATATTTGTTCACTTATAATTTCTAATCTTCCTTTAAAGTGTGTTGACATGAATTCTATCACTGAGCCTAAAAGTGGATTTGATGGTTTGGTTATGATAAGCACTTTTCCTCAAAATGCTTTTGAAAATCCATCCAGAAGAAATATAGAAAAACTACATAGGCTTCTTCATCAGCATCTTCATCTATAAGGTTTTTGTCTTTTCTGCTCTTTGGGGCAGGAGTGCTATAGGAGCTTAGGACTCATGCCTCTGCTTTTCTGTTAATTCCTGCACCATGTGTGCATCCTGAAGTTAAAATAAACTAGTAAACCAGAAATATGAACAAAAAACCCCCACCCTGTTACCCTGAGTAAGGAATGTAAAATCTAACCCTTAGTTATGTCTATGTGCTTGCAGCAACCAAAATAAAGGTGAAATATCTCGCAAAAATAAAATAGGTAAGAAAACCTTGGGAATGTTTCATTTTAAAGGTGATCACACAATTTCAGTACTTCACCCTTCTTGCTAATTGCCAAACAGGTGCAGATAAACTCTCACTGTATGGTCTGTCTAACCAAAGCTGACGACATGAGGGAAGGTGTTAACAGCAAGGGTAGATGTGATATCTGTGTGCAGTCTGGTTACAGAATGCAACAAAGCCTTTCAGCCATCAACATTTTCCCCTGTTAAAAATTAAAACCCCTGGTTTATTTCAAAATAACCATAAGGGCCCTTTGTGTGGAACAGGATCATTAACTTAGCAGTGAAATGACTTGAGTGTAACCTGCCTCTAGTACCCTTTTCAACTTTACTAGAAACTAATGAGTGAAAAAACAGAAAGTGTCAAAAATAATTCCAGTGATATATGACTGGCATGTATTTCTTTAACTTATTTGTTTCAATTATTGCCTTAAGTGATTTTCATACTACAGCATAAATTATTTCAAGCAGATTTTTTCTTTCTCATTTGAGTTTATAGTCAATGGATGTCAATTTTGGTTTATATAATCATTACGAGGAAAAAAGTGAAGTAGACTATGCTGCTCAAAATCATATATTAATATTATACAGAAATGCTTGCAACAATACCTTAGTGCAACAAGGAATTTGGAGTCAAGTGGTAGCCATGTGGAACAGGCTTCCTTTGTGCTTCTATTAGTTTCTAATATATGAGTAGTCTTTTAAAGGATCAAATAGTACAATCTGTTTTCTGAATAGTAGAACAAATTGCTGCACCAAAAACCTAAAACAGAATCTATTCTGTTATATTCTAATAGTGGCAGACTAACATTTGAAGTGTTGCATAATTTCTTAGAAACTGTCTCTACTCAAAAGAGCCTTTCATACAAAAAGAAAAAAAAATAACAAAGTCTGCTTTGCAATAAAGGGATTGTTTTCCTTAAAAAGTGATAATTAACAGGAAAAACTAACACTGAATGGGATTTTAGCAATTTTCAGTAATGAGGGGTTCCTTTAATTTTTTTTACAAAAGCATATGAAAAACTGCAACTGGCTCTGTATTTAGGAAGCAGACTATGCTTAGGTTTTTTAAGAAGACCTCTAGTGAACTGCCCTGCTAAGTGTCCAAGTGTCTGCCTTGGTGATCCAAACCAGTAAGTACAAGGTGCTGAGGACACTGTACTAGGTTGTGGGAACATTTTTCCTACTGCCTGTGTTAGCTCCAGCCTGATGGCAAGGATGCTGTAAAGCACGATCTGGTCATGCTACTTGGACCCTTAACAAGATGACATACTGCTAAAGGCTTTTAGAAAATTTCACTGGAGTTTGCACTTTCCAGGAGGTCTCATCAGGGTTTATCTTTCTCAGGGTTTTTTTTTGTTTTTCTCATCTGTTTTTTTTTTCCTTATATTGTGAGGACAAGGCAGTCTCAGAGTAAGGTCATTGTGGAATTATCTCAGCCCTTAGAACCATTTTTATGGATGGCTACTAAAATAAATTGAAAGATTAGCTGAGAAACACTCTGTTATCCCTAAGGCCTGAAGAACCTTGGTCTTGATAGGACTCATTACCGTATGAGTAACGAGTACCAGTGAGGCATCCTGATATCCTATAAAATTCAGAGTCCTGAAAAGAGCTACTGAGAGTCCTCCTGTGGAAAGAGTTAGCCCTCTTCCCTCCACTTCCCCCCCCCCCCCCCCCCCCAAAGAAAAGAGTTCAAAGGAGTCAGTCACTAAGAAAAATAGCAAGCTACAAGATTAGTCTTTCATTCTTTATTTTCCCAGCTGGAGACCCATTTCCTCATCCCTGGTAAGAAAGACAAAGCCCAGAATACCCAATGGCCAAAAGTAACAACTTCCCAGAGAAAGACACAGTGAAGGACTATGAAGGACAGAGATGCTCCAGTATCTTCCTCAGGTAACAAAAGTAGTATATAAGTGTATTCAAAGCCTTCTGTGGATGTAAAACCTAGTTAATTCTGTATGTCAAAAAGATAATAGAAAATTAGGCTGACACAGTTTTTACCTGCATTCAGCAGAAACATGAAGTAAATGCTTCACTAAATCAATGGAGCTCATTTATGGTAAATTAAAACAGATTAGGCTCTGTATTTCCCTTGTAATAATACCTTTCCTTCCAATGTTTTATCTTCTTTCAGTATGTAACAATTTACAGGAGTTTCAATTTCTGTTGTTTTCTCCAGAGTTTTTACTTCATAATATTCCTCTGGCTATACAGACTTGGCTGAATGTATCTGAGAGTACACTTATGAAATTTGTAGGTGTCATCATGCCAGGGTCAGGGGAGGACAGTTACTCTGGAGGACAGAGACGAATTTCAATCTCCATATGCTGGAAAGAAGGTCTTCAAAGAACATAACTAAATTCAATACTGCTAACTGTAAAAAGCTATGCTTTCACAGAAGAAACACCAGAAACAGCAACTGGCAGGAAATCACCAAAACTTCTTGGAAGGGTAACCAACATCAGTGCTAAAATCTGCAGTGTACATTTTCTCATGCTGTTGTGTTGGAGAAAATGCTGATGAATGCATGTGTGCTGCTTTTTAAGCCTCATGTGCTGAAGAGTTGTATTGTGTAAGGTGCCAGGATTGGCTTTCATCAGGTCACATGTCTCTGGGGCAAGTAAGAGTATAAGAAAAGAAAGAAGACTGCCCTTTTGAACAACCCTAAAGAAAGACCTTGTCTTGGAACTATTTCTGTTCGCTGGAGGATCTTCCTGGCTGGCAGAGGCTGCTTCCTCAAATATAATTTGAAAGAGTTGTCTCCAGTATGAACTCAAGCCTGGCGAGCAGGTGATATGCAAACAGTGCTCTTCTCAAGGATGAGCCTCTCTTCAGTATAACTATTTTAATAGTGACATAACCGTGAAGAATTTGGGATGAATATGAAATCAGTAAATTCAGAAGAAACCATGTTGAAGGAATGGCTTAATTAAAGCAAGGATGAAAACTAAGTTTGCTTGTTAATTTAAGAAGCAGGTGCAGACTAAGTGAATTTACTTATAAGAAAAAAGGGAAAACTAAAAGGAAACAAAGTTAAGGAGGGTGAAATAGTTTATATAAGGGGGAGGTGATTTCAAGAAGGTCTAAGTGAAGCACACCATCTGGATGAAGTCGCAGAAACTCTACCTCAATTCAAGGCAATTAAGAACTGCAGAACAGAAAAAGGCCCTTTCTGGCACGTGACAGATGAAAAAGAACAAACCAGGAAAGCTACAAGTATATAGCTGGGCAAAACTTCTCTGAGCTCTAAAGGGAAACATACATATATGGACAGCTGCTCAGAGAAAGGAAAAAAAAAAAAACCACTGAAGGAAAACCTCTAAAACTTCATCCTTTGCTTTTCTTGTTTTTGTGCTTAACATTATGAAAAATTAAAAATATTTTAAAACTTGCCCTTTTTTAACTATTAAACTGAAACAGAGTACGATGATAATGTTAAGGTAGTCCTTTGGTTATTATCTGACCGTAGTTCTTAACTACTCTCTCAAGATGATCACCAACATCCGCACAGGGAGACTAAAGTACAGAAGAGAGTTTTTTAAGGGGTTAGAATTGAAGAAGCTGGAGTCAGGTTTGTGGCTGTGAGGGAGTGAGGTGACAATGCCTTACCCTAAAACCAATCTAATTTTGCCCTCGTCTTTTCCCTCTTGTCTGTGAAAAGGTTAAATGATGTTTTCTTACAGTACTGATCTCTCTTCACACTGTGTCTCATTTTGTCACTCAGCCATGTGATATTCCCATACTCCTCGTCTCACCTAGCACCCCCAGCAGTGTCAAGGACCCCTGCCCATCTGTACCTCCTTCTTAATCTTCTCCCCAGTCTATTTTTTGGGTTGAGCTGCTTTTCCCCTTGTTGCAGGATGCTGAGGACAGATAAAGGAATCACTATTGTGCAAGAGCTACAAGAGGTTCTGCATGTAATACTGTGTTTTTAATACCCTTCCTCAGAAGTCACTGCTATTTTACCTCACAGACAAGGAGCACTGCAGTGTTCCCTTGAAGTCGTGAGTTTTGGAGAATGCCCTGTACTTCTGCAGTGTAAAACAAGTTATGAGTAGGGCTTTCCACCTCTGAGAAGTAAATGTTTTTGTCCACTCAGTTGTCCCTGCAGGCCAGACATGCTCATGGGTTGTGTAACTAATAAAAAAGCAGAAGCTGTAAGATTTTTTTGGTTTGATGAAACAGTCATTCTGAGTCCTCTGTTCCCATACCAGCAAGGTCTAAAGACTAAAATCCCTTTTCTAGATCAATAAAATATGAACATATATTAATCACCCCCAAACCCGTAGCTATTTAAAACAGGCTAAGCTAAACTGAATTTCAGATTAAATAATTTTATACAAATCTGATGTTAATTCTGAAATTTCAAAGCTAGATCTCTTGGAAATGCAAAGATAAACTTAACTGCATTACTGATGACTTTCAAAGTGATTCACATCATGGTATTTCACAGATGGCTTTCAACCAAATTAAGGATTTACAAAGGATAAAACTTTCAGTGACAGGAGACACAGATAAGGCTAAGGAACTTGATGTCTTCTTTGCTTCAGTCTTCAACAGCAAGGTCTCCTAGGCCCTTCTGCTTAGTGAAAGTGTTCAAGGAGAGGAACAATTGGGATTAGCTGAAGATCACATTTGGGCTTTTCTTTGTGACATTTCAGCCCATACATGTCCATGGGATCAGGTGGTCTACATTCATGGGTGCTGACAGAATTGGTGTGTCCTCGCAATGCAGGGATCAGATGTGTCTGGATAGGTTAAAAAACACATCAGTAAAAAATTATTCAATGATCAAGCCCGCAGTGTAGTGGTTAATGGGTTTACCCATACTTTACCTGGATGCCTGTCACAAGTGGAGTGTCACAGGGAGCTATCCTGGGATGTGTCCTGTTTAACATCTTTATCAGTGACCTGGAAGAGGTCATGGAGTGCACCCTTACCAAATTTGGGGATGACACTGAATTGGGAGTCCCAGTTAACATGCTTGAGGGCAGGTCTGTCTTTAGGGGGACCGATGCTGGCTGGAAGAATTGGACTATGAAGTTCAGGAAGGACAAGTGCAAAGTGTCCAACCTGGGAAGGAAGAGCCCCTTGCAGTGATACAGGCTGGGAGTGCCTGGCTGGGGAGCAGTTCTGCAGGTAAAGCCCTTGGGGGCCCTGGTGGACAGTGAGCTGACCATGAGCCTGCAGTGGTCCTGGCAGCAACAAGGGCCCACAGCATCCTGGGTTGTGTCAGCAGGAGCACAGATCAAGGGAAGGGATTACCCGTCTCTACTCAGCACTTGTTATTTTGCATCTAGACTACTACTGCCCATTTTGGGCCCCCAGTAAAAAGATGTTGATAAACTGAAGTGTGTTCAGTGGAGGGCCACCAAGATGGCTGGTGTTGGAGCATCTGCACTGTGAGGTGGGTTAAGGGAGCTGGGGTTGTTCAGCCTGGGAAAGAGATGGTTTCAGGGGGACCTAACAGCAGCCTCCAGTGCCTATGGGAAGGTATCAAGGGGACAGATCCAGGCTCTGGGTGGTGGGACGACTAGACACTGAGCATAAAACGAAACAACAGTAAGGAAAATTTTTTTCACTATGAAGACAGTCAAGCAGAAGAACAGGTTTCCAGAGAAATGCAGTCTCTGTCCTTGAAGGCTTTCAATACCTGACTGAATATTGAACCACCAACAGACAACTTTGTTTGACCCCACAGCTAACATTGTTTCGAGCAGGAGGTTGAACTGGAGACCTTGAGGTCCCCTCCAACCCGAATTCTCCTATGATCATGTGAACATCAGCTGAATGTTGTGCCACAGTGAACAATAAAGTGTTACTGTATCAGCTAGTAATGCATAGAAAACTGAAAGAAAAAAAAATATTACAGGATTAAAATAAGGCACAATTTCATTTCCACTATTACCAACATATACAAGCAATAACTACATCATTAAAAAATAATCAGTAAATCACAAACAGATTATAAAAAGATTCCAAATAAAGTTTACAAAAATATCCTGAGACAGTTCACTTCAAAATCCCACCCACTGCTGTCATTAGTAGGCATGTAAAATTCTTCAGCGAATAGAACAGTCAATGGAGCAGCACTAGAATAAAAATTTATTTTCCTTGTCTCATAATTTTTCTACTTGCATAAGAGACATTCTACCATAAAATTCTTTTTAAAACAGATGGAGACAGGTACAAAACAAAGTCACCTGGGAAGCTAAGAATGTGGCAGAGTAACAAATTACAAAATCATAAACCGCTATTAGGCTACTAATTAATAAGCCATGCTAATTCAACCATATAAATATATAATTCAGCAATATGTGTGTATACACATATATATAAAAGTCTGAACAATTTGCATTGCAGAACATTAGCATTTTGCGAAATTCTAAAGTACATATATTTACAAAAAGAAAATCAGTAGGACAAAAGAAATATCCTTGAACTGTTAATTCTAAAACTGTAAGGGTAACTCTGGTGAAACACTCCAGGTAGTGATGACAGGTGAGACCAAGTTCTTTTTACTGTTTCATATTCTTTAGGTCTACAACATGTTACACTCAGCACATGGGACTTTTAAGATTGTTCTTTTGAGACATTTAATAGTCTCCACTCAGCAAAGACCATAGGTGCTTTCTCTGGATTTGGGATTGCTCTCTGGAGACCAGATATGTAAAAGTTGGATGTCAACATACCTATTTAGTAAGTACTTTAAGACTTAGTTAAAGTCCAAGCTACAGGAAGGTTTCTTCCAACCAGGTTGCAAATCCTCACCCTGTAACAGCTAACCCCAGGGACTAGCTTATTTCAAAACCGAAGACTGTTTACTCAAGTTTCATCTAACAGTTATTGGACAAGAACAGAATTTGTCTGAAGAGCACAGACTTAAACCTATGATTTCTTACTCCTAAAAACAGATAAGGTATCACACGGGTGGGATTTAGTTCTCATATTAAGACACCTATATGCTTGATTCAGTTGCCTAAGCAGATATTATTTAGTGACAGTGCCACTAAAGATGCTCCAGGGTATCAGAGACATCTACATAAAGAGAGAAAATGTGACACAGGACTTACAGAAGATCTGCAGTCCTTTGGGGTAGCAGCTGGAGACCCAGCCCAAAACATTAGGGTCCTTTGTATTTCACAGTTTAGACATCCCAACCACATGGATTCATCTAAATGCACATGTCTATCTTTGTACATCTTCATCTCAAGGCGAGTCCCATCTTGGTGAAAAATCTCTTCAAGAAACATGAGACAACAATCTGTCTAAGAACTATTCTGGTTGCAGATGTTATTGCTCCTGCTGAAACAGATAAGGACAGCCCAGGTGACCAGTTAATAGCACTTTTGCAGAGAGGTTAGTGTGTGTTCCTGTAATGGGGAACTCTCACTCTGCCCCAACACTTTCAAAGCTGCACAACAAACTGTTTCAAATCCTTGTCAAAGTGTAAGTGTCATGTAGTTATTCCATCTCTGGACACAAAACCCCCTCTCTCTGTATGTTGTGAAAAGGATTTAAAAAATCTCAAGTCGGCAGTTACTTCAAAACTTATTAAGGATGCATGTGTTTCCCAAAATATCCATTGCTCTTCTGGTGGCCTAGAGAGCTTGCCAATGAGAAAATGCTGCAATCTGCAAAGAAAAAAATATGCGTCCCTATACTAATAACAAAAGTACTTTTTGCTAATAGATCAGCAAATATCCAGTGGTGTGCAATCTAGTGTTGAAACTGTTCTTGCTATTACACAGATTCCAGTATCCTCCTGTATTTTGTGTCTTTTCTTTACAAAATACTTTTGAACAGAGCTTTTTTAAAAAATGAAAATTATTATATCAACTAGATACCAGTTCCTTTTGTTTATTCTTTTCCTTGCTCTTTTTGTAATCATTCTTTCAGCACTGTGGAAGGAGGTGGAAGAACTGATCCTCTACCTTAATGAAACAAACAAACAAAAAAGTAAAGCTGTAACAAAAAGGGCACAGAGGTTCCTGAGTGGCTACCAAATTTACATATTTATTTTCTTTAATTTGGCTAAACTTATCTGATTTTCTAATGTGACTATTCAGGAACCCTTGTTTTGCAAATCAAACATTTCTGTTGAAACTTAGTTTGCTAAAAGAAAGCATTAAACAAATGTTACCATATGACACACCAAATCCAAAGTTTAAGAAACAGAACGGTGGCTGTGTCTAAACAACTCTAAGAATCACTCTTTGGGGAGCCAATTCAACATCAAAGTAACCTGTTTTGCAATATTAATATATTTTACATGTATAGAAAACAAAATTTTATTATCTGGAATAAATGCATTCAAATTAACAAGATAAATTATTTACAGTATTAAAAAAAGTGGGTGTTTCAGAGAATTTTTCTCACAAAAATTGATCTGACAGGACAAGTGCAGGGCGAAGGATAAGGACTAATGCTAAAAATGTTTTATATTTACTGTGAATAGGCACTACTAGGAGACATAACATAATAGTTACCTCTAAATTTATAAAAGACTCTGGATCAGTTAAGGTATTGTTGAACTCATATTTTAAAGGTCTTTTATGTTTAAGATGATTTCTGTTAAAATAGATTGCTTTAATTATTACTATGAATATAATTCCATCACACAGAAATTAAAATTTAGAAATCAGATAATACATAAATATACAAAGGGGATTTTATCAATATTCACTAATTTTGAGCAGAAAGGTTTAAAGTAATCATTAAAGGAGTTAAGATTTATTCAGATTAAAACCTTGAAATCATTAGCCAACTGAGAGAATTAGGCCTACTGTGCCTAAACTTGTGCACACACAAGTAAAGCCAAGCAGTATACAATGAATGTAAGAAAGTTGTAAAACTGAGCACCAGATTGTGTTTTGCTCAGGTAGTGACTCTTTTGATTAAATCAGAAACTCTGTCCTATAAGAATTTGTAGCAATAAGTTACCAAATTTAAAACCAGACATTTTTATTTCTGTCAACAAGCCATTGTCTCTAAAACACACAGAAGCTATACAACTCTTAAAAGACAGGCATTAGTTTCTTAACTTGGTAGCTCTACACATATGTTATGCCTTGACTTTAAAATTCATAGCGCTTATTTTAAACATCACCTGAAACAACTTCCTTTGTTTCTATTTTCACTGTGTATGCAAACACCAACATACTGTTTTCCTTTACAAGAAACAGCATTTATTCAAAACGACACCTGGATTATTACATTTTTTCTATATTTAAAATTGGAAATAAATTGCATTATCTCTGAATTGATATTATGCTGTATAGTATAGTAGTTTAAAGTAAATGTTTTCCAATAACGACAATTTTCCTGTCTGATTTTCCAATGCAATCCCACCACAATTGCACTGTTAAAAAGTAGGCTGCTTGTTTTAATCAATTTGTATTTGAGCTGAGTTCAAAAGAACATTCACTCTCCATAAATAAAAAGAAAACAAAGGGAATTCATCTGAGAGATGAAGAATAATTTGATCAAGGTTCTTCAGAAATTTGATTTTTTCTTCTCCATCATAGTCTGAGCTTGAAACATTACTTTCTTCTGTCTCATTTTGAAGAAGTTGTTCCAGAATCATGCACAAAGGAAAAATATTCTCATACTGGGTAACGTCATACATGGCCTGGATCTGTGAATAAAGAAAAATCAATACATAAGCCCAGTGTGAAAACGTTTCTGCAGCCCACTGTCTCAGATGAGAGTTTAAGGAATAATGTTAAAATCTGCAGCAGTATTTATGTAATCAGAATAGCTATACGCTCAGTATGATTACTTCTTAGAAATGTTTTCCTTTTTGTGACAACAGCCAAACAACTAACTCTCCATCATACTACCAAGTGAAAAGTCAATATAACATCCTGTTCATGAGTCAAAGAGGATTTTCTCTACCTATATATTCACAGGCTGTGACATACAGTAATGATCTACAGATAAACAACAACAACAAAAGCTTTGTTTTAGGCATATAATTGGTGGATTTCTGTTTTGTGAGAAACAAAATAACAAGTAAAAAAAGAATTTTTTTTTTACTCTCAAATATAGACAGTCATCTATTCAAATGACACCTCTAGAAAGCAAATAAAAAGTCCAAATTCTCAATCTCAATAGAAAATACACAAGCCAGTACTAGATATCTGAGTCAGTTACAAAGTGGAAGAGTCAGTTTGTCAAATAAGCTCAACACATTTGTAATTTGGTCAGTAAAAGCCTTACAGCTATATCTAACATAAATTTACCTGTCCTGTATTTGGAAACTGCAATTCCAAACTAAAGCTTTCAGAATCTCTGCCATACATAAGGAATAACTGGTAAGAAAAAAACCTTAAACCTTGGGAAGGTGTCCCTCTGGAATGAAGTTCTGTGTCCTCCTTAACAGCAAAATCTACCAATAATATGAGATGACCTTGTTCTGAAAAAGGCTGCAATTACAGTAACTAGATGATCAGAACCGAAATGTAAAATAATAACTGCTAGAAAACTAATTAGATATTTTAGAAAATGGACCGACAGCTCTAGTGAGCCTGTGTGGGAGTGTCAGCTCTGCGCAGCTGTGGGAGATTCAATGCGTTAAGAGTCAAATCATGTGTTACTGGTAAATGATTAAGAGGCAAGTCAGCATTGGCCCATCAGCCCTGCACAGCTGTGGGAGATTCAGTACTTAAGAGCCAAATCGACATTGGCTGGGGAGCTCTGCTCAGGTGGAGAGCTCTGTCCTGTGCTGGCTTGGAGAGGCACCAGCTCTGCTCTGGCCCAGAGAAGCAGCAAGGCTTGAAGGAGAAGCAGGCCTTGGAAGAAAGATAAGTCAGCTTGGGGAAAGTATGGAGCTGTTTCTGGGAGATAGGGTTGATGACTGTCTAGTTGCTGATTTGTTTATTACAAAGTAAGAGCTTGGATGACAGTGTAAGTATGTATTATTGTATGAGTATGTATTAATGTAAGAAGAGAAAAAGAGATACTAAAGAAAATAAACAGCCCCTGCCCTACAGAAAGAAAGAAGAACATTGTGATGTGTGAATTATTTTGGCCTCTACAACTTATTACAACTTATTACAACTTATTAAAATTTAATACAAGCCTGTACAACTGTTCAGGCCTGTGGTACAAAGCCAGATGGATCTAGGCTTCCACATGGGTTTATGAATCAGTACTATATCACTTTGCCCACCCTAAACTGCATACTGCTAGACTTTCCATAGTGTGACATTTATTACCTAACAGTAGTTTTTACAAACAATGTAAGTAATTTTTTATTCCACTAGAATCTAACAAAAAGACAGCAATTTACCTTCCTTGGGTAAAGCTACCTGCTGTCTACCTCTGCTGTAGACAGTGGCCCAGGGATTGCTCACTTTGTCTTTCTGAGCTAGTGTTCTTAAACCTAAAATCTGTGTTGAAGCTTCCTAGGGTAATGTTTTTCAGGTAACTTCCCACCTCAGGGACAACACTAAGACACCACAGCCATCCCACTGCAAAGCCTCAATGTAGCACAGGCATTTTGCTGAGTTTTCTAGACATCTTGAAAATTAGGTTAATTACTGAAAAATACTATCCCTAGTCTGGCATCCTCCAGTTCTGTCCCTCTGGAACCTGGTAAGAAAGATCTGCAGTTTGAAAGCTGCTGCCAAGAATTTGATATTGACATTCTTATCACAACAGCAAAAAATAGAAAAGGACAATATTAAGTATTTGCATACTTTTAGAGTCCAATTAAATAAAATTGTATAATTAGAGAAAACCTCCTTCTAAAGCAGAGGTAACGAGAAAGTCTGTTTCTTCAAATACCAAGCATCTGATTCTAGGACAACCATGCCTATACACTGATTGTTTTGACTATTAACTAATACTAGTGAGATAAATGTATTTATTTTGCTTATTAGATTATACTACAGCTTTCTAAATTGAGAAAATAACTGGTATTAATGATTTCCTGAATTTCTAGGATATAGATGACTGTAAAGGCCTACGAAGTCTGCTCTGAAGACTTTCAGTGTAGGAGTCATCTGACCAAACACAGGCATCAACAGGCCAAGATAGTTATCCTTGGTTCCTGTTTTAGTCAGAGGGAAGCAGGGGGTGGGACTCAGTTGCTTGAATGTAGATATCTATTGTCATTTTGGATGTCCAAGGGTATCCAAGGCATGTGCATGAGTAGAGCTTTACATAAGAGTCAACAGCTCTAAGTCAGGAATACCACCTCAGGGCATCCAGTGTGCTATTAGATGTCTGAGTTTTGGCAACTGAGTAGTTCCCAGGGTCTTTCAGGAGGTAATTCATCCCATCTTAAACTAGACCCTCAGATGTACCATGTCCTGAAACTCTTTACAGTGATAAAGTATGGTTGTGCTCAGAAAAATGACTATGTAGAAACACAAATTGAAGTTCTATGCTTTTAGTTCCTGTAATTTGGATATTGGAAGTATGTTACAAGCAAAAACCTTTGTTTGACTTAACTGTTTGCCTTGTAAATTCTCTCAGATCTTCCTTTCGCATGAGGAATCAATAGAAAATGTTTTAGAAAGGCAAATTATGTCACTTCACTTATCCCTGTAACCTCGGGCTCTTCCAAGCAGTTAAGCAACTGTGTAACTTTGAGTGGGTCTTGAAAAGTGCCTAATTGCAGATAATCAGAATTCATATATTTACATCACCAAGTTCAAAATGCAGGAGTGTCAAAGTTTCTGGCTGAAATGAATTCTCCAAGCTTCTCCTACGTTACAGGGTGACCACCAGGAATAGCACACATGTAAATCTGAAAGCAGAGAAGACGTTCTCTAATCTGTCTTCTTTACAATGCTGTCATAAAAACCAGTACTAATACGTTAAAGGAAAGTGCTCAAAAATGTAGGTAGCAATGACAGTCAGAATGCTAAAGAGTCATCTGTGTTCCAGGTTCATGGGCTTTTATTATACTTCCTCTTTGCGAAACAACGGATCAGATGGCCCTGGATCAAATTCCAGGCCAACTCTCTTACTGGACAGATTTTGAGTTGGAGTCTTCAGCAAAATTTTGGACAGAAAGTAAGGCTCTGAAAGCACAGAATTAATTGAAGTAACCTTCACAGGATGGTGGATGTAATTTCTGAAGGTTATTCAACCAGATTCAGAAAAAATCCCAAGGGATATTCTATGTGCAATTTTTGCATTTAGAATATTTTTGTTTTCATGTCTTAGTGGTTCATGCACATTTATATCATTTATTCAAGTGCTCTCAATAACAGCAATATAAAACAAGAACAGAAGAATAAATACTAGCTTTGAAGAAATTCTCTACAGTACTGAAGCTATTTACCAGCAACTCTCATTTCTAGTGATGAAGTCTGTTGAGGCTGGAATTTTCACATGCAGATGACTGATGCTACCTTCTGAGTATAGGCAAATAACTTTTGTTCTTTTATGTCTACAGAATGGAGATAATACTTTACCAGTGCAAATAGAAATTAGATGAAAAGAAAGAGATTATGTTCATAGCAACTAATATTTGCTTCCATGCTTATGTAGGCTATGGACAAAGCGTCAACAACACCTGTATGCTTTCTGGAATAAGCCAGAAACAGCTCTAACTCAGGAAAACTTCTTTTTGGTTTAGAATGACATGTCGAAATGCTGTAATTTCTGACAAATTTTAAACAACTAGAATTAATCTAGAAGCACAATTATGTTTAATTAATGACAAAAAGCCTTCCTCTTTTTCCATCTCTGTAATTTAGTTAACACATGTTTAGGCTTTTTTAGTCCTATGAAGATACCAAGTTTAAATGTATATTGCTACAAATAATTATACACAACACAATGCTATACAAAATACTGACATACTGATACAAATTTGAATCAAACTGGAAAGATGAGTGTTTATACACCTCTGCTGTTTAGGAAGTGATAAAATTGACACTTCTAGAAGATATCTATTTTAGCAGAAAAGTGTTCCACCCAAATCTCCTCAATACAACATATTCTAAGTATTGCTTCTTGTAAATTTTTTCTTGCAATTTTTACCACTTCCATTTCTTGTCAAACTTTTACTAATCAGCAGGGATATACTGAAATATCAAGTGTTAAAAGTTAGCATTTCTCTTCTTTTACATGCATATTTTTCAGAGAAGCATAAAGGGTAGACCAAAATAAACAACAGGAACTGCTAAAGCCTGGCTAATATTGCCTTTCGACAGAAGCAGAGGCAGCACTGCAAGCTGCTGGGCTGTGATCACTTAGATAGTTAAGGAGGATGTAGGACAGAACAGAATGGTATCTGCCATTTAGCTAATTCCAGCAAAAATCCCCCATGGCCCATCCCCTCCTCAGGGAAGCAAATGGAGCCAAAGCTCCTAGAAATTCTTCAGAGCAAGTATTACCAACCAATCAGCGAATAGTCTCAGTACCCTTTCCTTGCAGAAGGCTGCTGGTACAGGCAGGTACATGTGCAGTCTGAATTATTTTCAAGAAAATGAAGATTCATAGGCTAGGAGGCCACAGAGCAAGCGTAAGCTGATGTCCCATCTAACACAGAACACAGGATTTACCCAAACTACTTCAAACTGTTTGAAGTGGAGCATGCCAGTTATTTGCTGCCTTGACTTTCTGGAAGTAGGAGGGGTTGCTCCATCTAGAGCTAAGAGGAAGGTGGATCTGAGACTAAACAACAAGGCAGTGAGAACTTAAATACAGCCATTGATGTCCACAGGATGAAAACATTATTTCTGTGTTCACTATGCCTGTGTACAGGAGGGATGCTTCTCTAAAACTGTTTTCAGTATTTAAACACTACAGTTGTCTTAACAAGTATATCATTATAAAAGCAAGTCTCTAAACAGAGAGATATTGACAGCATCACTTTTTAGGAAAAAAGTTTCTAAATCATTGTAATGAAAAATAAGAAAGTGAGTGGCTAGAAATGCTATCAACAAGTGATCAGCATTTAGTAAATTTTGTGTTTGCTAAAATAATGCTAACAAGCCTAAGTTTTCAGTAAAATCAACACTGTTTTACTCTACCTGTCCAGTCTGAGTGAGAGGTTAATGGGAATGTATTTTAAGAATGACTAAATTGTTTCCTCAAGTGGCAATACATTCCCATTTTATGAATAAATAATATCAGTTCTCACAGGGGATTCTGTTCTTGACCCTTCATTTTTCCTTTGAGAAATCCCTATCCAGGCTACTTATTGCTGTGTTCAAGTCCTAAACACAAGACAAACAATTTTCAGAGTGCAGCATGCACGTTTGGATAATAGGCATTTTACTTCAAAACCACATGGATGTTCCACAAGCACGTAAATAACCTCTACATGGATCATTAAGATTTACAAAACGATATCCATGGTATAAGCAAGCACACAGTAGGATAAAAGAGGTTATCTCTAATTGCTGTTTAGTGTTTAAATAACATGCTGATAAGCATCTCTAAAATATTTAAGGCAGGCATGCATGAAAGACTTTACTAGAAATCTTTCTGTTCTGATTTTAATACTATTGTTTTTGCTTAAAAGGTAATTACCTTACAAATTGCCATGACACAGGATTCAGTTTTTAGCTGATTAGCATTTGTCTTTAATTGCTTTTTGTTTTGTGATTTGAAATTCATATTTCCCTAACATCCCTCTCGGTAATCATAATCCTCATTAACCAGTCAGTATTCACCTGCCAAGAATGTTCAAACTGATTTACACCCTCTTTCAGTATCTAAAGCAAAATTCACATCACCTACAATTCCTTATTTAAATTTATACCAACCCATCCCGCCCAAACTTTTAAAGTATTTTGATATTTTATTCAATGGTATCTGAAATTCTAGTTGTGTCGTCTTTATCCTTGCTGACTATCACTTTCTTCTCAAGTAGCTCCCTAAGATTCAACAATTCTGCTTTCAAATCAAGACGAAACATGCCTGCAGAAAGGGTCAAGGAATTACTAACATTTGTGAAAGCTAAATTCCAGAGGAGGGACCATCATCTAAATTCTCGGAACAAATGAATCTACAGCATGTGCAGTGACTACAGTCCTGAGCAACGTATTGTCCACACCATTTTAGATGTCCCAGGTAGCCTCACAGAAGAGAGGTTTCAGAAGCAACAGTAAGAAACTTGCAGAAATGATGTTTGCCCAGATGACATACCCTGGAAAATACTTTTGACAACAAAGAGAACAAGCACTTTAAATTCTATTACCCAAGGGGAAGATGCTTATCCCTGAGACATCTATGCATCATGCCTCTTCTACATATCATTTAGCAGGGTCATCTGTTACTAGCCCTTAATATGACACACTGAATTACAAGAAATTCCCCAGCCATCTTAAGCAATATTATTCTTATCTAGTAATATGATTTCCACAACATATTTTAAGAAATTAAATATAACAGCAGTAGAGCATTCAAGCTTCCATTCTGGAGTAAGAATTATAACAATTCCCTTGTAAGTAACATAACAAAGACACAGAAAGCTTTAAAAAGCAAATTCTAATCCCTCTTACCCTGTTGAAGAAAGCTAGAATATGAGCCACTACGAAAACTCATTTAGAGTTGAATGAATGAACCTTCTTGGGATAATGGGAATTTATAAACCTATTTTACTCCAATCTACAAGTCATAAACTTCAACTGTCACTTCTGTCATATATGTTACTTTTGAAATCTATTCTAGAACAAAAAATCTCAATTCTTCACAAGCTGAAGCATGAAATATGTTGGGTTTTTATTAGTTTTTTCAGAAAATAATCTGAAATAATGACTGTGAAACTATTTATCATAGTATGGGTCTGTCCAAATCAAACGGACTACTTAAGCATATTTCTAATTAAAAAAAAAATTCTAGACCAGACAGTCGCATGCAAAGTCATTATCAGGAAAAAAGGAGAAAGAAACCAACAATAATAATTTCGTTAAATGTTTCAGCTATGAACACTTCTGTATTAGAGAAAGGTTTTTGTTGTGTTTTTTGTCCTGGTTGAGGAGGAGGAGGAATTGCCTCCATTCCTGTAAACTCACAGGAAAAGAGAACTGTGGGAAAGTGGAGGAAAGAGGCTTGTCAATTCAACTATAAAGCAAAAAAATCCTGGTTTTAGCTCCCTCAGATATTTGCTTCCCTCCAAAAAGGAGCCTTAATACAGTTTACATTCACTTCCAACTCCAATCAGTCATAAAAAACTGACAACAGACTGTACCACATACTTTGTTCTGCCTCACCTTCCACCCCACCTTCAAAGTACTGTTTGGGACTTTGGTTTCTTTATCCATGTTTTGTTTACCTTTCAGGGAGTCAAAGGATGGAAGACAGATGATAATTTAGATGTGGTTATAAGCAAGCTGCTAATTGCTCATAGAAACTGAGAGAATAACAAAGATGGAGGCCTTAGTAAATAAGCATTCAGATTTTATAACTAGAAGGTCAAGTATCATATCAAACTTATTCCAACATATCAGAAAAACAACCTAAAAAAGCAGGAAGAATATAAGCTGTCAACCCATTACTTTTCCCATTTAGTAGCTACTGCCCATAAGAAAAGCAAGGAGTAGGACAGAAATGAGCTCTCATACTCTTCAAGTGTTCTTAAAAGTTACAAGAAAGCTCCTCCTGACCAGAAAACCTACGGTGCTTTGATTGCAGCTAGTGTTTGAACGGGCCTTCCCAGACAGAACTGTGTTCTGTTCACGGACAGACTTGTCCTTCAACACTTCCACTCAATTCCCTGGGTCAGCCTTATACAGATCAAGCTTCTGTTTTTAGCAAAAAGGTGAGAGGTAACACAGTCATAACATCACTTCATTGCCTGATGTGCATTTCTTTCATTTACCACAAGCAAGTGTAGGAGTACCATATGCAATAACCATATCATTAAAATAATAAATGTTGTTTGTTGACATAAGAAATTATATTCTCGTCATAAAAGAAATGTCATAAAGTATACAGTAATGATAGTAATTAATCAAGTCTTGAAAATAAACATCATACATATAATATTTTTATAGGTAAAGAATGACACTAAGGTAATAAAACTAAGTTTTGAATAACAACAACAATAAAAAGTCCTCAATTAAAATCACATCAGAAAACAATGGATTGCTGAAAAATAGAACTATACTAGTTTCAAAAGATTTACTGACATAAGTTTACATATTTTTAGAAAACGCACAGAAGTACTGAAACTAGAGAGCAATCACTTTGCTTTAGTGGCTCTAACGAACACAGTCTTACCAGTAACGCAAGATGCATGCTTATTAGTACTTAATCATAATTCATTCATTTTTTAAAAGCTTTTGAACATGCTTTTCCTCTCATAAGGCATTTTTTGTTTTTTAAAAGTATAACCTTGACTCATACTTAGCTTGGCTTACTAAAATTATCTCTTCCAATACTAGGGGTGGAAAGTATCAAATGAAACTAGCAAGTAGCAGATGGCTGGTCTGAAAACAAATCAAAGTGGTAGGTTATCACACACTGTGCATTTAAACTGCTTGCCACAGGATATTGTGAAAGCTGAAAGCTTGCATGGGGTGAAAGGGAAGTAAACACTGTATGATTGTGAAATCCACTGATACACATGTAAAAACAGTCACCCTCCACCTTAGCCCAAATTGCTGGATACTGGGGGAATGATCCTGGAAACATCTCCAAACTCTTCCCTGGTTGTCTACTATAACCACTGTCAGCAGCAGAATATTTGACCTCTGATCTGAGGAGATTCTTGAGCATGGCCATTCTTGTGTTCTCCTATCTTCCAGTTTACTTTGCTGCCCTACCCACTACCAACATTAAGTTACTTCAGAGAAGAAAATCCCCCTTCCTTTTCCAGACAAAGTAAAGCTTGTTTTCAGCTCTGGAAGCCTGCAACCAATGGCTCTATATGCACCACAAACTTCTTCAGTTTCAGTGAGTTCAGTCCCTCCTCCAAAGACAGAGACAGAATCCACCTGAACAGAAGCAAACCTATGGAGTTTTGAATTAACTGAAAACGCAATACGTACTCAAAGCTTGTATTTATCTGCTGCAAAAGAAAACAGAAAAGCCATGAAAAACAAGACAAAACAAAACACCTAACAGAGCAAGAGGAGTGATTCTAGGCACTGTCCTATATGAGGAAAAGGACAAAGTTGGTTGGAACACAACATTAAGATTTGTAAGAAAAAAGTGACATCTGCTTTCTGAATCACTTTCATCCAATGAATCGAAGTCTCAGAATACTTTTCATAAATAAAAAAGGATAATGCTAAAGAAGACAGATTTCCTTCTAATTATGCAGTTATTTTTCTCTTCCATAGTTAGAGGCTGAACGTTGTAATTCAAGGTAATGTTCAACTAAACCAACCTTTGTCCTTGGTTTAGGAAGAAGTGTTTTATTTATCTACTTATCCTTCCTGTTGTTCTGGAAAAAAACTTTACATTGTACAGAAAAAATTCTTTAGGAAAATATTTATATTTCATATAACATTTTCACAAACTAGTTGCCTAAAATGGATGAGTATTTCCCTTAGATATGAAACTAGACAACAAAATATGGTGTTTCAATGATTCTAGCATCTGCCTAAAACACCAGCCTTCTACTACAATTATGTCACCAAATCCCATAGCCTCCTCCCAATTTTCAGTGAATATCATCAGAGTCTTCCAAATTTTAATTGGAAGACTCAAGAGGCATGGTCGCATATCATAATTTCATGAAAATTAGACAGGATAGAAAAGCAGCACTACTTTCTTACTTAATGTATTTAAAAGTATGTGGAATATGTATGTAGAATAAATCTTGAATGGATTAATAGAATTTAACAATACAAAAATGATGTTGCTTATTCAACTTAAATATGTGAGAAATTACAGAAGCAAAATATTTAATTGAAAATCATACAAAATATAAAAATATCATGAAATCATGAGCACAGTACAGTGTATCTAAAAGTTTATATCCATGCTGTAAAACTTAATTTTAGAAGCAATTACTCCTTTGACTAAAACATGACAAAACAGAAAATGGAACAGATTGTTTCCTACAATCTTTTCAGGCTTTATAGAAATTAAATGGGTATGACTGTGAGCAAATATGATTTCTCTTTCAAATTTTACTTTTCCATTAATTTTGCATTGTGCTCTTCTGGAAAACCCCAAACCAGTACTTTTCTAGACATTTTCACATTCTTGTTTGTTTGGTTTTTTTTTTTTTTCAAATGCTACAGCAGCACACTAGTGTAAAAAGACAGGTTTTTAAGAGCTTCAGAACAGCAGTTTAGGACTTGTAAGCATCACAGTGGAACTGGTGCTGGAAAGCAGTTATATGCACTTCAAGATTGGCCCTCTAAAACTCAGCATGCCAGGAGTTACTCTAAAGACAGTTACATTTAGAAAGATCCTTTTGAAACCAAAAATCTTCTGCAGCTTGTGTGAAAATTGCAACATCCTGACAGGACACAAGAAAGCAAAGTAAACTTGAAAGGGATTAAACTATAAATCGACCATCAGAAGCCAACAAGTTTTTCTTTCAATTTTTGAAGCAGAAAAGAATGTAAAAAATATACAGGAAGGATTATGTACAGGAAAATGCTTATAATTCTAAAAGTTATGGTATCATCTGAAACAAATCATGGAAAAATTATTGAAGAAAGATCTGTGGTCTGAGTGTTGTTGTTGTTATTATTATTATTTAGTGAAATATACTAGATCATACCATGCCAACCCAAGTTCAAGGGTTTCCTATACCTTAGCAGAAAATAAGCAAATCTGCTAACTGAAGAACAAGATACAAATCTCTTTACATTCACTTCCAAACTACAGATATTTCGAAGGGGACTGGACTAGCAGAATAATTAGCACTATTTAAAACACTACATGCTGTTTCTATAGAAAGTAGAGTTTAAAAATATAATTAAAATATGATACTTACCCAAACAATTTCAGAGCTTAATATAGTTTCAAGACGGTTACAAAAACCAGTTCCTAATCCTCACCACTATTAAAACAGCACATGACCTTTTGTGTAAAACAACAAATAGCATCATACTAGCAGAATTAAGGTAACTGACATTCAGAACAGATTCTCAGAGATGATTCTGTTCTCTCTGTAGGTGTCAGAGTACTTTCCAATTACTAAAAGATGACACAGTAGGCAAACTGCAATGCTAATGTCAGATTCACTGTGCAATCAGAATGCAATGTTAGATATAGCATGATACTTATTAAAAATTTGTCCTGAGAAGATGACAAAAATTCCAACATTTCAGAGGATGACTAGCCTTTCAAAAGGATAGCTAAGCTTCAGTTTGAGACAGCATTTTTTAAAATTAAATGGTCTGGAAAAAGAAATAAAGTATCTTCCTAACTGGGCCAGATAATTCAAAATACCTGCTACTTCATTTTATGCACAAAACTATTTACAATAAGCTAATTCGATTTAATAATTACCAGTAGACAATACATACAAGATTGCAGCAATGCTTCTTTAAGTGCCTTTAGTAACACATTAGCATTCCTCTTTTCTCTTTGCTACTTTAAACAGATATAATGCTGTAAATTTAATGCAATTTAACACAATTGCTTAATTTATTAGGCAGGGTTAAAAACACTGTGAAAGATATTAAAAGATCATATTAACATGTCATACTATATACAGAGGCCACCTAGCTCTTCAAAATGATTTCAGATGACTGCAGGAAATACATTAACAAAAATACAACAGAAAATCATTACAGATTGACTCTTTAAAGAGGAGAGAAAAAACAAAATCAAATCCTATCAAAATTAAGGTGCATAGATCATCTTTGTTATGCTGTAACTGACTCCTAGCAAATTTCTAGTTATTAGAAGGTCTAGCCTACCTGGCATAGTAATCATAACAGTACTAATGAGTGAATGACATCAGCTGCAATATAAAGAAAACCTCCTATTTTAATGATCAAACTAACTTTATTAGAAGTCACTATCGTGAATCTGAACTTTTATACGTTCCATTGCTATCAGTGCTGTTGTAGAGAATATGTATGCTATAGTAGAAGGAAAACTTCTGGGATAACACAGTAATTTGAAGACTGTGAACAAATAAGAAACAGACTACTGCTACATTTTAATGGTTTTAAGGTAGCCACACAATACGTTCCTTCAAGTTTCCCTGATGACAGCAAGTTAGCCTATAAGGAACTCATGCTTGTGTCTCTTTCTGCTACAGAACTTAACTTATTTCAATTGAATTCAGGTTCTCCTATACCGTACTATCACAGCCATTGATTTAGAGAAGTTTTTAAGCTTTCCAGTCTGCAAACTCTTACAAACTTCTCATTTGGTTTTGTCACAGGTCCATCTCTCTTCCCTGATACTGTCTATTTTATATTCCTTACTGGAGATGGAGGAGATGGGATTATCGCCATGTAGAACTATGGTTCATTTAATGTTCTTTTTAGTTCTCAATCCTTTGGCCAATAAGAATAGAAAGAATTTTACTTCCTTAATCCTAAAGGGTTAATTAGACTTCTTCCACCTACTGTTCCCTCAGTGGGATCTCAGTCTAGTGTTCAGAACTGTACAAGGTCAGCCTTGGGCCACTGCCACTCAGTATGTTGCTTTACCTTCCCATGAAACTTTCTTGATAGCTATAATCTCTTTCCAGAATAAAATATGCCCCATGATTTGTTCCAAACACAGGGACACAGGGATTTAGCAACAAGCAGGAAATTAGTTTATATATACTTTTTTCACCCCAACTCTTGAATGTCTGAGATTATATTGGAGTTATCAACTCAAACGCTCATGTGCAGATGAAGGAACTTAATGTCTGGGTTCTACGCTGATTTTAATTCCACTCCTTTTTGGTAAGAAAAGCAAGAACCTATGAGCTGCAGAGCCTTCTTTCGTTTTACAGGAAACTGCTCTTGTTTTCAGGATCAGAATAAAACTTAACCTGTTGTGAAAGGTCTTCATGAGCATCATCCTTGAAAAGGGGCAGAGTTAACAGCATTTCAAGATAACAGTAAGGAAAACTAAATGGAACAGCTTCTGACTGTGGTAATACAAATGCATGCACACACATATAGAGTAAATGCACTTCTTAAAGAAAGGATCATAGCCAAAACTGGAAAAAGTAATAAATAAGAAGAGGAATATATCAGGCCTCTTGGGTATTTCTACAATGTGAGTGTAGGTATCTTGTCAAACTTTTCTCAAACTAGGCTTTCATCTGGGTAACGCTAATGCCATTATTTCAGTGGATCCAACTCTGGCTGTACTTCAGCCAAGAATCATGGCATCTCTAGGTATGATCCACAAAACTGTATTCCTCTGAAAAATGACTATCATGAAGCCAAGGGATCTTCATATGGTTCTAAAAATGTTCAGTGAAAAGAAAGACCTCATCCACTCTATCACTAGAAAGAATGAAGTTACCAATACATCTATGACCACAGAGAAAGGCATTTCTCTAGGTAAGCATACAGACTCAAACTAGGAGGTGTTCCTCATGAAAACTGTACAACATCTTGCTTGACAGGGAATATCAGCACAACCATTGCTGCCCGTAACAACCTTGTGATGAATTAATAAGCCTTGGAAGAAGAATTCTTCTTGAAGTCAGTACAAAAACATTGGTGAGGGAGGGCAGTTTGAATTTGTATAGACAGCTTGATAATCAGCTGGAGAAGCTGATGATGCAAGTAAGCGTAACTTCTTCCCAATTCCACTGTCATGCTTCTGGGTCTTATGTCTGGAAATTAACTGTTTTATATTCACACTCATCAACAAAAGAAAGTCAGTTGTGGCATCATGAGGAGCATCACAAGTCTGAAGACAAAGATTCTAGTACTGTCAAATCCCCAAGCCAGTTAGTCTAAACTGAGGTTCTTCTAAAAGAATTCAAGGAATTCCATGGGTAATTCTCCTGATATACCATGACCTCAGGAGAGCCAAAGCGCAGCTAGAGCTCAACCTGGCTACAGCTGTTAAAGATAATAAAAAATGTTTCTATAAATTCATTAACAACAAAAGGAGGATTAGGGAAAATCTCCCTCCTTCACTGGATGCAGAGGGAAAGATAGTAACAAAGGATGAGGAAAAGACTGATGTGCTCAGCGCCTACTTTGCCTCAGTCTTTAGCAGTGGAACTGGCTGTTCCCCGGACACCCAGCCTCATGAGCTGGGAGATGGGGAGGGGAAGCAGAATGAGGTCAGCACAGTTGAAGAGGAGATGGTCAGAGATCTGCTACACCACTTGGATGCACACAAGTCTGTGGGACTGGATGGGTTACACCCAAGGGTGCTGAAAGAGTTGGCAGATGTGCTCGCCAAGCCGCTTTCCATGACTTACCTGAAGTCATGGCTAACTGGGGAGGTCCCATTGGACTGGAGGGTGGCAAATGTAACACCCATCTACAAGAAAGGCAGAAAGGAGGATCCAGGAAACTATAGACCTGTCAGTCTGACCTCGGTATCAGGGAAGGTCATGGAGCAGATCATCTCGAGTGCCATTAAAAGTCATATAATGGACAACCAGGGGATCAGGCCTAGTTAGCATGGGTTTATGAATGGCAGGTCCTGCCTGACAAACTTGATCTCCTTCTATGACAAGATGACCCAACTATTGGACGAGGGAAAAGCTGTGGATATTATCTACCTGGATTTTTGAACAGCATTCGACACAGTTCCCACAGAATTCTCATAGAAAAACTGGCTGCCCATGGCCTGGATGAGCGAATGGTCTGATGGATCAAGCACTGGCTGGCTGGATGGTCCCAGAGAGTGGTGGTCAATGGAGCTAAATCCAGCTGGCGGTCGGTCACAAGTGGTGTTCCTCAGGGCTCGGTGTTGGGATCATTTCTGTTTAACATCTTTATTGATGATCTTGATAAGGACGTAGAGTGTATCATTAGTAAGTTCACAGATGACACCAAGTTAAGCAGGAGTGTTGATCTGCATGAAGATAGGGAGGCACTACAGAGAGACTTGGATAGACTGGATCAGTGGGCCAACATTAAGGGGATGAGCTTCTACAAGGCCAAGTGCCAGGTCCTGCACTCGGGCCACAACAACTCCATGCATCGCTACAGGCTTGGGGAGGTGTGGCTGGAGAGCTGTGTGGAAGAGAAGGATCTGGGGGTTCTAATTGACAAGCAGCTGAACATGAGCCAGCAGTGTGCCCAGGTGGCCAAGAAAGCCAACAGCATCCTGGCTTGTATTAGAAATAGTGTGACCAGCAGAAGTAGGGAGGTGATAGTCCCCCTGTACTCTGCACTGGTGAGGCCACACCTGGAGTATTGTGTCCAGTTTTGGGCACCTCAATGCGAGAGAGATATCGAGGTGCTGGAGCGAGTGCAGAGGAGGGCAACAAAGCTGGTGAAGGGCCTGGAGAACAAATCCTATGAGGAGCGATTGAGGGAGCTGGGACTGTTCAGTCTGAGGAAGAGAAGGCTGAGGGGAGACCTCATCACTCTCTACAGCTACCTGAAAGGACGTTGTAGAGAGGTTGGTGCTGGTCTCTTCTCACAGGTAATTAGTGATAGAACAAGAGGGAATGGCTTTAAACTGCAACAGGGGAGGTTTAGACTGGACATTAGGAAAAAATTTTTCACAGAAAGAGTGGTTACACAGTGGAATAGGCTGCCCAGGGAGGTGGTGGAGTCACCATCCCTAGATGTGTTTAAGGGTCATTTAGATGAGATGTTGGGGGATATGGTGTAGGGGAGAACTTTGCAGAGTAGGGCTGATGGTTGGACTCGATGATCCCAAGGGTCTTTTCCAACCTGAATGATTCTGTGATTCTGTGAAGTGATGTCAGACACAGTATATGCATCTTCTGCTGGTGTTGAAACAGAAGACTGAAGACTTCCTTCTGGATAAAGTCAATGGCTTTTTCTGCTTCTCTTTGGCTTTATTAGAGTTAACTGACAAAGTTACTAACAGCGGTTACTGTACAAAGCTTTGAGAAATTCTTCTTAATGCTGAAAAAAGGTAGTAGAACCTGAAAAGTCAGATTTCTGCCTTCTTCACTCATCAGTTGGAAATCATCATTGTTTGGGACAAACATCTTTCATTTCACAGCTCTATTTGAACACTAAGTTCATACTGCCTGACTTAAGACAGCCTTATTGTCAAGTAGAAGTACAGAACAGCAAAAAAGGAGAAATATATTCAACTATTAACAGGGCTGTAGTAATAGGAAGAGTGAGATGGTCAATAGAACATTCTTCCTGCACTGATGCTCTTTCTCACCACATTTGTACCAGAAAAAAAGCTTAACAGATCAGGTGGGTAACACTTAAAATATTTTTATGGAAGTAATCCACATGCATTGTTTCTAAAAGCAACCACCATTTGAAGGTGGGAGACTACTGCGACAAGGAAATAGTTATTCCACTCATATTTCATCTTCTCATCCTTGCCACCAGGTGCCCCATTTTCCTCCTGAAAAACTGAAACAGCTTTGGAAACATTCAGAAACAAAGTGAGGGTTTTCAAAGAAAAACTGCATTTTTTTGAATTCTTTAGTACATTTAGGACTCCCTGTATAAATCGCAGTATCTTCTAATGACATTTCCTGAGAACAAGATAAATGTTAGAATCACAGTTCTTCCTGAATCTAAACTTCTTACCCTTTAGGATCAATTAGATGTGGATCCTCAGAGAAGCACAAAGTATTGGCTGAAAATTACTGCCTTAGAAAAACACACATCTGCAGCGATATCAATAGTTCGCAGATAAAAGGTAAAGTAGGGAAGAAAAAAAGATTACAGAGAATTAGTTCATATGACGAGAATTTTCATGGAATATTCACACAGTGAAAGTAGCTAGGAAGTTCTTGTGCAGGATCTGAAGATCAGGAAGGAAAATATACTAGATATTACCTTTGAACAAAGGTGTCTCTCAGAGGCTTTTTTTACCTTCAAATTTGAATGCCAATTAGTTCTTCCATCATAATAGAGGGCAGAAAAATACTCAGTTTATCTTCTTTACATCATACACTGGTTTACATACATCTATTGTAATACTTATTTGTTTCCTCTTTAAATCACAATCTTTTGTTCCCTCAGAATAGATGACTTTACAAGTCTCTAAATCTGTTGGTTTTATCCAAACCTTTCTAGTCTGTTACATATTTTCTAAGAAGACATTATCACATCACCAAGTCTTCTACAACTCATCATCTGTATTTTTACCAGTTTACCTCATAACCCTAATAATATTTCAGAACAGTTGCTCTGCATAGAAATAATAGCTAAGAACGTATTTTCTGTACTTAGTAAATGACATGCAATTTAAAGAACTCACTCTTAAGGGTTAAAAAAAATATTCATTACAGTTATGAGTAAAAATTACACTAACCGCAATCTTCAAAATTTAAATCTACACTAGCTAGCACCACCTTTGCTATACTAGCTGATGAAAGAATAATGACAAAATACTTGCAGTAGTTTTTAATTTGCTGCTCTTGCATGCAGTATGATTTATCTTAGGATTTAAAACTGTGTTTAGTTGCATATTAAGAGATAGGAGTATGTGCAACAAGATTTTATTAATACCATTGCCTGTCATATTTCATACTGAAAACAATCTACATTGGCTCACCTTTAAAATGAACTCATAACAAAGGCCTACTTCATGCAAAGCAGCACATTAATATTCCACACAGACTGTAATTTCCATTCTATTTTTTTTATAATATTCATGTTTGTAAGCAGTTTTCAATAGCAGTCAATGACTTGTTCTTTTTGAATGCTCCCCTTGCATTTATACTAAAAGCTTTGAGAAGACAATCGCTGACTGGTGGGAATAATTTTGCAGGAACATAGGTACATTTTTTAGGTTTATTTTGACTTTGTGCAAGTCCAAAAGTATTTCTTTGGTCTTTGTTTTTAAAAAAGTTAAGTAACTCAAGTAGAGTGATTACTCCAGTAGCTGCAGTATTCACTACGGAGACAAGTTCTGAAGTGCTTAGAAAGACACAGTACAATAGTAACACCATTAGAGCATACTGACACAGATGCTTAAAAGACTAATGCAAATTTGATAATCTCTTTTAAGAACAAACTGTGGATGTTAACAGGGTAAGTAAATAAAAGGAAAGAGGAGTAAATGCAATACAAATATGAATGATCTATAAGAAAATTAGCATAGCACAATACCTAAGGATGTGATGGGATGTGAAACCACGAGATAGCAAGACTGGAAAAATGTAATGTGACTGACAAAAATATCCTGTGCTGCTAACCCTTCTATATGTTCCAAGTGTTGTAGAAAGCAACACAACAAACAAGTCTTTTCTATGAATTACCTTCCCTGTTTAGTCCCAGACTGGTTTTGCTGTGCTTATTAAACAAATGTGAATGTAAGTGGTATTTCAAGTGGTATGGTAGAGAATTTAGTAATCTGCAGAGCACAGTGCAATCTGTTAGTCTGTATCACTGATTAGGCTGTACAAATCTATCTCTTCTTAAGAAAGTAATTCTCTGTAAGAAAATGGAACATCAGAAGCATTGTTACATACCAACTGCATTTAAGAGGACATATGCAAATCTCTTCCTTCCCATTTCCAACTTGAAATAAAAGATTCAGGTGCTTCAACTAAGGAAATAACTTAGGGTTTGTAAACTGCAATATTACAGGTGACTGGCGTAGAAGAACAAAATTTAAGAAACACCTATTTCTTTAATTTTTCCGACTTCTTAGAACAGCTGTCTCTCACTCGTACCTACTGCTGTCAAGTCTATCCTGAAATATTCATCTCTTTTCCAGCACTGTACCAGGAGCTTACTGAAAGATTTCACAGTGGCAACTACGCACATACAAGTGGAAGCACTGTGATATTTTTTCAGTTATGTCCCTCTGATCTAACACTTAAGTCTCACAGCACAAAGAACGCCTGTAGTTTTTTAAAAATCAAAAAAATGTGCAGGACAAAAATACGAATATTTACTGAAAATAAGATGAATAGCATTTTTGCTTCTAAACATAGTCAACCAAAACTAAGAAGTTCTGAAACTAGGAAAATCAATAGCCTTAGAGCAAACTGCGTAGTGAAATCATAGGGAACAATTATTAAAAATGCAAAGTTGGCAGAGTAGCAAAAAGATGTAAGAATCACAGAATGGTTTGGGCTGAAAGGGACCACAAAGATCATCTAGTTCCAACCCCCTGCCATGGGCAGGGACACCTTCCACTAGACCAGGTTGCTCAAAGCCCCGTCCAACCTGGCCTTGAACCCTTCCAGGGAGGGGGCATCCACAGCTTCTCTGGGCAACCTGTTCCAGGGTCTCACAACCCTCACAGTAAAGAATTTCTTCCTTATATCTAATCTAAAATTACCCTCTTTCAGTTTAAAACTGTTACCCCTTGACTACACTCCCTGATAAAAAGTCCCTCCCCATCTTTCCTGAAGGCCTGCTTTAAATACTGGAAGGCCGCTCCAAAGTCTACCCGGAGCCTTCTCTTCTCCAGGCTGAACAATCCCAGCTCTCTCAGCCTGTCCTCACAGGGGAGGTGCTCCAGCCCCCTGATCATCTTCATGGCCTCCTGTGGACCTGCTCCAACAGGTCCATGTCCTTCTTATGTTGGGGGCCCCAGAGCTGAATGCAGTATCCAGGTGGGGTCTCACAAGAGCAGATTAGACGGGGAGAATCATCTCCCTCAACCTGCTGGCCACACTTCTCTTGATGCAGCCCAGGATACAGTTGGCTTTCTGGGCTGCGAGCGCATGTTGCTGGCTCACATTCAGTTTTTCATCCACTAATATCCCCAAGTCCTTCTCTTCATGGCTGCTCTCAATCCACTCATCACCCAGCCTGTATTTGTGCTTGGGATTGCCCCGACCCACGTGCAGGACCTTGCACTTGGCCTTGTTGAACTTCATGAGGTTTGCACAGACCCACCTCTCCAGTCTGTCAAGGTCCCTCTGGATGACATCCCTTCCCTCCAGTGTGTCGATAGCATAATTTCCAGGGGCATCTGCTCTAGGATCTTGCGAGGCACAGACATGAGACTGATTGGCCTGTTGTTCTCCAGGTCTTCTTTTTAACCCTTTTTTAAATGGGGGTTATGTTTCCGCTTGTCCAGTCATTGGGAACTTCACCAGAGTGCTACGACTTTTCAGATATGATGGATAGTGATTTAGCCACTTCATACACCAGTTCCATCAGGACCTGTGGATGTATCTCATCAGGTCCCATGGACTTGTGCACCTTCAGGTTCCTTAGATGGTCTTGAACCTGAGCTTCTTCTACAGTGGGTGGTTCTTCTTTCTCCCAGTCCCCAGCTTTGCCTTCTGCATCTTGGGTGGTGTGGCTGGAGCACTTGCCCATGAAGACTGAGGCAACAAAGTCGCTGAGTACCTCACCCCTCTCCATATCCTGGGTGACCAAGTCTCACGTTTCCTTCCAGTGAGGGCCCACATTTTCCCTTTATAACAGACATAGCTATAGAAACTTTTCTTGTTGCCCTTGACATTCCTGGCCAGACTTAATTCTATCAGGATTTTGGCCTTCCTAACCTGATCCCTGGCTGCTAGAACAATTTCTCTTATCTTCCTTCCAGGCTACCTGTCCTCACTTCCACCCTCTGTAGGCTCCTTTTTGTGTCTGAGCTTGTCCAGGAGCTCCTTGTTTATCCATGCAGCCCTCCTGGTGGTCTTACCTGACTTCCTCTTTGCAGGATGCATTGCTCCTGAGCTTGGACGAGGTGATTCTTGAACATTAATCAGCTTTCTTGGGCCTCTCTTCCCTCCAGGACTTTACCCCATCCTACTCTGCCAAGCAGAACCCTGAAGGGGACTTCTCTTGAAGTCCACGGTAGGGAGCTTGCTGTGCACCCTCCTCGCTGCCCTAAGGATCTTGAACTCTACCTTTTCATGGTCTCTGCAGCTAGTTACTTGACCCTTCCTAATTCCAAATTCATAGTCATTCAGTGGCATTTCTACAGCACAATTGCCCTTGAAGGGAATAGCATGTAAAAACAAACTAAACAAACAAGATCATATTTTTCAGAACAAATATTTTGACTTAAAATTCTTACAGTGCCCTGGTTTCAGCCAGAATAGAGTTAATTTTTCTTCCTAGTAGCTGGTACAGTGCTGTGTTTTGGATTTAGGGTGAGAATAATGTTGATAACACACTGATGTTTTAGTTGTTGCTAAGTAGTGCTTACACTAAGTCAAGTAATTTTCAGCTTCTCATGCCCTGCCAGTGAGAAGGCTGGAGGTGAACAAGAAGCTGGGAGGGGGCACAGCCAGCACAGTTGACCCAAACTGGCCAAAAGTATATTCCATACCATATGATGTCATGCTCAGCATATAAACTGGGGTGAGTTGGCCAGGGGGTGCGAATCACTGCTCGGGGATGAGATGAGCATCAGTCATGTGGTGAGCAATTGCATTGTGCATCACTTGTTTTGTATATTCTTTTATCATTGTTATTATTCTTCTCTATTCCTTTGCTGCCTATTAAACTGTCTTTATTTCAACCCACAAGGTTTACCTTTTTTCCCTGATTCTCTTCCACAACTCCCTGGGTGGGGGAAAGGAGTGAGTGAATGGCTGTGTGGTGCTTAGTTGCTGACTGGGATTAAACCACAACATACAGCAAACAAAACACAGACAAAACCAGAGTAGTAATTCTGCCTCTTTTTTAAAATAATTCCAAGTTCTTAGTGATTGTGTATCTGAAAGTATTAAATAATGTATTATGATGTTTTAAAATAGCCTTCAATTTTAAATTTAGAAGGGACCACCAAGACCACGTTGCTTGATCTGAAAGTTCAAGGAAAAAATCACTACTTTTCTCCCAGAAAATAAATTTAGTCATCTTTCAGAAAGATATACAGCTTTATCTTAAAGATGATAAAATACAGAAGTCACTATTTTTCCTTGTAAGCTACCAGTACGTCAGCTGAATTTTCCAAGTATCAACATTACAAATAGAAATGTACACTGATGTGAAAGCAAACCTATTAAAAGAAAATGTGAAAGCACTGATAAAACATTAAATAATCTATACATAGGGAATAGAAGAGGAGGAAATTAATGGCACTGAAGGTAAGGTAAAAATTTTAAGTGTAAGTAACTGATGAGAGAAACTAAAGGGATCATAGAATATCAGTAAGTAGTAGAGCTAAAAAAAAACCCCAAACAAACCCCAAAAGTAAGAACTTTAAGGCATGTTAGGAATAAATCTAAAAACACAGATAAAAACCTATGATATCTGACTAAATACAAGTAGGAAAACTATAAGTAGTTATACAAAAAACCCAGAAATAGTCAAGAGTGGTTTCTCCTCCAATTCTGAAGTGGAAGAAGAAAAGGCTATTTCTAGTCCATGTGATATTGTGCACAGAACTGAAAAAGCGGGGATATGAGACATCATCTGCAACAGACTAACTCTTTATTAAGAGATGACCTCAAGTTCTTTCCAGAGCATCTTTGTATTATTTCTCACAATGAATATATGTCAAGACCCACACTAAAACACCAAACATATGTGTATATTAAGACCTTGATCACCGCTTGGAAGATCTATTTCAACAGGATAATGCATTTGTCAAAAAGGTGGTGAGGCCTGCCTGCTAAAGTAATTTCCTTTATGCTAGTACAGTTATGCATTAACTGGAGCAGAGTTCTGTCCCTTAAGTTTACACTGAATATTACAAAAATATAAAAAGTTTCATGTGCAAAAAGTGTTATGTTCAATACAAACACAGTATTTCATGGTTTGGACTGCAAATAAGGAGTATCAAAGGAAACAGACCTTTATTCTACCCCAGAAAGATCTTGGCATTAACAGATATCTGATTAAATCACAAAATCATAGTTTACTTATATATAGTTAATTAATTTTAAAATAGCATGAAAAAGTAATAAAATTATTCTTATGGCTACTCATTTCAGGGACTATAATTATTTCTCAAATAGGATTTGTAAGATGCCAATTTATTTTAAGTATCAGTTCACTGCTTGTGTTCCTGGACACAACTGGCAACTAATAAAACCTGTCTATGTTTTATTTATTAACTTAGCAGACAGACGTGCACTTACTAGGTTTCACATTAATTGCTAGTATTTCCCTACAGCAACAAAGCCCTTGAAGTTCTTGTTAGAAATATGCTAACTGCAACTGGTTGCCTATATCTGAGTTTCTTTTTCAGATGCAATGGTTTTATGTTTAACTATTCAGGCTTCTGGGAAAAAAAAAAAAAAAGTTTTTCATTTGCCAGTGATAGAAATAATCTGATAAAAGAATTGTTCATTGCTGCTCCTGCAGACCCTTAATATACCACAAGGGCAATTAAATCAATATGCCTTGATTTCAACATAATTATAAAAAAAATCCACAGACTGCACTGTCAACCTAGTTTTGTAACTACTTTGATAGCTAAAACTTCCTGAAAATCTTGCTATTCCACATGTTGCATTTGACGGCAAATCCTGACTTTCCTTAAACTTCCTACTGAAGGAAACAGGTTCTTTAGAAATAAGTTGGTGTTTCAGACTCTTAGTTTTTTGAGGTTTTTTTAAGTCTTCTTTGGAATTTGAAACTTGGGACAGGCTGATATTTTACAAATAAGATATTACTGATGAAATGGCTACAGGCATCTCATCTTTGTGAGTGAAATTCTAGAAATATGTCTCCTGCTGAGTCAAATGCAATAAAAAAAAATAAATCAGTGCCTTGTGCACAGATTATAATAAAATTTGCCATGTTTATGTTATAACAGTTCCGGCATGTGCAGAAATTCATTGGGAGCCATCACTTCTGCACATATAAACCACCCTCAGCTGCTCACAGTGAATTCAGATCTGTATACTGATACTGATTGAGAAGAAAAAGAAATAATCTTCTTTCCTAATACTGCACTGCTTATTAGAAGTAGGCATGAGGAATGCATCTTTAAAGACAATGAAAAATTGAGATCATCTGGGTGGAGGGGTGGTGGTGGTGGTCTATGTAGAGTTAAAAGAAATGTTGTATGCTATCTGCTCTTCTGACAGAATTTCTCATACCTGCAACAGTGACAGTAAAGTGTCTTTAAGGCTGCCAGTAAGAGTATTTAAAATGCCCTGCTATGCTTTTGTTCCTCTGCCCTCACTTTTCAGGCAGGAGAATCTATCATGAAGCACCTCAGGATGACAAAAGATGTGCCAAGGTGCTAAGTCAGCAAACGGTCCTTTGACTCTAAAGGGAGAACTACTGCTTGCAAGCTTGACAGCAAGCTGTCTGGAGTGCTGTGCCACAGGACCTGAGACTGATAGGGTACCAAGGTCATATGGAAAAGCAAGAGTCCTCCCCCAGTTGCTTCGCACGTCACCAGAAAGAAGAAAAGCTTTGCCATAGAAACTATGCTAAGTATTTTTCATCTTTGCTATGTTTAGTACAGCTTATTTTGGCTGTATCTTTTGAGGGTTTGCATTAAAAACAAAATTTCTTCCCCATTCCAACACTGTTAAGAAGGAGTAAGACTGAATTTCTGGAGCAATCTCAAATACCTTATTTTTTGTATCCTGATAACCCGTCAGTATCTCCACTCAATTTCTCTTTTGACTATCTTATGCTGCAATTTAAAACTGTTCAAACAAGAGGCTTAAGAAAAGAGAACATGGATGACATGAAAAGGATCACAAAATAGTAGAGACAACTTACACTATTAAGGTTTGTTCTTCTCTCTTTAAACCAGACATTTGCATTTGTTACTGAATATGTATTACTGTAACTGTTGCTTTCTTACAGGAATCATAACAGAAGTGGCCAATAAGAAGTTTGAAAATGCAAGTAAGAGTACTTCAGGTTTGCTAAATGTGGTTTATTCTGTGAATAATGAGACATTATATAGAGAATCCTGTTTCAGAGCATCATGTAGGAGAGACAACCAAGGCAGACATCACTGATATGTGCAGGTAGCATTATTTAAAGGTTTATGTTTCATAAGCAACAAAAAATGATGAGCCTTACATAGGGTCATAATAAAAATTACTGATACAAATAAGGGTTACGTGAAGTAGAAGAAAAAATTATAAATCCCTAGATAAAAGGAAACTCCTATTTATGTAAACAAATTATCAATTCTTATTTTAAATACTTTATTATTTTAAAAGTACCTGAACTCAGCAACTGTATTATACTATCATATTATAAATCCAAAGGTTTAATGCAATTTGACTGAAAAATTGAGTCCCCTAGTGATTCTAACAGTCTCTGGGTTTTAACTTTTGAGTTAAAACAGGACTAGCAGCATACAGAATGCTATTAGACCACAACACAGCCAGGACTGGATAATTCCCAACTATCTTAACTGATACTAAAATTCTGGAGTATTCGAAGCATTTGTAATGCTTCTTTCAAATTAGTTCTCATAAAAATTTTGTTTCTACCAGCTGAATTTCTTCCTCAAATAAATATTTCAACAAATAACATAATAAATAACAAAACAAATCAATA
Source organism: Strix uralensis (assembly GCF_047716275.1). NCBI lineage: Eukaryota > Metazoa > Chordata > Aves > Strigiformes > Strigidae > Strix > Strix uralensis. Next base: position 36,875,558 of record NC_133974.1, on the reverse strand, counting down.
TTTAGTTAATGCTACTGATTCAAGTTGATTCAACATAAAACTAATTGCTTGGACAATTGCTTACACTTCATTCATATTTTACCTAGCTTACTATATAACTCTACATACAGCACTATACAGCTTTATGCAGCTGTACTACTACTTCAGCATATTCTGTCAGTCTTGATCAGGGCTTTTTTTTTTTTTTCTTAAACTATTACTTAATTCTAGGCAATAAAATTCAGATAAAGGAAGCCAAAAACCATAAAATCATTATTAAAGAAGGAGGAGAATAATAATTTTTAAAAATTAATAGAATCAATAACAGATTTCAGAGGTTCCGGAAAAAATTATTGCCTGAATAGAAAGGAGTTTGAACTCCCTCTGACCTCAGAATCTATGAATCAATAGTACAATTTAACTTTCAAATGCACTTAAAATTGTTTGCAAGGAAGTTAAGATGTATGTTCTGAAACAGATGAATGCTAAAATACATTTTGAAGAACAGCTCTTATGATAAGTAGAAATATTTAAAAATGAGCAAAAAGGCTCTTGAATATTATTAATTTTGTCATTAGCATAAAACAACCCAGAACAGTACATATTATTTGAAATGCTATTCAAGTGAACACAGCTGTAAGCTACTCATTATTCAGATCTTTATATGTACGTATAGCACCACTGTAACTGAGCACAACTCTTCAAGGTCTTGATCAATGGTGCAGTCCAGTCCTCAGCTGCATTTTTCTCCCAGTTTCCAAGTTCTCTCTTAAAATTACCGTTTTCTCCATCTTTATAGATAAAACATATTATACACGAGTGTTACAGTGAACACTTAATATAAGCAGAGACATCAAAATTAATCTGCCTGAGAAATACAGAATTCACAGGACTCCAAATATGAAAACCCCAATAGGCTTCCTCTGATGCAAACCAGTCATTTCTGTGCAAAAATCACCTGTTTAAAATCCCTGGCAGGACACATCTAATCTACATCCTGAATTTTTATTACCGCCTGAAGAAGAGGTTTCACCTCCTGAACTCTGAAATCCTGATTGTGGGACACGTTAGTAATTTTCTAAAATGAGTCAAATTCTGTAAATTTTCTGTAAAAACTCTTTCCTGGCCTACTAGCATTAATTATTACATCTTCATTATACCAATCTTCCCAAAACTAGCATCCACACTTTTAATTATAGGACTTCAATTTCTTCCAAAACTTAGGAGCAGAGAAAATCTGCAGTGGAGTCTTCCCTCCTTCCATCTCCCGCTCCCTTGCAACTGACTCAAATTTTCACCATAATTATCAGTGTTAAAATAATATATAAATAGGAGTGCAGAGTTCAGATTTATGGCTGAAAGGGTCCTCGAGTGTTCTTGCCCCAACTCTCACCCTGAGAGAGGTTCAAGTATACTTTAGGTCACCCCCAAAAGATGCTCATCATGAACGTACTTGAAGACCTTCAGTAACAGAAGTTTGATACCTAACCTTAATCGTCAAGTACGTTTCTCCTTGTTCACTCCAGAAGCCAAAAGGACTACTCTTTGTGTAGCAACTTTTCATGTTCTGGAAGACTATTACAACTGCTCTTCCCCCCTCAGTCCTATCTTTTCTAGGTTATTTTATGGAAACTCAAATTTTGTCAACAATATCTTAAAATACATTAAACATGCACACACTGAATCTCATGCAAATTCCCTATCAAACATGAAAATGCCCTATTCTATGATTTACTGTATTTTTAAATAGATCAAAAACTTTAAAACCAAAACACAAATTACCAATAATCTTTTTTTTTTTTTTATTAAACAGAATATATTATTGACATTTTGATCACAACTTGCCTAGTTACGTACTAGCACAATTGTAATGAATGTTGAGCAACATTCCACACTTCCCATGATAAAGCACCTTTTGCAGTCTGGCCTATTTAGCAACACTATCTATGGAAAATAAATGAATTTTGAGCAAAATGTTAGTAAGTCCTCCACCATTTCAAAAGTTACACTTTAAAAGTGACTAGTAATGGCTTATAGCAAATAACACAACAGTATTACATAAAAAAGAGAAATCTATAATCAGTTTAATCTCCATGTGCCTCTTCTGAAACCATTAAAAGAGTAGAAACCCTCTTCCTTTTCATTAATCTTAAATTGTGCGTATGGAAAGTCTCAGAAGCTTTACACTTTCCCTGACAGTTAACTTTCTCCACTTTTTCTACAGTGGTACCTACACTCAGAAAAACAGACAGGCATAGTTTAGAAGGAGCTGTCTTTCACATGATAATTAATTAAAGAATCTGTGACCATGGAAAATTATATCTTAAAAGACTCTGAAACCACAAACAAATCGGTTTCTACGTTACAGACAGAAAATATAAGTATAAACTGCTGATACATTAAACTCGGACACTAATCAAAATGTAACCTCCTCTAAGCTAAGTAGTGTGGAATGATTCTTGAGCAACCACCACGTAGAATGAACTAGCAAGACATATTCCAAAGGTTGGTCAAAGAATCCATTAGCAGAATCATGAAACATTGAGGAAATTAAGATCTGTGATTCAGACTGTGTTCTTTAATATTGCAAATTAATGATCCCATTTATTTTATATAGTTTCTTACGGTACTACTAGCTACCTGCTTTTTATTACAAATGGAAATTTTAAATCAATACAATGGCACTGCAAGCCTAATTTGACTCTCTTATGCCTAGTTTTAATTATGTGATCATTTACCGTTTGGTTGTGGGTTTTTTTTTCTTTTTTGAAAGCATACTTGCTTCTGTTACTATAGAGGATGGATGATGTTCAATTAGAAGAAATATTATTCAGTAATTTTTCTGTCCTTGTTATACTCATGGGCATAAAATGTGTAGCATTCAGTCTCTGCTCTGAATACAGAATATTTTTTTTAAAAATGACAATCATTTGTCATTCCACGCATACCACAAATAATACTTTAACTTCACAACTGCTTTTAGAGAGGTAGTGCTTTTGTCCTTTTACAAAAGATTCTTTTAAATACCCAAAGTAGCCACTAATGCCAATCTTGGACGACAAGGACATGATGTTACAATGCCTGCCGTTACACAGAACTGTATGAATTCAAAGCAAAGCTCCTACTGGCTTCTGTGAAAGCTATGGACACTTCTGCATTCCTCTATAAACCTGTACCCACGCACTCACTAAAGTAAAAAGCACATTAAAAAAATGGCCTGAGGCAGACATCTATAGAAGAAAGTTTCAGCCTGAATGGTTAACATTTGCCAAAATTTACAAAATGAAAACAAGCCCTTATGATAGAAAACACTCATTTACCTGATCTACAGAGTGGGTGAATTTTGTTGTGTGAGAGTTGTTTCTTTTGTCTTGTTACTGAGAGAGAAAAGTATTTTTTTCACGTTATACCTGAAAATTTATTCTGTTTGCAGCAGATGGTACAATAACATCTTTCAACCGTATCGCATTTATCTGACAGAAGCACAACTCACTATAATTCTGCTACCCATTTTGGAAATATCACATGGAATCATATGCCATTTACTTCTGAGGAAAAACTTAGTGAATATCTAGAATTATTTCTTATTTTTAATAAGAAAGAGCTTTCAAGCTTAAAAGCTTGCCCTCTTTACCCTAGAGTTCTGGTGCTACCTCCTCCTGGTTACATAAGAGTCTATGGAAGAGAGACAACGATTGAAATGTAACCAGGGCTGACAGATGTAAAAGGAAGATAACTGTGATGCGGTCTAAGTGACTGGAAGGAAGGTGTGATAACATCAATGATCTAGCAGTAATACAATGGTACCAGACAGAAATGACTAGGCAATGAGAATTCAAGATATATGGATGGACACAGAATCGCGGCTAATCATGGTGAAGGAACCACCACGTTCATGACACACTTGCTCGTGACAAGAACTCCTACATGTAATATGAGTTCCCAGTAATTCTTGGTGGTTTCCCCATTCCCTGTGCAGTGCTAAAACAGCAGTACTATATCTCCCCAGAAAGAAGGTATGCTGTCTGACATGAGTGGACACAAAGGTTTGTCAAGCTTACAATTTAAGCTCTAGGTTTCCAAATTAATCTACACATCCTGATGAAAAACAAAACAGCTCCTAAAAGACCGAAGCACTAAGGTTTCTAGATAAATTATTTTGCTTTCTTGCTTGCTCAAGTTAGTCAAGATCCTTTTCAAAATCAGACAAATTCTAAATTATAACAAATAGTTTCTGGGAAAGCAACACATTAGCTTCTCTGTTTCCTTCATTAAAGTAATTTTAAAAACTCCAAAACAACAGCAAAGACATGGAAGGTACCTGAATATACTTTGTTCTAGTTCTTCAAGGTCGCTCTGAAATATCTTTTAGCCCTGAAAGACTAGAGGTTAACTTAGTGGGTAATGTACTATCCTCCAGAGCGGTTCCCAGCCTCTGTTTCACCTTCTTAGGTATATGAAAAGGTTTTCTGGAAGGTGTTCAAGAAAAAGAAGGAGTTTCAGAGCATGTCTCAATACTCACCTTATGTTCCCACATTATCTTCACTAGTTCGTAACTCTGAGAGTGTTACTGAAGCTCCTATAAACTTTCCTGAAGAGGATTACTTCTTGATAGGTAGAAAAGTGACATGCCTCTGTATGACTTAACAGTTCTCTTAGAAACTCAACTAATTTCCAACTACAATCTCACTTATTGCTTGACATTTTATCAAAAACAAATAGCTGGATCATCACGCTGGGCATCAGGAGAGCAGACTTTGACCTCTTCAGGAATCTGTTTGGGAAAATCCAACATGCTATGACACTCAAGAGAAGAGGGATCTGGGAGAGCTAGTTGATTTTCAAGGATCACCTCCCTCAAGCTCAAGAATGGTTTTACCTGATGTACAGGGAAAACAATGGTGGCAGAGGGCTGCATGGATGAACAAGGATCTCCTCACAAAAATAAAGAAGCAGCATACAACAGAGTCAGGCAAACTGGGAGGAATACAAAGACTGTCTGAATGTGCAGGGAGATGGCTAGGAAAGACAAAGCTCATCTCAAATTGAATCTGGCAAAGAAGTTGAAGTGCATCATGAAAGATTTCTACAGGTACATCAGCAGCAAAATGAAGACAAGGAAAAATGTGGCAAGGGAAGTGGTGACAAAGGGCACAGTGCTGTCTTTGCCTTGATCTTTACTGGTAAAACCAGTCTTGAGGAATCCCACATCCCTGAGACCAGTGGGCAAGTCTGGAGCAAGGAACACTTACCTGCAATGGAGAATAATCAGGCTAGAGAACTTTTAAAGAAACTGGATATACGTAAGTCCATGGGACCTGGCAGCATGCACCTGTGACTGCTGAGGGAGCTGGCCAATGTCACAGCTGGGCCAATTAATCATCTTTGGACAGTCACAGTAATCAGGGAAGGTATCTGAGGACTAGAAGAAAGCAAATGTCACTTCTGTCTTCAAGAAGGAGCATATAGGGAAATAGGCCAGTCAGTCTCACCTTGATTCCTGGGCAGGTGATAGAGCAAATAATCCTTGAAACCACTTCCAGGCATATGATGGACAAAATGGTGATTGAGAGTAGTCAGCATAGATTTACAGCCTTGGTAAGTGGACAGTGAGGTAAACTGAAATCTGCCTGAACTGCCATTCTCAGCGGCTTGTGATCAGAGGCATAAAATCCAGCTGGAGGCCACTCACTAGTGGTGTACTCCAGGGGCTGACACTAGCACCAGTACTGTTTAACATCCTGATGAGCAATGTGGACAATAGGACTTTTGTATCATCTCCAAACTTGCTGAGTTTGAAGATGATGCAAAAGCAGGAGCTGTGATGGACACAGAGGGTCGTGCTGCCATTCAGAGGGACCTTGACCTGGCCAAAAGGAATCTCGAGTTGCCACAAAGGGAAGTGCAAAATCTTATCCCTGGGGAGGAATAGCCCCACGCACAGTACAGATTGGTGACTGACAGCTGTAGAGCAGCTTGGCAGAGAAGAACTTGGAGGCCCTGGAAGACAACAAGTTGAACATGAACCAATGCTGAGTCCTTGTGGCAAAGGTGGCCAAACGCATCCTGGGCTGCATGAGGGGGAGTGTTGCAAGTTGAGGGAGGTGATCCCTCTCATCTGCTCAGCACTGGTGAGACATACCTGGAGCGCTGTGTCCAGTTCTGGGCTCCTCAGCACAAAGGAGACCTGGATATACTGGAGTGGGACCAGTGAAAAGTCACAAAAATGATGAAGGGACAAGAACATACAAGGACAGGCTGAGAGAGCTAGAACTGTTCCACTTGGAGAAAAGAAGGCTCTGGGGGGATCTCATCAATGTGTATAAATACTAGTGGGGTGGGGGATAAGGAAGACAGAGCCACTCTTCTCAGTGGTCTCCAGTGACAGGACAAAAGTCAACGGGCAAAAACTGAAATACAGGGAATAACTTTTTCTATGATAAAGGTGATCAACACTGGAACAGGCTGTCCAGAGAGGCTGTGTAGTCTCCATCCTTGAAAAAATTCAGAACTTGGTTAGACACAGCCCTGAGCAACCTGCCCTAGCAGAGCCTGTTTTGAGCTGGGGGGTTGTACTAGATCATCTCCAGAGGTCTATTTCAACCTTATCCATTCTGTAATTCTATGATCATTCAATAAGTTCACTGTTTAAGTTAAGCAACAGGATTTAATTATAGTTCACATAATCAAACTGCGTAGGAATAAGTCAAAATGAATAACCGAATAACTTAACCTAAACTAAGCTCAGTTTATAATTTATTCCTATAGGCAGAACTGCTACTCAGATTTTTATCTCTGTCTATTACCATTCTCTCTCATATTTATTATCCACAATTCCTTATAGTATTCTGCATTAAATGTAGTAGCTAGGCTTAGTAAAAGAGCTTTGATTAAATGATAAGGCTACACGAAACAGAGGAACTTAAACTTTAAAACAGCAACTTCAGCTAGAAGTTTAATAGTCTGAAAACTCAGAGAGACTAGGAGTAACTTTTAATGAAAGAATTAATTATAAGGATGAAATAGAGCCAAAATTATCCTGTTTCAAGACAATACACCTAGAGGTTTAACTGTGCTTTGCCAACTCAATTCAGGGATTGACAGATGCCAGGAAATTCAAAACATGCAAGCTAAATCTTTAAAGGCTGCACTGTAATCATGCAACCTGGGATGCCACCATTTACAAAAAAGGAGAAATACACACATTTTTTCTTCTATTTTTCTCATTTTCTTGCTCTATGCATTTGACTCAATTTATTTCTCCTGATATGAATTGTTATTGGAATCAAATTAAAATAATCCATTCTTATATAACAGGAAGTTAAACTGGAGTGGATTCAAGAACACTATTTCCTAAAACTAGTTTTAATTCTGTAATGTTAGTGCTACATGCATTTCAAATGTATACTTCAGCAGGAAAGAAATCATTCTAGATGATATGTAATACAGATTGTGATGCCAGAAATTATTCTGTGACTCTGTATGTGCACATGTGTGTGTTTACAATTGTGGTTCAGGCCAGCAAAGGTCACTTGTATTCCATCCAAGTCTAAGACAAACAATGTCTTAATCTTAAATCTAATCAAGCCATATAAATCACATACTGCCCAAACATACTTCAGCTTCTCTTTCTGGAACACCTCCAAGTTTAGCAAACCATTCTCTGCTGCACAAATCCTGGACATCCAAGCCTTGTTCTCTACCTTAACACCAATCCAGCAACTCATGCCACTAACACTCACATCTAAACATACTCTGCTGCTGCTCCCTTTCTCCCTCACCACAAACCCAGCCCAGCATCCTACTCCTGTATCTCCAAAGCCCCTATGAGTCCCAAAGGTATTAATAAGCTCGCTTGTCATTCTTACACTTACCTAAGCTCACCAATACATTACCTCCACTGAATTACTTGTGGATTGAGAAGGCTACATCATCAGTGCCTACCTAAAACTGAAACCCCAGACTCCTAAGCCCTCAATCTAGCTCTGCGATACCTTCTGTAAATATGTTCAGCTTTAGCTCACCACATCCTATCTCCCTAAATTAAATCTATACCAGAAATCCTGTCAATCTAACAATGAACAGGAGCTGCTGCTGACACCAGTCCTGAAATTTACTTCCCCACCTGGGCACAGCATTAACAGTAGTTTGCTGCCCTGCCAGATCAAGCCTTAACCAGCCAGGCAGATGCTGTCACCCAAAATCTAGACTAAGTTTAAAATAAGCTACAGAACCAGATTTAACCTTCCACATACCTCAGCTATGCAAACCATAATTCCAGCCTTAGCTACAAAACAAATTCCAGGTAGCCAATCTCTTTCATCCCAGACATAAACATACTCTATTAATGACTTGTACATCGGTTAAATCCTAGCAAGACAAACTCTGCTTGTTTTGGAGCAACTCAGGACAGTAGTTCCTTCTGGAAGTGGTGGCATTCAATGCAGCTCATAAGCATATGCACTCAAATAAATCCACACCACCACCACAAATGTAGCCTACGATAGTTTCAAATGAGGACTTAACCCGGCAGTTTGTTCTAACTCTAACCTGATTAACAGCAAGCTAGCAGAACAAGTGCAGTCTGGTTGGTTGTGACAAACATTCCTAAGCACAGTCTTTCAAGCATTTACCTCTGTGGCGAGGATCTTATTTTGCCATGCTAAATCTAAATCCCTTTCTAACCCTAAACCTAATTCTAAATGCAGTACAGCCATCCTTCTGAACTAACAATTTAAGCTAAACCGTATGGTCCCTTGAAAATCTGGATTTCAATCCAAGCACAAACAAAACGTAAAACAAAAATGTTGCTTATCAAAGAAAAATGTCAAAGAACAGAGGCAGTTTTTCTATGCTTGATGGCATACCACAGCATACTGCTGTAGATATGCCACTGTGCACATGCTTAATGGTTATAATGTCTCACAGTGAGCTACATAATGAGTTTTTAAAAGCACTTTAACATTTTAGAAAGCACTGAACAAACATCAGTTAATCTTCCTAGTATTATGATTTAAAGTAGTGACGGTTATGCATAAGCTCTACAGGTAGATAAACACAGCTTCAAAGGCATTTTTAGCAAAAAAAAAATCCAAACCAATGAATGAGGTCCCAATGGGGCAAACTGATGTTCTAACTCATTATGTACAGGACTGTCCCACATGTTTAGAGACAAGTGTGCGTGAAGCTAAAAAATCC